>NC_089838.1:126042844-127242844 GCF_035609145.1 Eleutherodactylus coqui | reverse complement strand
ATGGATATGCCTGTTTGTCCCGTGCTCAGAAACATACCCATTGTGGCCCTAGTATTACGTCTGTATACACAATGGGGCCCAAAATGAAAGGAGCAACCGGTGGCTTTCGGACAGAAATTTTGCTTGAAGGAGATTTAGGCCCTATTGCACACTTGTAGAGCCATTGAGTGACCAAAACGATGGACAACGCCCACAAGTGACCCCATTTTGAAAAGTAGACCCCTTAACGAATTTATCTAGGGGTACGATGACTTTTTTGACTTCACAGTTTTTGAAGGAATCTAAGCCAAGCCGAAGGAAAAAAATTACGATTTTCATTTTTTTGGTAATTCTGTCATTTTAAAAGCAGTTCTTTTTGTACAGCACATATATGAATGAAGATTTGCACCCCAAAATGGATACCCCTGTTTGTCCTGTGCTCAGAAACATACTCATTGTGGCCCTAATCATATGTCTGGATGCATAATAGGGCCCAAAAGGAAAGGAGCAACCGGTGGCTTTCGGAACAGAAATTTTGCTAGGAGATTTAGGCCCTATTGCACACTTGTAGAGCCATTGAGTGACCAAAACGATGGAGAACGCCCACAAGTGACCCCATTTTGAAAAGTAGACCCCTTACCGAATTTATCTAGGGGTACGATGACTTTTTTGATTTTACAGTTTTTGAATGAATCTAAGCCAAGCCGAAGGAAAAAAATTACGATTTTCATTTTTTTGGTAATTCTGTCATTTCAAAAGCAGTTTTTTTTGTACAACACATATATGAATGAAGAATTGCACCCCAAAATCGGTACCCCTGTTTGTCCTGTGATCAGAAACATACCCATTGTGGTCCTAGTATTACGTCTGTATGCACAATGTGGCCCAAAATGAAAGGAGCAATCGGTGGCTTTCGGAACAGAAATTTTGCTTGAAGGAGATTTAGTCCCCATTGCCCACTTGTAGAGCCATTTAGTGACCAAAACGATGGAGAACCCCCACAAGTGACCCCAGTTTGAAAAGTAGACCCCTTAATGAATTTATCTAGCGGTACGATGACTTCTTTGACTTCACAGTTCTTGAATGAATCTAAGCCAAGCAGGAGGAAAAATTAGGATTTTCATTTTTTTGGCAATTGTGTCAATTTAAAAACTGTTTTTTTTGTCCAGTGTACATAGGAATGAAGACGTTCACCCCAAAATGGATACCCCTGTTTGTCCCGTGTTCAGAAACATACCCATTGTGGCCCCAATCTACTTAAAGGAAACATGGCTAGGCCTATAATGGAAGGAGCACCCGTTGGATTTCAGGGTACAATAATTTCCAGGCCCCATTGCCCACTTGTAGAGCCATTGAGTGGCCAAAACAATAGGGAACCCCCACAAATGACCCCATTTTGAAAACTAGACCCCTTAACAAATTCATCTAGGGGTGTATTGCGTATTTTGACCCCACAGTATTTGAATGAATCTAAGCAAAGCAGAAGGAAAAAATTACAATTTTCATTTTTTTGGCAATTTTGTCAATTTAAAAACTTTTTTTTTGTACAGTGTACATAGGAATGAAGACATTCACCCCAAAATGGATACCCCTGTTTGTGCCGTGTTCAGAAACATACCCATTGTGGCCCTAATCTACTTACAGGACACATGGCAAGGCCCATAATGGAGGGAATGCCCGCTGGCTTTCAGGGTACAAATGAACAAATTCCAGGCACCATTGCCCACTTATACGGAAAAAAAATTGACTTCCTAAAAATAATCCCCCCCCCCTCCCCGCCATCCCCATTTTTTGGAATTCCCTAAATATTAGATAAAGGTAATAATATAAATTGCGTTTTATGTCCGAAGACAGGGGTAATTACGGAGGCTGGTTGGGATTGGCACATGGAGCAAGAAAACCGTGTATCCCCCCATCTCTCATGCTTTTGGGGGGTATTTCGTAACCTCAGCGGCAGGTATGGGGTGTAAAAAGTGGCGCTGTGAGGCTTTGTAATCTTGCTGCGGTGCAGCGGTCTCACAGAGAAGGCGCTCAACAAGCTGCTCCTGGAACTGCATCAAGGCAAGCGTTCCCGGGGCTTCTTGTAAATTACGGATTACAGGTAGCGGTCTGAATAACGCCGGGCTCACACGGCCATATGCAGAATCCGCTTGCGGAGGCCTGCAGCGGATCCTAGCTGTGAACCCGGCTGTGACCCTGCGTACGGCCGCATAATGTACTGTGCATAACTGTCTATTCACACAGGCGGTCATGCGCAGTACACCATTGTTTGTTTTTATTTCCCGCGCTGTCGCTTAGAGATGACCCAGGTACCCGCAGCCCATACACAATGTGTTTGCATATGGGCTGCGGGTATATCTGCTGTCATAGAGCACAATGGGCTCTAGGTCGCGGATATCCGCGGTAAAATATAGCATGCCGTGTTCTGTTTCTGCGAGTGGATTCCGTAATTCCGACCCACTAATTGGGGGGAATCGTGTAATCCAATGCATGTGATTGATCCGTGCATTACCGCTGATCAAGCACATGCAGAACCCGTAATTCCTCTCTGGTCTTGTGTGATCGGCCTAATGTTAGATTGCTACTTTATCACGTGACCGGGGACCGCTCTATGAGGCCTCCAGACATTGCTCCAAGCACTCAGCGACCGTTGGTCGCTGGGAGCAAGGAGATTTAAAATTTCCTGGGCTCCCCGACTCCTGCGAATGTATCCGGCATTTTGCCGGCGGGCGCATGCGCAGCAGCCGGAAGGGTCCATGGAGGATAATCGCATCTGGATTCAAATGCGGAGGCCTCCGAGAAGATGTTTCATCTCCCCTCACCGATCGCATCGGTGAGGAGAGATGAAACTGCCACTTTTTAAAGAACTTTTACGTGATCGCCATTATGCATTGGGTAACGGCGATCACGTGACCAGTAACCGCATACCGCGGCTCTCCGTGACAACTCCAAGCTCTTGGCTACCTTTGGTAGCCAGGAGCAGGGAGATTTTAAATTTCTTGGGCAATATTTCACTTTTGCGCATGCGTCCGCCATCATGCTGACGGGCGCATACGCTAAAGCTGAGGTAAGGTCCGCGGATGAACATCCCATCAGGGAACAAATCCGGGGACCTTGGGTATGTAATTTCATCCCCCCTCACGGATACAATCCGTAAGGGGAGATGAAACTTTAACTTTTTAAACTTTTAACTTTTTTTTTTTTTACTTTTTAACTTTATATGATCACCGTTATCTGATGGATAACGGTGATCATATGACTGGAAACCGCATACAGCGGTCCCCAGTCATATCTCCCTGCACTCGGCTATCTGTGACAGCCGGGTGCAGGGAGATTTTAAATTTGCTGGGCTCGCCGGCCTTCTGCGCATGCGCGCCACATCGGCTCATGCGCAGAAGCCAGCGGGGGGTCTGGAGACCGGCCGGAGGACATGGAGGTAGGGGGGTGAGTATTTTCACCTTCCCTCATGGATCCGATCCATGAGGGGAGGTGAAGCTTTTCTTTTTTTACACTTTTCTTTACTTTTCCGCGATCGCCGTTATCCATTGGATAACAGCGATCGCGGTCCCCGCTGACATCTCCTGCCTCCCGGCTACCTACAGGAGCCGGGAGCCAGGAGATTTTAAATTTCCCGGGACGCACGCCAGGCCTTCTGCGCAAGCGGCTGACGTAATGCCGCCTGGCACGCATGCGCAGAAGGACGGCTATGGGGCCCGGAGCATTGGGAGAGCGGGGAGCAGTGCGGCGGACCTCAGTGAGTAATTTCAGCTGCCCTGATGGATCCGAGCTGAATCTTCAACTTTTTTTTGCACTTTTAATTACTTTTTTGCGATCGGCGAGGACGTAAAAACACTATGGGCTGGTCGTTAAGGGGTTAAAGAATTAGTATGCACGTTGCACACCTAGCTTTCCAGTGACCAACTAATCCTGATAGATCCTGCACTATTTAAGGATATTTCTACCACCTCTGGGTGTCTAGCAGTTAATCTCTATAGTGTGCAAGAGTGTTGAGTGTTTTTTTGATCTCTTGGTTTAAACCCATACTTGTTCAACTCATCTTTCCCATCCTCTCTACAGATATTGCTCTCAGTATTTGTTAACAGCCTTTTTACCAAGACTATTTCTGGGTAACAGTCTGGGGTCCTTGTAGTGAAAACCAGATCCCAATTGCTGGAGTTAGAAGGTGAACACTGGGGTACTCCAGGTGCAACTCCCAGATCTACAGTAGCCCTAAGCCAAAACAATTTTGTGGCATAGCAGATCCACATCCACTGGCCTAACACACTATATGGTCGACTCAAATGTATATAGATAACCCTCCTAATTATTGAAGCATGCCTAACTTTGTAAATTACTTTTCAGAATAAAGTATCTTTGGACACCAAGAAAATGAAAACAAAAGGGAGAAGACAAGAGCATAGGATTAAAATGGAGCAATAAAAAAAACAAAAAATGCAAGAGATCTGGGCATAACCACCATACTTGCCACATATCCTGAAGACCTCAAGACCCTCTGAGTAGAACAGTATGTAGTAGAAAAAACACTACCAATGGTACTGCTGGATAGACCTAGCTTGAAGCCAAGACACCAAGAATGATGTCTAAAGATATTTATTAAATCAGAGTATACAGTACAAGAGAAATGCAAACCAGAAACCAGTTCCTCTGCAGTCACTCCCACACAAGGACTGGCTGGAAACCACAACAGGTGCACAGGAAAATGGAGTAAGTCCAGCTTCTGGTAAAAAAACTCTCTCGTTATTGAAAAATCCAGGCAGACATGGAGGAACAAGAAGCATGTGCCGTCCTACATGTTTTAGGCAAACATGTTGCCCTTAATCATAGACATCCACGCATATGTGAGTAACACTTACTTATATCACATTAGACAGCCAATGAGGTACTTGAAACAAAAGCACATGACTCTTTCAATAAAGAGAAAGAGTTTTTTACCTGACACTGTACTTTCTCGGTTTTCCAGAGTATACAGTACAACACATTTCAATAATCTCTAAGGTTTTCATCAGATACAGAATACTCAATCAATCCTACAAACTACGGCCGTCTGTATATGGGTGGGGTGGATTCTCGCGAGTGGATTTCCGCTGTGGGACATCATTTAAAGTCACTGAGATGAACCTATTACTATGATAGGTTTATCACGGAAAATCGCATCACGCTGCGATTTTTAGACGCAAACGGAAAATCGAGATGGATTTCCCACTCGTGTACATTGGGCTGCACTTTCCATAGTTATTCTATGGAAAGCGTCTCAAGCATGATCTGCGTGCAATTTATTGCCGTCGATCATGCCATCAACTATTGCCCATGGACACCCAGCCTTACTGGACCCAAATGACTATTCAATCCTCACTAAGGGTAAATGGCATTCAAACTTAAAAATAAATAATATATAACATATATATAAATAAAGAAGTAAAAACTTCCCTCTTCATTACAAAGCATAAAACTAGAGATAAGCGAACGCACTCGTCCGAGCTTGATACTCGTTCGAGTATTAGCGTGTTCGAGATGCTCGTTACTAGAGGCAAGCACCACGCGATGTTCGAGTTACTTTCACTTTCATCTCTGAGACGTTAGCGCGCTTTTCTGGCCAATAGAAAGACAGGGAAGGCATTACAACTTCCCCCTGCGACGTTCAAGCCCTATGCCACCCCTCTGCAGTGAGTGGCTGGCGAGATCAGGTGTCACCCGAGTATATAAATCGGGCCCTCCCGCGGCTCGCCACAGATGCATTCTGACAGAGATCAGGGAAAGTGCTGCTGATGCCGGAGCTGCTATAGTGAGAGTGTTAGGAGTTATTTTAGGCTTCAAGAACCCCAACGGTCCTTCTTAGGGCCACATCTGACCATGTGTAGTACTGTTGAGGCTGCTTTTTGCAGTGTTGCACATTTTTTTTTTTTTTGTATATCGGCCGTGCAGAGCATTGCGCCCAGAGCATTGCGTCCTGCAGTAATTTTACATAGTCCAGGGCCAGTAGTGGTGGTGAGGCAGGGACAGTGAAAGACATATCCAGTCTATATAGGCAGTGGGCTTTTCCAAAAAAATTTGGGAAAAAAAATCTATTTGGGCTGCCTGTGACCGTCCTGACTGTACTGCGTCTCTGCTGGGGGTAGTTGTCCTAATTCATATGCAGCCAGCTAAGTGTTACAGCAGGCTTGCGCAAAATTCTTTCCTGGCTCTGCGTTGCCTCTTACATCACCGCTGTCATCATGTCCAGAGTGAAACAGTCTGCAGTAATTTTGCATAGTCCAGGGCCAGTAGTGGTGGTGAGGCAGGGACAGTGAAAGACATATCCAGTCTATATAGGCAGTGGGCTTTTCCAAAAAAATTTGGGGAAAAAAATCTATTTGGGCTGCCTGTGACCGTCCTGACTGTACTGCGTCTCTGCTGGGGGTAGTTGTCCTAATTCATACGCAGCCAGCTAAGTGTTACAGCAGGCTTGCGCAAAATTCTTTCCTGGCTCTGCTGTGCGTTCCGTAAGCGAAGTCAGCCTCCAACCACAGGCCAATAAGCGGCACATTTAATTACAGCGTTCTGTTTCTGCACTACTGGTAATACAGCATGCTGAGGGGTAGGCCTAGAGGACGTGGACGCGGGCGAGGACGCGGAGGCCCAAGTCAGGGTGTGGGCACAGGCCGAGCTCCTGATCCAGGTGTATCGCAACCGACTGCTGCGGGATTAGGAGAGAGGCACGTTTCTGGCGTCCCCACATTCATCTCACAATTAATGTGTCCACGTGGTAGACCTTTATTGGAAAATGAGCAGTGTGAGCAGGTCCTGTCGTGGATGGCAGAAAGTGCATCCAGCAATCTATCGACCACCCAGAATTCTGCGCCGTCCGCTGCTGCAACTCTGAATCCTCTGGCTGCTGCTCCTCCTTCCTCCCAGCCTCCTCACTCCATTACAATGACACATTCTGAGGAGCAGGCAGACTCCCAGGACTGTTCTCGGGCCCCTGCCCAGAATGGGCAGCAATGGTTCCGAATCCTCCCCAACTGGAGGAGTTTGTCGTGACCGATGCCCAACCTTTGGAAAGTTCCCGGGGTCCGGGGGATGAGGCTGGGGACTTCCGGCAACTGTCTCAAGAGCTTTTAGTCGGTGAGGAGGACGATGACGATGAGACACAGTTGTCTATCACTCAGGTAGTAGTAATTGGAGTATGTCCGAGGGAGGAGCGCACAGAGGATTCGGAGGAAGAGCAGCAGGACGATGAGGTGACTGACCCCACCTGGTTTGCTACGCCTACTGAGGACAGGTGTTCAGAGGGGGAGGCAAGTGCAGCAGCAGGGCAGGTTGGAAGAGGCAGTGCGGTGGCCAGGGGTAGAGGCAGGGCCAGACCGAATAATCCACCAACTGTTTCCCAAAGCGCCCCCTCTCGCCATGCCACCCTGCAGAGGCCGAGGTGCTCAAAGGTCTGTCAGTTTTTCACTGAGAGTGCAGACGACCGACGAACAGTGATGTGCAACCTTTGTCGCGCTAAGATCAGCCGGGGAGCCACCACCACCAGCCTCACCACCACCAGCATGCGCAGACATATGATGGCCAAGCACCCCACAAGGTGGGACGAAGGCCGTTCACCGCCTCCGGTTTGCACTGCTGCCTCTCCCCCTGTGCCCCAACCTGCCACTGAGATCCAACCCCCCTCTCAGGACACAGGCACTACCGTCTCCTGGCCTGCACCCACACCCTCACCTCCGCTGTCCTCGGCCCCATCCACCAATGTCTCTCAGCGCACCGTCCAGCCGTCGCTAGCGCAAGTGTTGGAGCGCAAGCGCAAGTATGCCGCCACGGACCCGCACGCTCAAGCGTTAAACGTGCACATAGCCAAATTTATCAGCCTGGAGATGCTGCCGTATAGGGTTGTGGAAACGGAGGCTTTCAAAGGTATGATGGCGGCGGCGGCCCCGCGCTACTCAGTTCCCAGTCGCCACTACTTTTCCCGATGTGCCGTCCCAGCCCTGCACGACCACGTCTCCGGCAACATTATACGCGCCCTCACCAACGCGGTTACTGCCAAGGTCCACTTAACAACGGACACGTGGACAAGCACAGGCGGGCAGGGCCACTATATCTCACATTGGGTGAATTTAGTGGAGGCTGGGACAGAGTCGGAGCCTGGGACCGCTCACGTCCTACCCACCCCCAGAATTGCGGGCCCCAGCTCGGTGGTGGTATCTGCGGCGGTGTATGCTTCCTCCACTAAACCACCCTCCTCCTCCTCCTCCTACGCAACCTCTGTCTCGCAATCAAGATGTGTCAGCAGCAGCACGTCGCCAGCAGTCGGTGTCGCGCGGCACGGCAGCACAGCGGTGGGCAAGCGTTAGCAGGCCGTGCTGAAACTACTCAGCTTAGGAGAGAAGAGGCACACGGCCCACGAACTGCTGCAGGGTCTGACAGAGCAGACCGACCGCTGGCTTGCGCCGCTGAGCCTCCAACCGGGCATGGTCGTGTGTGACAACGGCCGTAACCTGGTGGTGGCTCTGCAGCTTGGCAGCCTCACGCATGTGCCATGCCTGGCCCACGTCTTTAATTTGGTGGTTCAGCGCTTTCTGAAAAGCTACCCACGCTTGTCAGACCTGCTCGGAAAGGTGCGCCTGCTCTGCGCACATTTCCACAAGTCCCACACGGACGCTGCCACCCTGCAACATCGGTTTCATCTGCCAGTGCACCGACTGCTGTGCGACGTGCCCACATGGTGGAACTCTACGCTCCATATGTTTGCCAGGCTCTATGAGCAGCGTAGAGCTATAGTGAAATACTGCTTGCCTGTCATCCTTTCAGCGTGTATGGCCTGAGGAGGAGGAGGAGGAGGATCCTGAAAGTGATCTTCCTAGTGAAGACAGCCATGTGTTGCGTACAGGTACCCTGGCACACATGGCTGACTTCATGTTAGGATGCCTTTTTCGTGACCCTTGCGTTACATGCATTCTGGCCACTACGGATTACTGGGTGTACACACTGCTCGACCCACGGTATTAGGAGAACCTTTCCACTCTCATACCCGAAGAGGAAAGGGGTTCGAGAGTGATGCTATACCACAGGACCCTGGCGGACAAACTGATGGTAAAATTCCCATCCGACAGCGCTAGTGGCCGAAGGCGCAGTTCCGAGGGCCAGGTAGCAGGGGAGGCGCGGAGATCAGGCAGCATGTACAGCACAGGCAGGGGAACACTCTCTAAGGCCTTTGACAGCTTTCTGGCTCCCCAGCAAGACTGTGTCACCGCTCCCCAGTCAAGGCTGAGTCGGCGGGAGCACTGTAAAAGGATGGTGAGGGAGTACGTAGCCGATCGCATGACCGTCCTCCGTGACGCCCCCTATAACTACTGGGTGTCGTAGCTGGACATGTGGCCTGAACTCGCGCTGTATGCCCTGGAGGTGTTTGCTTGTCCTGCGGCTAGCGTCTTGTCAGAGAGTGTGTTTAGTGCGGCTGGGGGAATCATCACAGATAAGCGTACCCGCCTGTCAACCAACAGTGCCAACAGACTTACACTCATCAAGATGAACAAAGCCTTGATTTCCCCAGACTTCTCTTCTCCACCAGCAGACAGCAGCGATACCTAAACAATACGTAGGCTGCACCCGCGGATGGAAGCATTGTTCTCTATCACCATCAAAAACGTGGACCTTTTAGTTTCATCAATCTGTGTATAATATTCATCCTCCTCCTCCTGCTCCTCCTCCTGAAACCTGACGTAATCACGCCAAACGGGCAATTTTTCTTAGGCCCACAAGGCTCAGTCATATAATTTTTGTAAACAATTTTTATACGTTTCAATGCTCATTAAAGCGTTGAAACTTGCACCTGAACCAATTTTTATTTTAACTGGGCTGCCTCCAGGCCTAGTTACAAATTAAGCCACATTAACCAAAGCGATTAATGGGTTTCACCTGCCCTCTTGGTTGGGCATGGGCAATTTTTCTGACGTACATTAGTACTGTTGGTACACTAATTTTTTGGGGCCCTCGCCTACAGTGTAATCCAATTAATTTTTTGCCCACCTACATTAAAGCTGACTTTACATCAGCTGTGCTGGGCACTGCAATGGGATATATTTATGTACCGCCGGTGGCTTCCTGGCACCCACCCATGCTGTTGGTCCACACGGAGTTGTAACTGCATGTGTCCACTTCTAAAGAACCCCAGTCTGACTGGGGCATGCAGTGTGGGCCGAAGCCCACCTGCATTAAACATGACATTAGCTCAGCTGTGCTGGGCACTGCAATGGGATATATTTATGTACCGTCGGTGGGTTCCAGGGAGCCACCCATGCTGTCGGTCCACACGGAGTTGTAACTGCATGTGTCCACTTCTAAAGAACCCCAGTCTGACTGGGGCATGCAGTGTGGGCCGAAGCCCACCAGCATTAAACATGACATTACCTCAGCTGTGATGGGCAATGCAATGGGATATATTTATGTACCGCCGGTGGGTTCCAGGGAGCCACCCATGCTGTCGGTCCACACGGAGTTGTAACTGCATGTGTCCACTTCTAAAGAACCCCAGTCTGACTGGGGCATGCAGTGTGGGCCGAAGCCCACCTGAATTAAACATGACATTACCTCAGCTGTGCTGGGCAATGCAATGGGATTTATTTATGTACCGCCTGTGGCTTCCTGGGACCCTCCCATGCTGTCGGTCCACACGGACTTCACAATAGGGAGTTGTACCTGCCTGTGTCTACTTATAAAGAACCCCAGTCTGACTGGGGCATGCAGTGTGGGCCGAAGCCCACCTGCATTAAACATGACATTACCTCAGCTGTGATGGGCAATGCAATGGGATATATTTATGTACCACCGGTGGCTTCCTGGCACCCACCCATGCTGTTGGTCCACAGGGACTTCACAATAGGGAGTTGTACCTGCCTGTGTCTATGAATTAAAAACCCCGGTCAGGTTGGGGCATGCAGTGTGGGCCGAAGCCCACCTGCATTTAATCTGACGTTAGCTCTGCTGTCCAGGGCACTGCAATGGGATACATTTATGTACAGCCGGTGGGTTCCAGGGAGCCACCCATGCTGTGGGTGCACACGGAATTCCCATTGCGGAGTTGTACCTGCCTGTGACTATTTATAAAAAACCGCGGTCTAACTGGGGCATGCAGACACCTTGACAGAATGAATAGTGTGTGACACATAGGTTCCCCATTGCTATGCCCACGTGTGCAGCTCCTGATGGCGGTGGCACAGGATTATATTTCTCATTGCTTCTGTACAGCATTGTGGGCTATCACCCCGCCCCTTTTAAAGAGGGTCGCTGCCTAGCCGTGCCAACCCTCTGCAGTGTGTGCCTGCGGTTCCTCCTCATGGCAGACGCACTTATAAATAGACATGAGGGTGGTGTGGCATGAGGGCAGCTGAAGGCTGCGCAGGGACACTTTGGTGTGCGCTGTGGACACTGCGTCGTGCGGGGAGGGGGGGGTGGGCAGCATGTAACCCAGGAGAAGTGGCAGCGGAGTGTCATGCAGGCAGTGATTGTGCTCTGTTGGAGGTAGTGTGGTGCTTAGCTAAGGTATGCATTGCTAATGAGGGCTTTTCAGAAGTAAAAATTGTTGGGAGGGGGGGGGCCCACTCTTGCCGCTATTGTGGCTTAATAGTGGGACCTGGGAACTTGAGATGCAGCTCAACATGTAGCCCCTCGCGTGCCCTATCCGTTGCTGTGTCGTTCCCATCACTTTCTTGAATTGCCCAGATTTTCACAAATGGAAACCTTAGCGAGCATCGGCGATATACAAAAATGCTCGGGTCACCCATTGACTTCAATGGGGTTCGTTACTCGAAACGAACCCTCGAGCATCGCGAAAATTTCGTCCCGAGTAACGAGCACCCGAGCATTTTGGTGCTCGCTCATCTCTACATAAAACGTATTTATCAAAACTAAAAGCTCTTTAAAATATCACCACTAACCAATGATATTCCATGATATCATGATGTAACTAACATGAGCTAAATTACCATGAATACTAGAGATGTCTTGCAGAACCCTCAATATCCTGTACTGAGTCATGTCAACCATGTATTTTCAATAAGCTCTTTGTTTCCAAATGACATATTCGACCTGAGCCACTCCTTAGGTCACACTTTCCCTAAATATCTCCAGATCACCATCTCTTTCTAAATTCACAGACATTTTAGGCCAATTTCACATTTCGTATTATGTAACTGTTGGGATCAGTGGATGTGGACCCACTTTACCTCACATTGGTTTAACTTTGGGCCAAATGAGGAGGCGACACCTAAGGAATTCCAGTCATCACCTTTCACCCCACCGGTTGGGATATGGTCTTCACTCAAGACACCTTTCCGACACAGGTGTAGTCAGAGAGTTTCAGTTTGAGGTAGGCAGCAAAACTTCAAAACAAGAGAAAAGTCAAAGGTCAAGGCATACAGAGGGGGTTGAGTACGATACAGCACTACAGGAGTTGTGGCAGTTAGCTGATAGGAGAATGGTCAATATAATAAGCCAAAGTCAGGAGAGAAAAATGGAGCAAACTCAGGTATAACTAGAGTCAGAAACTTGAAAGTCAGTACAACGAATAGCACCTTCCACTGGACCAGAAAAACCAAAAGCTTAGGCACCTTCCTCAAAAGAAAGTTGCCCGATATAAGTATACATGCTCTATGATTGGCAGAGGATAAAATAGCAGGCTATGCACTGTCCTATCAAGACTGCAAGTGTGTGTGCAAACAGGTAGCAGAGAGGAACAGACAGGAGCCCTGAGTTGAACACTTAGTGCAGACATAAGGGGAATGTGCACTATGGCCACCAGCGGAGGGAGGTGAGGTAACATGACAGCTATGGCTGCAAATCTTAACAATAACACACCGCAAATAAGACCTGTTGTATCTAAAATCTGGAAATACATAAATTATAACAGATTCTTAAGTGTTAAGTACAAAAACATGGCAAAGGTGCAAAATGGACTTTCTGCCTTTGTTTTCCAGCTGGAAAATCTGCAGGATTTACACTAGCAGCAAAGAGGATAAGATTTTACCACAAAAATTTGTGCAAAATGCGTATGGAAATTGACAAGCTGTACCAATTGTAAATCTAAAGAATATCAATTTATGCTAGCGATTTGCAGTGCAGATTTCACCCCTTGCAATTAGAAAAATCCATTCTGAATCCGCTGCAAAATATGCAGTGCATTTTGCTGTTAATTCACCCTGGATTTCCCAGCTAATTCAAGTGTCAGGAATCGAACTCAGGACCTCCTGCTCTCCAGTCAGTAGCTCTCACTACTCAGCCATCCAGTCTATGGACAGTATCCTTGCATTACTATCAGCCTTTTTTCATGATCCCAGTTATTTAGTTCCTGCCTCCTGGTCCTGATTAGGCTCATTATAAAATCTTGGCCCTACCACTGCTTCATAGTACTGTTTGATCAAGCTCCACGTTGCCTGCTCCTTTGCTATTTCTGCAAGACCTCCTGATACTAAGTACTGGCTTCCTCTTTAACTACGCTATCTGCCTCATCTATCTGTACTGCAAACCGAGACCTCCCATTGCTGACTTTTAGCTTAGACTGCTTGTCCACCGGCGCATCTCCGCTGCGGGAGCAGGAGCGAGCTGACAGATCTCCGCAGTGAGCCTATCTGACAGATAGGCTCACCGCAGAGAATTACAGCAATTTGCTGCATGCTGCGGTTTGCTGGCCATGAGCAGAGAATCGCTATGATTCTCCGCTCGTGGACAGGGGCTGCGCTTTCCATAGCAACGCTATGGAAAACGTGCACTGCGTTGTCCATGGCCAGATTATCTCTGCGGGGGACGCAATGCAAAAACACCCATGGACAGGAGCCCTAACTCTCTGACTACGCTAGTGCCTCATCCATTTGTTCCGCAAACCAAGACCTCCTGTTGTTGACTTCTGGCTCATCCTTGACTACCCTCCAGACCGGCGGCCATTACACCTGAGGCACCAGCCTCGTGCCCGAAACTGCTACACCAAGGTGAAATCTGCCAATGAATTTTTCCATAACATTTACGTCTTCTGTAGATATACCCTTAGACTACTAAAGTCCATTCTACATAATTGTTAGTAGGCAATAGTGGAGGAGCATTATCAATCTGTGATCATTGCTGTTTACATCTAAACTCGCACTAGGGATTGTTTGGAATTCTGTGTATGAACAGACCATTTTCAGAATTGTTATTGCTCATTGTTTATCATGATTTATTTACACTTATTGTTACAATTAATTCTTAATCATTTGGGTCTGAATGATTCATGTATTCAAGCCTTTCAAAGGTTTTCCAGTTTTTTGTATAAATAATGTGAAATCATTACAGAAAAGAAAAGTTATGGAACCAATATATTTCAGCTCTGATTTCTTAACTCCTTAGTGACCAAGCTTTTTTTCGTTTTTTTTTCCTCTACCCTTTTACAAAATCGCAATCCTTTATTTATCCATCGACGTAGCTGTATGAGGGCTTGTTTTTTATGGGATGAGTTGTATTTTTCATTGGTACTATTTAATGTACCATATAATGTACTGAAAAACTTCCAAGTGGAGAGAAATGGGAAAAATGAAATTCTGCCATCTTTCAGGGTCAGCCACACAGGCACCGATGCGCCCGTGTTACTGCACGATAAGACGGACGCACCGGGTGCAGACGTCTCTCTGCATGACCGGCTCCATTGCAGGCCATGTGTTCTATCTGCCGGCCGGTGCAGAGATTCGTCCGCACTGGCAGTGCAGCAGTCTTATCCTGCAGAAATGTTAAGAAAATTGTAGATCAATGTATCAGTTAATTGTTCTTTTATTGGATTGTAAACTAAGAAAGATATAGCCTGTTGCTAGTATGAGTAGTTAAAGGGTTAAACGAAAACTTTTCTATACCATTACGGGGTAGACAGACAAGATAAGAATCTCCAGACTGCCTCCCTTGCATTCCTTTTCACTGAATTCATAACGGTCTCATTGTATGTTATAGTAGCGCCTTAAGAGGTGTAACTTATGTTAATCATTTTTATTTCAGCCTATTATGTATTGGAGGTATACACTTTTGCTGTGATGTCATTTATGCTATATATGCTCTGACCACCTTAGAATAAATTAGAAATCATCTGATATAGCTCAGGCTGATTGATGTGTTTCTCCTGGGCCCAGACTTCTGCACGGGATCTGGGACCGTCTTCTCTTTGATAAACACATAAATTCTCCTTACATTTTTGGTCCTTCGAGCCGGAATCACTCACTGCAGAGGGAGAGGAAAGCCTGGCTGTGAAAAGGTGGGTCTGAAGTACTCTCCGATCATTAAAAGACCTCCGTCTTGCTTAGACGTAATTAGAGGCCAGTCGGGCATCCTGTCTGAAACAGTGACGTTTTTCCGAACTAGCCGGAGAATTTGGAAGCCTCCCAGATAACGTGTAGTAAGTATAACAATGGTTAAACTTCTCTTCTCTCTTCTTCTTCTTCTGTATACTTTAGTGTTAGTAGAATTTACAATGTGTATTGTAAATGAGAGGCAAGTATAGACGAATAGGTTGTCAAGGGACAATAGCAGTAGTCTATGTGAAATGTGTAAGGTAAATGAGAAGTATAGACGAATGGGTTGCCAAAGGGGCAATAGCAGTAGTCTATGTGAGACCATAGCCATTGTGAGAAGGCTACAGGAAAGAATTAACTCCGTGCGACACGTAAAAAGTGGTTAGATGACGTCATGGGACACAGGGGTGTCCAGGAACTTTACTTCTTATCTTTCTATTACTTTCTCTTTGATATTGTGTTATAGAGTAACTAAGAATATGAAGAGGGCGGCCGCCTACTAACATAATGTGCTATTTGTATTGCTGTCTTATATTGCATGAAGCGAATGTGTGAGTGATTTGAGATGAGTGGAATAAATAAATAAATTAAAAGTCCTAGTTGTAAAGAATTATGTGATAAAATACGGACAAAATCAGCTAAAAGATCAGCAGAAATACGGATTATCCGCTGCTGAAGTCTGGTTAAAAGAAGCCCCAAACTGTCACGCCCATATAAAAATAGACGCCCGACAGTCTGATGAACAATTCAAAGGGTTAATGGGGAGTTCCAATTGAATGAAAAATAGAGAGAGCAGATAGAATAATTCTATGGCCAGATTGGAGTTCTGTAGAAGGAAATTAGAATGGGAGGGGAGGAGATGGTAGACCCCTTCCATAGTATAATCAGGGGGCATGAGAGATGATCCTAATGCTGCATATAATCAGCCATTAAGGAACACGTTAGTAAGTGCAGTGAAGAAAGAAATAGGAGGTTATATAACGAAGCATATGGTTACCCTTAGAACAAGATCGTTGCAGGATGTTTTGCAATATGCAAAACATGCAGAAAAGTGTTACAAAGAAAAGGGTCAGAAAGTGGTTTTTTTATACAGGGAGAGGAATGTGATATGATGGTTCAAGAAAGTAAGAGAGGTCATTGGACAGCGAGAGGATGTGAAAGTAGAGACAGAGGAAGAAGCAGAGGAAGGATGCAGCTCGGGGATTAAAATGTGTGTTTGAATAATGGAAGTCTAGTGATTTTGCCCGAGAGTGCCCTGAGAAACAATGTTCTCAGCGACCTTGGGGAAAAATGACTAGGAGGGGTCGATGTACAACACTTGGAGGATCTCATGGCAATCTCCACTGCCTGAGATAGATCTCCAGGTGAATGGGCGGATGATTACTTTCCTGGTGGGCTCAGGAGCGACCAGGACATTAATACATCCCAATATGTAGCCAATGTTAAATGTAGTAATAGTCATATCCTGGTAAGAGGGGTTAATGGCCGGACCCACAGGGAATCCCTCTCTGAGCCAGTTATAACAGACCTAGAGACAAATAAGCCTGTGAAATGTCAGATTATATAGTCCCGAATATGTCCAGTAAATGTGTTGTAATGAGATATTATGATAAAATTAGGTATACCTTCACCAGAGTACCTCAGGGCTGCTGTGAATCTCCAACAATTGTCTCCCAGGCTATGTCAGTACACTTAGCCCAGTTCCAGCCTCTTAGAGGTAGTCAGCGACTACTGCATGTTGGTAGTCAGCAGCAGACAGTGGAGAGAATTGTGGGGGGACACAGTCGTACTCTTGAGGTTTATTTATGAGCAAGGCCATAAAGTAAACATGTAGAAACTCCAATACGGTCAGCAAACGGTTAAATATTTGGGGTATAACCTGTCAGATGAAGGTAGGCAAGCAATTCTGGAGGTCCCACAACTATGAGCAAATGATCTCCTTTTTGGGAATGAGAATGTTACGTGTGCTGCTGGGATTTGTTGTTCTATTGTGTTTCCAGCAGCACAGCACTCACAGGGTTAATGATTGAGCTGGCTGGGTGTGGTGCTGTCTGCTAGCCAATCCCCTGGTCAGTCTATCAGGTGGGCCGTCATGAATGCTTGTCTGGTGAGGGTTGCAGTGTGACTTGGTTCATGTCCGTTTGTACGTTTAAATTCTGTCAGTTTTGTGTTAGCTTGCTGTGTGACCTGCTATCTGTGTCCTGTCCTGTGGCATGTGAATGCATCCTGTTCTGGTGTGTGGCTCCTAGGATCAGCTAGGGCCCAGATCCGAAGACCGCTGGGCTGCCCTTATTAGGGCAATGTCCCCGCTTAGGTAGGGCCACTGTCATCCTCCCTTGTAGCACAGGGTCAGTTGCCTGAAACCGGTGTGAGTCCCGTGTGACCCTGGTAGTACCAGTATGTGTCCCCTTTGGTCATGATTATGTGGGTTCCGTGCTTTGCCTGCCCACACGATCGTAACAGACAAACTCCTACAGCTCCTGGATCTCAAATTCTGCATCTCTGACAGCGCTTCTTACCAGACTCATCTGTGATGAACTTCTGGCTGCAGTTGACCGGATCCAGTGAGATGGGCTGTACATCTCCGTTAAAAAAAAAAAAAAAGCTATCTTACCTAAATCGTTCTTCAGATGTGCAGCAGTTTTGAGCCATGGCCTGTGTCATGTCTCAACAGGGGGGATGGTGGCACTCATATGGACAGTGTTCACAGCCTAGGGGTTTACAAACTACTCTAAAAAAAATTTTTTTGTCTTGTATTATTTGTGCTAAACAATGCAGAAGGGAGTATAAGACCAGGAGGGGGCGCCGTCCTACACATGGGGGATGCTGGGAGAGCGCGGGGTGTAACTTCTATAGAAGGAGTGACGAGCGCCATACTGGTAGATCTGCTCCCTGACCTACTGACTGCAATCCCTGCTAGCCGTCATAAACCGCTCCTGCAGTCACACAGTTTCTGCCGTCACACGGCTAAATGTCTGACCATTTGTCTATGTGTATAGCATCCCTCACTCTTCACTTCGCCATACTGTGCACATCTCCACCTCGCCAAACCGTGCACATCTCCACCCCGCCATACCGTGCACATCTCCAGGCCCTTTACCTCCTGTACCCCCCATTACTTGTAGTATGTAAGCTCGTTGGAGCAGGACCCTCACCCCTATTGTTCGCATTGCCTGATTACTATGTAACCGTGGTTCTGTAATGTTTGTCCTTCTGTCTTTCTGTATCCCCCGTCTATGTAAGCGCTGCGGGATATGTTGGCGCTATACACAAAGATTATTATAGATGTGTGTCAGATGAGGGACTTGTTGGCATTGCACACAAAGGGGTAAGGCGTGGCTAGATGCTTGCCTGGCTTGATCGTACTCCTATCAGGCCACGTCCTTGGCGGCCATCTTAGTGCTAGTCATGGCCTGCGGCCATTTTAGTACCTGCTGTAAGACCTTCAGCCGCCGCCCAGGCGCCATCTTGGCTCCTTACATCCCATAGCTGTACCTTCTACCTGGCATCCCAATGCTTGCACTTGTAGTACACAACACCAGTGATTAGTGCCTTCTCTGAACTGCATAGGAATAGTCAGCAGCCTCCATCACTGTCCTCTGTGTGTTGATGATATGTTGTCTACCTGAGGTGTGCGCTATAAGATAGGCTCAGTATGATACTGCGGGATATTTAGTCGTAGCAGAGGAATATGTAAGGTCTCCTTCAGATAAGTGACGGTAGTGAGGCGACAGGTTGCTATGGGTAACGGTAGTGAGGCGACAGGTTGCTATGGGTAACGGTAGTACTGACAAGGATCAGGGATAGTAGGCAGCAGGACAGAAGGGATGATTACATGATGCAGACAGTCCTGGGATCACACAGTGAAGGAATGAAGGTTTACAGCAGTATTAGATGAAGATGACAACGGCCTGAGTGCTGCTCTGTGTGGTGGGGTCAGCTCACAAATGGTTACATCCTCTGTTACATGGGAATGCTTGTTTCACCCCCACCTTTTAGCTTTAGAGTTCAGTGAGAAAAAGGGAGGGGGGGGGAGTGTGACTGACTCTAGCCATGCTCTGCTTGCTTGATATGAATAGACCTGTAATGAAGATGATCAGGAATGAAGTTTAGTATAAACCTGTGTGAACAGGGAACGTCCATTCTTGCTGTTATTTGTGTACATGTCAGTTCTGTGATTGGTTTGCAGTGATTTTGATTGTTAAATGGTGTTTTCAATGTGATAATGTCATGTAAGATATAATAATAATGAAGTTGTTGATAATGTGAGAGCTGAGTGTCCCTATTACGGGAAGGATAGCACAAGGATGCTGCAGTTATCTGTAGGAGTCCAGCCACAGCTAAAGCTCTGTTTATCTTACTCCATCACCTCTCCCTGATAAGAGAAATTCCAGAAGGGGGGTTGTTAACGTTGGAGGATCAAGCGACTGCAGATGATTGGAGTAGTAGTACTTGTGTGAATCTTAATGTTATGCAGTAAATATTGTGTATAGAGAATGTTAATAATTATATGAGATAGAAAGACTTGACCCCACGATAGATAAAAGTTAATGACAAGTCTTCACGCTGTGATGAACGTAAAATGTGTGATTAAGCTTCTTAACTGTACCTACCCCCCACAGATAAGTGATCCATGTTATACATTGAGTTTGCTGTTTCCACCTGTGAGCAGGGACCAAATACCTGCTGTTGCCTCTGATCCTGGGGTTATACTTGCTTCGCGCTACCTGGTAATGGGACCAAGGCAGACTACGGGAGACTGCCTGAGGGATACTGTGCGGAGAGGAGAACCGTAAGGGCACGCTGTCTCTGGGATATGGCCTGAGCTACAGAGAGCACGTGCAGACGTGTGATGGTTGTGTGGTGACCGGGCCTAGAACAGGTGCCAGGTACAGCCCCTAACGGGATTGTGCTTGGTACAACTGATAATGACTATATACCTCATGACCTCCGAGGGTAACAGCAAGGGCCGTGTCCGGAGAACTAGGGACACCTCTCCCAAAGGTTCCTCTGACCCATCGGGGTCCCAAGGGGGGTACCGGACGAGTATGGGACGAGAAATCGGATGGCTGCAGGGGGGTTTGAGTCTCTTCTTGCATGGTGGGTAACAGTGAATAAAAATGTAGACTGGATTATATATATATATTATAACCAACAGAGATTTGTTAATTATACAAGAGATGCAATCAAGGGCCTAGAGGAACAACTAGGACACACCTTACACTTATTGCATGGCAAAATAGAATGGCTCTTGATATGTTACTAGTAGAAAAAGGAGGAGTTTGTAAAATGATTGGAGGATATTGTTGTACTTTCATTCCTAATAACACGGCACCAGATGGTAGTGTTACTCGAGCACTGGAAGGGTTAAATGCATAATAAAATGAACTAGCTGATAACTCTGGCATAGACGATCCATTCACAGACTGGTTGGAAAACTTGTTCGGACACTGGTCACAAGTCATATACTCCACACTAGTCTCTATGTCAGTATTTGCCTCCATTCTAGTACTCTGCGGTTCCTGCTGTATCCGAGGACTGTTACAAAACCTTATTATTATACTTCCATCACCAAAACTATGTTTCAAAATATACAAGATGACGAAGAACAAGATCACTTACTGGGTCAGGTGACCACCTCTGTATGACAAGTGATGGTTAAAAGTTCTACGAAGGAAGCGCCATTTTTCTTTGATGATTTTGAAGTGTGACATTTTGATTCCAGTGCGCTCTGATTGTACCGGAGGATCGCTCTAAATAACTGATGGACACTTCGATAAGTAAGACTTTATATCATGATGGACAATGATTTATATATGAAGAAAGAAGCATCAATCTCATAATAAATCAAGGCCAAGCTTCTCTTGGGGGCGGGCCTAATTGTGGGTACAATTGGGGGAAGAACTTTATAAAGATATATTTGCATCAATGAAATATTTTTATATGAAATAATTACATACTTAGTCTTGAAGTGTGAACCCAGGCGTCCTGGTAATAAAGCTTCGGGCCGTAGCCAGGGGGTCTGTGGTAGAGTTATTTTATATGTGTATTTACTATTATACTGTGCTGATGTATTGATCTAAAGTGGGGAATGTTAAGAAAATTGTAGATCAATGTATCAGTTAATTGTTCTTTTATTGGATTGTAAACTAAGAAAGATATAGCCTGTTGCTAGTATGAGTAGTTAAAGGGTTAAACGAAAACTTTTCTATACCATTACGGGGTAGACAGACAAGATAAGAATCTCCAGACTGCCTCCCTTGCATTCCTTTTCACTGAATTCATAACGGTCTCATTGTATGTTATAGTAGCGCCTTAAGAGGTGTAACTTATGTTAATCATTTTTATTTCAGCCTATTATGTATTGGAGGTATACACTTTTGCTGTGATGTCATTTATGCTATATATGCTCTGACCACCTTAGAATAAATTAGAAATCATCTGATATAGCTCAGGCTGATTGATGTGTTTCTCCTGGGCCCAGACTTCTGCACGGGATCTGGGACCGTCTTCTCTTTGATAAACACATAAATTCTCCTTACAAGAAACACAGGCGCATTGGCGCCCATGTGACAGAGTCCTCAGTGCATCTCGTTTCTACGGCACATAAACCGCAACAAAGATGACATGATAACTTTATTCTATGGGTCTACTACTTGTATTTTTTTTCAAAGATATTTAATTTATTTAATTATTTTCTGCCACCATATTCTGCGCACAATAGCTTTTTTATTCTTCCATCGACATAGTTGTGCGAGGGCTCATTTTTTGCAGGACGCTTTGTAAATTGCATTGTTACCATTTTGGAATACATATGGCTTTTTCATCGCTTTTTATTGCATTTATTCATTAAGACAGGGTGACCAAAAAAAGCGTAAGGGCAATGTCCCACATTCCTCGGAGTCAGGCCTAAGAGTGTCCTCTGTCCAAGTAGAATAGCTGGGGTTAGTGATGCATGGAAGGAACATTGAATACTCCCTCCACAGCCTCTGGACCTATATTATCCATCTATTTGTCCTCCTCTTCCTCCTCCCCTTTACTTCTCCAAATGGTGGAGAAATGTTTTGGAAAAAATACCCCCTCTTTCTTGTCCAAAGCCACCTTCTCTGCAGTGTTGATAAATGGTGGATTGGATGGACAGTTGGGAGATTGGTATCCCTTCCTTTTCCTCCTCCTGTGACAACAACACATCATTGTCCCTGAGGTCCTGTAGCATCTGTTCCATCAGGCAGACAATAGGGATGGTTAAACTGATAAGTGCTTCATCACAAGTGACCATTTGGGTCGCTTCCTCAAAGTAGGTAAAACCACACACGTCTTTGATTTGTAGCCACTCCACGGGCATCAAATGACCAACCTCCTTTTTTTGTTTATTTTTCCAGTGACATATAGAGAACAATGGGCTATATCTTGCGTATATACACAGCAAAATAGAACAAGCTGCATTCTTTTTGCGCTCGTGTATCACGCAATTCCGACATGCTAGTGTGATTGGAACTGCATAAGGCAATTTAATTGATTGCTTGGGAGTTACCGCATATCACACAAGCATACAGTGCTTGCATAATACGTGGTAATCATACACCCATGTGAGCTTTATATATAGAGCAGTAAGTACATATGGGTTATGTACTTAAAACATAACCTTTATCATTTCAAATTAAAAATACTCAGAATAGAAAAGATATAACAACAGAGCTCATGTCCTAGAGGGAAATATATATACACCTAAGTTAAAAAAACGAAACCGTGATCCTCTCCATCATGTTTCGCCAGTAATCTGGCATCATCTGGGGACGGGGGCTATAAGTAAGTCAACTTCCCCTATCAAAGAGTGCCCGTTCTCTTCAGTGGACTATTGCTCTGCGTACTATGTGGAAAACATTGCATGAAAAAATATGCTCATGGGCTCTATTCACTGCGTATTACTCATGCAAATACGCTCACGTGAACAAGCCCTAACACTTCTTCAGCTGTCTAGCATGGTACCAAACTTTTTTTCCTTTGATCAAATGCCATCATAAATGATTAAAAGGTTAGATTAAATCATGTTTTACTGCTTTGAGTGTATCCTTGTTTCCTCACATAAACCCTTCTGTTACTGCCAAGAAACCCAGACTTGGATCAGTAAACAGAAAATGTTGGTATATGTTTATGCATGACAAGTGTTTGGCTTCTTCATGCTGCAGCACACTGATTCCCACTGTTGCCTTGTACTGCTGTGGTTTGGGGTTCGAATGGGGTTTGGCCATGGTCAACATCTGCATGGAGTTTGCATGTTCTCCCAATGTTTGCATGGATTTTCTCCTACACCAAACTGACTAACTTACTAATAGATGAAGTGTGAGCCCCGATGGAACAAATATAAATGATGTCAATCTCTGTATGGGCGCCTTCAGATGACTGTATATCGGCTGGGTGCCGATATACGGCGTCCCTCTCTGCAGGCGGAGTAGGCTGGAAGAGCCAGGAACAGTGCACTGAGCTCCCGCCCCATCTTCGCCCCTTGCCACTATTTGCAATGGGAGGGGCGGAGCTAAGTTCCAAGACGTAGCTCTGCCCCTCTCATTGCAAATAGTGACGAGAGGTGGAGAGGGGGCGGGAGCTCAGTACACTGCTCCCAGCTCTTCCAGCCTACTCCCCCTGCAGAGAGGGATGCCGTAGATCGGCACCCAGCCGATATATGGTCATCTGAAGGCCCCCTTAAGCAAACAAGGGCCACATCTGTTTGATGATACTCCGATTTCTTCCCACACTGCAAAAAACATACTGATTGGGGAATTTAGATTGCAAGCCCTAATGAGGGCAAAGACCAATACAAGTGATTGCAATTTCTGTGCAGCATTGTAGCCATTTAAATATAAATGGCTAAAATAAAAATTGCTACCTGACCTTTGATCACACTACTAATGAACCTTCTTTTGGCAGTATTATAGTCTTTAGTTGGCTGATAAAGGTTTTTTAATTTTCTTATTTTTACCTTTTTAACCCCTTTAGGACTTATTCAGACGACCGTATATCGGACGGGAATTCATGCCGGCCGATATACGGCGTCCCTCTCCACCCCCTCTCTGCCCCTCTGCACCATTTGAAATGGGAGGGGACTGGATAAGGTTGGAGCTAAGTTACAGAACTTTAAAAACTTTACTATCTTTTTTAAAAACTAAATAATTAATTAATACAACTTTTTTAAAACTAATTTTTACAGTTTTTTTTAGTTCCCATAGGGTACATGAACATGCAATCATTTGATCACATAACATTGCATTATATCTCGTTCTGACAGACAGTCTATCAAGCCATGCCACAAGCATTGTAGTCCTGGGGGCTTTCAGAAGGCTGCAGGTTGTCATGGCAACCAAACAGCACCTCACAATCTCATCATGGGGGGGACCATTCGGGACAATAAAATGCTGCAGTCAGGACTCACAGGGGCATTTAAAGGGTTAACAATCACGATCATCGTTCATGCTGATTGCGGCTGTTGCCGTCAGGTGGTAGCTTTCAAAGACAGCCAGTACCTGCCATGTATGCCGATATATGATCTCGCTGTGTACAAGCACAACACCTGCTTGACATAAATATATGTCATGTGTCGTTAGGGGGTTAAAGGCTAAAAAGGGCAATGATTCAGCTTCTTTTTCCAGCTCTGTATTTGAGTTCTCTGGCTACTGACCAAGGTGGATTTGTTTGTTGTCACCCCTTCTGGCACTATACATGCACAGGCTCTTCCACACTGCTGTAGGCATTTTTATGTGCGCCGTTGGTGCCGTAAAAACAAGCGAATGGGTGCACAAATCTAACGTTTGTTTGCCCATTCAGACAGCCGAGGCCACAATGCCGTTGGGCGTGGGAAGACAGTTTAGCTCTGCTAAGTTGTCTTCCCCTTCTCTCTCCCTCACCGACTGACCTCCAGCTGTTTACAATAGGAGGGGGAGCCACTAGGGCGGAGCTAAGCTTCCACCCTCTGTCCACAGCCAGCAATGGGAGAGGTCAGAGAGGAGCTTAGCTCTGCCTTCATCCTGCCCCTCCCATTGCATACAGCCAGAGGGGAGGAGAGAGGAGGAGAGAAGGGGGAGGGAGTTTAGCAGTGTGACTGCTAAAATCCCTCCCACCTCCCTTCTCTGGCCACTGTCATTGGCTCCCATAGTTCCAGGACTATCTTTCTTGCCCGGCGTAAAAGCACCTGGTGCTATATTGCCCAGCCGGGCGCTTTTACGCAGTGGGAATACGCCAGTATGATTTAATGCATTGGAATCAATTGCATCAGATGGTAGCGTATATCGGCTGACCCTGAAAACAGCAGCCAATATATACTTGTGTGAATAAGCCCTAAAAGAGTTCAACGTGATAGGAACTGTTATTATACGCAACCAGTCATCACTTTATCCTTTGCTCCTGTCCATACTAATAAAAATTTAAAAAAATTTAAAAATTATTGCATTATATACTAGGTCTATGGTAACTGTTAATTTTTAACTATTTTGTGGCATTTGACTATCTTTCTAACTAGGAAAAAAACTCAAAGTTTGAAAATTGTGAATTTTTTCAAATTTTCAGATTTTTTTTCTTAACCCTTATGTACGCACCCGGGGTACCCACGTGCATTACAGCTGCTCTAGAACATGTAAACAGATAGAATTCAGGGGTCACGCATACAATCTCGCTTGGAGAGGACTGTAAGTAACGGCCGTTCATTGTATTTCGAATTTTCATGTGTAAACACATGTTCTCTGACAGAAATATCCGGTAGAAACATTAGCATGGATAATTTTTTTACTACATTGCCAGTTGCTAAGCCCTTGCTCTCATAGAATTTAACTATTGTTGGAACATTGAAGAATAAACCGTATATTCCCAAAGAGATAGCACCCTCAAAAACAAGAGCAGAATTCTCAACATTGTTTGGATTCCATGAAAAAGCAGCTTTGTGTTCTAATGTGCCAAAAAAGAATAAGGTTGTAATTTTACTTTCTACTATGCACTGTGATGCGGTAGTTTCCGATGATGCAAAGGAAAAAACGGAGATCATTTTATATTATAGTAACTACAAAGCTGGTGTCGACACTATGGACCAAACGTTAGGCAGATGTACCATGCATCGGCGTACAAGTAGATGGCCATTAGCCTTATTTTACAACATTGTCAACATTGCGAGTTTAGCAGCGTACATTATTTATTACAAAAACAATAAAATGATACCAAAGAAAACTAACCAAGGACAGCTTTTCTTGAGACAGTTGAGTGAAGAGCTGGCAGTACTGATCATTCTGAAAATCAGCAAGTTATCAGAAATTATGGAACCAAATAGGCATTTGAGAGCATTCCCGGTCAATTGATTTCCACGGTTTCACTACCTTTGACATCTCAGTCCCAGTTAGATTGAACTGGTCGAAAAGTTGTGGTTGGTTCTTGCCACATTGTTGTCAACAAACTATCAGAAAACACTGGAAAACAGGAAAATCTTATGCGAATTGCAGCAAACCCGTGTGCAATGAATCCGCTGTAACTACAACCAAATGTATCCTCTACGAAAATGTTACTCAATAAGCATGTAATTATGCTCCGCTCTATTGGTCTAAAGGACACTGCTCTCTCCTGCCTCTCTGACCGCTCTTTGTCTTCTTTGCTGGTTCTATCTCCTCTCCACTTCCTCTCGCTGTTGGGGTACCCCAGGGCTCGGTTCTTGGTCCCCTTCCCTTCTCTATCTATACTGCCCCAATTGGACAAACCATCCACAAATTTAGCCTCCAATACCATCTCTACGCTGATGACACCCAACTATACACCTCCTCTCGTGAGATCTCTGAACCATGCCTCCAAAATATCACCGACTGTGTGTCCACTGTCTCTAACACTATGTCCTCCAATTTTCTGAAACTTAACCTCTCTAAAACTGACCTCCTCGTTTTCCCGCCTTCCAACCGACCTCCCCTCAACATCTCCATTCCAGTGTCTGGCACCATCATAACCCCCAGACGGCATGCCCGATGCCTTAGGATCACACTGGACTCTGACCTCTCCTTTGCCCCCTATATCCAATCTCTGGCCCAAACATGCCACATGCACCTCAGAAATATTGCTAAAATACGTCCGTTCCTAACCACGGACGCGCTAAAGACACTCGTGGTCGCCCTCATCCACTCCCGACTCGACTACTGCAACTCGTTACTCCCCTGCACCAGACTCACTCCACTCCAATCCATACTAAATGCGGCAGCTAGGCTAATTTTTCTATCCAGCCGTTACTAAGACACCTCTGCACTATGCCAGTCACTGCATTGGCTGCCCATCCACTGCAGAACTAAATTTAAATTCCTCAACCTCACCCACAAAGGTCTGCATGGTGCCGCGCCACCATACATCGCCTCCCTTCTGTCAGTACACCACACAGCCCGCTCACTCCGATCCGCTAACACATTCAGACTAAACACCCCTGCAATAAGAACCTCACATGCTCGCCTCCAGGACTTCACTAGAGCAGCACCCATCCTCTGGAACGCTCTACCCCAAGGCATCCGGACAATTTCCGATGCACAAAATTTCAGACGTGCCTTAAAAACTCACCTCATCAGGGAAGCGTACCAAATCCCCCCCCCCCCCCCTTGCACTCCCTGTAATACTACCACCCCATTTGTTTCAAACTGCATGTACCTCACATTGTAATTGTTGTATTGTTTTGCATTTATCCTATGCCTGAAAGCACTGCAAAATAAGTTGGCGCTATACAAATAAACATTATTATTAATCAGTAATTACAATAAAATTTAAATAAAAGTTATATATTATCATTAGAGATGAGCGAGCACCAAAATGCTCGGGTGCTCGTTACTCGGGACGAATTTATCGCGATGCTCGAGGGTTCGTTTCGAGTAACGAACCCCATTGAAGTCAATGGGCGACCCGAGCATTTTTGTATTTCGCCGATGCTCGCTAAGGTTTTCATGTGTGAAAATCGAGGCAATTCAAGAAAGTGATGGGAACGACACAGCAACGGATAGGGCAGGTGAGGGGCTACATGTTGGGCTGCATCTCAAGTTCACAGGTCCCACTATTAGGCCACAATAGCGGCAAGAGTGGGCCCCCCCCCCCCAACAATTTTTACTTCTGAAAAGCCCTCATTAGCATGGCATACCTTAGCTAAGCACCACACTACCTCCAACAAAGCACAATAACTGCCTGCATGACACTCCGCTGCCACTTCTCCTGGGTTACATGCTGCCCACCCCCCCACCCCCAAGACCCAGTGTCCACAGCGCACACCAAACTGTCCCTGCCCAGCCTTCAGCTGCCCTCATGCCACGCCACCCTCATGTCTATTTATAAGTGCATCTGCCACAGGAAAAGCAGGCACACACTGCAGAGGGTTGGCACGGCTAGGCAGCGACCCTCTTTAAAAGGGGCGGGGCGATAGCCCACAATGCGGTACAGAAGCAATGAGAAATCCAATCCTGTGCCACCTCCATCTGGAGCTGCAGACGTGGGCATAGCAATGGGGAACCTATGTGCCACACACTATTCATTCTGTCAAGGTGTCTGCACGCCCCAGTCAGACCGCGGTTTTTTATAAATAGTCACAGGCAGGTACAACTCCGCAATGGGTATTCCGTGTGCACCCACAGCATGGGTGGCTCCCTGGAACCCACCCGCTGTACATAAATGTATCCCATTGCATTGCCCATCACAGCTGAGGTAGTAATGTCGTGCTTAATGCAGGTGGGCTTCGGCCCACACTGCATGCCCCAGTCAGACTGGGGTTCTTTAGAAGTGGACAGATGTAGGTTACACTCCGTGTGCACTTACAGCATGGGTGGGTGCCAGGAAGCCACCGGCGGTACATAAATATATCCCATTGCATTGCCCAACACAGCTGAGGTAGTAATGTCGTGCTTAATGCAGGTGGGCTTCGGCCCACACTGCATGCCCCAGTCAGACTGGGGTTCTTTACAAGTGGACAGATGTAGGTTAAACTCCGTGTGCACCTACAGCATGGGTGGGTGCCAGGAAGCCACCGGCAGTACATAAATATATCCCATTGCATTGCCCAACACAGCTGAGATAGTAATGTCGTGCTTAATGCAGGTGGGCTTCGGCCCACACTGCATGCCCCAGTCAGACTGGGGTTCTTTACAAGTGGACAGATGTAGGTTAAACTCCGTGTGCACCTACAGCATGGGTGGGTGCCAGGAAGCCACCGGCGGTACATAAATATATCCCATTGCATTGCCCAACACAGCTGAGGTAGTAATGTCGTGCTTAATGCAGGTGGGCTTCGGCCCACACTGCATGCCCCAGTCTGACTGGGGTTCTTTACAAGTGGACAGATGTAGGTTAAACTCCGTGTGCACCTACAGCATGGGTGGGTGCCAGGAAGCCACCGGCGGTACATAAATATATCCCATTGCATTGCCCAACACAGCTGAGGTAGTAATGTCATGCTTAATGCAGGTGGGCTTCGGCCCACACTGCATGCCCCAGTCAGACTGGGGTTCTTTACAAGTGGACAGATGTAGGTTAAACTCCGTGTGCACCTACAGCATGGGTGGGTGCCAGGAAGCCACCGGCGGTACATAAATATATCCCATTGCATTGCCCAACACAGCTGAGGTAGTAATGTCGTGCTTAATTCAGGTGGGCTTCGGCCCACACTGCATGCCCCAGTCAGACTGGGGTTCTTTACAAGTGGACAATGTAGGTTAAACTCCGTGTGCACCTACAGCATGGGTGGCTCCCTGGAACCCACCGGCGGTACATAAATATATCCCATTGCAGTGCCCTACTCAGCAGAGCTAACGTCAGATACAATACAGGTGGGCTTCGGCCCACACTGCATGCCCCAGTCAGACTGGGGTTCTTTAGAAGTGGACAGATGTAGGTTAAACTCCGTGTGCACCTACAGCATGGGTGGGTGCCAGGAACCCACCGGTGGTACATAAATATATCCCATTGCAGTGCCCTACTCAGCAGAGCTAACGTCAGATACAATACAGGTGGGCTTTGACCCACACTGCATGCCCCAGTCAGACTGGTAATATGTACCTTAACAGTAACCTCGTTGGTGGTAATGTGGTGGTGACTGCGGACCTAGTAGCGCGGTTTTATGTAGTTGGTTTTCGGAATGTGGCCATGATTAAGTGGTCCGTGGCGGGGGGATGGTGGTGGTGCTCTCTTGTTGTGTCGTTAAAGGTGAAATTCTTGGACTGCCACCAGACGGACCAAGGCAAAGGTATTTGCCAAGAATGTTTTCATTGTTGGAGGAGGAGGGGGATGTTTTGGAGGCACTATGTGTCCTCTCCACGTGTCCGTGGTTATATGCACCTTAACAGTAACCGCGTTGGTGGGAAATGGCCTCGCCGCCATCATGTCTTTGGGAAGCCTCTGTTTCCACACCCCAGTGACATACCATTAGCTGCGGTATAGGCAGAGCCCAGAATTATTAACATTTCAGCGGTAGTATTAGGGACAGGCCCCACTAACATATCACTAGCAGCAGTATAGGGGGAGCGCAGTCTTAGTTCCATTTCAGTAATAGTAGCACTCAAGACAGGCCCCAGTAACAATTCCGAAGCAGCAGTATAGGAGGAGCGCAGTCTTAGTTCCATTTCAGTAATAGTAGCACTCAAGACAAGCCCCAGTAACAATTCCCATTGCACATTTCAGTAGCTGCAGTATAGACAAGGCCCCAGTTACATTTATGTAGCAAAAGTGTAGGCCAACCCCACACACCTTTCTGTACCATGAGTGCAGGCGAAGAACATAGAAATTACAATGATTACACTGTAGGTGAGGGCCCAAAAAAATTGGTGTAGCAACAGTACTAATGTACCTCAGAAAAAATTGGCCATGCCCAACCAAGATGGCAGGTGAAACCCATTAATCGCTTTGGTTAATGTGGCTTAAGTGGTAACTAGGCCTGGAGGCAGCCCAGTTTAACGAAAAATTGGTTCAAGTTAAAGTTTCATCGCTTGTAAGAGCATTGAAACGTATAAAAATTGTTTGGAAAAATTATATGAATGAGCCTTGTGGCCCAAAGAAAAATTGCCCGTTCGGCATGATTACGTGAGGTTTCAGGAGGAGGAGCAGGAGGAATATTATACACAGATTGATGAAGCAGAAATGTCACCGTTTTGGATGGTGATACAGAACGATGCTTCCATCCGCGGGTGCAGCCTACGTATTGCTTAGGTATCGCTGCTGTCCGCTGGTGGAGAAGAGAAGTGTGGGGAAATCCAGGCTTTGTTCATCTTGATGTGTGTAAGCCTGTCGGCACAGTCGGTTGACAGGCGTGTACACTTATCTGTGATGATTCCCCCAGCCGCACTAAACACCCTCTCTGACAAGACGCTAGCCGCAGGACAAGCAAGCACCTCCAGGGCATACAGCGTGAGTTCAGGCCACATGTCCAGCTTCGACACCCAGTAGTTGTAGGGGACAGAGGCGTCACGGAGGACGGTCGTGCGATCGGCTACGTACTCCCTCACCATCCTTTTACAGTGCTCCCGCCGACTCAGCCTTGACTGGGGAGCGGTGACACAGTCTTGGTGGGGAGCCATAAAGCTGTCCAGGGCCTTAAAGAGTGTTGCACTGCCTGTGCTGAACATGCTGCTCGATCTCCGCACCTCCCCTGCTACCTGGCCCTCGGAACTGCGCCTTCTGCCACTAGCGCTGTCGGATGGGAATTTGACCATCAGCTTGTCCGCCAGGGTCCTGTGGTATAGCAACACTCTCGAACCCCTTTCCTCTTCGGGAATGAGAGTGGAAAGGTTCTCCTTATACCGTGGGTCGAGCAGTGTGTACACCCAGTAATCCGTAGTGGCCAGAATGCGTGCAACGCGAGGGTCACGAGAAAGGCATCCTAACATGAAGTCAGCCATGTGTGCCAGGGTACCTGTTCGCAACACATGGCTGTCTTCACTAGGAAGATCACTTTCAGGATCCTCCTCCTCCTCCGCCTCCTCCTCCTCAGGCCATACACGCTGAAAGGATGACAGGCAAGCAGCATGGGTACAGTCAGCAGTGGGCCAAGCTGTCTCTTCCCCCTCCTCCTCATCCTCCTCATGCTCCTCCTCCTCAACGCGCTGAGATATAGACAGGAGGGTGCTCTGACTATCCAGCGACATACTGTCTTCCCCCGCCTCCGTTTCCGAGCGCAAAGCATTTGCCTTTATGCTTTGCAAGGAACTTCTCAAGAGGCATAGCAGAGGAATGGTGACGCTAATGATTGCAGCATCGCCGCTCACCACCTGGGTAGACTCCTCAAACTTTCCAAGGACCTGGCAGATGTCTGCCAACCAGGCCCACTCTTCTGAAAATAATTGAGGAGGCTGACTCCCACTGCGCCGCCCATGTTGGAGTTGGTATTCCACTATAGCTCTACGCTGCTCATAGAGCCTGGCCAACATGTGGAGCGTAGAGCCGGCGCACCTTTACGAGCAGGTCTGGCAAGCGTGGGTAGCTTTTCAGAAAGCGCTGAACCACCAAATTAAAGACGTGGGCCAGGCATGGCACGTGCGTGAGGCTGCCGAGCTGCAGAGCCGCCACCAGGTTACGGCCGTTGTCACACACGACCATGCCCGGTTGGAGGCTCAGCGGCGCAAGCCAACGGTCGGTCTGCTCTGTTAGACCCCGCAGCAGTTCGTGGGCCGTGTGCCTCTTATCTCCTAAGCTGAGTAGTTTCAGCACGGCCTGCTGACGCTTGCCCACTGCTGTGCTGCCACGCCGCGCGACACCGACTGCTGGCGACGTCCTGCTGCTGCTGACACATCTAGATTGCGAGGCAGAGGTTGAGGAGGAGGAGGAGGAGGGGGGTGCTTTAGTGGAGGAAGCATACACCGCTGAACATACCACCACCGAGCTGGGGCCCGCAATTCTGGGGGTGGGTAGGACGTGAGCGGTCCCAGGCTCTGACTCTGTCCCAGCCTCCACTAAATTCACCCAATGTGCCGTCAGGGAGATGTAGTGGCCCTGGCCGCCTGTGCTTGTCCACGTGTCCGTTGTTAAGTGGACCTTGGCACTAACCGCATTGGTGAGGGCGCGTACAATGTTGCGGGAGACGTGGTCGTGCAGGGCTGGGATGGCACATCGGGAAAAGTAGTGGCGACTGGGAACTGAGTAGCGCGGGGCCGCCGCCGCCATCATACTTTTGAAGGACTCCGTTTCCACAACCCTATACGGCAGCATCTCCAGGCTGATCAATTTGGCTATGTGGACGGTTAACGCTTGAGCGTGCGGGTGCGTGGCAGCATACTTGCGCTTGCGCTAGCGACAGCTGGACGGTGCGGTGCGAGACATTGCTGGATGGGGCCGAGGGCAGCGGAGGTGAGGGTGTGGGTGCAGGCCAGGAGACGGTAGTGCCTGTGTCCTGAGAGGGGGGTTGGATCTCAGTGGCAGGTTGGGGCACAGGGGGAGAGGCAGCGGTGCAAACCGGAGGCGGTGAACGGCCTTCGTCCCACCTTGTGGGGTGCTTGGCCATCATATGTCTGCGCATGCTGGTGGTGGTGAGGCTGTTGGTGGTGGCTCCCCGGCTGATCTTGGCGCGACAAAGGTTGCACACCACTGTTCGTCGGTCATCAGGCGTCTCTGTGAAAAACTGCCAGACATTAGAGCACCTCGGCCTCTGCAGGGTGGCATGGCGCAAGGGTGTGCTTTGGGAAACAGTTGGTGGATTATTCGGTCTGGCCCTGCCTCTACCCCTGGACACCGCACTGCCTCTTGCAACCTGCCCTGCTGCTGCCCTTGCCTCCCCCTCTGAAGACCTGTCCTGAGTAGGCGTTGCACACCAGGTGGGGTCAGTCACCTCATCGTCCTGCTGCTCTTCCTCCGAATCCTCTGTGCGCTCCTCCCTCGCACTTACTGCCCTTACTACTACCTTACTGCAAGACAACTGTGTCTCATCGTCATTGTCCTCCTCACCCACTGAAAGGTCTTGAGACAGTTGCCGGAAGTCCCCAGCCTCATCCCCCGGACCCCGGGAACTTTCCAATGGTTGGGCATCAGTGACGATAAACTCCTCTGGTGGGAGAGGAACCACTGCTGCCCAATCTGAGCAGGGGCCCGAGAACAGTTCCTGGGAGTCTTCCCGCTCCTGAGCATGTGTCATTGTAGTGGAGTGAGGAGGCTGGGAGGAAGGAGGAGCAGCAGCCAGAGGATTCGGATTTGCAGCACTGGACGGCGCAGAACTGTGGGTGGATGATAGCTTGCTCGAAGCACTTTCTGCCATCCACGACAGGACCTGCTCACACTGCTCATTTTCTAATAAAGGTCTCCCGCGTGGACCCATTAATTGGGCGATGAATGTGGGGACGCCAGAAACGTGCCTCTCTCCTAATCGCGCAGCAGTCGGCTGCGATACACCTTGATCTGGAGCTCGGCCTGTGCCCACACCCTCACTTGGGCCTACGCATCCTCGGCCACGTCCTCTAGGCCTACCCCTACCCCTCAGCATGCTGTATTACCAGTGATTTCCCAGGCAGGAAATAAATTGGGGCAAGCCTGCAGGCCAAATAGAATGTTTCCCTTTTTTTTTTAAAGGGAAGGCCCACTGACTATATTCAATCAGATAAGATTAGAAATGTGTTCCACAGAACTGCAGTGTTATATGAAGTGCAGCAGAGCGGTGATTTTTCCCAGGCAGGAAATAAATTGGCGCAAGCCTGCAGGCCAAATAGAATGTTTCCCTTTTTTTTTAAAGGGAAGGCCCACTGACTATATTCAATCAGATAAGATTAGAAATGTGTTCCACAGAACTGCAGTGTTATATGAAGTGCAGCAGAGCGGTGATTTTTCCCAGGCAGGAAATAAATTGGCGCAAGCCTGCTGTTAAACGTAGCTGGCTGCGTATGATTTCTTTACGTTCTCCACCCACCACACACGTACCCAGAACGCTGAGGACTGCCAGAGGCAGGCCAAATAGAATGTTTCCCTTTTTTTTTTAAAGGGAAGGCCCACTGACTATATTCAATCAGATAAGAAATGTGTTCCACAGAACTGCAGTGTTATATGAAGTGCAGCAGAGCGGTGATTTTTCCCAGGCAGGAAATAAATTGGCGCAAGCCTGCTGTTAAACGTAGCTGGCTGCGTATGATTTCTTTACGTTCTCCACCCACCGCACACGTACCCAGAACGCTGAGGACTGTCAGAGGCAGGCCAAATAGAATGTTTCCCTTTTTTTTTAAAGGGAAGGCCCACTGACTATATTCAATCAGATAAGAAATGTGTTCCACAGAACTGCAGTGTTATATGAAGTGCAGCAGAGTGGTGATTTTTCCCAGGCAGGAAATAAATTGGCGCAAGCCTGCAGGCCAAATAGAATGTTTCCCCTTTTTTTTTAAAGGGAAGGCCCACTGACTATATTCAATCAGATAAGAAATGTGTTCCACAGAACTGCAGTGTTATATGAAGTGCAGCAGAGCGGTGATTTTTCCCAGGCAGGAAATAAATTGGGGCAAGCCTGCTGTTAAACGTAGCTGGCTGCATATGATTTCTTTACGTTCTCCACCCACCACACACGTACCCAGAACGCTGAGGACTGTCAGAGGCAGGCCAAATAGAATGTTTCCCTTTTTTTTTTAAAGGGAAGGCCCACTGACTATATTCAATCAGATAAGAAATGTGTTCCACAGAACTGCAGTGTTATATGAAGTGCAGCAGAGCGGTGATTTTTCCCAGACAGGAAATAAATTGGCGCAAGCCTGCTGTTAAACGTAGCTGGTTGCGTATGATTTCTTTACATTCTCCACCCACCACACACGTACCCAGAACGCTGAGGACTGTCAGAGGCAGGCCAAATAAAATGTTTCCCTTTTTTTTTAAAGAAAAGGCCCACTGACTATATTCAATCAATAATATATGTCTTCTGGCCCTGCCTACACAATTCTGTCCCTGTAGTATTACTGCAGGGCGCAATGCTCTGCATAGCCGATTTTGAAAAAAAAAAATGCAACACTGCTAACAGCAGCCTGCACAGTACTGCACACGGTTAAATGTGGCCCTAAGAAGGACCGTTGGGGTTCTTGAAGCCTACACTCACTCCTAACACTCTCCCTGCCTAACCACCACTTCTGTCCCTGTAGTATTACTGCAGGGCGCAATGCTCTGCACTGCCGATTTTGAAAAAAAAATAAATTGTGCAACACTCCTAACAGCAGCCTCCACAGAACTGCACACGGATAGATGTGGCCCTAAGAAGGACCGTTGGGGTTCTTGAAGCCTACACTCACTCCTAACACTCTCCCTACAGCAGCTCCAACACAACAGCACTTTCCCTCAGCTAACTCACAACGCATCTGAGGCGAGCCGCGGGAGGGGCCGATTTTTATACTCGGGTGACATCTGATCTCGCCAGCCACTCACAGCAGGGGGGTGGTATAGGGCTTGAACGTCACAGGGGGAAGTTGTAATGCCTTCCCTGTCTTTCAATTGGCCAGAAAAGCGCGCTAACGTCTCAGAGATGAAAGTGAAAGTAACCCGAACACCGCGTGGTGCTCGTTAAGAGTAACGAGCATCCCGAACACCCTAATATTCGCCCGAGCATCAAGCTCGGACGAGTACGTTCGCTCATCTCTAATTATCATTAAAGTATGTTTATAAATGTTTATTTTAATATTCTTACCATTTTAGAAAGCTAAGAAGTCATTCATAACATAAAAATATGCATGGATCCCCGGGTACCCTGGGTGTGACTGGCGAGTGTTATTTTCAATTTGATTTAAAAATATTATTATATGCTTTAAAAATTCTGGTAAAATGATATTTCCATTAAAAAAAGGTCAAATCGTGAGGATCAAAAGCCGCTTGAAGAAATCTTTGCACAAACGAGAGAAAAATCATGAATAAGTGTCTAGTGCACAGGTGTCAAACACAAGGCCCGCGGGCCGAATCCGGCCCGGCACCTCATTTTCTGTGGCCCGCTGGCTGTGCAGTATGTTCCATCACCTCTGTGCTGCTGTCAGTAGGCGATCTTCCATCGGCTTGTACTGTCTAGTGCTCAAAGTAATAGAGGAGTGCCGATAGCACACTGACAACAGCCGCGGAGGAGGGAAGAAGACTGCAGAGAACATGAGAGCGACGCTGAGGAGGAACAGCTGCAGGGTGAGAGCCTGGTCAGCGCTGACCTCCTCTCACCGGCCCTTCCTCTATTCATGGCTGCAGGCCTGGGAGACATCAGGGGCCCAAGAAGGACTGAGAGCAGCCTGTACAGCTGCTGGTGGGACCATATTGGATGCAGGTAAGTATAAAAATGTGTATAAAAATGCAGACGTGTCCGTGTGTGTGTGTGTGTGTGTGTATATATATATATATATATATATAAAATGTGTGTGTGCGTATATATGTATAATAGTGTGCGTCTGTGCGCGTAATAGTGTGCGCCTGTGTGCATGTGCGCGTAATAGTGTGCGTCTGTAGGCATGTGTGCATAATAGTGTGCGTCTGTGTGCATGTGCGCGTAATAGTGTGCGTCTGTGTGCATGTGCGCGTAATAGTGTGCGTCTGTATGCATGTGTGTGTAATAGTGTGCATGTGTGTGTAATAGTGTGCGTCTGTGTGCATGTGTCTGTAATAGTGTACGACTGTGCGCATAATAGTGTGCATCTGTGTGCATGTGTGCATAATAGTGTGCGTCTGTGTGCATGTGTGCGTAATAGTGTGCGCCTGTGTGCATGTTTGCATAATAGTGTGCGTCTGTGTGCATGTGTGCGTAATAGTGTGTGTCTGTGCGCGTAATAGTGTGCGTCTGTGTGCATGTGTACATAATAGTGTGCATCTGTGTGCATGTGTGCCTAATAGCGTGTGCCTGTGCCTAATAGTGTGCGTCTTTGCGCGTAATAGTGTGTGTCTTTGTGCATGTGTGCGTAATAGTGTGCGTCTATGTGCATGTGTGCGTAATAGTGTGCGTCTGTGTGCATGTGTGCGTCATAGTGTACGTCTGTGTGCATGTGTACGTCTGTGTGCATGTGTGCATAATGGTGTGTGTCTGTACGCGTAATAGTGTGCGTCTGTGCGTAATAGTGTGCGTCTGTGCACATGTGTGTGTAATAGTGTGCGTCTGTGCGCATGTGTGCATAATAGTGTGCGTCTGTGCGCATGTGTGCGTAATAGTGTGCGTCTGTGCGCATGTGTGTGTAATAGTGTGCATCTGTGCGCATGTGTGCGTAATAGTGTGCGTCTGTGTGCATGTGTGCGTACTAGTATGCGTCTGTGCGTAATAGTGTGCGTCTGTGCGCATGTGTGCGTAATAGTGTGCGTCTGTGCGCATGTGTGCATCACAGTGTGCGTCTGTGCGCATGTGTGCGTAAGTGTGCGTCTGTGCGCATGTGTGCGTAATAGTGTGTGTCTGTGCGCATGTGTGCGTAATAGTGTGTGCATGTGTGCGTAATAGTGTGCGCCTGTGTGCATGTGTGCGTACTAGTGTGCGTCTGTGCGTAATAGTGTGCATCTGTGCGCATGTGTGCGTAATAGTGTGCGTCTGTGCACATGTGTGCGTAATAGTGTGCATCTGTGCGCATGTGTGCGTAATAGTGTGCGTCTGTGCGCATGTGTGCGTAATAGTGTGCGTCTGTGCGCATGTGTGCGTAATAGTGTGCGTCTGTGCGCATGTGTGCGTAATAGTGTGCATCTGTGTGCATGTGTGCGTAATAGTGTGCGCCTGTGTGCATGTGTGCGTAATAGTGTGCATGTGTGCGTAATAGTGTGTGTCTGTGTGCATGTGTACATAATAGTGTGCATCTGTGTGCATGTGTGCCTAATAGCGTGTGTCTGCGCGCATCTGTGCGTAATAGTGTGCGCATGTGTGCCTAATAGTGTGCGTCTGTGCGAATGTGTGCATAATAGTGTGTGCATGTGTGCGTAATAGTGTGCGTCTGTGTGCATGTGTGCGTACTAGTGTGCGTCTGTGCGCATGTGTGCGTAATAGTGTGCATCTGTGCGCATGTGTGCGTAATAGTGTGCGTCTGTGCGCGTGTGTGTAATAGTGTGCGCATGTGTGCGTAATAGTGTGCGTCTGTGTGCATGTGTGCGTAATAGTGTGAGTCTGTGCGCATGTGTGCGTAATAGTGTGCGTCTGTGCGCATGTGTGTGTAATAGTGTGCGTCTGTGCGTAATAGTGTGCGCTGTGCGCATGTGTGCGTAATAGTGTGCGTCTGTGTGCATGTGTGCGTAACAGTGTGCGTCTGTGCGCATGTGTGCGTAATAGTGTGCGTCTGTGCGCATGTGTGCGTAATAGTGTGCGCATGTGTGCGTAATAGTGTGCGCATGTGTGCATGTGTGCGTACTAGTGTGCGTCTGTGCGTAATAGTGTGCGTCTGTGCGCATGTGTGCGTAATAGTGTGCGTCTGTGCGCATGTGTGCGTAATAGCGTGCGTCTGTGCGCATGTGTGCGTAATAGCGTGCGTCTGTGCGCATGTGTGCGTAATAGTGTGCGTCTGTGCGCATGTGTGCGTAATAGTGTGCGTCTGTGCACATGTGTGCGTAATAGTGTGCGTCTGTGCGCATGTGTGCGTAATAGTGTGCGTCTGTGCGCATGTGTGCGTAATAGTGTGCGTCTGTGCGCATGTGTACGTAATAGTGTGCGTCTGTGCACATGTGTGCGTAATAGTGTGCGTCTGTGCGCATGTGTGCGTAATAGTGTGCGTCTGTGTGCATGTGTGCGTAATAGTGTGCGTCTGTGCGCATGTGTGCGTAATAGTGTGCATCTGTGCGCATGTGTGCGTAATAGTGTGCGTCTGTGTGCATGTGTACATAATAGTGTGCATCTGTGTGCATGTGTGCCTAATAGCGTGTGTCTGTGCGCATGTGTGCGTAATAGTGTGCGCATGTGTGCCTAATAGTGTGCGTCTCTGCACGTAATAGTGTGCGTCTGTGCGCATGTGTGCGTAATAGTGTGTGTCTGTGCGCATGTGTGCGTAATAGTGTGCGTCTGTGCGCATGTGTGCGTAATAGTGTGCGTCTGTGCGCATGTGTGCGTAATAGTGTGCGTATGTGTGCATGCGTGCGTAATAGTGTGCGTCTGTGCGCATGTGTGCGTAATAGTGTGCGTCTGTGCGCATGTGTGCGTAATAGTGTGCGTCTGTGCGCATGTGTGCGTAATAGTGTGCGTCTGTGCGCATGTGTGCGTAATAGTGTGCGTCTGTGCGCATGTGTGCGTAATAGTGTGCGTCTGTGCGCATGTGTGCGTAATAGTGTGAGTCTGTGCGCATGTGTGCGTAATAGTGTGCGTCTGTGCGCATGTGTGCGTAATAGTGTGCGTCTGTGCGCATGTGTGCATAATAGTGTGCGTCTGTGTGCATGTGTGTGTACTAGTGTGCGTCTGTACGCGTAATAGTGTACGTCTGTGCGTAATAGTTTGCGTCTGTGCCCATGTGTGCGTAAGAGTGTGCGTCTGTGCGCATGTGTGCGTAATAGTGTGCGTCTGTGCACATGTGTGCGTAATAGTGTGAATATGTGGGCATGCTGCGTAATAGTGTGCGTCTGTGCGCATGTGTGCGTAATAGTGTGCGTCTGTGCGCATGTGTGCGTAATAGTGTGCGTCTGTGCGCATGTGTGCGTAATAGTGTGCGTCTGTGCGCATGTGTGCGTAATAGTGTGCGTCTGTGCGCATGTGTGCGTAATAGTGTGCGTCTGTGCGCATGTGTGCGTAATAGTGTGCATCTGTGTGCATGTGTGTGTACTAGTGTGCGTCTGTACGCGTAATAGTGTGCGTCTGTGCGTAATAGTTTGCGTCTGTGCCCATGTGTGCGTAAGAGTGTGCGTCTGTGCGCATGTGTGCGTAATAGTGTGCGTCTGTGCGCATGTGTGCGTAATAGTGTGCGCATGTGTGCGTAATAGTGTGCGTAATAGTGTGCGTCTGTGTTATATGTGTCATATATATATGTGTGTGTGTGATATATACAGTATATATTAGTGTGTGCCACTGGTCACTATGGGGGACCTTATTACCAATCAGGCCACTGTGGGGTTCAGTTTTACTATACAGTCTTAGGCCTTAGTCAGACGGGCGTTTTTTCGCGCAATTTGCGGATCGCATGTCGGATGCGCATGCACAAATCGTGTGACCGGGGGCGAAAAATCGTGGGAAAAATCTGCACCTAGCCGCGTTAATCGTCGCAGCAAAACGCCCGTCTGACCGGAGAAAAATCGCCGTGCGCATCAAAATGCGCATGAAACTTAGACTGGCCGGCGAAAAAAATGATTTTGGTGCGCACATAAAACGCCGAACGCAGATAGGCGCGATCTGCGAATCGTCGTGTCCTATAATTTATCGCATATCCGCATAAAAAGCGGACATGTGACCGATACCATAGCGAACCATTGGTTCTATATATGTGTGAATCGCATGCGCATGCGCAAATCGCGCGAAAAAACGCCCGTCTGACTAAGGTCTTACAATTACAATCGGCCCTTTGAAGGCAACCATAAGGCTGATGTGGCCCTCGGTGAAAATGAGTTTGACACCCCTGGTTTAGTGGGTACCCGGGTGCGGACATAAAGGTTAATAAAGGCAAAATTTGTGGATGAAAATTTACCAATAACATAAACTGCAATATGTTGCAAAAAACAATCTCAGAATCACATTATTACCAGATAAAGTGACAGATGTCAGTCAGATTTGAAAAATAAGGCTTGGTCCTTAACTCTTTATGGATCCGGTCTATTTTGGTACATAAAACACAACAATTTTTGGGGGAGCTTAAAAAGCCAACTTTATTATTTTTCCATCAACATGGACATACGAGGGCTTGTTTTTAGCATGGCAAACTGTAGTTTTTATTGGTACCATCTTTGGGTACATTTAATTCATTGTAAAGCTTTTATAATTTTAAAGTAGAGAGAGAAAACACATTAATTATGCCATTGGTTTTTTTGTGCAGCATTAATTATGCAGCATAAATGACATAATATTTTTTTTACTGCAGTTCAGTACAATTATGACAATACTAACATTTTTTACATTTTTTTAGGTTTTTCCACTTTTGCACGCTAAAACCCCTTTTTTTTGGAAATTATTATTTTTCTACATCGTTGCAATCAAAGTCCCATAAAAAAATTTCCATAGATGAAGCTCTGGGAGGGCTTGTTTTTTAGGTGATGAGCTGTAATTTTTATTGGTATGCTTTTGAACTACATACAGCTTTTTTGAACACTTTTATTGCATTTTTGGGGAGGCAAAACAAACCAAACAAGTATATAGCCTTAGTTTTTAGTTTTTGCTTAGTTTTACAGTTTTTGCCATGCAGGTTTTTTTTATACAAATAGGGGAAAATGCACAAAAAAGAGGTGTTTTTGTTATTTCTTTACATGTTTTTTACAATATTTTATTTCTTACATTATTTATGTTCCTGTAGCGGACTTGAACTCTAAAAGCTATGATCGCTATGATAATGCATTGTGGGACTTCTGTACCGCAATGCCTTATCACTTAAATAGTTATCTTAGACAATGGCAAGCCGGGACACTGGTATCTGGTGTCCTGTTGCCATGGCAACTCATTGGCCCTTCGAGATTACATAGTTATAGACCTCTTTTGTATTTACACTTATAAAAAAATGTTTACATTTACTTAAAAAGAAATGTTTCTGTCCCCAGAGATTCCATACTATTTATACTGAAGAGCCAAAGGCCAGTTGCACATCTGCATCGAAACCTTTGACCAGAGGTTCCGTCAGAGATATGACTCAAAATACTGGAAGAAAAAGTGTTGCATGCAGCGTTTTTTCTCCCATCCAAAAGCCGGGCAGCTTGCGAAAAACGGATTGACCCCATTATAGTCAATGTGGTCCGGCCTGCGTTGTTCAGTTCTGTACAGAGCAGGAAAGTGGAATCCTCAATGCAGATGTAAATGCACCCTGAAATGTCCCTGTGAGCACAGAAAGTACAGTAATATGCCCCAATATGTACGCAAAAGCACATAGTTTACGGTGCAAATGTGTTGCGCTTCACATGAGCATTTTTGCACATGTGAAGGGGCCATTACAAGCAGGTAAAACAATAATAAGGTGGACACTGAATAGAAAAAACAAGTGGCGCTATTCTAACCTTAGTCCTGGAATATCTAGGGCTAGAAGCATTTTTTAAATATGTGTAAATGCAAAAAATGTATAGTGTAATGGTCTTGATTTAAATATAAACAATATTTTTGGTGGAGGAACCCCTTTTAAGTATAAAATATCCTGGTCTTTACAATAGCTGCAGGTTCAGAGTACTACTTGGCATTGTAGACTACCCTATTGTAGCTAGGAAAGACCTGTGTGGCACCTCAGTTACCTGGGGGAGATTATGAATCCTGCAAGAGTCCCACAGTTTTGTGTCATTGCCAAACAGCATGAGTCATTGAACTTTTATTACTACATTTTCCTGTGTACCCAGCACCTTTGATCACACCAACTGTGACCTCTTTATACTTGTCTCCAACTTAAATTAATTAGAAGTCTAACAACATCAGCTCTGTCTTTCTTGTGAGTCATTACGAATGATTTTTTTATTATATTGGTCAAAGTTCAACTTCAATCTTATTATCATCACATGTAGGATTTCAATGAAAGATAGCTCCTCTATGTATTGTAGATAACCCAGGATGTGCAATTCTCAATAGGTGATGGTCACAGCTCACCTCCTCTCCCTCCCTGCACAACAACCTTCACACATGACAGAACACTCTCCCATAAAAGTAAGTGGGTTTGCTCCTGTCCATTGTTGGAGTGCCCCATTAGTTTGAATACTCCTAAAATAAATAAAAAAGCGTTCATGCGCAACCACGCTCCGTAGTGGCGAGTGTAGTTGTGCATACGACCATTTGTTTTTGCCCTTATTAAAAATTTTGCATTGTTTGTTTTCCGTAGCTTCTGTATATCACTGTATATAAACACCGCAGGTTTAAAAGCCCATTTAGGGTGATGGCAAAAAAATAATATTTGCGCACCACAGATCCTTATGGAGGTCTATGGGAGGTGCACAAACACTCACTTCTACACATGCGGGTATGCACAAAATGCTGCGCATACCCGCAATCACCGGCACCATGTTAAACTAATTAGCCGTGTAAACCAGCGATGCCTGCGCAAGTACGGTTAGGCACGTGCCAAAATACACTCATTCTCTGCACGAGAAAGTTGTACAGGAGCGGGCATAATTTGATATACGCTCGTCTGTCGCCCCAATAAGTCTCAATTGGAAATCTGTCAATGAGGGTGGACTGACTGCTTAAGGCCCATTTACACGTAATGCTTATCGGTCAAAATTCGTTCAAACAAATGAATTTGAGCAAAAATCGTTCAGTGTGAATGCGGGGGGGGGGGTGAGGGGGAATCTCTCACTTGTCGTTTGCTGTTGTTTAAGATGACTTTTCAGTCAGCCTAAAAAACCTTGTTGGCTCGCTGGCTCCACATCCTGTGTAAATGCTCAGTGCTTCCCATAGGAGGTGAAGTGCTGAGTGAGAAGCAGACGATAAACCAGTGATCCAGCGGCAAGTCTTTCAAGGTAAATGCTGTGCACGAGCGCTGACGACCTTAGCGGTGACCTCAGTGCACGTGCAGTTGTTTAAAAGCCTGTCGGCCCGTGTAAAGGGACCTTCATTTTTCAGCCCTTATCCAACAAAGATAAATGTTCTTGAGGTCATATATGTACATAATAAGCATAAATGCTGTGCTCACCTGGAATTGTGACTTTCCTGGAAAGTCGCACTGAGAATTCTCAGACAATTTGTAAGGATATACCGCAAGTCAAATGGCTTTAAAGGGCACTTGTCACCTGCCTAAAGCACCATAAACTAATTTCTATGGGGACCACTGGAAAATGCTGCCTTTTTTTTCTTTATCCACCTGCACAATTAAATAGTACATTGTGCTAAAAGTCCATTGATTTCTATTGGGCCGCTCACACCTGTGTTTTTTCACGGGCATTATTACAAGTGGGAAAAAAAAATCATGGCATGTCCTATTTTGCTGTGCAATAGGCACCAACATAGGCTATGGGGATGTAACACATGCAGCAAATATCCATGTTACACGTGTCTTTGCTATGTACTGCATATTATACATGTGAAAAAATGTGGGCCACATACACCTATGTGAGTGAGCCTTTAGACTGCGGTGTCTATATACAGTGATATATAGAAGCTGCAGAAGACAAACAGTGCAAAATTTTGCATTAAGCCTTATTACAATAATAATTGTCAGCTCAAGGCCACCCGAAGCTATCCATTAAGTAGTCACATAAGAATCTTTCTAATAGTAGATGATGGATTTGCAAACTAGATTTGTTACTTAGGGAGGTTGGATCAGCCAATCGTGAGAAAATGCCAATCTTACGTGCATTATGACATTACATTACCATTAAAAGATTTTTCTGGTGCAACATAACAGATCTCATGTGCTAAGTACACTATGCTAATAGTATCCTTATTGGTGTACAGTTTTCAATGAGACAAAAGATTACAGATAACTATTCAGGAATAACCTGCAGCTCTTTGGCCCCAATGCAAATCGTGTAACAGCACCCCCACCACCACCACCGCCTCCCTCATATGATGTGTCATCTATAATACTGCCTCTGCACTCCCTATAGCTATGCTCCTGACTATTTCCTAATATGAGCAGCTTTACACGTTGATATAGTAGAAAATGCAATTTTCAAGGCATACATTAATGTGCAGAATAGAGGTGGATTGGAGACAAGTGCCTCAGACACACTGTGTGGTTAACAGTTTCTTTACTGACGAGATCTAGAATACACATTTAATACACTGGCAGATGAACTTGTTAATTGATATTTAGTGACAGCTAGCAACAGTTTCTTCTCTATATTGATGACTGGAGCTGAACTAGGCTAGAATCACTTCAATAATCATTTATAAGGTAATGGTCTATTTTAAATAATGGGAACTGAACTGTAATACAACTTTTCACAACAGTCTCTGATACTCGACAGCACACCTGTGCGAGGCTTGGAATCTTTACCTCCACTTGCATTCACAGTTTCTGTTCACCAGATGCCCTTTTTAGTCTCCGTGGCTTCTCTGGTCAGTTATGCGGCAAGGCCATGGTACCTCACTACTTGACCTGATCACTGTGTTGAGGCGCTTCACTAAAAGAGAGCCTGGTAACTGCAGGCCAGTAAGTCTTACTTCAATAATTGGAAAAATATTTTCGGGGTTTCTAAGAGATGTCATAACTCCTCATCAATATGGGTTCATGGGAGGTCAATCATGTCAAACCAACTTGATCAGCTTCTACAACAAAGTAAGCTCTAGGCTACTGATCTCATATATCTGGATTTTTCTAAAGCATTTGACACCGTGCCGCATAATAGGCTTATATATAAAATGAGACAGCTCGGACTGGGTGAAAACGTGTGTATCTGGGTAAAGAATTGGCTCAGAGATAGAAAGCAGAGGGTGGTAATAAACGGTTTGTACTCTGATTAAGTCATCATTGCTAGTGGGGTGCCACAGGGTTCAGTACTAGGCCCCATTCTGTTCAATATATTTATCAATGACCTGAAAGAGGGACTGCACAGTAAAATATCAATATTTGCAGACGATACGAAATTATACAAGATAAGGGGGGTGAAAACATTATTCCTCCACTATATATGGCACTTGTAAGGCCCTTCGTGGAATACTGTGTACAGTTCAGGAAAGATGTTACAGTGCTTGAGGGGGTTCAAAGAAGGGCAACTAAATTAATAAACGGAATCAGAGCACTGGAATACCCAGAAAGGCTATCAAAATTGGGATTATCTACCCTGGAAAAAAGACGGCTAAGGGGCGATCAAATACCTATGTATAAATACATGAGGGGACAATACAAGGATCTCTCCCAGGATCTGTTTATACCCAGTCTGCAGCGGTAACAAGAGGGCATCCGCTAGCACTTGAGGAAAGCAGATTTCATGACTTACACAGAAGGGGGTTCTTTACTGTAAGAGCAGTGAGACTGTGGAACTCTCTGCCTGAGGACGTGGTGATGGCAAAATCTATAGAGGAGTTTAAGAGGGAACTAGATGTCTTTCTAGAACGCTATATTATTACAGGATATAGACATTAAATAACCAGCAGGGTTGTTGATCTGGGTCTTGCAGTGAGGTAGGAACTTTCAAACGTTGATAATTCTCACTGCCATTATGGAATCAGGAAGGATTTTTTCCCCCAAATAGGCTAAACTGGCTTCTGCCTCATTAAGGGATTTTGCCATCCTCCAATAAAGGGGGTGGAAACAGGCTGAACTAGATGGATAGTGCCTTCTTTTGGCCTAATATACTAAGTTACTATGTAAGGCCTGCTTCTCATGGGCATAAGTGTATTTACGCACATATCTGTGCGATGGGCATTGTGTTTTGGCATCTGTGCGTATTTTACTACATATTTTGTGTGCATTCCCTGTGTATTTGCACATGAAAAAAAAAACACGTAAGCATGCTTTCTTTGATTTCAATAGCCAATTAAGCTAAATATGGGCTAGTTGGTGTATAAAACATACCAAAATAGGACATGCTGCATTTTGTTTTTGATTAACCAAAATGCGTGTGAAAAAAATGCATGTGACCAGACCCATTGAAATCAATAGGTCCTATTCACTATGTATTGCATGCAAATCTTTTGCGTGCATAGTACGCAAAGCAAATACATCATTGTGTGAATAATCCCTTAGTCTCACACTGGTTTCCTGGGGTCCACAGTTTGTTTCCTAAACCCACAGATGTTGCTGGTACTCCATGTGCTCCAGGCCACACATTGAGGGCTTAAACAGATGGGTGTGTTTTAGTCCCGTTATGCGGCCAAGAAAATCACGGACGCATAATGGGATGAAAAAAAACCCAATTTATTTCAATAGTTTCATTTTCGCTATCGGGATTCTTGTGCATAAATACTACACACGAAAAAAGATAGGACTTGCCCTATCTTTCTTGTACATAGTTTTCCTACATGTTAGAAAGATAAGACAGGACCTATATTCCTGCTATTTTTTTTTTAACTCACGCGCTGTATTGCGGAGTTCGTTTTTGCCTTGAAACTATTGTTTCACATCTATTTTCTATAGTCTTTTGGCCCCACAGTGGTATCTACTGGTCAGAAGTAAACTGCATGCATTGTACATACTGTGCTATAGCATCAGACACACCAAGGGAAGCAGAGACATATGAGTTACATTGCTCACCTCTTAAAGGAGTAATATCCGCCCAACACATGTATCAACTAACTAGGATGGGATGAGAAATATTTTTTGTGTGTTTCAATTGCATTTCAAGATTTAGTCCATGACTACACCAAGAAAAGTTGTCAGACAGTAACAGCTCAGCTGAAGAGGCACGCATGATGAATCCTGGTGAGGTTTACTTTAAACTGAAGTTTGTAGATGTACACAAGCCATCAGAAGGGGAAAAGATCATTTTTAAGCCAGAGCTAAACAGAAAATGGCAGAAGATGAAGTGCAAAAAAACTAACAGCAAGCAACAGGAAAAAGGGAGCAGCTAGTGCCATGAGAGACAAGCTAAGGCTGGGTTCACATCCACATTTTGTTTTCTGTTTCTCTGTTCCATCCCAAAAGCAAAAAAACAGAGCCAGTGAAATCCCATTGATTTATTTCAGTTTGCTTTCATTCTGTCTGGTTTGCATTGTTCTTGATGGAAAAAGCTGAACTTGAGGACAATTTTTCTGTCCAAAAAAAGGGTAACTGGATGGGGTGACCTTTCCATTTTTTTACATTGTACTCTATGGGGGCCAAAAACAAGTGGAAACTATTCCATTTGTATTGTGTTTACCATATGCGTTTAATTCAATTGCTCCCATGCAGTTGTAGAATAGAGCTACATTCCGAACAAGTAGAAATATGGATCCTTTAAAACTGATAATAATACTTTTAACTGATAGAAGCGGAAACTAACTAGTCTTTTTTAACCAATCTGTTGGCTTCAGTTTGCATCAGTTACACATTTTTAACTTTGAAAAAAAAAAATACGGATCTGTGAGCAACAGAATAAGAAAAGCTGATGTGAACCCAGCCTAAGCAATGAAATAAACTATTCAGCAGAACAACGATATGACAACTCTATCCCCAAGTCATGGGATATGACACGATAAAGCAGATATTCTGTCTCCAACTGTTCCTGACATTATGATACACACCTGGTAGACCTGCTCTTAAAGGGCTATTTTCATGACTACAAAACTTCTCCAGCAGCTAGGCCCAATATAAAATAAAATAATAGATCATTCTTCCCTCTCATCAAACCCCCGAAGCAGAGCTGAGTGGCTCACACGACCCAATGCTGGATTCCAGGTAGACGGCCAGATGGAAGTATATGACTTCTGCGGCCAATCAGAGGCCACAGCCTCATGTCCCTAAACCCCTGGCATCATGGCACTCAGGATATGAGCACTGATGCCAGGAGCCCGACAGTGACTCTGCAGACTCTGATTGGCCACTGTGTCATGTGCTTCTGCCCAACTATCTAACTAACTATAGTGGATCGCTGAGCTCCACTTTAGGGTTCCGAGGAGAGGTGAGTATGATCTATTTCTTTTTTATAATGGGCCCAGCTGCTGAAGAAGTTTTTATAGTCATGATAAAACCCCTTTAATCAAAAAAAAAAACTCTGGATTTGGGTCACCCAGTCACAGAAGGTACCCATAGAAGGCTCTTTTAAATAAAGGCATTGAGAACATACCCCCAGAGACTAAAAAAATAGTCATCTAACTTCTTCTTCACTGCCACACTATACTTCTCAGAGGCATGCAGGCGACTTAATCGGTATGTAAGAAATGAAACCTTTACATCCACTCTGACAGACCCACATGATAAATTCCTAAGAGTTTGGACCCTATAGATAAGCTTTTCCTTCCTTCCCAGCACAACAGAAATTTTCTCCCAATATAAAGGGGCACAAAATATGCCTCTTTCCAACAGTAGTAAAAACGCCCCCCATAGCGACTCAGCCTAGCAAGAGAATTATTTTGTTTCTCATCTTACGGCTATTCCATACCTTTTTATTTACACTGTTGGTTTATAATAAAAATGCAGAACTGGAAGAAAAATAATTGTAAACGATAAAGCAGATGCTATGATATTAGTAATATTTATTTATACAGATAGCACCAACATATTATGCAGAACTTTACAAATCTGAGGGTGCATGTAAAGACAAAATCAGACTGAATACAATATAAAACTGATAACTAAATTGAGAAATAGAGATGAGTCCTGCTCACGAGAACTTACAATCTATGAAGAAATAGAGGAACAAATACTTGACCTGTACAATGGTCCGGCCACCTTATATAAATAGGGTAGTATACATAGCACTATGTTAGATGGTCTCTAGCCAATATCTACATATATACATAAGTGCATTAGAATGTATGTGGTCGGGAGGATACTGTGATCAGGTTCGGACAGAGAGTGTAGAATTGTGATAAATGGGGAAGAGTTAGATTACAGGATGTGATAGACCTCCATAAAGAGATGTGATTTTAGAGCACACTTAAAAATTGTGCGTGTTGTGTCTTAACCTGATTGTCTAGAGAACTGGATAAACTCAAGAAAAGTCTCGGAGACAGGAGTAGAAGGTTCAGACTATGGTGGAACTTAATCTTTAGGTCAGATAAGAGAGCACAGGTAGGGTAGTAGACAGAGATGAGGGAGGAGATATACAGGGGTGCAGCACTGTGGAGAGTTTTATGGATGAGAGTGATGAGTTTGTACTGTTTTCTATAGTGTATGGGCAACCAGTGCAGTGATTGGCACAGGTTGGAGGCATCAATGCAGCGGCTAGACAGAAAGATGAGCCTAGTTACTGCATTCAGGATGGATTAGAGAGGGAAACGTTTAGTGAGGGAAAGACTGATCAGTAGCAAGTTGCAGAAATCAAGACAAGACTGCATCAAGGCAACATTAAGGGCTCATTCACACAACTGAATTTTTCATCCGAGTCTGTATAAGCTTGTATCTGAGCAAACTCTGATAGAACTCAGATCTATTAAAAATAATCAACAGGGCAATGCAGACAAGAGTTTTTTTTTCTCTTTTGGACTGATGGTTTATGTAAAAAGATCACAGCATGTCCTGTTCTAGTCCAATTCATGGATGAGAGAAGGACATGCAATGATCACTGACCCGCCACTCAGACAGCACACGGACGGACGTGTGCTGTCTGATGTGAGTTACACCTGAGGAACATTGGTGTAACTCGCATTCAGCGTCTAGATCCAGCTTTAGGGTGGCTATTTGCAACATTGCATTCCCTATGGTGTGTGCACATGTCAGTGCTCTCACCCATCATTCATTCGGGGAGAGGTGCTTGTGATTGGCTGAGCACCTCAGCCAATCACATTCAGCTCTTTCAGCAGGCGGGGATTTTAAATCTCCACCTGCTGATAGATCAGTACCACAGTGCAGGGGACAGCAGGAGAAGACGTGGCTGAGCCCCGGCAGCTGAAGTGAGGTGAGTATCTATTTTTTGTCTTTTAAAGCACTTTTACTGGATTTTCAGGGAAAGGCTTATATTTAAAGCCCTTTCCTGAAATCAATTGAAGGGGTTGCTGGCAGCACAATCCTCTACCACAGCTGACATGTGTGACAGCTGTGGTAGAGAATTGAAGAATTCCTCTGCCGCATCTGTCATAGATGTGGCAGATGTAGCAGCAGGGAATTCTTTAAACTAGCGGGGATGAAGGAAACATCTGCCGCATGTGGCAGATGTGTTCTTCATCCCGGCGGGGGTGACGGCAGCGGCGGACAGTATATTTTTTATTTTTTTTACACTAAAACCTTTCTTTTTCAGGGAAGAGTTTATATGTAAAGCCCTTCCCTGAAAAACAACTCAGAGGTATCGGCAGGTCATTGCCTTCAATGGAGCCGCCGGCAGCAGCAGCGGCTCCATTGAAGACAATGCACGGACCTGCATTTATGTGTGTTTTTGCACGTACATGGGTGTGCACCTATTTGCGCCAAAAAAAATGCTCGTGTGAAGCCACCCTAAAAGTTTTCAGTTTTAACTGTAAGAAAAGAGTGAATTCTAGAAATGTTCTTGAGGTGCAGGTGACATAACGGTGCAAGTGATATTTCTTATTGAGTCATCAGCACCAAAGGGTATGAAATATGCCTAGTGGGGAAAACAATTTATATCAGTTATGAACAGGAAGTATTGAGCCAAATACACAAACTGCCAACCTTGCCTCAATATGCTTAATATACCTGAAGATAGGTAATAAAGTCAAATCCCACACCATTAAACAGAGAGTTGTTTGTTCTATTTTGTGACTAATGTATCTAGGGGGTGATATGAAATGACACCAGTCCGAGGCCAGGACATATGTGCTGTTCTGCTTTTTACATTAATTGAATATTACATTCAGTCTCACAATAGAGCTCAAGCATTATTACATACTATAGAATATAAAATAGCAGAGCTGTATTAGGGCAAGATTGCAAGCATTTAGATACATGCTCAGCAATGAAATGTTTGAATTCAAAAGGAACCTGTCATCTCGAAACAGCACCATAAACTAAGGTATGGTGCTGTTCTGGGAGGTGACTGGGAGACGGGCGATTTTTTTTTTTTATATACTCATCCGCTCCCCAGTTCCCACACTGTCCACCAGTGAAAATCACATGGTCTGAAAATCTGACTCTTTTCAGACCACTGTACGTGTGCCCTCCCATAGACTTCTATGGCAGTGTGTGTACACGGTGGTCTGTAGCATTTTTGGCGCTGGGTTTGGTATGGAACCATGTGTGTAGTTACTGTGCAGGTCCAGAAAGTAGTCAGGGAAGAGCCAGGGATCAGCAACAGGCGGTCCCGTGTCATGGTACAAATGGAGGAGGCGGGTAGCATTGCCAGAAGGGAAGCCAGAAGTCTGTATCAGGAGGCCTCGTATTGCGGTACAAATGGAAGATGCAGGTAGCGTTGTCAGAAGGGAAGCCAGAATTCAGTATCAGGAAGCCTCATTTTAGATAGCAGAGGAGCTGGCAGCAGTGGAGCTTGATCAAGGGCTTGTGGAGCACAATAATCACACAAGGAAGGACGGAACAGGACCAGGTTTATATAGGAGGCTTGGATGGCCTAGTGGAGAGAGCGGCCGACGGGAGTGCAGGAGGTTGTGGGTTTGACCAGACGAAATTTTCAGACCCTGTACAATCTTCATTGACAGACAGTGCCAGAACCAAGGGGAAAGCAGGTGAGTGGAGTATGAAAAACACATCCTACAGCTCCCTATCACCTCCCAGAACAGCACCATAATTGAGTTCATGGTGCTGTTCCAAAATGACAGGTTCTATGTAAAGTAGGTATGAAGGCAACCGCTGTCCATATGCCCTACTGTTGCACACAGCGATCATGGAGGACTCATGCTGTGCTGGATAAAGCAGCCTGGCCATGCAGTACACAGATGGAAATGTATTTGAATCTCCTTGGAAAATATATGGGTAGATGCAGCTAATCATCAGCACTTAGAGGAGCGGATCGCTGTGTTTGGTGCCATTTATAAAGAGGTCATCTTCATGGGACAACTCCACTCTAGTGAGGTGGCAATTATGATGGCATTGTGATTGTTACAAGAAAAGTACATTCTGTACGTTACTGTATTTTTATAGCTGGTCCATGTATAATGATTCAAGCTGTTTTTCCTTGATTAAGTACAAAAAAACAGCTATAAAAATATAGCATTTGGCCGAAATAGTGTTGTCTCCTTTTATCAATATTCTTTTATTGAAGAGAAACATTAACAAGAGCAACACTGAGCATCTTATATCATTCCAAATTTCCACAAAAGAATAAAAAAAGAAGAATCAACATTACAAAATAGTGTTGCTGCTTGACACTACTTTACTACTGGTGTAGAATAGTGAACCCTGTTGGAAGCCTATATGAAGTATGCTGTTAGTGTTATTTAAGCATACTTATCATCACGAATGTGCTATCATTTTGGATCAAATAGATTGATTAATTCATATCTAAATATATTCTGAAATAATATAAAAGACATGTTCTGACTAAGGCCTCATTCACACGACCATATGCATATAATACTGCGGGGATCCCACAGAGTTTTACCGGTCTGTGTGATGCCAGCATAGAGTATGGGTCACATATGGGACTGCGCATGACCCCATATCACACGCACACAGTCAAGTGTGACAATGTCTTTTTTTTTCAATTCACCGCTCTTTTTTATAGCGGGGTTGCATATGTATCATTACTAGAGATGAGCAAGCACCAAAATGCTCGGGTGCTCGTTACTCGGGACGAAATTTTCACAATGCTCAAGGGTTCGTTTCGAGTAACGAACCCCATTGAAGTCAATGGGCGACCCGAGCATTTTTGTATATCGCCGATGTTCGCTAAGGTTTTCATTTGTGAAAATCTGGGCAATTCAAGAAAGTGATGGGAACGACACAGCAACGGATAGGGCAGGCGAGGGGCTACATGTTGGGCTGCATCTCAAGTTCCCAGGTCCCACTATTAAGCCACAATAGCGGCAAGAGGGCCCCCCCCGCACTGTCAGCGTAAAGATCGTTCTCCTCTGCCATAGCTGTAACAGCTGTGGCAGAGAAGAACGATGTTTGCCCATTGAATTCAATGGAGCCAGCAATACAGCAGGTTCCACTGAAAGCAATGGGCTGCCGGCGATCGCAGGATGAATTGTCGGGAAGGGCTTAAATATATAAGCCCTTCCCGACAATTCATCCAGAAATGTGTTACAATAAAAATATATACCGGCATATAAGGCGACGGGGCGTATAAGACGACCCCCCAACTGTCACCTTATACGCCGGCAATACAGTGGAGCAAAGAATAAAAATCATTACTCACTTCTTCTGGCGTTCTGCGCCGCTCCTGCAGGCTGTCGCTCCCTCCTGGTCCACGGCAGAGCATTGCTTTCTGGACGCAGGGCTTGAAATCCCCGCCTCCAGAAACACAGCCAATCACAGCCATTCAATGACATCATTGTCATTGGCTGTGATTGGCTGAAGGCACGTGTGTTTCTGGAGGCGGGGATTTAAAGCCCTTCGTAGAGAAATCAATGCTCTGCCGGGAACCAGGAGGGAGCGACAGCCTGCAGCAGCGCCGCAGAACGTCAGAAGAAGTGAGTAATGATTTTTATTATTTGCTCCACTGTATTGCCGGCGTATAAGGTGACAGTTGGGGGGTCGTCTTATACGCCCCGTCGCCTTATACGCCGGTATATATTTTTATTGTAACACATTTCTGGATGAATTGCAGGGAAGGGCTTATATATTTAAGCCCTTCCCGACAATTCATCCCCGTGCACGCCGGCAGCCCATTGCTTTCAGTGGATCCTGCTGTATTGATGGCTCCATTGAATTCAATGGGCAAACATCGTTCTTCTCTGCCACAGCTGTTACAGCTGTGGCAGAGAAGAATGATTTGTCTTCTATATGTTCTCAATGGGGTCGGCGCTGCTGCCGCCGGCCCCATTGAGCGCATATAGAGAAGAGAACAGAAATCGCAGATCGCACATAGGTGCGATCTGCTATTTCTATGGCCTTAAGAAGGACCATTGGGGTTCTTGAAACCTAAAATACTCCTAACACTCTCCCTATAGCAGCTCCACCAAGATACCACTTTCCCTGAACTAATGTCAGAATGCATCTGTGGCGAGCCGCGGGAGGGGCAGATTTTAATACTCGGGTGACACCTAATCTCGCCAGCCACTCACTGCAGGGGGGTGGTATAGGGCTTGAATGTTGCAGGGGGAAGTTGTAATGCCTTCCCTGTCTTTCTATTGGCCAGAAAAGCGCGCAAATTTCTCAGGGAAGAAAATGAAAGTAACCCGAACACCGCGTGGTGCTCGTTACGAGTAACGAGCATCTCGAACACCCTTAGGGCGCCCACCCACTGGCGTTTGCGTTTTCAGCGGGAAAAAAACGCCGCGTTTTCGCCGCGTTTTCCGCGATTTTTCCGCGCGTTTTTCGTGGCGTTTTCGCGGCTTTTCCGTTAATTTCCATTGACATTCATGGGTGCATTAGAAGAAAAATAAGGACACATATGCAACTGACAGTTCCTATGTTAAAAACGCAAACACAACGCAAAAAAAACGCCAGTGGACAGGAACACATGTTATCTCTATGCCTGTGCAGGAAAAACGCAAAACGCAGGTAAAAAAACGCCAGTGGGTGGGCGCCCTAATACTCGAACGAGTATCAAGCTCGGACGAGTATGCTCGCTCATCTCTAATCATTACCAATATACAATGTATTGCATATGGACAGTGTTGCATACGCTACTTATGCAAAAGAATAGGGCTCACGCTGGGTGATATGTAGAGAAATAGAGCATGCTGCATTCTTTTGCTTGCGTGTATCTACTCGCAGTGTTTACATGCTAATGTGAATGGATCAAGGAAAATCCATGTACTTACATTGACTCCATTCACCCTGTGTCACGTGGCCGTGCATCGCACGCATAATACAAGCCAAAATCACGATCATGTAAATGAGCCCTAGCACGTAACTAGGAACAGGAATAACGGCTCATTCACATGACCGTAATTTTGGCATGTTATTTCGCACACGTTGAACGACCATGTAGAACACTGTACATAGTGCCAATATATGTTAATAGAGTATCATTGGTCTGATCACATTTGCGTATATGCATCACGTATGTTGCGTGTGCAGGAAAAAAATCGCAACATGCTCTATTTTTTTGCATATTGTGTGCATAAGGGCACTATTGTTTTCTATGGGCCCATATGATTTGCAAATCATATGCAATGACAACGCAATTATGAGCATTGCAAGGAGTTTCTCACGCATGTTACTCTGGAAAATACAAATGAATTTTAAAAGAAAGCAGGAAAGTTCTAGCAGAGTTGAGGGCAGGGTGAGGATAAGAAGTCAGCAAGCATAGTAGGCACCTACAACATGGCGAAACTCATAGCCTTGATGCAGGAGCATCCTGTAATCTGGAACAACCTTCCTTCCTTGAGTACCAGGACAGGATGGCAAAGGACCATGGCTGGGATGAGCTGGCATCCCAAATGTATGAAGGCCAGTGGCAGGCGGCTTCCACCATGCTGAGCAAGGACATGTGTGAGTACTATTTTGCTCTTTTTGGTGATGGTTTTTATGACTTTTGTGCATTAGCACTGCTTGTTGGTGGCATTCAAAGTGATTTTTAGCATTGTTATTGTGCTGGTGATTTGTAGTGTAGCCGTGAAAGTAATAGTATTTTACTTTTATTGTTTGTTTGTAGAAGCAGTGCCAATTGAAATTTTTGATGGATTTGTGTGAAAGATTTATTAAAAATTTTATTTTAAACCGGTAAACTTCCACTGCAGTGTCAACTCATATCTTTTCTAGATAAAAGAAAAAAAATTGACAATGTGTGTGTATTTTTCCTGAAATTGAATAGGGTGCAAGACTAAGTGCAACTGTGCAGCAAGCCAACCGAATTAAATGTCAAAGCATTTAAAAGTATATATCTAATTTTGTGCATTATTTTTCAGTAGAAGAGATGAAAAAAACGTGGTGCTCCACCAGGGACCAGACCTGGCGAGAGTATACCGCCAAGTCAAAAAGCTGTTCAGGTGGCAGGCAAAAGAGGCCTTACGTCTACCTCCACAGGATGATGCACCTGGCACCAACAATGGACCTTTGGCCGTAAGTGTAATCTCTTACCATTTTCTCAGTAAACTGGCCATAAAGTGTTTTTACGAAGCTCGCAACTCGGCTCGGATCTCCGGTGCTGGGTAAAGCAGGTACTTGTCAGTTGGATGGCAGGCGCACACTGCAGCTAAATCTGGGGACCCAAGAAACCATGGTTACTCCGAGTTTTGGACACTGTGCACCCAGTGATCATTGCTACCAATCTATGTTAAAAAAGGCTGCATGGTGTATTGTGTATAAAAAATGCTACCAACGACACAGTTTTGGTAATCCGTTAAGTGGCAAATTTTTTTGTGTGTTATATAAGACCGTGTTTATCAGTGTGTACATAGCTGTTATGAAAGGCTACAAGACTAGCCAATACGCATCCAGCTCAACTTGACAACTTGTCTTTCATGATGTCTGTTCCCTGAAAATAAAGAAGATTTTAGACGAAGAAGCCTAACTACCTCTTTTTTACATTTGCATTGTTATCCGCTGAAGCTGACAGATTTTTCTGGTTTGGGCTCCGTCTACTATAATTTCCAGGCTATGGGGTCCCCGCTATAAAGGGTGAGCTCTACTTTTTCTTATCGCACACTTGAAGAATTATTACTCTGTTGTTGGTTCGAGAACAGATAGTGAGTGAGTGTATGCCTGGTTATAGGGTGGTACATGGGAGCAGAGGCGACATAGGCCGTGGGTGGAGAGTGGTCAGGGGTTGCTGAGCAATGTGGGCATCTGGTGCTTGCTGTCTGGCATCAATGCCGGTGAGCAGCTGTAATGGAATGAACCGCAGGTGGAGAATCATAGAATGGTAACCTGTTCCACTCATTGATCACCCTCACTGTCAGAAGGTTTTTCTAATATCTAATTTGTGTCTATTCCCTTTTAGTTTCAGTATCCAAAATTCAAGGATAGCATGATCACTGCCTCCTAAGGTCCCAGTCACTCTTACTTCCTCAACCATTCCCTCCCTGTTGGTAAGAATTAGGTCCAAGATAGCAGATCCCCTTGTTTTCTCTTCGACCTTTTGGAAGATAAAGTTGTCAGCAAGAGTGAATAAGAATTTGTTGGATCCATTACTTCTACCTGATAGAGATTCCCAACAAATGCCTGGATAGTTAAGCAGTGAGTGAGCAGCAGATGGCCGGAGGATTATGTTGGTGCCTGGTGCTAACGGTCGGGTGGCTGCACTGGTGAGTGGATGTAACGAGATAAGCTGTGGGTGGAGAGCGGTGAGTGAGCAGCAGGTGATGTCGTCGGGAAGGAAGACTCATCGCCAGCTACTGGAGATTCTTGCTGGCTGAAGGGTGTTCCCTGGTGACATTGCAGAGGGTATCCCTCAGATGCTGGGGGTTCACTACATGCGTCCGAGCAAGTCTGTGGCAAGAGGAACACATGGATGCCTGGTACTGTCTGTCGGGTGGCTGCTCTGGTGAGCAGCTGTAGTGGGACAAGCCGCAGGTGGAGAGTAGTGGGGCAGCGGCGAGTGAGCTGCGGGAAGGAAAATTCACATCCTGTTCCCAGAGATTCCTACTGGGTGACGGGTGTTCCCTGGGTGTTTCCCTGTTGCTGTGGGGATGTTGAGGAGGGTATCCCTCAGATTTCCTACGGAACCCAGAGCTCCTGGCCGTGTGTCCGAGCAGGTCAGAGAAGCTCTCAGTAACAAGAGACAATAAAATGGATGGGTTCCTCAAAACCTAGTTCCCGTGGTCCCTCTACTTTGACATTCCAGATTTCTCATGACTCTCATCGACATAATACTAACTGGTCAGAAATCACCCCAGTAGGAGGGGAACTTCAGTTGAAATATACAATCGAAGCAATTCGACTCTGCTTTCCTGTGACTAAATAGTTTGACGCAATATACGAGATATTCCATGTGGATGTTTCTGCTCTGATTTTATTTTATTTTCTATTATATTTGTATTAATTCCTGAATAGGCTTGTACAAATCTATTAATGTACCCCCTCCATGGGGAAATTTCAGCATATTAGCATATCCTGAATGTCCTATATAAATAAACAAAACATTTGAAACAAAAAAAAACGTTTTCTTCAACAGTATTGTACTATCTTGTTTTACGAAAAAGTCATTACACAGAAGCTTTTAATAAAAGTCTTTAATATTTTGTGTGTCTGGATGAAGGGTAATGAGGTATAAGTTTATAATGTGGCCAAATTATGCAAACAAAACTAAAATTTTAATACTATCATAAAAGGAAATACATTTTTGTACACCTATGGACAATTAGGCCATATTACAGAAGCTCATAACCCATGTCAAGGGTCCTTATTATCTTGTAAGTCCCTACCTAAAAAAAGAAACCTAGCTAAAAACAATAATAATAAAGTAAAAAAAAATAACCCAGTTTGGAAGGCTTACAGCATCAGGCTTCTCAGATAGCATCCAGCTGCCATGTTACTTCTTCCTAGGCACTCAAAAAGTGGTCCACAAATTCGTCTCTCAATTGAAGTCCGGATGCTGTAGGCCTATGCTTTAGATTCAAATGTAATGCAACAGCTTGTGAGGATGCTTGAATTGGATCATCCACCACAGTCCAACTTGCATCATTGGTCAGGCAATAATTATGAAGAACCACAATGGCTTGAATTAACGAACACATTTTTGGGGTTTCATCTAAATGGTGCCCTGGAAAACTCTCCACTTAATTATTAAAACTCCAAAGGCACATTCTATATAACACAGAGACCCTGTGAGACGGTAATTAAAGACTAGAGATGAGCGAGCATACTCGTCCGAGCTTGATACTCGTTCGAGTATTAGGGTGTTCGAGATGCTCGTTACTCGTAACGAGTACCACGCGGTGTTCGGGTTACTTTCATTTTCTTCCCTGAGAAATTTGCGCGCTTTTCTGGCCAATAGAAAGACAGGGAAGGCATTACAACTTCCCCCTGCAACGTTCAAGCCCTATACCACCCCCCTGCAGTGAGTGGCTGGCGAGATTAGGTGTCACCCGAGTATTAAAATCTGCCCCTCCCGCGGCTCGCCACAGATGCATTCTGACATAGTTCAGGGAAAGTGTTGTTGATGCCGGAGCTGCTAAAGGGAGAGTGTTAGGAGTGATTTTAGGTTTCAAGAACCCCAACGGTCCTTCTTAAGGCCATAGAAATCGCAGCGCCGACCCCATTGAGAACATATAGAAGACAAATCATTCTTCTCTGCCACAGCTGTCACCTTATACGCCGGCAATACAGTGGAGCAAAGAATAAAAATCATTACTCACTTCTTCTGACGTTCTGCGGTGCTGCTGCAGGCTGTCACTCCCTCCTGGTCCACGGCAGAGCATTGCTTTCTCTATGAAGGGCTTTAAATCCCCGCCTCCAGAAACACACGTGCCTTCAGCCAATCACAGCCAATGACAATGATGTCATTGAATGACTGTAATTGGCTGAAGGCACGTGTGTTTCTGGAGGCGGGGATTTCAAGCCCTGCGTCCAGAAAGCAATGCTCTGCCGGGGACCAGGAGGGAGCGACAGCCTGCAGCAGCACCGCAGAACGTCAGAAGAAGTGAGTAATGATTTTTATTCTTTGCTCCACTGTATTGCCGGCGTATAAGGTGACAGTTGGGGGGTCGTCTTATACGCCCCGTCGCCTTATACGCCGGTATATATTTTTATTGTAACACATTTCTGGATGAATTGCAGGGAAGGGCTTATATATTTAAGCCCTTCCCGACAATTCATCCTGCGATCGCCGGCAGCCCATTGCTTTCAGTGGAACCTGCTGTATTGCTGGCTCCATTGAATTCAATGGGCAAACATCGTTCTTCTCTGCCACAGCTGTTACAGCTATGGCAGAGGAGAACGATCTTTACGCTGACAGTGCGGGGGGGGGGGGGCCCACTCTTGCCGCTATTGTGGCTTAATAGTGGGACCTGGGAACTTGAGATGCAGCCCAACATGTAGCCCCTCGCCTGCCCTATCTGTTGCTGTGTCGTTCCCATCACTTTCTTGAATTGCCCAGATTTTCACAAACGAAAACCTTAGCGAGCATCGGCAATATACAAAAATGCTCGGGTCGCCCATTGACTTCAATGGGGTTCGTTACTCGAAACGAACCCTCGAGCATTGCGAAAAGTTCGTCCCGAGTAACGAGCACCCGAGCATTTTGGTGCTCGCTCATCTCTATTAAAGACCCATCTCCTTGTGTGCAATCCTCTCTGTGGAAATGGCCGCAGAATGTAGGTTGGAATAGAGTGCTCTGCTGGGATCTGTTGTTCTACATGTTTCCCAGAAGCTCAGCTCTAAAGGTGGGGTTGATTGAGCTGGCTGAGTGTGGATTGCTTAAGCCAGCCATGGGTCTGCTGCTCATATATACCAGCTCCTCTGCAGTTGCTGCTGGTCTTTCCTCTGTTTGCTCAGTATGTTCAGCGTGAACAGTGTTATGTTCCTGTGTGTCTGTGCAGCTTTCAGTATGTTCAGTATAAACAGTGTCATGTTCCTGCATGTCTGTGCATGTCCCTGACATGAGGTGTGAGTGGGCATATTCAGTGTGTGTTTTTATGTGATCAGTGTCATGTTCCTGTGTGTCTGTGCAGGTTTCCATATGTGTGGTGTGAGCTATGTCTTGCTGTGAATCCTTTATCATCTAGGCTGAGGTAGGTCTCCAGGTTCCAGTGCCAGGTCATCCCTGTTGGGATGATTGCCCCGCATGCAGACAGGTTTTTCTGGGGTTAGTTGTCTCATTAGAGTAGGGACCCACAAGACAACGAGGATCCTTGAAGTGGGCTCACAGGCTTAAGTATTTTGGCGAATATATGAACGAATACGTCGTACATCCTATAATTATTCCATCTGGCTAGGTGTGCAGGTATGCAGATGGGTGTTTTGTGCACTTGGCAGACTTTGGTTTATTCCTGTCTGCACCTATGTAGTCCATCTTTCTGTTCTGCAGTTCTGAGTTCTCCTGAGATCTGTCTATACCATCTGAGTTCTGTCTATACCATCTGAGTTCTGTCTATACCGTCTGAGTTCTGTCTATACCGTCTGAGTTCTGTGTATGTTGTTTGAGTTCTTTGTGAATTCGCAAGTTTGGCCGTTTGTAAGATGCAACAGGTTATCAGGACAAAGCCGTCATCTGCCATGATGATGAATGAGCCTGGTGGGCCTGCAGAACCAGAGAGAACTAATGGCTCCGACAGGCCCAGCTGGTTTGAAAGAAGTCTCATTCTGAAAGTCCTGAAAATGCGAGCATCCACAGTGCTTCCATAGAACCCGATATGTACAAGAATAAACCAGTAGTTACTGTCCGGCACTGCTAACAGAATTACTGAGAATTACTGTTTATAGTTGAAGTATTGGTACCCTACGTGCCGTGGCTTATTAAAGCGGCTATGCTTGTCACTGAGCAGCACCTTGAAATTCGTCAGGGATGTCCAGCCAGCCTTGTGCAGAGGGTGGCAGTATCATCAAAGGCTTCAATTGCTCCCAAATGACATCACAGGTCACCCTAATGATCCCATTGATGGTGGAGATGCCCAACAGGAACTCAAAATCCAGTGATGCAAATGAGTTCCCAGTGGTGAGGAATTTGCAAAGAAAATCAGGATATAATTAATAAAACTAAAAAGAAGAGAAACACAATTTACGTAAAAAGTAAGAAGTCATGCTTGCTTTTACCTTGGGGTAACCAGCAGATGCTCTTCAGGGGAGATACTTCGACGTATAGTGTGTTGGCGTATTGCAGAACAGGACGGACCTCTTCCAGCAGTTTATCGAAAGATGACACTGTCATCCTGCAGAAGGCTATAAGCTTCTTCATATGCCTTCAGAGGTCACTGAATCCTCCCTTTTGGGCTCGCTGCAACACAAGAGGGTGAACCGGGAACCTCTGCTTCTTACTTCTCGGATCTTCCTCAAGCATCGGGCATTATGGTGGAAAAGCAGAATGGACTAGCCAGCCCAAGAAAAACACATTCTCTTGCAAAAACAGGTGTACTGAGCACAAAACACAGGCAACTGCTCACAGCACACAGCAGAGCACAAGAAAATGGCACCTGTACGGTCACGTGAGTGCTAGAAGGGTGTTTCCAGAGGGTTGGGTTTACTTCTGACATCATTCTAGGCTTTCTCCCTCTTTGTGTATGTTTTTGTGTGCGCACACACAATAGATACTTGCAGTACACACATAGTATATTTGCAGGTATACGCATGCCAAAACACACGCATTTGCAATCATACACTGGCAAAATTGAAACGATACGCGCTACTTGTGTAGACTTTATGCATACGGTCGTGTAAATGAGCTCCAAGGTTAAAATCACGCACAACAGATTTGTTGCAAAGATTTCTGAGACCAAAATTCTGTTTCACACATGGGGTAGATGACTGGGGCAGTAGCATAATGTTCTGCTACAAATCAGCAGCATGTAAATTCATCCTAATACACTCTGGAACAATATCATTTATTAATACAAATCTATTGATCAGTTTCAACATAGGAACATTTTAAGAGCTAAAGAGATCAGGGATTTCAGATTGTGACAATTATACAGAAATGGGTTGCACTATGTAGGAATTGGTTACCTTTGTCATAGCAGGTCTGCCTTCACACAGGTCAGCAATGCTACAGAACGTCTACTAGGAGAACTGCTGCGGAAATTCAGCCGCATTTACAGTACAAACCATGTGGAAGGGATGTAAAAAATCTCTTTTAAATGGTGCGGAATTTCTTTGTAATGAATCTGCAGTGTTTCTGAAAAATGTTGCGGATTCTTAATCCGCGGATTTATGCTGTAGAATTAGGTACCTACAAATAGGCAAGCACAATATTTGTTAAAGAAACTTGGCTTGATATCAGGCTTGCCAACGTGCGTTTTCATTGCAATATGAGGCGGTTTTATGTCAAAAACGTCTCCCATCATTTCAGTAAAGTAGCTTCCACGGCTTTTAGCTGCGTCAGAGAATCGGTAAGTGTTTCTCATTGCTTTCAATGGGAAACCCTGCATCGCACGCGTGTGCACATTGCACGGCATGCGATTTGTTTTACTGTTCCATTGAAAACAATTGGCAATGCATTCCAAGGAACACGAAAAGATAGGACATGCCGCAATTATTTTCATCACTCATGCATATGACTCAAAAGAATAGGGTTCATATTCATGTGAGATTTGTGAGTCTCGCAACGCACAAATCTCGCACCGTTTTTTTGTGCATGTGAAACGGCCTCATGCTGTAGAATTCAACCCTTGAACGCAAAGGTTAAATTCCACGGCCAAATCCACATAATTTAGGTGCATATTTGATCATCACAAATTTCCAGTGGAATACCCGCAGCCTTTTTGCCAAATGTGAAGGCACCCCAGAAATGATCTGTTAAATATATGCAGGTAGGTTGAGGAACCAAACTGCTGTGCTAAGAGAGTCTGCAGGAGGTTTTACAGCTTGGGGACGTTTGTTAATCCTGTGGGGCACCCTGAATGCAATAGGGGCACAATGTGGCTATCATACTGTAGGTAAGCATGTGTCTGAAATAGCAACCATACATATAGGGCTAAAAGAATTGCTGGTCTTTGAGTATAATTAAGGGTTAATTCACTTTCACTGCTAAATTTTCATTTTTGTTCATTTTAGTGTTGCCTTCTTTGAGAACATATCCTTGAGTTGTATCCATGGCTGGAAGCCCAGTTATTAGTTGTAAGCATGACAACCGAGCACATCAGAATAACTACCTGTATAACCAAATTTGTGCATCCTTCCTTTCTCTTTTACAATAATGTATGCATGTTTCATTTAGGGCTCCTTCACACAGGCGTATTTGAGCATGTTTTTGTGCACATAATATTTACTTGTGCAATATACAGAGAATAGACTGCTATAGATATAGATATACTCAATATACAGCCACTTCACTTATAGATATACTCAACTGTTACAGTTTCTCAGGGTGGTAGACATGGTGCTGAAAGTGTTTAGCATATTTCTTTTTATTTTCTGGGTTTTGATTCATTTTTTGGTTCATTTTTAAAGTCTGCTTCATTGATTAATCACCATGTGCTGATTGTTTTGTCGAACTAGACAGGGGGACTCACAATTGAACCAGGCGTTTCCAAGATCCATCTGAATTCTTTCCCTGAATTTTGCAAAATTATTTTAAGCTCACGACCCACATCAAGGGTCCACATTGTGTTGTGAGTCTGCAACTAAACATGTGCCAATAAGTAACTAGCTAAACAAAAAATGGAAGCACAGCTGGCTTTAAAAAAACAATGCTGTTTTGAGAGATCAGTTCATTGGTTTTCTCGAACATAGTCCATTTGCCACAGAACTGCTCCCTAAGGACTCAGAAAGTAGTCTGTAAATATGTCCCTGACTCAGGGACCAGATTTTGTCAGGCCAAATCGCTTATCCGACCCAATGACTAATGGGGCAGTTGGAACTGAAAAGCCAGGAAGGTTCTGTGGTTCTGGCAGGAACAGCTAGTCGGCCATAAACTGCTGACCCATGCTGGAAGTCCTGAAAATTCGAGCATCCTCAAAGCTTTCATACACATGGGCATATGTAATTTTGGTCCTTGAAATACAAAGCATTTTCATAGGCCAAAACTGCTTGTATTTACTGCATTATTCATGCACACAAAAAACACAAGAAGGACCAATGGATTACTCCTGCCTTCTTGTGCAAATTTGCAGTGAACATGTATGTATCATGCTTATACATTGCATATTTTCAACACATTTTAGACTTGCAAGGGGAATTTTGGTTAATATGGAATGAAATAGAATATGCTGCTATTTTTTTCACATGAGTAACAAACATTTTTTGCATACCCGGATGCAAGTCTATGGTTGAGTATACTGTCCATATTACACATGTATAGAATACGCTCATAATGTAGATGGAAAATACACCCATGTGAGTGAGCCCACAAACTGCGGAAATCTAGGCAGAATAATCTCCTACTCTCTGTCTCAAGGACCTTTGGTATTTTCATAAGGTATTTTGTAAGGGGCTATTAACAAGGGTTAATACAGCCTCTATGGTGTCACGAGCCCAGAGTCAGCCACTAAGCATAGTGGATAGTAGAGAAGGACCTTTGAGCCTGCAGCTCTGCATATCCTACAGTCACTTGAGCTCAACAGGAAGTGGTGGCTGAAGGAGGTGGTAGATTGTGGTGGCTGGAGGAGGTCCTTGTGTGAAGACAGTCTGAGGGCGGAATACCCAGGGCTTGTATAAGGTAATACCAAAAGAGAGACACATGTACTCTTCAGCGACAAACTGTAAGTAAGATCTACTCCAATCCAGTTCATGTTCAAGTGCGCACAGTAGTACAGAGTCACAATAGGCCTGTTGTATAGAGAAATGCTGCAACGTTTGCTAGCTAAAGAGACGGTGATCCCTGGTTATGAACAGAGACTTAATGCAATACATCACTGTACGTCTTGGGAGTACAGACATTGTGTTTAGCTCTAGTGCGTTCATAGTATTACAGTAAAAACCTTGTTCAAAAGGACTGTTTACCACTTTCTCAGGTCACATTTTGTAGTTCTAGTAATCCCACTTCCAAAAAATCCTATCTTGTTTATATTTCCGGCGGGTTTCTTTTGCCATCCTCTGGATCAACATTGGGGGTTAATAGGCTGAACTGGATGGACATATGTATTTTTTCAGCCTTACATACTATGTTACTATGTTAAGTGGCTTTATGAACATTTGTTTTTTGCGGGATGAGTTACACTATTCAGTTCAACCATTTAACATACCAATGCAATTACATCAGGGAGGTTAATTTTAAGGGATGCATGATTCAGCAAAAAATGGCATGTCAATACATGTTATGGATCAGTACGATTATGGCAATACCAAATTTATATAGTTTTTTTTATGTAGTTCTACCTAAAAAAACAAATTTAACAAAAATTGCTTTCTGTTGCCAACTTTTGACCCATATAACTTTTTCCATTAATAGGGCTGTTTGAGAACTTTCTTTGTGAGGCAACCTGTTGTTTTTATTGTAGTACATAAGACTTTTTGATCACTTTTTTAAATTTTTTCCTAGATATGGGGGTCTCCCAAAAAGAACAATTGTGGAATTATACATTGTTTTCTAACTGTTCACAGTGCGGGATTAATAATGTGATATTTTAATAAACTGGACCTTTATAGATGCAGTGATAGCAATTTTTAGTTTTTTTCTTATTTTTTCGATAAACTGTGGAAAGTGTTTTTTTTTACTTTTAATATTTATTTTTGCAATGATCACAAACTGTTTGTCTTACTTATCTTTTTTAGCCACCATTTGGGATTTAAATGTGCGATTGTTTGATCACTTATATAATATAATGCCTTACTATGGCATTACATTGTACTGCATTTTAACAGGCTTCCAATTAAAGATGTGTCACAGGTATGTCTTAATAGGCAAACAATGATAGTAGCCCTGGAGGCTTTCAGAAGGTGCAGGCTGCCATGACACTCAGACGGCACCCCCATGATATTACTGTGGTGTCAGGGAAATTTTGCGTACAGCACCAATCAGGACCACCCCAATGCCCTATTGCTGGCGGTAAAGAAGAAACACCACACACAGATGTCTGGTATAGTTCCTCACATGGGAAAATAACTGCGCACTTTATTACAAATTACATGGGGCTTTATACCACTTAGTCATATCACTAGGAATGTGTAATGGTCTCATTGGCTCAAATCCATCACATAACCATACATGTAATGTCCGCAGTTCCGCCTGAGGCAGTGTTAGTCACATAAGCAGTCGTTATCTTAGAAAAAGCGCTTCTGGGAAAACAGCCAAGCACGCGGCCTTTGTATCTTGTTTCTCCTTGCGATTTTCATGATACATTTTTCTTCGTCTTGCAAAGCCTTGGCATATCTGATATGATTTTTAAGGCTGCATATTAAGTTTTTTGCATTATAGCATTGCATAGAACTTGCATACAGGTATAAAAGCATAAAAAACATATGGCAATATATACATATACCCTCACAACCCCCCCCCTAAAAAACTTAATATGGAGATCCATCACTAGGTCTCACACCTGCTCTGGGTCATCCTTTTTTACGTCAGGGCTTCCCCACTGCCCGCAAGGCCCTACTCTTAGGAGGGGGATCCCTACCTCACCTTAGAAGGAGGCCATGGATTCCCTGGGCTCATTTTCTGGGCATCCATACCCTCGATCTGTACAAGTTAACACCCTGCAGAGTGCGACCTCGCTGGTACCTATGATCTTCTGCACTATCTCTGGGCAAATGGGAATTCCACTGACAATCCCTCTTAGGAGACCGAGGCAGGTGTAGTACTAGTCCGTCTCTCTATTCTTTGGTAACGTACGGTGGTTGGCATTATCAGGACTGGCTCTTCATCTCCTTCAAATAAAGGAAATGTTGGTGTCACATTGTCCAGTTCCTAGTGTAGTTTGCAAACCTCTTCTGATTGTAATAGATATCATTTATCCAGTAGTCTACATTCTTGTTAACAGTGACAATAGCAAATAAGGACTCAAAGCCCGCCTTAACCTGATCCCTGGCCTTTGAATTCATCTGGCACTCCCCTTGGCACTCCTATTGCATCTATGCGTCAACTTCTCTCTTAGTACGATGCAATGTTGGATTCTCACCCTTAGTGTAGACTTCATATTGCATGTTTGATTGTATTATTTTGTTCTGATCCCTGAAACGGGGGGCTAGTGTACAGTAGTCAAAGGTGTGTGTGGCTATGTGTGTGTTAAGAGGAATTGTACCACAATGTCACCTCCCCTTCATATTCCCTGGACCAGGGGTTCCAGCTTCCCTCCTTTCCAGCCCCTGACCATGTGACTGCCACTTCAGCCCAGGTCCCCCACCCTGCCCATAGCATGTAAAGGATATGCAGGATCATAAGTTCTGTGCTCCGGGACCCAGGGCCTTTTTGCAGTGCGAGGCGTGGATCCAAGTGGGCTTTCCGTCGAGCTTGACTGCAGTTGGGGTGGTGAGCAACACCTGGTAGGGACCTTCAAACCAGGTTTCTAGTCCTTCTCTCTCAAACTTTTTCACATAGACCCGGGCAATTGGTTTCAGATCGTGACACTCGTCTGTAGGACCTGGGAAAGAAGCAGAGACTGCAGAATGCATTACGGACAATTCCTTGGAGAGGCCTATGACAAAATTAACAAGAGAATCATTCCCCAAGCTCAGCTACTGTGGCATGTACCTTCCTGAGAAAAAAAACTAATGGAAGGCACTCAATCCAAGATTTGCCCATTTCCTCCATTGCCTTTTGTATCTTAAATTTCAGGGTACCGTTCATCCTTTCTACTTTCCCACTACTCCGTGGATGGTAAGGTGTGTGAAAGGCCTGGGATATACCCAAAGCAGACATGATGTGTTGCATTATTTCACCTGTGAAGTGTGTGCCTTTGTTTGACTCAATCACTTCCTGTACCCCGTATCTGCAGATTACCTCATTTATGCGGTTACCTACTCGTTTGCCTTGGTAACAGGGTAGGCCTCCATCCTGAAAAGACATCAACAACAACATGCACATCTTCATACTTCCCAACAAGTGGGAGCTGAATGTAGTCAATTTGCAATCCCTGAAATGGGTAGAGTGGCCCCGGCAAGTGTTATGTGGCAAATTTACTTCTGCCCTGTTGCCTACGGCATAGATCATGCAAGATTGGACAAATGATGCAGTAGTTACAGAGAACCCAGGAGCCACGCATCCTCGTTCAAGCATCGACATCATTGCTACTTTGATAGGTGCGTCTTTCTATACATCAGCTGGGCCATCATGGGGCACAGGGACCACAGTAGACAAGTTCTGTTGACTGTTCGCCATACACCGCCCTGTTCTGTTGCTCCAATTTTTAGTCCATTTTCCTTTTCTTCTTTGCTGGCTTGTAACTGTAAATTCCTTAGCATATCAATGTCCAAAGTTTTAGTCAATGTCCAGAGTTTGTCAATGTCTTCTTATCTTCTAAGGCTTGAGGGCTGTTGCCTTTGCTGTGTGGTCTGCGAGGGTGTTGCCTCTTGCTTCTCCAGTGTAGGAATTGGTGTGAGCTCTCAACTTTTTCAGGTAGAAGTAGGGCCTCCATGAGACTCTGCACCGCTGCACCATTCTTAATTGGCTGTCCTACTGAGATAAGAAACTGTCTGGCCTTCCATATGGGTCGTAATCATGAGCTATGCCAAATGCATACCGGGAATCAGTGTAAATGTTTGCCGTCTTACCTTCTGCCACTCTACACGCCTCAGTGAGGGCTTTCAGTTCCACTTCTTGTGCTAAGACATGCGGAGGCATTCTGCTTTTAGGACATCTTATTGTGTGACCACTGCATATCCGGTGTGGAGTCAACAATCCTCACCCTGGTACCATCTACAAAAAGCTCAAAATATGCATTGTTCACAGGGGTTCCAGTAATTGTTTTTAAAACCTAAATTTTCTTGTTGCATCAATGCTAGATAATCATGCTGATATTTTATTTCAAATAGATCAGAATCTTGTTGCAAAAAATTTAAAAATAGCTGATCTGTACTACCTAGATCACCTATTCCTTCTCCTCCCCCCTTTGAACCAGGATACTCATTTGGAAAAGAGTAGCTGGGTTCAAAGTAGTACAACATTGGACAAAAAATGCTATGAGGCACGAAGAGGGCTGGATCTGACAAGCCAGAAATTAAGTGCTTGGGTTGCACTTGTGTGTGTATATGCTCTGGATGTCATGAGGGGTGAGGACCACCTAGGCGGTAGTCCAGAACCATAACCTTGTTCCCCTCGCAGAAGTCATGGACCATGCGGTAGGTGTCCACATGGACACCTCTTTGTGTCTTTTCTTGACGGGAAAAGAAAGGTATTTGCTGGAAGACATATCTCACGCTAAACCCCTATTGGAACCAAGTCTCCCACTTGTCCCCTATCAGCATTTCTTGTGGCAAACTAAAGGGATACTGTTTGACCAAGGGGTGTGTATCCTGGATTCAAACATACCATCATAGGGGGTACATTCAATTTCCCTATGTCTGTCTTGGAGGTGGCCAACAATTTGTCAAGACCTGCGGAGATCTGAGTTTCTGCAGCGGCTGTCAGGGCAAACACATGAGCCGGCTCCACGAATAGAGCATTTAGTTTACAAAATTCTTCTGAACTGACACCAGAGGTCTCAACCCGTACTGATTCATCAGGTGAGAATTTGATAGATGCAGATAAGGCCTGTAAGATGTCAGCGCCAATAACAGAGACATGAGCTACATCAGGGCAGAATAATCTACAAACATCTATCCATATTTGAAATGTGATATTCTTTAAGTAAATTCATTATTAATTTGATCCTGCCTGCAATGTCTCGTCAAATTTGAGACAAAAAAACTTTTACTGGCTGCCCAAGATTCTCACCCCCTCCTTTTTGGTCAAGAGAGGGATGACCGATTACGTACTTTTACATCATCTAGCTCCACCCCTTCGATTGTGGCCGTTTGCGTGTTTCTTCATACTTTCATTTAAACTTTACAATCTGCACATCCACATCCCAAACAAGTAAAGTCTTATGCAGAAGGGGGAGGAAAACTTTAATCCCCAGTCAATATCTGCATCACACATTTTACATTCATCACAGTCTGAACACTGGTCATTAACTTTCATCCATCCATGCGGTCAAGTCTGCCCCGTCACCCCCCCCCCCCCCCTCTCTCTATTTGAAGGTGTACCAGGACATACAGATATACAGAAAAAAAGTGTGACAAACAAACATACATCAGTTGACAAACACTGAGGTGAGTGTTATAATGTTATAAAGTGCATGATTCGATTGAGATGAGATTGTGAATAAGTGCTATTTTTAACAATTTGTGTGAAAAAGTTTGCTGAGTGACTGAGACATTCTATCTTTCTTATTTACTGAAGCTGTTATATGCTATATTAAACGCTGATATATTTTAGAATGCGTGGGTATCTTTCAGGCCCCCCCTGTCTTTCCTTCTCTGTCTGTGACCCTGAGCAAAGAGTGAAGTCTGAGAATGCCGCCCCGACCTTTTCAAAATAACTGACTTATCTATCTGTGAATATGAAACACACACTGAACAAAGTAGTTTAAGTTTAACTATTCCCTGCATTTAAACGCATAAAAAATACATATGCTGGGACCTTCTGACAATGCAACATGTTCTACATTTTCAACCTCTGTATTCTTAAAAGCCCCCACAGGATGTGAGTGGGGTATAACTTTCTATCACTTGTATGAAAGAGACTAAGACGTGTCCATTTGTGACCTCAGACCCCAGCAAGAATATACCTTAAAATTCCTATCTTTCCTGCCTTCTAAGACAGTATAATTCATTAGATTCATTACAAGCTTCTATTCCATTAAAGCAAACAAAGCTACTTTCCAAGGTTAGTATCACATTCTCTCCCTCTGTTCTTATCTATCTACCTAGTATTATACACCTTTTCCTGTATATCTAAAAGTGACACAATCAGATATTAATCCTCTCTCTCTGGCACCAAATCACATGCCTTGTAACCTTTCTCTCCACTATTCTTGTTCCCCATATTTCTCTCACTACCTGACCACCAATGTAACATTCAGTAGACACTCTCCCGATGCCAGGCAAAATATATCACATACTGTACTTTCCAACATTTCACTTACAGATACTTTCTTAGGCAAATAATACATGTACATACTTAACTTTCTCTGACTGTCCCTCTGCTCCTCATTTCAGCACTTTCTAGTAAATCTTTGTCTTTCAACCCACCCTTCTTGGTCCTAAGGACCTTCCCCCAGTCACCATACTGTAATCTACCGTGCGGGTCAATATCACACATTTTCATAAGGGTTTTTTTTTTACATTTTATAAACTGGGACCCTTGTCTCTCCGTCACCAATTCATCCGCTCAGCGGCGGCCCTTAAGGGACTCTGCCTTCTTTAATAAGGTCTTAAGCATATTAAAGCAACAACAACACGTTCCACAGAGTGTATCCTTCTAATCCAAATTGTCAGCCCCTTATGTATGGTAAAACAACCAAGGGTCCCTTCTTCTGTGAAACCCGTCTCCCAGAGTGCATCCCCCTAATCCAAATTGTCAGCCCCTTATGTATGGCAAAACAACCAGAGGTCCTTTCTTCTGTGAGACAAAAACATCTGCAGATACAAGACAACCCCCACTACTACTAAAACGCTACAGACTTCAGAGTACAAATAGACTATAGACTAGTCCCTGGGTGGGCGATTGGTGCGCTTATCATGGTCAGTGGTCCGTGACGGCAAACCTGAAGCCCACGAGTTACCGTGTAAAACTCTTAACTGCAAGACTCCAAACGTAAAACTCAACATAAAAAATATGCTGGTCTTACCTTGAGTTCTGTGAGTTGATCAGGCTCAGTTGCAGCTAGATGGCTTCTCTGTGGCGTGTAATCGGGTGGTCTGGGCTGTACATCTCCGGTTTTGTCGCCCCTACAACGTTGGGCGCCAAATGTCAGGGAAATTCTGTGTACAGCACCAATCAGGCCCACCCTAATGCCCCGGTGCCGGCGGTAAAGAAGAAACAACACACACTGAGGTCTGGTATAGTTCCTCACACCGGGAAATAACTGCGCACTTTATTACAGATTACATAAGCTTTATACCACTTAGTCACGTCACTAGGAATGTGTAATAGTCTCATTGTCTTAAATCCATCGCATAACTATACATGTAATGTCCGCAGTTCCGCCTGAGGCAGTGTTAGTCACATAAGCAGTCGTTATCTTAGATAAGGCGCTTCTGGGAAAACAGCCAAGCACGTGGCCTTTGCATCTGGTTCCTTCTTGCGTTTTTCAAGATACATTTTTCTTCGCCTTGCAAAGCCTTGGCATATCTGATATGATTTTTAAGGCTGCATATTAAGTTTTTTGCATTATAACATGGCATAGAACTTGCATACAGGTATAAAAGCATAAAAAACATATGGCAATATATACATATACCCTCACAGTGGCTGGGCCATTTGGGACATTTATTCCTGATCAGTCAGGAAATTCAAATGTCCTTGGGACTGATATCCACTTTACCATAAACAAAGATCCCCCATCTCCACTCCAAGTGTATGCAAATTCAGGCAGCAGCACACAGACTTCATGATAAAATATTCCTCCAGGTTTAATCACCATATGTGGACATGCAATATTTCGGCTCACAAATGCAGATTTTTCAGGCTTGGGGGTTTTTAACAAAAAATGCATACTTTTTTAGTGTGATTTTTAATTGTGAAACAACCGCAATTGAAAACCACAAGTGCCACGTGTGAACTTCTATGACTGTGCATACAGAAATAGCTGGCTCTCATTTGCAAAAGTAAAAAAAAATATGAAGAATAAACTACCGTAATTAGAGATGAGCGAACGTACTCGGTAAGGCCTTAGTCAGACGGGCGATTTTTCGCGCGATTTGCGGATTGCATGACGGATGCGCATCCGCAAATCGCGTGACCGGTGCGCACAAGTCGCCCGCAAATCGCCCGAAAATCTGCTCCTAGCCGCGTTTCATTAGAAACGGGCCGGAGCTGTCCAGCGCATTGCATTCAATGGAGACGGCAATACAGCCGTCTCCATTGAAAGCAATGCGCTGCGGGCGAGCCCGGGATGAATTGTCGGTAAGGGCTTAAATATATAAGCCCTTCCCTGCAATCCATCCTAAAATGTGTTAAAATAAAAAAAAATTGTATACTCACCTTCTGCCGGCAGCCGGAGCTCCGTGCGACCGTCCTGTAGTGGGTGTGAAGGGGGTGTGAGTCAGACCTGCCCCCTGATTGGCTCAGCGCTGAGCCAATCAGAGGCATGCCTCACTCACACCCATTCATGAATTCATGAATGGATGTGAGTCAGACCTGCCCCTGATTGGCTTAGCGCTGAGAGGCAGCAGTCACTCACCCATTCATGAATTCATGAATGGGTGTGTGAGTGTTTTCAGCCTCTGATTGGTCAGGGCTGTGACCAATCAGAGGCAGATCATTCAGCAGACGGGGATTTTAAAGCCCCGCCAGCTGAATAGGGCCAAGAAGCAGTTCAGGAGAACTGACAGCGGCCACGGCTGGACTCCGGCTGCAGCGGAAAGGTGAGTATACAATTTTTTTTTATTTTAACACATTTTAGAATGAATTGCAGGGAAGGGTTTATATATTTAACCCCTTCCCGACAATTCACCCCGCGCACGCCGGCAGCCCATTGCTTTCAATGGAGCGGCTGTATTGCCGCTCCATTGAATTCAATGGGCAAACATCGTTCTTCTCTGTCACAGCTGTTACAGCTGTGGCAGAGAAGAATGATTTGTCTTCTATATGTTCTCAATGGGGTCGGCGCTGCTGCCGCCGGCCCCATTGAGCGCATATAGAGAAGAGAACAGGAATTGCAGATCGCAGATAGGTGCGATCTGCGATTTTTTGTTCTATAATTTATCGGACGAGTGCATAAAAAGCGTTCATGTGTCCGATACCATTGCAAAGCAATGGTTTTATAAAATCACCGGACGCATGCGCATGCGCAAATCGTGCGAAAAATCGCCCGTCTGACTAAGGCCTAAGGGCGATTTTGCAATCGAGCACCGTGATTTTCGAGTACTTCACTACTTGGGTGAAAAGTACTCGGGGGCGCCGGGGGGCAGGGGGAGGCGCGGCGGAGCGGGGGTAGCAGCAGGGAACAGGGGGGGAGCCCTCTCTCTCTCCCTCTCCCCCCCCACTCCCCTCTGCAACCCCCCGCTCACCCACAGCACCCCCGAGTACTTTTCACCTGAGTAGTAAAGTACTCGAAAATCGCGGTGCTCGAATGCGAAATCGCCCTTACCGAGTACGTTCACTCATCTCTAACCGTAATACATAAATTTAGCATCACTGTTATTTTATGGACCAGCAGAATAAAGATAACTTGTTATTTATACTGCAAAATTAAGGAATAACAAAAATAAATTGCAGACTTGTTTTTTCTCATTCCACCCGATTCCCCTCAAAAAACAGATAACAATTTTTCAATACACTGTATGCACCCCAAAAAAAAGAATGTGAAAAATACAAATCCTCTCACTAAAAACAAGCCCTCATATTGCTCAGCAGAAAAGTAAAAAGTAATGGCTCTCAGAATAAAGGGATGAAGAAATGAAAAAAATTTCATGTCATGAACACCAAAACTGGCTGCAGCAGTATGTGGTTAAAGGTTAAACACAATGTTACACATCTAATTGTCTTTGTAGAACTTGAGTTTCAGCGGTATATGACAACTGCATTAAGGTATTATTTAATCACTGTAGGCCAAAATTATTAACTCACTGTAATGTATATTATTCTGTCAATGAATGGCAAACAAAGGCTGGACAAATATCTGTCGGGGATGACTTAGTGAATCCTACACTGAGCAGGGGGTTGGACCAGATGATCCCGGAGGTCCCTTCCAACTCTACCATTCTATGATTTTATAAAATACCATTTAGTCATATGGATATATTAGTCAATCATGAAATAGTAGTGATTGTATTATTTAGCCGATGATGATTTTTATGGGTGGGGTTTATGTAGGATATATACCCTTAAAAGTGTTATCACATCTAACAACACCTCTGTTCTTCATGCAGTTCCCCTAACTTCTTATAGTAATGATCAGTTAAAGTGCATTTATTGACCACTCAGTGAGGGACTCTTGGCTAAAGTATCTTTCTAGACACATGCCAAGCTGTAGCTTAATGGCTGACATCCATTATTTTACTTGTTAGAGGACCTTTCACTTGGGACTAAATATTACACAACAATGTTGCGGTCCCTGATGATGTTCCTGAATTCCACACCAAAATCTGCATATTAGCAGTATGGATTTTGGAGCTGAATTACCACTGTAGTGATTACCGTCAGGGAACTGCGGCACCCTACCAGCAATCAGGCTATGACACCGATTCCGGAGCACACTATGATGTCAGTGTGCACCCGGGATCCTCCTCCCCTGACTCCTCTCCTCCTTGGTGGCACAGGAGAGTACAAGGGTTGAAACGTTCCATCTCACACACTGACATCAGTGTGCACCGGGGATTAGTGTGGAGCAGAGTAAGAGTGGCGCTAACTGCAAGGAAGAGGTAAGTATATGGGTTGGGGGGCTACCAGTATTACTACTGGGACTACTGAGGGGGTTAATATTACTGTGAGGATTAATATTACTGTGGGGTTAATATTACTGTGGGTGTTAATATTACGGTGAAGGTTAATGTTACTGAGGGGGTTAATATTAGTACTGTGGCTACTGTGGGGTTATTAATTACTACTGGGGCTTATGTGGGGCTACTATTACTACTGTGGCCACTATGGGGGTCACTATTACCACTGAGGCCAATGTGGGGGTCACTATTACTACTGGGGCCACAATATGGGTCACTATTACTACTGGAGCTACTATTGGGGCCACCATTGCTACTGAGGCCACTGTGGGGGACGCTATTACTACTAGGGCCAATATAAGCGACGCTATTACTACTGGGTCCAGTATAGGGGATGCTATCACTACTAAGGCCAATATAGGGAACACTATTACTACACTGGGGGGGATTTGCTATGGAATTTACCGTATCTGTAGCAGCAAATTGGATGACATTTTGAAAATCTCATCCACACATGGAGAAAATCTGCACAAAACCCATGTGGATATTGACATGTGGTGCAGGATTTAATTCTGCGGCATCTTCATCTTAAATATAATGTATATCAATAGCCCATTCAGTTCTTCAGCGTTCCTACCTGTTTCTTTTTCTGTCTTGTAAATGACCTTGTCCTTTCTATAACTACGTAGGTAAAAATAATAAGTTGTGATAAGCTACGCCCCCTGACCCCACCCTCTGTCCCGCTTTGGGGCTCCACAAGAAACTTTTCCTTCAAAAAAGGCCCCATGGCTGAAAAAGTTTGGGAACCACTGCTGTAGAGGGTTCCAACTTTAGCAATTGACTCAACCCAATTGAATACCCAACCCAACCATTTATGTTAGAGACACAACACATAGTGAAGACAACTAGGTAGATATCATATCAATATGGTCTTCTGAGCTAAATGATACATTTTTAGAAATACAATGTGAAATGCAGAATAGTGTATTCACTAGTGAAATAAAATTTTCATTTAGCACTAGTAAAAAATGGGAAACCTTTAAAACGTGCATATACAAGTACATGAGAATGAACAAAAGAAGCATTAATTAAAATATTAAGAACATGTTCTAGTTTCACACATTTAGTTCTTGCCAAGTCACCTGTGAATTAATTGTACTTAAATGTCAAAGTACACCAAAGCCACATACATTCAGACAAAAACGCCTACACACTGCTGAAATTAATTCAAAATAGCAGCTCCAACAATGCAATGGAAACTTCATCTCTTACCGTACAATGATGAGTGGAACAAGAATATGACTATAACACAAAGTGCCTGGTTTTAATTAAACGGAAGAACCTTGTCAAAGTGAACTCTACCTACTCGGTTAATGCATTTAAGTGCTCTCAGATTGAATTATATAATATTTAATTAAATGAATATAATATCACATTGCTGTGACCATACAACTGGAAAAGCAGAAAGAAGTACACCCACTGAATGAGAAATAATATAGACAAAATAAGATCCTTTGTGGAAATTAATTTAAAAAAAGTTCCAAAGGAAATCGTCAATGAATAATGGAGTTATCCAAAGTACACAGTTTCTTTTTCTGAATCACATCCTTCCATTGATTGTTTTAGTGTGGTGTACCAACCTGATTGATTAAAAGTTGTATTTTCACGAAGCTGCAAAGCTTCATAAGAAAATGATTAGATACAATTCTTATCTGATTTATTTGTGAATTGATGAGTTGGTTCACAGATTATATTTTGGGATAAACTTTTTAGGAATAAAGCAGGTGACTGTAGATGACACAGCTAGGTGACATAAGTACAATGTCTGAATTCTAAGATGAAAAGGTAAAAAATCAACAAAACTAAGCAAAAATTATTGATATTGAACTCTAGTTGATCTAGAAACGGCAAATAAATAGAATGAATGAATAAACAAACTGACAGGGCCCTAAAAAGAAAAACAATCTTTTGAACCCCAGTGATGGGAGCATCAGTGTTCAAATATAATGGGGTAACCCTTTGTAGGAATAAGAATAGTGCTTACTGTACTTTAGTCTTTTTTTTTCAGAAGTTTATCCCTTTTCTTAAAGGGGTTGTCCCGAGGCAGCAAGTGGGTCTATACACTTCTGTATGGCCATAATAATGCACTTTGTAATGTACATTGTGCATTAATTATGAGCCATACAGAAGTTATAAAAAGTTTTATACTTACCTGCTCCGTTGCTAGCGTCCTCGTCTCCATGGTGCCGACTAATTTTCGCCCTCCGATGGCCAAATTAGCCGCGCTTGCGCAGTCCGGGTCTTCTGCTTTCTTCTATGGAGCCGCTCGTGCCAGAGAGCGGCTCCGTGTAGCTCCGCCCCGTCACGTGCCGATTCCAGCCAATCAGGAGGCTGGAATCGGCAGTGGACCGCACAGAAGAGCTGCGGTCCACGAAGGTAGAAGATCCCGGCGGCCATCTTCAGCGGTAAGTATTGAAGTCACCGGACCGCCGGGATTCAGGTAAGCGCTGTGCGGGTGGTTTTTTTAACCCCTGCATCGGGGTTGTCTCGCGCCGAACGGGGGGGGGGTTTAAAAAAAAAAAAACCCGTTTCGGCGCGGGACATCTCCTTTAAGCTGTTGCTTGATTTTGATACTTGCTGTCTTATCCTATCATGCTTTCACCCATTATAAAAGCCATTAAAAAGTACCCTAGGACCAACTTTAGGTTTGATGTCATCCTATGTGGAATTTTCATTTGCACTCCTACAAGCATTAAAAGAAAAAATCATACCTCTATTTTTCACTGATGAGCAGCCTGCCTATGATCTGATCGTGCGGTTTATTGGGTAAACTATGTGTATGATGTCTGTATAGGTATTTCATTATATATGAACCAAGCTTATGCCATAAATGTATTAGCAGAACTAAGCGATGTTGTGCGTCACTGATGGGCTGATAGACAGGAAAGGGGTAATCCTCTAACTATTAATATGTCATTCTTTATATGTAAGAGATTTTCTCTGTGGAATACCATACTATGTGTATGGTGTCTGTATAGGTTTTTCATTATATATGAACCAAGCTTATACCATAAATGTAATAGCAGAACTAAGCGATGTTGTGCGTCACTGATGGGCTGATAGACAGAGGAAAGAGGTAATCCTCTAACTATTAATATGTCATTCTTTATATGTAAGAGATTCTCTCTATGGAATATCAAAGTCTATTAAGCTATTCCATGCAAACAAAAGATGGCTTGATGGAAGCCAAAAGGACACTCTTTTGGCCTCCTTTAGGTGAACGGACCCTACGCATATGCTTAGCTTTTACTGTATGTCAGGAGCCTTTCCTGGCATATATGCTAAATGTAGATAAAAGTATGATTGTTTTCATTAAGAGAAACCAAGTAATCTTGTAGATATGATACCTTTAATGGCTAACAAAAATACATGATGTTATAACGAGCTTTAAAACCTACTCAGGGTTCTTCCTCGGGCATAATGGAACATATTTATATAAAAACATATACACATGGTCACATGGGAGGGCACAAACATGATATGATTTATTTGCACTTGAAATTAATTCTAGAACAGGATAAGAGGGCACAGTCATGTTGTGATTAGTAGCACCTAAATACCAGAAAGGGATGAGCATAACAGTAAATACTAAATTAGTCCAATGACAAGGGATGTGAAAGTTTTATGGTCTCTAAATTGATGTTAGGGGGTAACCACCAGGCCAACATGTTACCTTTACTCTGGGTTTCTCATATCTCATAATCTCCAGTGATGCAAAAAGCCCCCTCTGAGATTCATTCAGTTTTTGATAGTATCAAAGGTGATTATAAACTTAAATATCCAAATTCTTCTGTGACGTTAGTACTTACAATTGCATGTTTAGGGCACCCACCCACTGGCTATTTTTTTCCCTGCGAAGTTCGCAGCATTTTTTTCTTTGCAGGGGTCTATGGGACTTGTAATGTTAAAATCGCGATCGCGCAAAATCGCAATTTACCGCGAAATCGCGATTTTGCGCGATCGCGATTTTAACATTACAAGTCCCATAGACCCCTGCAGAGAAAAAAATGCTGCGAATTTCGCAGGGAAAAAAAATCGCCAGTGGGTGGGCGCCCTTAAATGCAAGATGTTTAAATTATAATTAATGTGAAGATAATAGGGCTTAAGGAAATAATTAAGGAGGCATTGAAATCCATTTGCTATTTATTGCTCCTATAGTGTCCTTATTTTCAGCACCCTGTTGTTGCCATTTATTGCTTAGTTAGAATCTTTCTGTGCCCACGGTTATAGGGTTTCCATAAGGCAATAGTGCCCCTTTGTAGGGTACTATTTGCTTACAGGGCTTCCCTTCATAGAAAATGGAGACAAATTGCTAGGATATGCCAACACTTTATGAGCGGTGAGGGTTTGACTGCTGTGCTAGCACCTTCCTGAGATTTAAGGGGAAGCAATGCTAATGTATTGAATCTCCATTCATTGTGGCATAAATTCCACTACATGTTGAAATGGCCCATGAGAACAGGATAGCTTCTTTCAAATTAGATTGAGGTGTTGACATTAACTGAGCAGCTGACAGAAAGGGTTCATTGATTCATGCTGCTTGCAAATTCCGACCCTCAACATGGTGCAACAGAACCTGCCATCTGACCAGGCAATGCTTTTCCACTGCTCAGTGAATCTTGTCTCTCTGTTTCTCTTAGACAACAATGGCACTCAAACTGGTTGCCTGCTGTTCTACCCATCCATGTTAAGGAACAATGAGTTGTGGGTTAGTACATGTTAGCTGGAGTACCAGCATTGTTTTCAGTTGCAATTTGCCTAAATGTGTACCGCCCATTCAACAGAACAATGCGTGACAACCTCCTTTGACCCTTTTCATTGATGGCTTGCTTACATCCACAGGATCCCCTTTCGCTGAATATTTTTTATCAATCACACCATTCACAATATTCTCTCTACGTCGTTGCATAAGAAAACCCCACAAGATTAGCAACCATTAGAAGTGGCTTAGATTGCTCGACTTCCTATTATAATGTTGATTCACGCTGAAACAGATCCATGTGAAGCTTGCTCACTTTATTTTATGCTGCAGGGTTATCCTCAGGGAAGCTCCAATCATAACAGGGCAGGTGTCCAATGCAGTGGCTATTCAGTGTACATCTCAATTGCAGTTTAATGGTATTCAAATAACCAAATAATTGAGGACACCAACATTGTCCCTGACAAAACCATTCAGAAGGTAAATATTGTTATTTAAAATGATAAGCGTTATGCTGATACTAGGAACAACTTTGAGAAAGTTTGAGTGCCATGGTTGATATCTACCAGTAGTGACCCCCCAATTTCATTAACCAACTTATTCTCTGCTTATTATGGACACTCAAACCACCATGTGTTCTCTTTAGGAAACCTAGGTTTTAACGACTTATATTTTGGTCATTTTATATTATAAGTCATGCTGTTGTTCTGTTTTGATCTAATATATCTCAGTGTGCCTCATGCTATTTTGTATCAGAATGCACTACTGTTTTATTACCTTATGCACGCATCTCTTTCTCATGCATTGTTTAGGCATTCTTCTATGTATCTTACCCCTTATTATTTAATGAACATATATCTTAAAGAAATAGTTGTCTCCACTTCTAAAGATTAATATAACCAGTAAGTTAGTGTAATTATCTTTAATCATTTAGTCTTACACTACGTTAACCAAATAGGATTACATCAAATGAAAGATGTTTTTCATATGTTAAATATTCTAAGTGTTGTAAAAGTTACAGATGTAAAAGATCAAAGAAATTAAGTCTTTAAGCAGCCGTCAGCACCTAGATAATAGTACTGTAAAACATGCATGTAAAACATAAAGGTGATGAAAAGTCAACTTAAATTACATAGAAGGTAGATACCATATCCCTATGTACAAAGAACAGACAGCCAATATGTACAGTAAGTGACTTTAAGATTCCCAAATAATCCAAACAGAGAAATGAAAAATAAAATTGTAAAATAAAGTAAATAATTCATACAAACCTGTGTATATCATAAAAACCAGCAATGGACCCATCACACACAGATCCCCACAATATATTTTTGTGTAATTTGCTTTCTTATTTTGTAAATTCACTTTTTATTAAAACTATAGCAATAGAGACCACATAAGCATCACAGAAGATGTAAGATGGCACTCATACCAATGAATCTCTCACTACAACTTGCAAAAGACAAAGTGTGAGTTGTGCCAAACTAATACAAGTTTAGCATGTAGAATATAATGGTAAAACATACGCAAGCAAAATTAGGATAATGGGGAGGTTACAAAATAAAAGAGGGTGGAGTTGGGGGAGACAGGTATAAGGAGACAAAAAAAGTTCCCATCTTGCAAGAGAGGGGAGCGGATTTGCTTCTTTTCTAATGGATTGTTATAAATTTTATTCAAAACTTTAATAAAAACAATAGGTAAGTGGCTGACACATTTGAGCTCAACAGAGTTGTCTGAGTGCAGATATTCATAACATTGCTAGGATATACTATCAATTTCTGATTATTGCGGGCTGGAGTACTACTCCATATCAGCTCTGTTGCTTTTTCAGCACAGAGTGGCAGCTCAATGACTATAAGGCTCTTTTCAGGCGTTTCCATGATAATAGTTCTGTATGATGAAGGCAAAAAAAAAAAGTATTTTCTTAAAGGGGTTTTCCAAGTTATTTTCCTTTTTTATTAAAATACAGATGGCTGTGCTCCAAAATAGTAAATTAAACTATACTCTACCGCCCCAAGTCTTCACACTTCCCCCACTACACCTCCATTCTCCCCACCGACACTCCATTTACAGACAGGTCTTTGTCTGGACCTCTAGGGCCTGTAGGGATAACAATGTTAGTTAGCATAGTTTATGTGAAAATACTTTTTTGGGTATGATCATAGTATCATAATATGTAAGGCCAAAAAAAGACATATGTCCATCCAGTTCAGCCTATTAACCCCCAATGTTGATCCAAAGGAAAGCAAAAAAAACCCAGTCAGGTAGAAGCCAATTTGCCCCATTTAGGGGAAACAAATTCTTTCTTCACTGTAATCTGGCAATCAGAATAATCCTTGGATCAACAATCCTTTTGAAGTTATTAATGATAAGAACATATAATATTGTATTGCTCAAGAAAGACATCCAGGCTCCTCTTCAACTCTTTTACTGAATTTGTCATCCCTACGTCCTCAGGCAGAGAGTTCCATAGTCTCACTGCTTTTACAGTAAAGAGCCCCCTTCTATGTTGGTAATGAAATCTTCTTTCCTCTAGATGTAGAGGATGTTATGTTGTTACAGTCACAGTCCTGGGCATAAACAGATGATGGGAGTGATCTTTGTATTGTCCCCTGATATATTTATACATTGTTATTAGGTCGCCCCTCAGCTGCCTTTTTTCTAAACTAAATAATCCCAGTTTTGATAACCTCTCTGGGTCTTGTAGACCTCCCATTCCATTTATTAATTTCATTGCCTGCCTTTGTACCCGCTCAAGCTCTGATATGTCCTTCCTGAGTACCAGTGCCCAAAACTGTCCATAATATTCCATGTGTGGTCTAAGCATTGACTTGTAAAGAGGAAAAACAATGTTCGCATTGTGTGCCCCCTCTACCTCTTTTGATGAACCCCTGATCCTATTTGACTTGGCAGCAGCTGCCTGACACTGGTTGCCACAGTTAAACTTTCAGTTAACTAAAACACCGAATTCCTTTTCCTTGTCATTCCAAATCACTGCGGGCGTTGCCTGCATCCCATTGCTTTCAATGGGGCCAGCGGCTGTAACGCCGGCCCACTGAAAGCACTAGGCACAGTGCCATGGTCACATGAAAATTTGGCTAATGCGTGGAGCGCTTTTTTTCCCACACTTACGTGCGCAGAAAGAAATGCTCATCTGACTGAGCCCTTAGTGTGTAATGGTGACATGTATTTCCTTGGCCCATGTGTCTAACTTTACATTTATCAGTGTTAAATCTCATTTGCCATTTTTCTGCCCAACCCTCAACTTATCCAGATCCTCTTGCAATATGTTTGCATCCTCTCTTGTGTTAATTTCTCTAAATAGTTTTGTGTCATCTGAAAATATTAATATTTTACTGCACAATCCTTCTACCAGGTCATTATTAAATATATTAAAAATAATAGGGCCCAAAACTAATCCTTGTGATACCCCACTAGTAACAGTGACCCACTCAGAGTATGTGCCATTTATAACCACCCTCTGCTTTCAAACACCGACCAGTTACTTACCCACTTGCACACATTCTCACCCAGACCAAGAATTCACTTTTTATATACCAACTGTTTATGCGGCACAATATCAAGCGCTTTGGAAAACTCCAGATACACAAGATCCAATGTCTCTCCCCGATCCAGTCTAGAACTTACCTTCTAATAGAAGCTGATCAGGTTGGTTTGACAGGAGCGACCCTTCATAAACCCATGCTGATATGGAGTTATACTGCCATTTTCCTTGAGGTACTCCAAGATAGCATCTGTTCCAAATCCTTCAAACATTTTACCCACAATAGAAGTAAGATTCAACAGCCTGTAGTTTCCAGGTTCACTTTTTGACCCCTTTTTGAATATCGGCACCACATTGGCTACACGCCAATCTAGTGGATCAGACCCCATCACTATAGAGTCCTTAAATATAAGAAACAAGGGGTTATATGCCATTGGGACACAATGATTTGTCTATTTTAATCTTTTTAAGATGGTTCTGCATTTCTTCCTGAGTTAGACTGGTGACACTTAGTAGAGAGTTTACATTATCACTCTGCATCGCATCTGACAGTTCATTTTTCTCTGTGAGTACACTGAAGAAAAAGCTATTTAATATATTTGTTTTCTCCTCATTGCCCTCTACAATTTCTCCTACATTATTTATTTAAGGTCCAACACTTTCAGTATTAATCTTTTTACTATTTATATAGTTGAACAGTTTAGGGTTAGTTCTACTCTTTTTAGCAATAAGTCTCTCTGTCTCCATCATTGCTGCTTTTACCTGATTTTTACATAATTTATTATTTTAAACGTTTCCTATTTATTGTTTTACTTTTATTTTTGAGGACACAAACCCAATAAGGTAAAGCTGATCGAATTTGGCATTTCTAAAGTTTAGTATTTGTTTAAGTACCCTATAAAACTCTTGCTTGAAGGACAAGTTGAAATGTATTATATTATGGTTATTATTTCCCAGTTCGCCCCCAATTTGCACCCCTGTTATTCTGTCAGGTCTTTTAGTTAATATAAAGTCCAAAATGGCCATCCCCTTAGTTGAATCCTGTACAAGTTGGGGTAAGGTAAATTCTATTCCATCTACATCCATCTAGAATTTATTTAGGCATTTTATCCCAACAGTGGAGGAGCAGCACTTCAGTTAAGTGTTACGGTAAACTACCCTGGATACGCCAGCCCGGGTTGCCCTGTATCTAACCCGCAACTCCTGTCCCTGCCTACTTGCCTCCACTCCTGGCTAACCCCAGGCAGGCAACTAGGTGGTCCCTACTCTATCTAGGGACCAAGAATGGGACGCTGGCATACCTAGATGAAATGGGTAGATTAGCAACAGGGAAGGCAGATGGTAAATACCAACACGAAACAATACTGATAGTACTGAGGCAGATGGAAAAACCTGGCAGATGGAAACAAAAAAAACAGACAAGCTGACAGAAACAGGAGACCTACAGATGCAGACTAGCTAGCAACCTGAGGGAAACCAATAACTGGCAGTGATTGCAGTCACTGCCAGACTTTTAAACCAAAGCCTCCGCCTAGAGGCTGAGAGAGGGGGAAAGCCAACTCCCGGCTGCACTCACCGGTGCACGCGCACACGGCGCCATGAGCCACCAGCACCACGTCGGGGAGACGCACCACAACCGTGGGACCCAGCACACTGCCGTCCCGGGAGGAGTCGCAGCCGCCGCATGGTAACAGTAAGATCTCATCTACCCCAACCTAAGTGAGCCTGCAAGCTGAGTGAGTGTGCGTTTGAGACATAATTGTACTGTTTTGTAAGTGTATTGTGTTAAAGGTATGACTTGGGATTAGGGGCTTTGGATTCAGGGACTTTAGAAAAATAAATTCTGTTTAATTACTTTTGATCTATTTGAATTTTTGCAATTACTACTTTCATCCAATCTATCTGTACAGTGCCCATTTAGAATGCTCTCCATGATTGACAATGCCATCCAGTATACATCTTGTGCCATGTATACAGTCCTTGAACAGCTATTTGAGGGTGCATACTGCTTTATGAGATGTAAGCGTGTTGCACATTTGGAAGCCCAAATCCTGGATCTAAATGAGCAACTTGCAGCACTGAGATCCATTGACAATATGGAAAGAAGTTTGCTGCTCATTGAGCAGGCACTCGCTGTGGTAGATGTGGGGGTGGATGGTAGTTTGGTAGAGTAGGATGAGCAGGCAACTAGCTGGGGTAGAGGAAAGAGAACCAGGGAGGCTAGTCCTGAACTTGCAGACCACCAAGTTTGCAAAGTTAGCAGATGAAAGGAATGACATTATAGGAATAGAATTGCTGCCGCACAACATGCCCTCTGACCACCAGGGGGATGTCTGCTCCAGTAAGAAGGGGAATAGGAGTGAAGGGCAGGCTAGACAGGTCCTGGTAGTGGAAGACTCAATTATTAGGGGAACAGACAGGGCAATCTGCCACAAAGACCGGGATCGTTGAACGATGTGTTGTCTTCCTAGAGCTCAAGTTCAACACATCACGGATCAGGTTGACAGATTACTAGGAGAGGCTGGTGAGGATCCAGTGGTCATGGTACACATTTAAACCAATGACAAAGTTAAAGGTAGGTTGAGGGTCCTTAAAAACTATTTTGGGGAACTAGAATATAAGCTTAGGGCAAGGACCTCCAAAGTAATATTTTCTAAAATGGAAAAAACGGAAAGGGGGACGGGTTTGTCTTTATGTAAATTCCTGTTTAAAGCCTACATTACGGGAAGATATATGGGAGGGAGATGAACATGTGGAGTCTCTATGGGGGGAAATGCTTGGAGGGAAAACAACAATAAAATCCTCATAGGAGTTTTCTGTAAGCCACCAAATATAACAGAAGCTACTGAAAATCTATTATTGAAACAAATTGATAAAGCAGCAAATCACAATGAGGTAATTATTACGGGGGAATTTAACTATCCGGATATAAACTGGGCAGACGAAACCTGCAGATCTCATAAAGATAACAACTTTTTGTTTTGAAAATCTCATCCACAAGCTGCAGAAATTATCCACACAAAACCCGTGCGAAAATAGACATGTGGTGCGGAATTCAATAATGCAGAACAGCATGATAATTGTATCACTGTTTCTGCTGCGGAATTCACCTTTTTTCAGTGAGGGTGTGAATTCCGCAAAGAAATACAAGATGAAATCTGCTTCAAAATCCGCAACAAATGGTGCAGGTTTGGAGGCAGGCTTTCCGCTGCTGATCTGCAACAGAATGCCCACTGCGGACATTGTGCTGCAAATCAGCCCCTGTGTGGACTCAGCCTGTGTATGCATTGTCTATAAAATGTTTTACCAAAATATGATGCTATGTTTTAATTAGGAGAATATTTACATGAGTTCCTTGAAAAAACAAAGATTAAATTACAGGAAAGATGTTTTTATCATTAAACTCTTTGAGTAATTATTATGCTTCCTCTAACGTGGGAGTGAATCTCATAAAAAGAATCCTACTATATAGGCAAGAAACACACGATATATTCTGTACATACAGTATACTGACATACTAGCATCCAAGATATCAAGCTGGGAGAATGTTTCAGACTGATACTTGAGCTCCAAGTCAAGGTAAAAATGGGAATGCCCTCATGAGCCTATATAAGGGCAAGGCTAACCTACAGCAGGAGAGAGAATGAAAGAACAAAAGAAAAGGAGAGAGATTGCAAAAGAGGAAGGGAGAGGGAGTGCGCAAAAGAGAGAGAATGCAAAAGAGGGTGAGAGCAAGAATGAAAAAGAGGGGGATAGAAAGAATGCAAAAAGGAAGAAAAAGAAGACAAAAGAGGAGGGAAGAGGGAGAATAAAAAGAAGGGAGAGAAAGCAAAAGCTTATGAAGCCCTTCCCTGAAAAGCCATTGACAGCTACCGGGGCTCAGCGGTGACTTCAGTAGCTTTAACACCACACCAATTCTGAACAAAGGTTCCTTGAACTCAGCATTTCTATTCCTTTTTTAATGTATTACAGGTGTAATATCTTGGCACCTCAACATAGAGAATAGTTTTTGCCAAATCATCTCGTGCAAAGTTCAAAAAATGCGGCAAGTGAATTTTTTGGTGGGGTGAATACTTGGTAACGGAAAATATTTTCCTTAAAATAGACCCGTTGACCATTCTCTAAGTGTACACTGAGGTGTATTACAGTGGGGTGCCTTTTGTGTAATGGAAACCCCAAAAGCCACCACACGGCTTAGTTGCTGCTGACATACCGGACGGACTGATATCTGTGTACTTTATCTATGCCATTTGTGAGCTTTGTGTTTCTGAAATTGAAAATTGCTTGGTCACTGCCTTTGTTAATGTATTTACATATATACAGTATATTATCGCACACACTGAACTGCAATCCTCTACATTGATGTGGGCATTAAACATTTTTGACAAAATAGGGGAATAAGAAACCACCTAACTATTATCGAGATCAGCATAACTGCCATTTCAAGGTTTTATAGATGCCGTTTGAACTCCGTGTAGCTTACGTGGAAATGTTTTTAGTACATTTCCCATATTTCATGCAAGGGGATCGGTATTTTCAGGGCCACATGGACCATGAATGATATTTTTACCAATAACATGATGTTGTGCCTTGTCACTGCTTGACTCAGGTATTTCACCGCTGTTGATGTTATCAATTTGATTGGGTGTCAACTTATCTTTTAACCAAAGTAAAATGTGGACATGTGGTGAGCGGCGCTTCTGCCATTCTATGGAATACATAAAGCACAACACAGATTTTTCCTTTAGTTATAACCGACATTAGTATTTCAGCTTTTAATCTAAAAACTCTTGAAATTATATCAGGTGTATCAATAGCGTTTTGTCCCAACCTCATCGACTATTTCTTTCCATCTTGGGTTACATGTGAAAGTAATAAGTAAATCCGGGCAACGATAGGTGCGCACATAAGGGAATGTGTCTTGAGTATACTCATGCAGATATCGTGGGCTGTTTACAAATGAAGACCGTAGAATAACCATTCTACCAAAAGACGGTTTTAGTGAATTTTGAGCGATAATCATTGTGTCTAAATGGGCCTTAAAGCAGTTTTGAAAGTGGTGATAAGATGGCTATGTTCAGGCGATATTCTTTGGATTTTTAGAACAATATGTTTTTTAACCCCATGAATATTTTAACATCTGCAGTCTGCTTCAATAAATCTGTAAGAACTTATGTTGCTGATTATTTGTAGGAAGCAAAGAGCCAATTCTATGGTAAATTTGACCTTGGATTGTGAAAGTAAAGAACAGGCATTATGACTTCCCTATCCGAACCAAATGGCGTCATCTGGAAGCACAAATTGTATTCCCAAATTCCATTTTAAAAACACCGTAATTCCCTGCAGTCGTACAAAAGTGGAGTTTTTAGCGGTTCCTTTGGCTCGCATAGTGATGGGAGCAAGATTTTCCTCCTTCCATTTTGCACTTTGCAACACGTACATTTTTGATTCATGCCTTCTATGATTACTAATTGATGATTAACATAGAGTCAATCAAAAGGTCATAATGAAATACGGCATCATTAAAAGGCTCCCACGTGCTACATACAAATGCATGTCTCCTTTCTAACTGTCATTCAGCAAATAAAGCACAGCATCTTAGTGAGTCTTCAAGCATCTCTGCAGCTATTAAAGACGCACAACGTTTAGCATCTAAGATCTGACGGGCCCAAGTTAGCTCTAGGGTCTCGGCAGCTCTAAGGGATACGTGATGCTCAGCATCTAAGGTCCGGCGAGCTTCAGATTGCTCCAATATCTTGCCAGCTCTAAGAGATGGTTGACTGACGCTCAGCATCTAAAGTTTTGCGGACCTGACATTGCTCCAATGTATCTCTAGCTCAGATAATCACATGGCGGTCAGCATCTTGGGTTGGGCAGACCTAAGATTGATCCAATGTCTCTGTAGCTCTAAGAGATGCGTGACGCTCATAATCTAAAGTTCGACGGGCCTGAGACTGCTTCGGGTTGTCTGCTACTCTAAGAGCAGCTTGTCATTTAGCTCGTTGATGCTTTCTTGCCTCAGTGTGGTCATCAGATTCTTGGGTTCTAGTAATTTTCGCAGCACGAGATCTGCTACATCTACACGCTAGATCTGACTTGCGCTTGTGCGGCATATTAAAAGAAGACCAAAAAATGGATAGGAAATGCACTTATCAAAAGGAAACCAGGTTTTACACAGCTGAGGTGAAATAAAATCTGCGCTGTGATTGGTTGCTAGAGCTCAACTTTCATTTCTTACACAGCTGAAGAAAAATAAAAGCAGCACTGTGATTAGTTGGTATTTCTTATACTGCTGAGGTAAAATGAAAGCGACGCTGTGATTGGTTGCTATGGGCAACACAGATTTTCCTTAAAGGGGTTGTTTCGCAGCGAAAGCGTTTTTTGTTTTTTTTAAATGGACCCCTGCATTATGCCCTGTGAAAAAGAAAGCATGTGTTAGTTTTTTAAAATCACATTGCACTTACCTGCATCAGCGTTCTGCAGCTTCTTCATTTCTTCTTTTAAAGATGGCGCCGCTTTTCTTCTCCCACGGTGCACCGCGGGTCTTCTCCCATGGTGCACCGTGGAGTTTCTTCTTCTGTCTTCCGCGTTCCACTGCCGATACAGCCACCTCATTGGCTGATCGGCACCACGTGACGGAGGCGGAGCTACGATGACGACACGGTGACCAGCTCTCCGGCACGAGCGTCCCCATTCACCAGGCAGAAGACCGCACAGCGCAAGCGTGTCTAAAAATGCCAGAAGACAGCGAAATTAGACGGAGCCATGGAGACGGGGATGCTAGCAATGGAGCAGGTAAGTGAATAGCTTCTGTATGGCTCATATTTAATGCACAATGTACATTACAAAGTGCATTAATATGGCCATACAGAAGTGTATAACCCCACTTGCTGCCGCGAGACAACCCCTTTAAAATCTTAATCCATGTTAATGTGTCTTTCGTTCAAGTTGTAAGGCAAAATTTGTCTGTTTGTGTCGTACAGCCCAGCTTTCATTTGTTATACTGCTGAGGTACAATGGAAGCAGCGCTGTGATTGGTTGCTAGAGCTCAGCTTTCATTTCTTACACAACTGAAGAAAAATAAAAGCAGCACTGTGATTGGTTGGTATTTCTTATACTGCTGAGGAAAAATAAAAGCTGCGCTGTGATTGGTTGATATTTCTTATACTGCTGTGGTAAAATAAAAGCTGCACTGTGATTGGTTGGTATTTCTTATACTGCTGTGATTAAATGAAAGCTGCACTGTGATTGGTTGGTATTTCTTAGGGCGCCCACCCACTGGCGATTTTTTTTTTCTTTGCGTTTTGCGTTTTTCCTGCAGAGCAATTAGAATTGAATGTACTCCTGTCCACTGGCGTTTTGCGTTGCGTTGTGTTTTTTAACATAGGAACTGTCAGTTGCATATGTGTCCTTATTTTTCTCCTAATGCACCCATGAAAGTCAATGGAAATTAATGGAAAAGCCGCGAAAACGCCACGAAAACGCGGCAAAAAACGCTGCGAAAAACGCGGGGAAAACGCGGCGTTTTTCACGCACAAAAATCGCAAACGCCAGTGGGTGGGCGCCCTTATACTGCTGTAGTAAAATGATAGCTGCGCTGTTATTGGTTGGTATTTCTTATACTGCTGAGGTAAAGTGAAAGCTGTGCTGTGATTGATTGCTATGGGCAACACAGATTTTCTTTAAAATCTCAATCCATGTTAATGTGTCTTTGGTTCAAGTTTTAATCCCGGGCAACTCTGGGTATCCCTGCCAGTTTAATAATCACATATGTGCAGCAACAACGTCTGCCCATTTGGGGAGGCCTAGCTTATGATTGTACCTCCTTCCCCTCTGCTCCACTGCACTTAATAATCACATGTGTGAGGCAATGACGTCTGCCCTCACGTGTCTACCCATTTGTGTAGGCATAGCTTATAACGTGCATTCCCTTTGCCTCCGCCTCACCATACAGTGCGACTCCTGAGGCGGAGCAGAGGTGCACCTGTGCATCACCAAATAAATCTGTCTTGTCGCGCTCCCTAGAGAACTCTATACATTTTCGGGATAAAAGGTAGCCTATGCCCTTCCTCACGATGCAAGCTATCTCCCTGCAAAATATCAGCAAAATCGCTTCAGTGGTTTAGCCGTGAAAAGGTAACAAACAGAAAGAGTTACTTTCGCATTTATAATATTAGTATGGCAATATAAATTTGGTATGGCTGTACTCGTAGAAAAAAGGCAATTACACCATGAATGCTGTAAAAATCCCCTCCATCCCCCAAATGATGCAATTTTGGGGGTTTTCTTTGCACTATATCTTCCAATGCATTATATGGTACATTAAATGGTACAATTGAAAAATACAATTCGTACCCCAACAAACAATCCCTCATGTAGATATGTCACCTGAAAAATAAAAAGTTATGATTTTATGAATGTGGAAATGTGGAGGCAGGCGCATCAATGTCCCTTGATTAATCAAATCATAGTAAAACCAATATGAGCATGCACAATATATATCAGCACTAGAGAAAAAACAAGAAAAAAAAAAGAAAGCTCGGGACCCGGCGTCCCACATACAAAAATGCTCGAGTCTCCCATTGTAGTCAATGGCGTTCGTTACTCATGTAGAGCTCTCGAATTTAACGCAAAGCTCGACTCGAATAACGTGGACCCGAGCATTTGGGTGCTCGCTCATCTCTAATCAGCACCACTCTTTGTATAATGTACATAGCATTATCAAATCAATACATATAATAAAGCTGGTTTGGTTTACTTGCAGTGCTAGAATTAAAAGCAAAGAAAACACAAAAATGGATCTTCATTAGTGATGAGCGAGCATACTTGCTAAGGGCAATTGCTAGAGCGAGCATTGCCCATAGCGAGTTCCTGCCCGCTCGAGAGAAAAGGTTTGGGTGCCAGCGGCGGGCAGGGAGCTGCGGGGGAGAGCGGGGAGGAACGGAGGGGAGATCTCTCTCTCCCCCCGCTCCCTCCTGCTGACTGCTGCAACTCACCGTTCCCCCGCACCAGCACCCAAACTTTTTGTGTCGAGTGGGCAGGTAATCGCCAAGGGCAATGCTCGCTCGAGCAATTGCTCTTAGCGAGTATGCTCGCTCATCTCTAATCTTCATCAATCTTTACTGGCAGTACTAAATTTTTATGCAAATTATTTATTTGAATTTTTCAATTTTTAGAAACCATACCTTACCTTATGCAATGTGTGAAATGAATAATGCTGACATAAAAATATAGATGTAATGGGTGCCAACTACCATCAGTCTGTGACGACAATATGTTTATAGAACAGCATGGTGGCAGGGGTGTAACTATAGAGGGTGCAGGGGATGCGGTTGCACCAGGGCCCAGGAGCCTTAGGGGGCCCATAAGGCCTGTCTTCTCCATATAAGGAGCCTAGTACTATGATTAAAGCATTATAGTTGGGGGCCCTGTTACAGGTTTTGCATTGGGGCCCAGAAGCTTCAAGTTATGCCTCTTGGTAGCATGGTTTAGGTATGGGTACGGGTACAGATACAGATAGAGGGGGGGCCCAGCTCACCTTTTGCATCAGGGCCCCTGAGCCTTTAGTTACACCCCTGCATGATGGCATTATGGTAACACTGTTGCCCTGCAGCACTGCGGTTTTATAAATTCATTGATTATATAAGCTTCATTTATGAGCTCTACTCTAACGTGTGGATCATTTATGGTCTAGCCCGGTATTTCCACCAATGAGGCCTCCCCAGGTGCTGGTAAGAGATGGCTAGGAAGTCAGTTTTGGTAGAAGTGATTTAATGCCGATCAGGGCTTATTCTGCAAGAGTTTTGTTACTACAACAATCTCTGATTTAGCAATACACTTTGACCTTTTCATAGATCACAAGGCATGCTTAAAATACTCTCTCTAAAAAATCAATGGGATAATCGCTGTCCATTCTGTGAATAGCCCATGAGTTATGCTATAAAGCATTTCTGTAAATATTGTAGAGGTGCACTACAGAGAGCAGACTGTAGGGGGCAACAGACAGGCATTCTAGTGCCTGAGAAAAGGGAAAACGCCCATAGGTGTGGTCAGGAAGTTGGATATAAGAGTACATTCCTGCTACACCCAGGAAGATGTTGGCTCAGAGAGCCAGAGAGAGTACCAGTGCAGCAGAGGGAGGTGCTGCAGGCTGGTAACCTAGCAGAGGCCAGAGTCCGACAGGGGCGACAACCCTGGACTCACACCCAAGTGGGGTGTGCATGTGGACTTTTATGTTTTGTTGAACATTATATGTACTCTGTTTATGTTGGTTGTACTGTGAATAAAGACTGGCAGGAGCCAGGTTTAAAGGAAACCTGTGTCTCCAGAGAGTACTATTACGTGGTCGGTGCCCATTCCGGTCTGAGAGTTGGCGATGCGCAGGCAAGTGCACCCCGCTTGCTACAATATGGTTAACTGCAGCTCAGGCAAAATGGCCAAGTATTGACGATGGAATACAAAATCTACAATCAGAAAATGAAAACAGATTAGAAAAATGAAAAATGCTATCTGGTTTTAATTAGACAACACACCCACATACTTAATTACATATAATTACAAACATCCAAATATAAAAAACATACATAAAAAGGCAGTGTCCAGCCAATGGGGTGCGGTTTACAGCGTAAACTATGAGTATGGTGGCTGTATAGCTACTTCACTATATACTATTTATGACTATATCTTTCTGTATCTATTATTGTGATTTCAGATACCTACACCCATGTATAGCTGATTGAATGGACACGGTCTCTCTTTTTGTATGTTTTTTTATATTTGCATGTTTGGAATAATATGTAACAAAGTATGTTATTTCTATATATAATTTTGCCCTGTGTTTTAGACAGTGGGTGTGTTGTTGCATTGTAATGCACAGGACTGCAAAAACAAATCTAGGTGATACATTACCTTTCAAGTGTTATGTCTACAGGAAACCAACATGGTATGCAGAATATTACTTTAAGAGAACAAAAAATATTGTCACAACAGTATTATTGTTCTAAATAAAATACATAAGTGCTCTATTAAATACGTATTAGCATTGGTTCCAGTATTTCTAATGTACTAAGGATGTGTGTGGGCTGCTGTGATTTTTTTATTTATTTTTTCTTGCCAGGACTGGTTTTAATCTCAGTTTAGGCCTATGTCCCACAATTCAAGTCAGAGAAGACTCTGTGTGGATATTAAGTCAGTGAGGAAGATTTGAGCTCTGAAGTATGTAAAATTGTGAATGCAGCTCTGGAGAACAATATAGGCTGTAACACAGGATTACCACATTAGAACTATCATAGTGTATTTTCAAGGTATTTTTTTAAAACATAGATTTGTCCTTTTTGTAAACTATTAAATGGTGTTTGACAGGGCTGGCTGACAACTTTTAACCTGGGAAAAAAGCACACAAGACTGGCTCAGGAGTAGAGGAACAACCTAATATGTTCACATGGCAAGATCCAATGCATCATTTTCCGTACAGTTTTGCCTCTAAAACCGTGGCAAAAATCCGCACACAGTTTTAAGCCATATCAACGGACAAAACCTGCATGCAGAATTTATGAAACAGTTCCTCATGTATGTCGCTTCTTCACGCGGAAGTGCGCTGTAAATTCCGAACACGGATATTGCCCATAGAAATGGCTAAAACCGCTTGCAGATTTGTGGCAAAATCTGGCAAAATAGCAGCGGATTCCTGTTACGATTTTAGAGGCGGAATCCACAAAGGAAATTTGTCATCAGATTCAGCCATGTGTATATATCCTAAGGATGGAAACATGCTGCAGCTGGCCACACACAGCCAAACCATGGGCACACAAATTTCAGACAAAATTATGCTTTCATTGGCCACCACAGGTGGGTGTAATTTGGTTATGTGCGGTTATGTGTGTCTTTGCAAAACCTGCATGCAGAATTTATGAAACAATTCCTCATGTATGTCGCTTCTTCACGCGGAAGTGCGCTGTAAATTCCGAACACGGATATTGCCCATAGAAATGGCTAAAACCGCTTGCAGATTTGTGGCAAAATCTGGCAAAATAGCAGTGGATTCCTGTTACGATTTTAGAGGCGGAATCCACAAAGGAAATTTGTCATCAGATTCAGCCATATGTATATATCCTAAGGATGGAAACATGCTGCAGCTGGCCACACACAGCCAAACCATGGGCACACAAATTTCAGACAAAATTATGCTTTCATTGGCCACCACAGGTGGGTGTAATTTGGTTATGTGCGGTTATGTGTGTCTTTGCATTCTTAATTTGTTTATCTATTTAATATGAATACAGCGCATGAATGCGTTACCAGAATCATAAAATGAATATATCACCAGAGTTCATAACATAAATACATTACCAGAACTAAGCTCAATACATAAATACAGCACCAGAACCAAGCTCGTAACATACCCCTTATGAACTTCTCAGTGCTCCTTATAGTAATAAGTCCATGCTGTAGTCCCATTAGAGAACAGTGTCCCCACTGTGGTCCCACTATGTAATGGTGCCCCTTCTGTTGCAACACTAAGCAACAGTGCTCCCATTGTTGTCCCAAAAATAATAGTGCACCGTTGTGGTCCCACTAAGCAATAGTGCCTTCACTGTGGTCCCACTAAGTAATAGGACCCTTATGTAGCCCCAATTAGTAATATGATCCCCCCTCTGTGAGCCAAATTGGTAATAGGTCCCCCACTGTGGCCCCAATTGGTAATTGTGACCCTTTAGTGTTCCTCAATTAGCAATGGGACCTCTGGTGTGGGCCCATTAAGTAATAGTGACCCTTCTGTGGCCCTATGTAATAGGTCCCTCACTGTAACTCCCACAGATAATAATCCTGGTGTGGCACCAGTTGGTAATAGTGTCTCTTCTATAGCCCTAATTAGTGAAAGATTCCTGCTGTGGCCCCCAATAAGTAAGAGTGGCTCTCTGTAGCCCCCAACTGATGAGACCTTTTGTAGCCCCAACAAGACACCCCTCTATGGCCTCTTCACTTACCATAAGTCCCCCTTTGTGGAACATAAAATGCAGACATTTACAGATGGGTGTTTTCAGACAGAACAATTATTGTTCAATGACTTGTTCAAAAGTGAACAATAATCATTCAGCCTAAACGCGAGCCAACAACTGAATGACAAATGAGAATCGCATGCTTCTCGCTTGTCGTTCATTTTATGCAGACCTAAAAATCATTGTTGGCTCGTTCACTTCTTGTTCCATTTAAACAGCACTTGTTTCACATTAGCTAAATGATTCTTGTTGAATCTGACCGTCTAAACAGACTGCATGAGAGCAAACAAGCTAGCAGTAACATCATTTGCTCATTCGCTCACACAAATAAAAATTGGATCATCTAAAATGAGCTTTACAGTAGCTTCCTATCAGAAAGACACTCACATAGGATCTGCGACCTGACGTCACTCCTGCAGCATAACCTCACTCCTTCTCTCCCAGCTCCACATTCACTATACTCTGAGTAACAGAGCCGGGAAAAGGCGGTGTGAGGTTATGCTACGGGAAATGTCATGTGCAGCGTTGGACGTCAGGTCGCAGGTCCTATGTGTCTCTCTGATGGGAAGATACTGTAAGTTGTGCATGCAACGTTTAGGAGCAGGAGGTAGGGCAGCCCCCCTAACCAGCCTTTCCCTGGTGTTCAAAAGTAGAAATGTGCTTAAATGTGCATTGAAATCTTTCCATTTATTTCTCACTCTTTCGATGCTTAGCTCTTAACTAATGTTTACTTATATAGATGTGTAGGCTCTATTATCTTTTTAAATTCCAAAACATTATCCTATTTTTGAAGTCCATATATCCTGATATAACCCCTAAATGTCTTGAGAAGATTTGTCAATGGTTAATAAAACAACAGCCATAATTCTTCGAAATCTATAGACTAAGTTCAAGCAACATAAGCTACAAATGCAAAATGGATCATATGCAGCTGTTGGCCATTATCAGATTGTTCTTAGAGAATGACTTCCTCTTGTCTGAGGAATAAATTACTCTGTAGAATATAAGATATATAAAGAAGTGTAAGGCCAAAGCTATAAGACAAATAAATGCCATCACTAACTTTACACAGGAAGGAAGGCCTGTGTTTGCTTTCATTCTGCAAGTAAAACACAATGGTGAGAGTTTACAAGCTTTTGTTTTTCCAAGAAATTGTCCTGCGACCATAATGAGCAGCCTTGTCAAATCACAATGGGAGAGCAACAATAACTTTAGGCCAAAATAAAATACAATAGGTCCCGTTATGTGAACAAGGGGAAGTCAAGTAGTTAGGTTCACTATTTTATTTTTATTATAGACTGGTTAAAATTGAGCTACCTACAAATAAACACATTGGGGAGAATTCATGCAGGCATTTTTTGCCAGTTGAGTGGTGTATAAAAGTTACACATTTTGGTGCATGCTATATTTACGCAGAAATTTGTGACTTTTCTAACTTTTTGCAGCCCACTCGCCACTTTTTTAAAAGCAGGCAGAACCCAGCAATTTAAAAAACACTGGACCTATCGGATTTACTAGCAGAATATGGTCTAAATTATAACTAGATTTCAGTCTAGCGCATGGGACTGGCCAGACATGCACTAAGATTATTAAGAAGCATGTGACTCTTATTAAACTTGGCACACTTCACTCTATGGTAATTTTTACTTGCTCCACTCTAAGTAAATTTTCCCCATTATAATCTTGTGGTAGTTAGTAGCAGAAAACCAAAACTACTAAAAGATTTATTCTGCTCACAGCTGCGCTACTGTTCAATTCATTTCAATGACAGTGCGGTAGATTTCCAAATCATTGAAATGAATGGAGTGGCGGTGTGCATGTGTGACCGCTGCTTCATTCATGCAGCGACTGTCGGGAACCCCATTCTTGGGATCAGCTGCATACCAGCCATCAAACCCCCACAGATCATAAAGTTTTCTTTTATTCTGTACCTTAAACAACTGGGTTTTACCTTGGCTCCTACACACAAGTTAACAGATCAGTCCTAAATACACTGCAATGCATGGTTAATTTTTAACACTATTTATATGTGTGGTATATTGGTACTATTTATGTGTACAATCTAGCACCACTGTGCATGAACTCCTCTCAATCCATTTGTAACTGTAGTGCTGCCTCTGTAAATGGGAACCCATGTTAAAACTTTATTTTTTTGTGCCACTTTGTATTACCACCACTTCTAAAAGTTATATATGTGAGTGCCTTACATTATATTTTATGAAGACGAACAAATGTAGTCAACTTCCAGGTGTGAGTGATAACACATTTGATCATGGATTATGGATCATAGGTGAAAGTATAAAATTTTAAAGGCCCCCATGCATATTAGCATTTAATCATTCGAACGCACCAATAATCGGAGGCAGGTCACCTCTTTAATGTGTACGAGGGCTGCCCTGAAAGATGATGTCAGAGAAAAGGAAGATCGGTGACTTTGAATTACAATACCCAATCCTTTTGTTCCCTGGGAGATAAGCCTGCATCGGATCTGTCTGGCTCATGGGCATTTGGGAGTAAGGGGAAACAGCTGTTGGCTGAACAATGCAGTAAAGTATATTTGTTTTTCTTCCTTCATTATGACAATGTAATCTCATTGAAATTAATTACGTGTTCTATATAATAATTAGTTATCCTCATAGCTATTTAATATAGCTCCTCCCAGGTAGACTGGGAAAGCTGGATAGCAGTGGAAACCCATCTTTCCTACTGTATGGTGCTTGACAGCAAAGACTCAGTGGACATGACTTATGTTATAAGCATAACGATACTCTGCCTCCAGAGGCTAATGCCAAATAATTCTCAGTAAAGCCTGCTCTCCAGCACCCTTCTAGCCATTTTTGGTACTGCCTTACCACATATTCCCCCAATCCTCTGATAAAGATTGTGGGTCCTTTCAACAAACCAACTCCCCCCAGGTCAAAGCTCCAAGCTTGGGGTATTATTTTATGTGTCAGCATTTTGGGATCATAGCCACACTCCACCTTACTCTTCACAGAAAGCTTCTCTTTTTTTTACGTGGATCATCTCCACCGTTTCACATTTCACCACCATCAACAAAGTCTTCATGCCCTTTACTTGTCATTGCACATTCGCAGTACAGATGATGCTGCGCCATCGCTATGGCGATGATGCTGCTCCCACAACCATTTTGCAATGATGATTGCAGAATGGCCGCGGGACGAACAGCTTCCATTCACTTCAATGGAAGCCCTCAAAGCGTAGCCCACACAAAATCACAGCATATTGCAATTTCTCCCCCGTGAGTGGAAAAACACAATCGATTTCTGCTCAAGGGCAGGAAATCGAGTATTTTCATAGCATGCTATGGACTGGATTTGCTGCGGAATACCGCTCCAGATTTCGCAATGCAAACGGGTGGCCTAACCCCTTCTACTTTTGGTTGCATCTGTCTTTTTGGCCTATTTCTTCCAGCTCTTTCTGTCTCAAACAAATCTGTCTTTTATTGTTGTAGATCATAATACAGTCTTCAGACTTTTGTAATTTGTCACAGTGTACATGAGTATGTTCAATTCCCTGGCCATCTGGCTGCTACATAATATAAAGTTATTGTGGTCTATATTACAGGCTTAGTGCCTACACATAACATCACCATAGTTCATATCTCATTACCCAATCAGGCTGTCAGTCTAAGGGGCGTCCTTCCCTGTCAGACTCCTGATATTCAACCACAGCAGCTTACTCTCTCAAGGGACACTGAACTCAGCAAAACAGGAGCTTTTCTTCTGTCTTGGCACACTAACACAGGTGTTCCCTCATTAATCAGAACATTTAATCCTGCCCCTGTCAAATAATCTTCATTGACTCATAACTGATGACATCTTTGGTTGTAGTCATTAGCTATGCCTTTTCTTCACCATCCGCGTCTAGACCTCTTTGAAAATTTCTTCTGGCCATGACATGTCTCTGCACATAAACTCACCTGCAGCTACCTCTTTCCTTCTTTCCCTCTCAATGTAATAATCCTCCTTTGTGCATCCACAAAGTAATAATGCCCTCTTAGTGCTCAGTTATAATGCCCTCGTAAGATATAGCTGGCCCCTTTGTATCTCTGAAAGGTAATAATTAGAGATGAGCGAGCACCAAAATGCTCGGGTGCTCGATACTCGAGACAAACTTTTCGCGATGCTCGAGGGTTCGTTTCGAGTAACGAACCCCATTGAAGTCAATGGGCGACTCGAGCATTTTTGTATATCACCGATGCTCGCTAAGGTTTCCATTTGTGAAAATCGGGGCAATTCAAGAAAGTGATGGGAACGACACAGCAACGGATAGGGCAGGCGAGGGGCTACATGTTGGGCTGCATCTCAAGTTCCCAGGTCCCACTATTAAGCCACAATAGCGGCAAGAGTGCCCCCCACTCCCAACAATTTTTACTTCTGAAAAGCCCTCATTAGCAATGCATACCTTAGCTAAGCACCACACTACCTCCAACAAAGCACAATAACTGCCTGCATGACACTCCGCTGCCACTTCTCCTGGGTTACATGCTGCCCTACCCCCCCCCCCCCACGACCCAGTGTCCACAGCGCACACCAAACTGTCCCTGCCCAGCCTTCAGCTGCCCTCATGCCACGCCACCCTCATGTCTATTTATAAGTGCGTCTGCCAGAGGAAAAGCAGGCACACACTGCAGAAGGTTGGCACGGCTAGGCAGCGACCCTCTTTAAAAGGGGCGGGGTGATAGTCCACAATGCTGTACAGAAGCAATGAGAAATACAAACCTGTGCCACCTCAATCTGGAGCTGCACACGTGGGCATAGCAATGGGGAACCTATGTGCCACACACTATTCATTCTGTCAAGGTGTCTGCATGCCCCAGTCAGACCGCGGTTTTTTATAAATAGTCACTGCCAGGTACAACTCCGCAATGGGAATTCCGTGTGCACCCACAGCATGGGTGGCTCCCTGGAAGCCACCGGCTGTACATAAACGTATCCCATTGCATTGCCCATCACAGCTGAGGTAATGTCGTGCTTAATGCAGGTGGGCTTCGGCCCACACTGCATGCCCCAGTCAGACTGGGGTTCTTTAGAAGTGGACACATGCAGTTACAACTCCCTGTGGACCCATGGCATGGGTGGCTCCCTGGAGCCTACCGGCGGTACATAAATATATCCCATTGCATTGCCCATCACAGCTGAGGTAATGTCGTGCTTAATGCAGGTGGGCTTCGGCCCACAATGCATGCCCCAGTCAGACTGGGGTTCTTTAGAAGTAGACACATGCAGTTACAACTCCCTGTGGACCCACGGCATGGGTGGCTCCCTGGATCCCACCGGCGGTACATAAATATATCCCATTGCATTGCCCATTACAGCTGAGGTAATGTCGTGCTTAATGCAGGTGGGCTTCGCCCCACACTGCATGCCCCAGTCAGACTGGGGTTCTTTAGAAGTGGACACATGCAGTTACAAATCCCTGTGGACCCACGGCATGGGTGGCTCCCTGGAACCCACCGGCGGTACATAAATATATCCCATTGCATTGCCCATCACAGCTGAGGTAATGTCGTGCTTAATGCAGGTGGGCTTCGGCCCACACTGCATGCCCCAGTCAGACTGGGGTTCTTTAGAAGTGGACACATGCAGTTACAACTCCCTGTGGACCCACGGCATGGGTGACTCCCTGGAACCCACCGGCGGTACATAAATATATCCCATTGCATTGCCCATCACAGCTGAGGTAATGTCGTGCTTAATGCAGGTGGGCTTCGGCCCACACTGCATGCCCCAGTCAGACTGGGGTTCTTTAGAAGTGGACACATGCAGTTACAACTCCCTGTGGACCCACGGCATGGGTGGCTCCCTGGAACCCACCGGCGGTACATAAATATATCCCATTGCAGTGCCCAACACAGCTGATGTAATGTCAGCTGTAATACAGGTGGGCTAAAAATTCATTTGATTACACTGTAGGCGAGGGCCCCTAAAAATTGTTGTACCAACAGTACTAATGTACCTGAGAAAAATTGCCCATGCCCAACCAAGAGGGCAGGTGAAATCTATTAATCGCTTTGGTTAATGTGGCTTAATTGGTAACTAGGCCTGGAGGCAGCCCAGTTAAAATAAAAATTGGTTGAGGTGAAAGTTTCAATGCTTTAAAGAGCATTGAAACGTATAAAAATTGTTTACAAAAATTATATGACTGAGCCTTGTGAGCCTAAGAAAAATTGCCCGTTCGGCGTGATTATGTGAGGTTTCAGGAGGAGGAGCAGGAGGAGGAGGATGAATATTATACACAGATTGATGAAGCAAAAAGGTCCACGTTTTTGATGGGGATAGAGAACGATGCTTCCATCCGCGGGTGCAGCCTACGTATTGCTTAGGTATCGCTGCTGTCCGCTGGTGGAGAAGAGAAGTCTGGGGAAATCCAGGCTTTGTTCATCTTGATGAGTGTAAGCCTGTCGGCACTGTCGGTTGACAGGCGGGTACGCTTATCTGTGATGATTCCCCCAGCCGCACTAAACACCCTCTCTGACAAGACGCTAGCCGCAGGACAAGCAAGCACCTCCAGGGCATACAGCGCGAGTTCAGGCCACGTGTCCAGCTTCGACACCCAGTAGTTGTAGGGGGCAGAGGCGTCACGGAGGACGGTCGTGCGATCGGCTACATACTCCCTCACCATCCTTTTACAGTGCTCCCGCCGACTCAGCCTTGACTGGGGAGCGGTGACACAGTCTTGCTGGGGAGCCATAAAGCTGTCCAGGGCCTTAGAGAGTGTTCCCCTGCCTGTGCTGTACATGCTGCCTGATCTCCGCGCCTCCCCTACTACCTGGCCCTCGGAACTGCGCCTTCGGCCACTAGCGCTGTCGGATGGGAATTTTACCATCAGTTTGTCCGCCAGGGTCCTGTGGTATAGCATCACTCTCGAACCCCTTTCCTCTTCGGGTATGAGAGTGGAAAGGTTCTCCTTATACCGTGGGTCGAGCAGTGTGTACACCCAGTAATCCGTAGTGGCCAGAATGCGTGTAACGCGAGGATCACGAGAAAGGCATCCTAACATGAAGTCAGCCATATGTGCCAGGGTACCTGTACGCAACACATGGCTGTCCTCACTAGGAAGATCACTTTCAGGATCCTCCTCCTCCTCCTCCTCCTCCTCAGGCCATACACGCTGAAAGGATGACAGGCAAGCAGCATGTGTACCCTCAGCAGTGGGCCAAGCTGTCTCTTCCCCCTCCTCCTCATCCTCCTCATGCTCCTCCTCCTCCTCAACGCGCTGGGATATAGACAGGAGGGTGCTCTGACTATCCAGCGACATACTGTCTTCCCCCGGCTCTGTTACCGAGCTCAAAGCGTCTGCCTTAATGCTTTGCAGGGAACTTCTCAAGAGGCATAGCAGAGGAATGGTGACGCTAATGATTGCAGCATCACCGCTCACCACCTGGGTAGACTCCTCAAAGTTTCCAAGGACCTGGCAGATGTCTGCCAACCAGGCCCACTCTTCTGAAAAGAATTGAGGAGGCTGACTCCCACTGCGCCGCCCATGTTGGAGTTGGTATTCCACTATAGCTCTACGCTGCTCATAGAGCCTGGCCAACATGTGGAGCGTAGAGTTCCACCGTGTGGGCACGTCGCACAGCAGTCGGTGCACTGGCAGATTAAACCGATGTTGCAGGGTGCGCAGGGTGGCAGCGTCCGTGTTGGACTTGCGGAAATGTGCGCAGAGCCGGCGCACCTTTCCGAGCAGGTCTGACAAGCATGGGTAGCTTTTCAGAAAGCGCTGAACCACCAAATTAAAGACGTGGGCCAGGCATGGCACGTGCGTGAGGCTGCCGAGCTGCAGAGCCGCCACCAGGTTACGGCCGTTTTCACACACGACCATGCCCAGTTGGAGGCTCAGCGGCACAAGCGAGCGGTCTGTCTGCTCTGTCAGACCCTGCAGCAGTTCGTGGGCCGTGTGCCTCTTATCTCCTAAGCTGAGTAGTTTCAGCACGGCCTGCTGACGCTTGCCCACCGCTGTGCTGCCACGCCGCCCGACACCGACTGCCGGCAACGTGCTGCTGCTGCTGACACATCTTGATTGTGAGACAGAGGTTGCGTTGGAGGAGGAGGAGGGTGGTTTAGTGGAGGAAGCATACACCGCCGCAGATACCAGCACCGAGCTGGGGCCCGCAATTCTGGGGGTGGGTAGGACGTGAGCGGTCCCAGGCTCTGACTCTGTCCCAGCCTCCACTAAATTCACCCAATGTGCCGTCAGGGAGATATAGTGGCCCTGCCCGCCTGTGCTTGTCCACGTGTCCGTTGTTAAGTGGACCTTGGCAGTAACCGCGTTGGTGAGGGCGCGTACAATGTTGCGGGAGACGTGGTCGTGCAGGGCTGGGACAGCACATCGGGAAAAGTAGTGGCGACTGGGAACTGAGTAGCGCGGGGCCGCCGCCGCCATCATATTTTTGAAAGACTCCGCTTCCACAACCCAATACGGCAGCATCTCCAGGCTGATAAATTTGGCAATGTGCACGTTTAACGCTTGAGCGTGCGGGTGCGTGGCGGCGTACTTGCGCTTGCGCTCAAACACTTGCGCTAGCGACGGCTGGACGGTGCGCTGACAGACATTGGTGGATGGGGCCGAGGACAGCGGAGGTGAGGGTGTGGGTGCAGGCCAGGAGACGGTAGTGCCTGTGTCCTCAGAGGGGGGTTGGATCTCAGTGGCAGGTTGGGCCACAGGGGGAGAGGCAGCGGTGCAAACCGGAGGCGGTGAACGGCCTTCGTCCCACCTTGTGGGGTGCTTGGCCATCATATGTCTGCGCATGCTGGTGGTGGTGAGGCTGGTGGTGGTGGCTCCCTTGGCTGATCTTGGCGCGACAAAGGCTGCACACCTCTGTTCGTCGGTCGTCTGCACTCTCAGTGAAAAACTGCCAGACCTTTGAGCACCTCGGCCTCTGCAGGGTGGCATGGCGCAAGCAGGCGCTTTGGGAAACAGTTGGTGGATTATTCGGTCTGGCCCTGCCTCTACACCTGGACACCGCACTGCCTCTTGCAACCTGCCCTGCTGCTGCCCTTGCCTCCCCCTCTGAAGACCTGTCCTCAGTAGGCGTAGCAAACCAGGTGGGGTCAGTCACCTCATTGTCCTGCTGCTCTTCCTCCGAATCCTCTGTGCGCTCCTCCCTCGGACTTAATGCCCTTACTACTACCTCACTGCAAGACAACTGTGTCTCATCGTCATCGTCCTCCTCACCCACTGAAAGGTCTTGAGACAGTTGCCGGAAGTCCCCAGCCTCATCCCCCGGACCCCGGGAACTTTCCAATGGTTGGGCATCAGTCACGATAAACTCCTCTGGTGGGAGAGGAACCACTGCTGCCCAATCTGAGCAGGGGCCCGAGAACAGTTCCTGGGAGTCTGCCCGCTCCTCAGAATGTGTCATTGTAATGGAGTGAGGAGGCTGGGAGGAAGGAGGAGCAGCAGCCAGAGGATTCTGAGTTGCAGCAGTGGACGGTGCAGAACTGGGGGTGGACAATAGATTGCTGGATGCACTTTCTGCCATCCACGACAGGACCTGCTCACACTGCTCATTTTCTAATAAAGGTCTACCGCGTGGACCCATTAATTGTGCGATGAATGTGGGGACGCCAGAAACGTGCCTCTCTCCTAATCCCGCAGCAGTCAGCTGCGATACACCTGGATCAGGAGCTCGGCCTGTGCCCACACCCTGACTTGGGCCTCCGCGTCCTCGGCCGCGTCCACGTCCTCTAGGCCTACCCCTACCCCTCAGCATGATGTATTACCAGTAATGCAGAAACAGAGCACTGTAATTAAATGTGCCACTTATTGGCCTGTGTTTGGAGGCTGACTTCGCTTACGGAACGCCAGGAAATAATTTTGCGCAAGCCTGCTCTAACACTTAGCTGGCTGCGTATGAATTTGGAGGACTACTACACCCAGCACAGACCCAGAACACTGAGGACAGTCACAGGCAGCCCAAATAGATTTTTTTCCCCAATTGTTTTTGCAAAGGCCCACTGCCTATATTCAATCAATATATCTCTTCTCTCTCTGCGTCACCACTTCTGGCCCTGGAGTATGTCAAAGAACTGCAGAGTGTTGCACTGTGGACTGCAATACAGCGGTGATTTAACAGCCCAGACAGAGCCAGGAAATAATTTTGCGCAAGCCTGCTGTAACACTTAGCTGGCTGCGTATGAATTTGGAGGACTACTACACCCAGCACAGACCCAGAACACTGAGGACAGTCACAGGCAGCCCAAATAGATTTTTTTCCCCAAATGTTTTTGCAAAGACACACTGCCTATATTCAATCAATATGTCTTCTGTCCCTGCCTCACAATATATGTGTTCTGTCCCTGCCTCACAATATATGTCTTCTGTCCCTGCCTCACCACTACTGGCCCTGCACTATATCTAATTACTGCAGGGTGCAATGCTCTGCACGGCCGATATACCAAAAAAAAAAATGTGCAACACTGCAAAAAGCAGCCTCCACAGTACTGCACACGGTTAGATGTGGCCCTAAGAAGGACCGTTGGGGTTCTTGAAGCCTAAAATACTCCTAACACTCTCCCTATAGCAGCTCCACCAAGACAGCACTTTCCCTCCTCTATGTCAGAACAAATCTGTGGCGAGCCGCGGGAGGGGCCGATTTTTATACTGGGGTGCCACCTGATCTCGCCAGCCACTCACTACAGGGGGGTGGTATAGGGCTTGAACGTCGCAGGGGGACGTTGTAATGCCTTCCCTATCTTTCTATTGGCCAGAAAAGCGCGCTAACGTCTCAGAGATAAAAGTGAAAGTAACCCGAACATCGCGTGGTACTCGTCATGAGTAACGAGCATCTCGAACACGCTAATACTCGAACGAGTATCAAGCTCGGACGAGTACTTTCGCTCATCTCTAGTAATAATGCCCACTTTCCACATCCACAATATTATGGTGGCTCTTTAGTGCTCCACAAGTCCCTGTTCAGGCCACAGTTACCTGTTTATATGTACAACCTCCATCTGGCATTCGTCAGCTTCTGGTGTACCTAGATGACTCCTTCCACCCAGACCTGTCTCTTCCGCTTTCTCATTTTCCTCATTCTGTTGCCTCAGACCATCAGAGGGGAGGATACATGTAGATACATCAGAGTCTGCTGCACGCCATGCAGATGGAGTGAGGAACATGTTAAGCATGTAAGACAGTATAGTAAGCTTTACTGATGTGGTGAGGGAGGGCATGGCCTGTGGTGTTGTGCCCAGGGCTTAGAAGACCTGGGTGGGCAATCACTCCCATCAACATCCATGAGCTCCACCGGTGATCACAAAAGTCTTTCTGTCAGGAAAGCTACTCTGACATCACTTGTTGGTTTCAGGCAAGTAAATTTACTGTGTTATCATAACTCTTTGTCAAGAGAACAATTGAATCAACACAACCATATTTCTGTTGGATAACATTGAATTTTTTTCTTTAAATCACCAAGAATTCTTTAAAGATATGTATAACATAAAACATGATGTATCCAACAGGTCATTTGGTATGACACTTTTCTTCAAGATGTTCAAATCATGAGAACCGTGGTTTAGTACATTTGCTCTGAAGGCATTTTTTTTCGATCATACAAGTTATTAACCATGAAATTTGACATAATTAATGTCTGAATACCCCCTGCAAATATCAAACAGTTCATAAGGATTTCATATCCTTCCAATACATATGAGCTGCTTTGAAATTTGTGCATTGCAAACTAGAACAATGCCTACAAAATAACTAAATTATTCTGTGCAGAACATACTCCAATCATGCAAGCAAATAATGGATTTGTACTGTGGAAAGTAGTAGACAAAAATGTGTTTTCTAAACAAAAATCCACTGTCTTTACGCCCAAAAGCAGGATGCCACATGGACACCATAAAAGTGGTCTCCTATTCACGAACTGTGCTGTTAGCTAGAGCAGAGAGCAAGCTTGGCCTGTCAACTAATTGCAGGGATTCTCAAGAAGATGCGTGAATTTTTGAGATTGATTGTTGTCTAATATTGGTCAATTATATCACCTGCAGGTATTTCTTTCCCTCCTCCCTATAGAAAAATTGGAAGATACAAGTGGCCTCTTTTTATCTTTGAAAGATAATAGTAAAAGAGGAACAAACAACAGCCATTGTAGGAGAGTCAGGGAACTCCAATACACAATACACAGTTAGCCAATGTTATGAAAATTGGCAGGTTTAGCCAATAGAGATGAGCGAACGTACTCGTCCGAGCTTGATGCTCGCTCGAGTATTAGGGTACTCGAGATGCTCGTTACTCGAGACGAGCACCACACGGTACTCGAGTCAATTCCATTTCCTTCCCTGCATGTTTTGCGCCATTTTCTGGCCAATAGACATGCAGGGAAGGCATTACAACTTCCTCCTGTGACGTTCCAGCCCTATCCCACCCCCCTGCAGTGAGTAGCTGGTGAGATCAAGTGACCGCAGAGTACTTAAAGCGGTCCCGCCCGCGGCTCGCCTCAGACACACGCTGGCAGAGATTAGGGAGAGTGCTGTTCCTGCTATAGGGAGAGTGTTAGGCTACTGTTTGCATCTTCAAGAACCCCAACGGTCCTTCTTAGGGCCACATCTGACCGTGTGCATTACTGTTGTGGCTGCTGGGAGCAGTTTTGCACAATTTTTTTTTTCATCTTGGGCTGTGCAGACTATTGCGTTCTCAGTCTGCAGTCAATTATACAGAGTATAGGGGCAGTACTGGTGAGGCAGGGACAGTGTTAGGGCGAGCACCCACTGGCGTTTGCGTTTTCGCCACGTTTCCCGCGATTTTTCCGCGCGTTTTTCGCGGCGTTTTCGCGGCTTTTCCATTAATTTCCATGGAGAAAAATAAGGACACATATGCAACTGACAGTTCCTATGTTAAAAACGCAAACGCAACGCAAAAAAAACGCCAGTGGACAGGAACACATGTTATCTCTATGCCTGTGCAGGAAAAACGCAAAACGCAAAACGCAGGTAAAAAAACGCCAGTGGGTGCTCGCCCTTAGTGTAGAATCCTGTCAACAAGTACCCCAAAAAAGCTCCTTCTTAGAGCTACCTGTGACCGTGTGCATTTTACTGCGTGGCTGCTGTGAGTTGCCTCACTATTACCCAACTAGGCCTTTTTGCAGTCTTGCGTATAATTTTTTTGGGACTGCAGTGTGCGTTACATAACCGCTGTGAGCCTCCAACTGCAGGCCAATAATTGCATATTTTTTTAAACTGCTCTGTGCCCCATCAACTTCACGCACAGTGTGCGGCGACAGCCCCTGATAGAAGGAAAGACATATACGCGCTCTCTAGGCTGTTAACTTTTTCAAAAAAATTTGAAAAAAAGCTCCTCCTTAGAGCTACCTGTGACAGTGTGCATTATACTGCGTGGCTGCTGTGAGTTGCCTTACTATTACCCAGCTAGGCCTTTTTGCAGCCTTGCATATAATTTCTTTGGGACTGCACTGTGCGTTACATAACCGCTGTGAGCCTCCAGCTGCAGGCCAATAATTGCATATTTTTTTACACCGCTCTGTGTGTGCCTGCAAATTCGCGCACAGCATGCAGCGACAGGACCTGATAGAGGGAAAGACATATAAGTGCTCTCTAGGCTGTTAGCTTTTTCAAAAAATTTGAAAAAAAGCTCCTTCTTAGAGCTACCTGTGACCGTGTGCATTTTACTGCGTGGCTGCAGGGAGTTGCCTTACTATTACCCAGCTAGGCCTTTTTTCAGCCTTGCGTATTATTTTTTGGGGACTGCAGAGTGCGTTACATAACCGCTGTCAGCCTCCAACTGCAGGCCAATAATTGCATATTTTTTTACACCGCTCTGTGTGTGCCTGCAAACTCACGCACAGCATGCGGCGACAGCCCCTGACAGAGGGAAAGACATATACGCGCTCTCTAGGCTGTTAGTTTATTCAAAAGAATTTGAAGAAAAGCTCCTTCTTAGGGCTACCTGTGACCGCGTGCATTATACTGTGTGGCTGCTGTGAGTAGCCTCACTATTACCCAGCTAGGCCTTTTTGCAGGCTTGCGTATTATTTTTTTGGGACTGCAGTGTGCTTTCTATAACTGCTGTCAGCCTCCAACTGCACGCCAATAATTGCATAATTATTCAGACCGCTCTGTGTCTGCTCTATTCGTAATCCACCATGCTGAGGGGTAGGGGTAGGCCTAGAGGACGTGGACACGGGCGAGGACGCGGAGGTCCAAGTGAGGGTGTGGGCACAGGCCGAGTTCCTGGTCCAGGAGAATCGCAGCCGGCTGCTGCGGGATTAGGAGAGAGGCAAGTTTCTGGGGTCCCCAGCTTCATATCACAATTTTTGGGTCCACGTGGTAGACCTTTATTACAAACTGAGCAGTGTGAATAGGTCCTGTCGTGGATGGCAGAAAATGCATCCAGCAATGTATCGACCACCCAGTCTTCTACGCCGTCCACTGCTGCAGCTCTGAATCCTCTCGCTGCTGCTCCTCCTTCCTCCCAGCCTCCTCACTCCATGAAAATGACATATTCTGATGAGCAGACAGACTCCTAGGAACTGTTCTTGGGCCCCTGCCTTCATTGGGAAAAAATGGTTCTCTCTCAGCTGAGGAGTTTGTCGTGACCGATGCCCAACCTTTGGAAAGTTCCCGGGGACCGGGTGATGAGGCTGGGGACTTTCGGCAACTGTCTCAAGAGCTTTCAGTGGGTGAGGAGGTCAATGATGATGAGACACAGTTGTCTATCTGTGAGGTAGTAGTAAGGGCAGTAAGTCCGAGGGAGGAGCGCACAGAGGATTCGGAGGAAGAGCCGCTGGACGATGAGGTGACTGACCCCACCTGGTTCGCTTAGCCAACTGAGAAGAGGTCTTCAGAGGGGGGGGCAAGTGCAGCAGCAGGACAGGTTGGAAGAGGCAGTGGGGTGGCCAGGGGTAGAGGCAGGGCCAGAGCGAAGACTCCCCCAACTGTTTCCCAAAGCACCCCCTCGCGCCAAGCCACCCTGCAGAGGCCTAGGTCTTCAAAGGTGTAGATGTTTTTCAGTGAGAGCGCAGACGACCGACGAACAGTGGTGTGCAACCTGTGTCACGCCAAAATCAGCCGGGGAGCCACCAGTACCAGCCTCACCAAAACCAGCATGCGCAGGCATATGATGGCCAAGCACCCCACAAGGTGGGACAAAGGCCGTTCACCGCCTCCGGGTCGCACCACTGCCTCTCCCCCTGTGCCCCAACCTGCCACTCAGATCCAACCCCCCTCTCAGGACACAGGCACGAGTGCCTCCCGGCCTGCACCCACACCCTCACCTCCACTGTCCTTGGCCCCATCCAGCAATGTCTCTCAGCGCAGCAATCAGCTGTTGCTAGCGCAAGCCTTGGAGTGCAAATACGCCACCCTGCACGCTCAAGCTTTAAACGTGCACATTGCAAAATTGATCAGCCTGCAGATGCTGCCGTACAGGCTTGTGGAAACGGAGGCTTTCAAAAACATGCTGGCGGCGGTCCCACACTACTCGGTCCCCAGTCGCCACTATTTTTGCCGGTGTTCCGTCCCAGCCCTACACCAGCACGTTTCCCGCAACATCAATCGTGCCCTCACCAGCGCGGTTACTGGGAAGGTCCACTTAACTACGGACACGTGGACAAGTACTGGCGGGCAGGGCCACTATATCTCCCTGACGGCACATTGGGTGAATTTGGTGGAGGCTGGGATCGAGTCAGAGCCTGGGACCGCACACATCCTACCCACACCCAGAATTACGGGTCCTTCCTCGGTTCAGGTATCTGCGGCAGTCTGTGCCACCTCCTCTAAACCCTACCCCTCCTCCTCCTCCTACGCAACCTCTACCTCTCAATTAAGAAATGTGAGCAGCACGTCGCCAGCAGTCGGTGTAGCCCGGCGTGGCAGCACAGCGGTGGGCAAGCGCCAGCAGGCCGTGCTGAAACTACTCAGCCTAGGTGACAAGAGGCACACGGCCCCCGAGCTGTTGCAGGGTCTGACTGAGCAGACCGACCTCTGGCTTTTGCCGCTGAGCCTCCAACCGGGCATGGTCGTGTGTGACAAATGCCGTAACCTGGTGGTGGCTCTGCAGCTCGGCAGCCTCACACACGTGCCATGCCTGGCCCACGTCTTCAATCTGGTGGTTCAGCGGTTTCTGAAAAACTACCCCCGCTTGTCAGACCTGCTCAGCAAGGTGCGCTGCGTCTGCGCACATTTCTGCAAGCCCACCACGGACGCTGCCACCCTGCGGACCCTGCAACATCGGTTTAATCTGCCAGAGCACCGGCTGCTGTGCGACGTGCCCACACGTCCAACATGGGCGGCGTAGTGGAAGTCAGCCTCCCCAATTCTTTACTGAGGAGTGGGCCTGGAAGGCAGACATCTGCCAGGTCCTTGGAAACTTTGAGGAGTCTACCCAGATGGTGAGCGGCTGCAATCATTAGCGTCACCATTCCTCTGCTATGCCTGCTGAGAAGTTCGCTGCAAAGCATAAAGGCTGACGCTTTGCGGTCGGAACAGGAGACGGGGAAAGAGAGTATGTCGCTTGATAGTCAGAGCACCCTCATGTCTATAATTCAGCGCGTTTTGGAGGAGGGGGAGAAGGAGGAGGAGGGGGAGGAGCAAGAGGAGGAAGGGAAAGAGACAGCTGGGCCCACTGCAGAGGGTACCCATGCTGCTTGCCTCCCATCTGTTCAGCGTCTATGGCCTGTGGACGAGGAGGAGGAGGAGGAGGATGGCTAGCTTCATGTTAGGCTGCCTTTCTCGTGACCCTCGCGTTAGACGCATTCTGGCCACTACGTATTACTGCGTGTACACCCTTCTCGACCCCTGGTATAAGGAAAACCTTTCCACTCTCATTCCCAAAGAGGAAAGGGGTTCGAGAGTTATGCAATACCACAGGGCCCTGTTGGACAAACTGATGGTAAACTTCCCATCTGACAGCGCTAGCGGCAGAAGGCGCAGTTCCGAGGGCCAAGTACGAGGGGAGGTGCGGAGATCAAGCAGCATGTTCAGCACAGCCAGGGGAACACTCTCCAAGGCCTTTGCCAGCTTTATGGCTCCCCAGCAAGACTGCATCACCACTCCCCAGTCCAGGCTGAGTCGGAGGGAGCTCTGTAAAAAGATGGTGAGGGAGTACGTAGCCGATTGCACCACCGTCCTCCGTGATGCCTCAGCTCCATACAACTATTGGGTGTCAAAGCTGGACACGTGGCACGAACTTGCGCTGTATGCCCTGGAGGTGCTGGCTTGCCCTGCCACTAGCATCTTGTCAGAGAGGGTGTTTAGTGCAGCTGGGGGAATCATCACGGACAAGCGTACCCGCCTGTCAACTGCCAGTGCCGACATGCTAACACTCATAAAGATGAACAAAGCCTGGATTTCCCCAGACTTCTCTTCTCCACCGGCGGAGAGCAGCGGAACCTAAAGATTCTTTTCGCTGCAACCGCAGATAAAAGCACTCTTCTCTATCACTGGAAAAATGGGGCATTTAGCTTTGTCAATCTGTCTCTGACATTAGTCCTCCTCCTGCTACTCCTCCTCCAGAAACAACATGTCATCGCGCTGAACGGCCAATTTTTCTGCGGCCCAAAAGGCTCATCTACATCTACCAATGTTTTTACAATTTTTCAAAGTTTCAAAAGTATTGATACTTTAACATGAACCAATTTTTTCAACAGAGCTGCCTACAGGCTCTGTTACAAATTAAGCAACAGTGAGCTGTATCTTTCAAAAAATGTTTATGGGTTTCACCTGCACTCTCGGTTGATACATTTTTCAGAGGTACACTTGTACTCTTGGTACACTAATTTTTGGGGCCCACGCCTACACTCTTATCCAACTAATTTTTTCGTTGTTCGCCTACGCTCATGGTATCCCAATGTTTCTGAGGTTGGCCTATACTATTACTAGAAAAATTTTACTGGGGTCTGCTTGCCTATACTTCTGCTACAAGAAAGTTACAGGGGTCTACCATACTACTACCACTTACATGTTACAGGGGTCTGCCTATACTGCTGCCACTTACATGTTACAGGGGTCTGCCTATACTTCTGCTACAGAAATGTTACTGGGATCTGTCTATAGAGTTACTACAGAAATGATACAGGGGTCTGCGTATACTTCTGCTACAAAAATGTTACTGGGGTCTGCCTATACTTCAACAACAGAAATGGTGGTGGGGTCTGCCTATACTGCTGCTACAGAAATGTTACAGGGCTCTGCCAATACTGCTGCTACATAACTGTTACTGGGGTCTGCCTATACTTCTGCCACATAAATGTTACAGGGGTCTGCCTATACTGCTGCCACTTAAATGTCACAGGAGTCTGCCTATACTTCTGCTACAAGAATGTTACTGGGGTCTGCCAATACTGCTGCCACTGAAATGTTACAGGAGTCTGCCTATACTTCTGCTACAACAATGTTACTGGGGTCTGCCTATACTTCTGCCACGTAAATGTTACAGGGGGTCTGCGTATACTTCTGCTACAAAAATGGTACTGGGGTCTGCCTATGCTTCTGCTACAGAAATGTTACAGGGGTCTGCTTATACTGCGGCGACAGACATGTTACTGGGGTCTGCCTTTACTTCTACAGAAATAGTACTGGGGTCTGCCTATACTGCTGCTACAAAAATGTTACAGGGGTCTGCCTATGCTTCTGCTACATTAATGTTTCAGGGGTCTGCTTATACTGCTGCTACAGAAATGGTACAGGGGTCTGCCTATACTGCTGCTACAGAAACGTTACTGGGGTATGCCTATACTGTTACTATAGAAATGTTACTCGGCTTTTTCTATACTGTTACAACAGAAATGTTACTGGGGTCTGTCTAGACTGTTACTACTGAAATGTTACAAATACTGGGATTTGCCTGTACTGCTGCTACTGAAATGTTACAGGGGTCTGCCAATACTGCTGCTACATAAATGTTACAGGGGTTTGCCTATACTGCTGCTACTAAAATGTTACTGTGGTTCTGCCTATACTTCTGGCATGTAAATGTTACAGGGGTCTGCCTATACTTCTGCTGCAGAAATGTTACAGGGGTCTGCCTATACTTCTGCTAATGAAATGTTACTGGGGTCTGTCTATACTGTTACTACAGAAATGTTACTGGCGTCTCCCTAGACTTCTGCAACATAACTGTTACTGGGGTCAGCTTATACCTTTGCTACTGGAATATTACAGGGGTCTGTGTATACTATGGGTGCACTAAGTCTTCCCATCGCGGGGTTCTATCTATCTGGCCCCCCAAAAAACCCAGAATGTCTAGGGCATGGCGTGAGGGCCGCCGCCAACATATATTTCCTCTCACGTAGCGTCAGCTATCCGGGGCACTGCAATGGGATTTCTTTCTGTACCGTCTGTGTGTTCTTGCTAGCCACTCATGCTGTGGGTGCACACAGACTTGCCATAGCGGAGTTGTACCTGCCTGGCACTTTTAAAAAAAACAGAATGTCTAGGGCATGGCTTGTGGGCCGCAGCCAACATGTATTTCCTCTCACGTAACCTCAGCTATCCGGGGCGCTGCAATGGGATTTCTTTCTGTACCATCTGTGTGTTCCTGCTAGCCACCCATGCTGCGGGTGCTCACAGACTTGCCATAGCGGAGTTGTACCTGCCTGTCCCCAAAACAATGACAGACTTGGGTAGGGTGCAGAGTGTAGATGGTTTACCCTTTGCATTATCGATGAGGTATCCGACACCCAAACAGAATGAGTAGTGTGTGGACACATGGAGTCCCCATTGCTATGTCACTCGCAGCACCTTGGGCCATACAAGGTGTTTGCTGGGACAGAGGCTGACCCAGGACCCGCTCACATACTTCCCACACCGAGTATTGCTGCATTGTGGAGATGTGTAGAAGTGCTGGGCTGGCAGCTGAGTCCCCTTTATGCCCACGTTTGCAGCTCCTGACGGAGGTGGCACAGGATTGGAATGAAGATCGAACATCAATTTCTCATCAATTCTCAACAGCATTGTGGGCTATCGCCCACCCCTTTCAAAGAGGGTCGCTGCCTGGCCCTGCCAACCCTCTGCAGTGTGTGCCTCCGGTTCCTCCTCATGGCAGACACACTTATAAATAGACATGAGGGTGGTGTGGCTATGAAGCCAGTGTGTGGCCTGAGGGCAGCTGAAGGCTGCGGAGGGACACTTTTGTGTGCGCTGCGGACGCAGGGTCGTACGGGGGGGGGTTGGGCAGCATGTAACCCAGGAGAAGAGGTAGCGGTGTGTCCCGCAGGCAGTGCTTGTGCTTGGTTGGAGGTAGTGTGGTGCTTAGCTAAGGTGTGCCTTGCTAATGAGGGTTTGTCCGAAGTAAAAATTGTTAAGGGAGGGTCCACTCTTGCCGCTATTGTGGTTTAATGTGAGACCTGGGAACCTGAGATGCAGCCCTGCATGTTGCCCCTCGCCTGCCCTATCCGTTTCTGTGTCGTTTCCATCACTTTCGTAGGTTTTGCAGATTTTCACAAATGAAAGCCTTAGCGAGCATCGGCGATATACAAAAATGCTCGGGTCGCCGATTGACTTCAATGGGGTTCGTTACTCGAAACGAACTCTCGAGCATCGCAGAAAGCTCGGCTCGAGTAACGAGCACCCGAGCATTTTGGTGTTCGCTCATCTCTAGTCCTAACGCTAATACCACGTGGTTTAATCTGAACCTGGGAAAGTTGGGTACCTACCTCACAGAATGCTCCTCTGTTGGGACTAAGCTTACAGGTAAAACCAGGAAGGGTAGCATACCATTTATATGCTCCAGTAACAGGGACAGAAGGTAAACGCGCGGGGGGGTGTGCACGACCAAGTGAAGGCAGCCAAAACTTTACAATATTTGCAGAAAAAAGGATAACATAGGTCAGCACTTCCCAATAGAAATCTGTAGGTGGACGTCAAACCATGGCTGAAACATACAATAGGATAGGAGCAGAACCAAAAGACGGTAACAGCACTCATAATATACTTACTATATCTACCAACGTCCAGGTGACCAAGCTTTCAGATGGGTCCTAATGCTAATACCAAGTGGTTCTGCTCCTATTGTATGTTGCAGCCATGGTTTAACGTGCATCTGTCTAGTTTTATTGGGAAGTGCTGACCTATTTTATCCTTTTTTCTATTAACACAAAGGTTGAGTTATGCTGTGTTTAGTCTGAACAAATATCATTCAGAAAATCACTCAAACAAGCAAAACTGAAGGATAATCGTTCAGTTTAACCCTTTCCAATCCGCTGTCTGAAGACAATATGATTTAGGGCTGTACAGCTGCAATGTTGGAAGACGTCTGTCGGGTTTCTCTTACTGTATATTGCCAGCCTCTCTGCTCTCGGAGCCTATCCAATGTTACCTCATGCAGTACTGGCTTTAGCCAGCATATAGCGCTGTTGTATAACGGCAGAAAAAGAGTAAGCTTCCTAGGAAAACCAGGATACAAATTGGATTGGAAAGGGTTAAATGTAGCCAACGACTGAGCGATGAATGAGAATCGTGAGGTTCTTGCTCGTTGTTCAGTTTCAGCCAGCATAAAAATCAGTGACGGTTCGCTCATTGTTTGGCAATTTAAACACTGATCATTCAGTGTTTCACATAGGAATGTGAAGTACTGAATGACAAGTGAATGAGAACTGCACGATTATCAATGAGAATCGTGCAGTCTAAACATGCTGCCCAAGTGCAAATCAGTTGGGGATGACATCACCAGCTCATTCGTTCAGACAAACAAGAATCGTCCCGTATAAAAGGGGCATTACTTTTTGGTCCTGCACTGTAGATGATTACTCAATATGCTCAATAAAGGGCAGGAATAGTACAGCTGTTTGTGCATTATTAGTTTTGTTCTATTATGTTTGTCTACAATTGTGTTTCAGATAACAATCAGACCACATTTTATTACTGGTCAATGCAGAAATACGGTAATTAAAGAGGGTTCACTCACTTTTTTTTTGCAACTGCACAGAAAAATTTCACCCACAATTTGGATTTCAAAAGTAGATTATTTTATTGTTTGTTGTGTTTTTAAACTATAGCATGCAATATCTTTTATGTGCTTGCCCTATTATACCTTATTTTCTACAATAAAGGAAGACAAGGTGGAAAAGAAAAACACATATAAACTCAATCACCCATCAGTGTGGTTGTTGGATGACTTAAAAGGGAGACTAGGTTCATGGACGGTAACACTTCGTTCGGTTCTATGCAAAGAGCTGAGATCAGGAAAGAGCAAAATAAAAAAAAAGTGCCTGGAAATGCGAATAGAGATCTGCAGCACCTACACACGGCTGTAGGTTTTAAGAGTCACATACATTTTCCGGCTCAAATCCTTAAAAAAGTTATTGGAACTTAAAAAAGAAATCCACCTTTTTTCATTGTCTCTCATCCCAGTTTATAAGTGTCATAATGTAATGTGTCGGGCCAGGAATCGTCTTATCCAACACTTCATGGAAAAGGAATCAGCTGTGCTCCCAGCCAAGCAAGCTTAATGAGGGGCAAACAAGTAGAAATATACAGACCATTGTTCTTGGGGAATTATAGCAAATATATACATTATGTTGCAGAAAATAAACATGTTTAGTATCACTGTACATGGGAGAATGAGAGGGTTATGCTGTCCTATAAGGACCTTCAGGTCCTCGAAAATAAAGTTGGCCACACTACTTTTCTGACTACCTGATGTACACTGTATATTGGTATGCATCATTAGTCTAAGACACTACACCTGCTTTGATTGGCTAGTGCTAGTCACGTAATCAGTCCTGGCCAGTCATATTGATGCACAGTGTGCATCAGGTAGTAAGAGAAGCAGTGCGGCCATCTTTGTTTGTCCAGGACTGGAGGGTCATTTTATGTCCCGGAAAGGAAAGTCTCAAATATTGTATTATTCTTGAAACATAGAGTTTATTAATTTTATTGAAAAATAAAAAGTATCTTTTAGTTTATGAGTATGTCTATTTGTCAGTAATTTACTAGTGGCCTCCAAACCTTAAAAAATGCCCTGAACTAAGGCAGCATAAAGTAGTAACAAATGTGCTGATTCCAACGGTCTGCAACTTATAGGGTAATTTGCAGTGGATTTTAAGAACTTGTAGCTTGTTCCTGCAGCTCCCACAAAGAGATAAGTTTAATTTAGTCATGGGCCTCTGCTAGCCTCACCCACCATGATTGGCAATGTCATATATAGAAGACTGTCAGGGTAGACGGGTGGGGATTTGATATCAAAAGTTTGTAAAAAGTGCAGGTACCTTATAAAAATTGAATTTTTTTAGAAAAACTACTTTCTGTCACAATTTTCTAGCCACAGTAACTTTATTTTTCCGTCAATAAGATTGCGTGAATGCTGATGTGTACTGGGGCTTCCCAACGCTCCCCTTACAGAGGATGCCTCCTTGGGCATTTGGATTTAAAATTAAAGGGAACCACAGCAAATACACAGTATGGCTGAAATTCATGTCTGCTCAAATATGAGTGGTTCACATTTTTGATAACTCATTATGTTTGAGGCTAGTAATGATACATGAAAGATAGCATTTTTTATTCTCATTGCATTCTTTCTTCATGTTCCTTGCAAAACATTCCAAGTCCTATCCCTCCCTTTAAGAGGGTGGCCACTAAATCTTATAGTAGAAAATGCTTCTGAAATCAGTTAATTATCAATTTACCGTATTACTTAAGCCACACCCCCATTGATTTCACCAACATGTTCCATCATGACTGTTCCTTCATCTATAAGTAGCCTTACCATAGACATCACCCCATATGCAGCCATCTAATGGATGGAGAAGCTGTCAGGATGGGATGAGAGGGAGACGCCACTGTGGACGTGGCTTAATTCAGCTGAATGGAGCACTGCAGGAATAAAGAGTGCGCTACTAACTTAACTAGATTTCAGAAGTATTTTCTGTTTTTAGTTGTAAAGTAGCCAAAACCTTTTAATTATTCAGTCTGAAATGTCGCATACAACTTGTAGTAAATGGTTTATGCTGTTCTGTACTATTCAGCAGAACTTCTGGATGCATAGTTGATCACTAGGGTCAGAGAGGAATAATTTGCGTCTCTCCAACTACTATTCCGTATTCCTTTCCTTTCTATTTTTAAAAAAACTTTTTGAGTTCTATAGTGCTTGGGTAAAATAGTGTTTGGTACTTTTTTAGGCTGCATTCACCTGTGCCATGTATTTCCACCCATTTTCCTCTTTTTTTTATTCCATTTTTTGAATAAAAAAATGGAAATAAACATTTCTATGACAGATGTGGGATTTTTAGGTTTTCCATTTGGTTATATTTAGAGATGAGCGAGCACCAAAATGCTCGGGTGCTCGTTACTCGGAACGAAATTATCGCGATGCTCGAGGGTTCGTTTCGAGTAACGAACCCCATTGAAGTCAATGGGCGACCCGAGCATTTTTGTATATCGCCGATGCTCGCTAAGGTTTTCATTTGTGAAAATCGGGGCAATTCAAGAAAGTGATGGGAACGACACAGCAACGGATAGGGCAGGCGAGGGGCTACATGTTGGGCTGCATCTCAAGTTCCCAGGTCCCACTATTAAGCCACAATACCGGCAAGAGTGGCCCCCCCCCCCCCCTCCCAACAACTTTTACTTCTGAAAAGCCCTCATTAGCAATGCATACCTTAGCTAAGCACCACACTACCTCCAACAAAGCACAATCACTGCCTGAATGACACTCAGCTGCCACTTCTCCTGGGTTACATGCTGCCCCCCCCCCCCCCGCACAACCCTGTGTCCACAGCGCACGCCAAACTGTCCATGCGCAGCCTTCAGCTGCCCTCATGCCACACCACCCTCATGTCTATTTATAAGTGCGTCTGCCATGAGGAGGAACCGCAGGCACACACTGCAGAGGGTTGGCACGGCTAGGCAGCGACCCTCTTTAAAAGGGGCGGGGGGATAGCCCACAATGCTGTACAGAAGCAATGAGAAATCCAATCCTGTGCCACCTCCATCAGGAGCTGCACACGTGGGCATAGCAATGGGGAACCTATGTGCCACACACTATTCATTCTGTCAAGGTGTCTGCATGCCCCAGTCAGACCGCGGTTTTTTATAAATAGTCACAGGCAGGTACAACTCCGCAATGGGAATTCCGTGTGCACCCACAGCATGGGTGGCTCCCTGGAACCCACCGGCTGTACATTAATGTATCCCATTGCAGTGCCCATCACAGCTTAGGTAATGTCCGATTAAATGCAGGTGGGCTTCGGCCCACACTGCATGCCCTAGTCAGACTGGGGATCTTTAGAAGTGGACACATGCAGTTACAACTCCGTGTGGACCGACAGCATGGGTGGGTGCCAGGAAGCCACCGGCGGTACATAAATATATCCCATTGCATTGCCCATCACAGCTGAGGTAATGTCGTGCTTAATGCAGGTGGGCTTCGGCCCACACTGCATACCCCAGTCAGACTGGGGTTCTTTAGAAGTGGACACATGCAGTTACAACTCCGTGTGGACCGACAGCATGGGTGGGTGCCAGGAAGCCACCGGCGGTACATAAATATATCCCATTGCATTGCCCATCACAGCTGAGGTAACGTCGTGCTTAATGCAGGGGGGGCTTCGGCCCACACTGCATGCCCCAGTCAGACTGGGGTTCTTTAGAAGTGGACACATGCAGTTACAACTCCGTGTGGACCCACGGCATGGGTGGCTCCCTGGAACCCACCGGCGGTACATAAATATATCCCATTGCAGTGCCCAACACAGCTGATGTAACGTCAGCTGTAATGCAGGAGGGCTAAAAATTAATTGGATTACACTGTAGGCGAGGGCCCCCAAAAATTGGTGTACCAACAGTACTAATGTACCTCAGAAAAAATTGCCCATGCCCAACCAAGAGGGCAGGTGAAACCCATTAATCGCTTTGGTTAATGTGGCTTAATTGGTAACTAGGCCTGGAGGCAGCCCAGTTAAAATAAAAATTGGTTGAGGTGAAAGTTTCAACACTTTAATGAGCATTAAAACGTATAAAAATTGTTTACAAAAATTATATGACTGAGCCTTGTGGGCCTAAGAAAAATTGCCCGTTCGGCGTGATTATGTGAGGTTTCAGGAGGAGGAGCAGGAGGAGGAGGAGGAATATTATACACAGATTGATGAAGCAAAAAGGTCCCTGTTTTTGATGGTGATAGAGAACGATGCTTCCATCCGCGGGTGCAGCCTACGTATTGCTTAGGTATCGCTGCTGTCCACTGGTGAAGAAGAGAAGTCTGGGGAAATCCAGGCTTTGTTCAACTTGATGAGTGTAAGCCTGTCGGCACTGTCGGTTGACAGGTGGGTACGCTTATCCGTGATGATTCCCCCAGCCGCACTAAACACCCTCTCTGACAAGACGTTAGCCGCAGGACAAGCAAGCACCTCCAGGGCATACAGCGCGAGTTCAGGCCACGTGTCCAGCTTCGACACCCAGTAGTTGTAGGGGGCAGAGGCGTCACCGAGGATGATCGTGCGATCGGCTACGTACTCCCTCACCATCCTTTTACAGTGCTCCCGCCAACTGAGCCTTGACTGGGGACCGGTGACACAGTCTTGCTGGGGAGCCAGAAAGCTGGCAAAGGCCTTGGATAATGGTCCCCTGCCTGCACTGTACATGCTGCCTGATCTCTGCGCCTCCCCTGCTACCTGGCCCTTGGAACTGCGCCTTCGGCCACTAGCGCTGTCGGATGGGAAGTTTAAAATCAGTTTGTCCACCAGTGCCCTGTGGTATAGCATCATTCTGGAACCCCTTTCCTCTTTGGGAATGAGAGTGGAAAGGTTCTCCTTATACCGTGGGTCGAGCAGTGTGTACACCCAGTAATCCATAGTGGCCAGAATGCGTGTAACGCGAGGGTCAAGAGAAAGGCATCCTAACATGAAGTCAGCCATGTGTGCCAGGGTACCTGTACGCAACACATGGCTGTCCTCACTAGGAAGATCACTTTCAGGATCCTCCTCCTCCTCCTCCTCCTCTGGCCATACACGCTGAAAGGATGACAGGCAAGCAGCATGTGTACCCTCAGCAGTGGGCCAAGCTGTCTCTTCCCCCTCCTCCTCATGCTCCTCCCCATCCTCCTCCTCCTCAACGCGCTGAGATATAGACATGAGGGTGCTCTGACTATCCAGCGACATACTGTCTTCCCCCGCCTCCGTTTCCGAGTGCAAAGCGTCTGCCTTTATGCTTTGCAGGGAACGTCTCAAGAGGCATAGCAGAGGAATGGTGACGCTAATGATTGCAGCATCCCCGCTCACCATCTGGGTAGACTCCTCAAAGTTTCCAAGGACCTGGCAGATGTCTGCCAACCAGGCCCACTCTTCTGTAAAGAATTGAGGAGGCTGACTCCCACTACGCCGCCCATGTTGGAGTTGGTATTCCACAATAGCTCTACGCTGCTCATAGAGCCTGGCCAACATGTGGAGCATAGAGTTCCACCGTGTGGGCACGTCGCACAGCAATCGGTGCACTGGTAGATTAAACCGATGTTGCAGGGTCCGCAGGGTGGCAGCGTCCGTCTTGGAGTTGCAGGTCTGACAAGCGTGGGTAGCTTTTCAGAAAGCGCTGAACCACCAAATTAAAGACGTGGGCCAGGCATGGCACGTGCGTGAGGCTGCCGAGCTGCAGAGCCGCCACCAGGTTACGGCCGTTGTCACACACGACCATGCCCGGTTGGAGGCTCAGCGGCACAAGCCAGTGGTCGGTCTGCTCTGTCAGACCCTGCAGCAGTTCGTGGGCCGTGTGCCTCTTCTCTCCTAAGCTGAGTAGTTTCAGCACGGCCTGCTGACGCTTGCCCACCGCTGTGCTGCCGTGCCGTGTGACGCCGACTGCTGGCGACGTGCTGCTGCTGACACATCTTGATTGCGAGACAGAGGTTTCGTAGGAGGAGGAGGAGGGTGGTTTAGTGGAGGAAGCATACACCACCGCAGATACCACCACCGAGCTGGGGCATGCAATTCGGGGGGTGGGTAGGACGTGAGCGGTCCCAGGCTCTGACTCTGTCCCAGCCTCCACTAAATTCACCCAATGTGCCGTCAGGGAGATATAGTGGCCCTGCCCGCCTGTGCTTGTCCACGTGTCTGTTGTTAAGTGGACCTTGGCAGTAACCGCGTTGGTGAGGGCGCGTACAATGTTCCGGGAGACGTGGTCGTGCAGGGCTGGGAAGGCACATCGGGAAAAGTAGTGGCAACTGGCAACCGAGTAGCGTGGGGCCACCGCCGCCATCATGCTTTTGAAAGCCTCCGTTTCCACAAGCCTATACAGCAGCATCTCCAGGCTGATCAATTTGGCAATGTGCACGTTTAACGCTTGAGCGTGCGGGTGCGTGGCGGCGTACTTGCGCTTGCGCTCAAACAGTGGTGCTAGCGACGTCTGGACGCTGCGCTGAGAGACATTGCTGGATGGGGCCGAGGACAGCGGAGGTGAGGGTGTGGGTGCAGGCCAGGAGACGGTAGTGCCTGTGTCCTCAGAAGGGGGTTGGATCTCAGTGGCAGGTTGGGGCACAAGGGGAGAGGCAGTGGTGCAAACCGGAGGCGGTGAACGGCCTTCGTCCCACCTTGTGGGGTGCTTGGCCATCATATGCCTGCGCATGCTGGTGGTGGTGGCTCCCCAGCTGATCTTGGCGCGACAAAGGTTGCACACCACTGTTCGTCGGTCGTCAGGCATCTCTGTGAAAAACTGCCAGACCTTTCAGCACCTTGACCTCTGCAAGGTGGCATGGCGCGAGGGGGCGCTCTGGGAAACAGTTGGTGGATTATTCAGTCTGGCCCTGCCTCTACCCCTGGCCACCGCACTGGCTCGGCCTGTGCCCACACCCTGACTTGGGCCTCCGCGTCCTCGCCCGCGTCAACGTCCTATAGGCCTACCCCTACCCCTCAGCATGGTGTATTACCAGTAGTGCAGAAACAGAACGCTGTAATTAAATGTGCCGCTTATTGTCCTGTGGTTGGAGTCTGACTTCGCTTACGGAACGCCAGGAAATAATTTTGCGCAAGCCTGCTGTAACACTTAGCTGGCTGCGTATGAATTAGGAGGACAACTACACCCAGCACAGACCCAGTACACTGAGGACAGTCACAGGCAGACCAAATAGACTTTTTTCCCCAAATGTTTTTGGAAAGGCCCACTGCCTATATACACTGTATATGTCTTCTCTCTCTGCGTCACCACTACTAGCCCTGGAGTATGTCAAAGAACTGCAGACTGTTGCACTGTGGACTGGAATACAGCGGTGATGTAACAGCCAACACAGAGCCAGGAAATAATTTTGCACAAGCCTGCTGTAACACTTAGCTGGCTGCGTATGAATTAGGAGGACAACTACACCCAGCACAGACCCAGTACACTGAGGACAGTCACAGGCAGCCCAAATAGATTTTTTTCCCCAAATGTTTTTGCTAAGGCCCACTGCCTATATTCAATAAATGTGTCTTCTGTCCCTGCCTCACAATATATGTCTTCTGTCCCTGCCTCACAATATATGTCTTCTGTCCCTGCCTAACCACCACTTCTGGCCCTGGAGTATGAATAATTACTGCAGGGCGCAATGCTCTGCACGGCCGATATACAAAAAAAAAAAAAGTGCAACACTGCAAAAAGCAGCCTCCACACTACTGCACACGGTTAGATGTGGCCCTAAGAAGGACCGTTGGGGTTCTTGGAGCCTAAAATACTCCTAACACTCTCCCTATAGCAGCTCCGGCACCAACAGCACTTTCCCTCCTCTATGTCAGAACAAATCTGTGGCGAGCCGCGGGAGGGGCCGATTTTTATACTCGGGTGACACCTGATCTTGCCAGCCACTCACTGCAGGGGGGTGGTATAGGGCTTGAACGTCGCAGGGGGAAGTTGTAATGCCTTCCCTGTCTTTCTATTGGCCAGAAAAGCGCGCTAACGTCTCAGAGATGAAAGTGAAAGTAACTCGAACATCGCGTGGTACTCGTCACGAGTAACGAGCATCTCGAACACGCTAATACTCGAACGAGTATCAAGCTCGGACGAGTACGTTCGCTCATCTCTAGTTATATTCTATTAACTTACATGGTTTTTTTTACTAGAAAAAGTTATGCAAGCAGCACTATTAATCGGTAAAAAAGAATGATGGGAAGCTAATGGAACAGAAACAAACATACAGCCAGAAATCCCCTTGAAATCAATGGGACCCATCATAGAAACATTTATTCCCATTTTTCTATTCACAGAATTGAATAGAAAAACAGAAAATGGATGCAGATACATGGTGAATACACAGTCTTAGCCCTTCATATCCTAACTTTACTTCCTTCTCTCTTGAGTTTCCGTGAAGAAAAAAAAAATGTGAAGCCTACTTCTTACTACAAATGTAATTGATATTATAAAGTGAGACCATTCAATTTGCCCAGAAACCTAACAAGTGACACCAATTCCTTCTTTTCCATATTTTTGTCTTCACTTAGGTCTTGGCAAAATGATTGCCATCAAACTTCTTGTGCTGACCAAGATTTTGGACACGATTAAAACGTGTGCTCCCATTTTCTGACATCGGTAATAGTAGTAGCTAACCTTCTACACAGAATGAATATATTTAGAAAAGTCAAATTCACATGGTTGGCCGAAATGTTATGTTGCCTATTTTCCCAGTGTCTCATGAGGATCCAATACTCCAAAAAACAGCTCAATTATTTTGGTAAAAGAAAAGATACATGAGAAGTCCAAATGTTGTTAATAGTGTCTTCTTAAAAACAAAATGCACGAGGAGATTATGTTTTTACTATTTAGATCCTCTATTCTGAAGTATTGCCCATAATGCATTTCTCATGTGAGAATTTTCAATAAGACTTTGAAGATTTTACCCAATAAATACTTAAAATGTCTGTAACATCTGCTAAGTTATACTGTTGGCTTGAGGCTAAACATTAAAGCTGCAATACATGTTCAGATAACTTCCTGTCCATCCCAACATTTATTAATATGTCTCTGCAATGTAATATCTGTAAGCTCCAGATTTACAAGTCTGATTACGGTTTTATAGTATGGTTGTTGCTTTTAAATAATAGGGATGGTCTGATTTCTAGCTTAATAATTATAAAATGGGAAGTTGTGCTGCCATTTATCTCCAAGATTTGAACTCATGACCTGTTTTTATTCTGTTCTGTCATTGTGTGACTAGTTTTTATTTCTCAGCATCTTCCTTATTTCAACAAACTTTGCATAAATCAATAGTATAAATGAATATAAGAAACTTTGTAATACACTTTATTGAAGAAAAATGCTTTTTCACTTCTTCAGCCTTCTCCTTGCCTCCTGCACTGGTCATTAACACTGGAAAACCGCTAAAATACATTTAGAGACAGGTCAGCTCATGGAAGGATCAGTGCATGCTGCCCATTAAAGTCTAAGGAGAGGAGGGGCAGCAGGAAGTATCTGCAGAGTGATGGCTTTAACAGATGGGCACATGCACAACTATGTTCCTCGCTACAGAGCTTAGATGCGCATAAACCCCCTTTTTTTCAGACCATTCAATCTCTGCGCTATTGTTTATGAGTTTGAAAAAATTATTTTAAAAAAAGCAGGAGAATAGGTGAGCCGTGATTTTCAGAGCCGCATAACGGGACAAAATCCTGCCCATCTGTTTAGGCCCTGACGGTTAACTCAAACAAGCATATTTTGCTTGCGCATTATGTGCTTTTTTTATGCATGTAATATGCATATTTACTGGGTATTTTATGCACCAAACTATACTAATGGCGCATAGTACACAGCAAAATAGGACATGCTGCTTTTTTCATATGTGTAATATGTGCATGTGAAAAGTGCAGATATGAATGGCCCATTGTAAATCAATGCGCTTTCGGGACTGCGTATTACGCACGCAAAAAATGCACACGTAATATGCAAGCTAAGGGCTAATGTTCACAGGCGTTTTTTGACTGCATATTATGCTCACGTAATAAGTAGTAAATGGAGGCAATGAAAGTCAATAGACTTTCATTCTACCATGCCCACCAGCGTGTGTACACAGCGTTTACATACGGCAGAGAAATAAATCATAGTATCCACTATTTCTCTGCGTATGATACGGAGCCCTTCTATGAAAGAACATTCATGGTGGCTCAGTTGTTAGTACTGCTGCCTTGCAGTGCTGGAGTTGGAGAGTCAAATCTGACCAAGGGTGATTGCTGCATGGAGTTTTTCAAAGTTGATGTTGAACTTGATGAGATTTGAACCTAGAATTCCAGCATTACAAGGCAATAGTGCTAACCACTTAGCCATGTTTGAAATGCTGCTTTTTATGCTTCCCATTTCACTTCTGTCTTCTGATTTTCAGTTTTCATTAACACTAGTGGAAATATAACTCTTGCAGAAGTCATTTAGGTTTATTAGCAAAAGGTGCTTTAGTTAAGGAGATGAGATTGGAAGTGTGGATTTCACAAGTGATTTGCTATCAAATTAACACACATTAAGCCTCATTGCTAACAAATCTGCTCTCAAGAAAGATTGATTAGTGTTATCGGACTACATCGGTACCGATCTGATGACCTCAATGCCAGGTGCCAAATCGGTATATATGGAAGTGATGAGAAGATTGCTAGCAGTATCTATTAATAATGCGAAGAACTTTGTGTTATAACAAGATGCTTCTCATGAGAATCCAAGAGAGAATTCTGTTTAATTGAAGACATTACCAGTTTTTATACAGAAAGAAAGAGGATGTTATCATACAAAGGTTACTATTACAAAGTTTAGAAAGAGTATTGATCATAAGGCTTATTGACATCTACAAAAGAGTCTCAAGGCTCTTAAGGTTCATCTATTCAAGAAAATAGCTGCAGTCAGGATACTGTTATCTCATTATAGTCTAGTTCTGTTGACTATGTCTTTATGTTAACATAATTTAGTATTGCTATCTTTCCTATTGACTTCTCTTATCTTTTAATTCTTGTTACCAGCACTACTAAGCATAGGTGTTAAGCCCCATTTAGACGGGACGAATGTCGGGCAAACGATGTCTGACATTCGTCCCCGCACATACACGCTCCCGTGCTACTGCATGGGAGCTTGTATCGCTGGCTCACAGTGGGGCGACAGGGGCAGATTTCAGTTATTGCTCCTCCCTGACCCTCTCCATTCAGTTAACATAGTGGTCGTTCAATACTGAACGACTGCTATTTGCTCTGCAAAGTCATAGTTAAACTCATCGCTCATCGTTTATGCAGAATGGCTTTGTGGGTGCACTGCGAATTTGAAGGTTAAAATTAATTAGGCAGGTTGGGAAAAAGTTGAGAGGTGGGGTTGCGACTTTTTTTTCCGTGCGGATGATCCAGTGCATCCACGTACATCCGCATGAAAAAACCATTACATCCGCGATCTCCCACAAATGGTTTTCGCAGATCTTCTGCTGCGGAAATCCACATGCCAAATCTGATCCGCCCGTGGACATGGATAAGAGTTTGTTTAAAAACTACTTTCTATTTATTGCTATGATTGGGTATTTCTGGTGATCAGATGGTTGGTAACTGAACCAATACATTTTTGCCAGGTAGGTCACATGGCTGCTAATAGCAGTTGAGATCCTTTCTAAGAGTATGTATTGAGCCTCAGCTCACAACATTGAAAGTATAAGGCCTCATGTCCACGGGGAAAATCAGATCCGCTGCAGATTCTCCATGGAGAATCTGCAGCGGGTCCCTCCTGCCCCGCGCACATGAGCGCTGAAAAGGAGAATAAATAAGAATTAACTCACCTCCCATCCGCTCCGTTTCTTCTCTTCGCGGCGGCGTCATCTTCTCTCGTCGCGGCCGGATCTTCATTCTTCGGCTCGGCGGATGTGCATGATGACGTCGGTGACGTGCCCCGCGCATGCGCCGGGCCGAAGCAAAATGATCCGGCCGCGACTGAGAGAAGATGCCGCCGCGGAGAAGAGAAGAACCGGAGCGTGTAAGTAAAATATGATTTTTGTGTCCCGCGGATCCGGACGGCTTCCATAGGCTTCAATAGAAGCCCGCGGGAGCCGTCCCCGCGGGAGACCCGCACGAAAATGGAGCATGGTCCAGATTTTTCCATGCTCCATTTTTTTTAAAATCCCTTTTATTGACCATCCGCGGGTATTTATCTACCCGCGGGTGGTCAATGCATCCCTATGGGGTGCGGATCCGCGCGCGGGAGAAGAGTTAAAATCCGCTGCTGATTTTAATTCTTATTTTGCCCGTGGACATGAGCCCTAACAGTATTTTAAATCACATATCAAAAAAACAACAACTAGTTAAAAACAAGATTCAAGAAAGGTGGCTCTATACATTTCATATCACATTTTTTATTTAAAAGACAATGTCTTCATTTTTTTGTATTAGCTATACTTCTGTCTGTAAGGAGTGTTTCAGGTTAGACTTTGCTTTTCTATAGTCCATGTTATATAAAAAGGGATACTATCATCAGAAAGTTGTATAGCTTTTTTGAATCAGTTGGTGTGATTTGTCTTTGTGTTTATTTTTACTTTATTGTGCTTTCTTTATCCATTAAAAAAAATGTTGAACTTTGCAGTTTTCACATGTGCTGACATCTAGTGGGCGAACAAGCTACACTGCAAACAGAATTGCAAGTATTCTTTACTGCCACAGTTAGCATCTGAAAAGGTGCGTAGATAGCAGGTACAGAGAAGGGTGAACGGGTAGGATTACATGAGGAGGGCAGGTAGTGTCACTACGTCCTCTCAAGTGCCAGACCTTATCGACTCAATTGTAGAGGATTCCTCTTCTGTTGTGAAGAGCCGTGGGGAGGCATTGGTGGTTATATTGGGGACCACCTTCCAAAGGTAAACAAATGCAAAATAAATGCACGTAAAATCCTTAAAGGGGTTGTCCCGCGCCGAAATGTTTTTTTTTTTTTTTTTTTTAATAGGCCCCCCGTTCGGCGCGAGACAAACACAAGGGATGGGTTAAAAAAAAAAAACAGTTTAGTACTTACCCGAATCCCCGCTCTGCGGCGACTTCTTTCTTACCTTAGCAAGATGGCCGCCGGGATCTTCACCCACGATGCACCACGGGTCTTCTCCCATGGTGCACCGTGGGCTCTGTGCGGTCCATTGCCAATTCCAGCCTCCTGATTGGCTGGAATCGGCACACGTGACGGGGCGGAGCTACGAGGACCAGCTCTCCGGCATGAGCGGGCCCATTCACCAGGGAGAAGACCGGACTGCGCAAGCGCGTCTAAAAACGCCAGAAGACAGTGAATTTAGACGGATCCATGGCGACGGGGACGCTAGCAACGGAGCAGGTAAGTGAATAACTTCTGTATGGCTCATATTTAATGCACGATGTACATTACAAAGTGCATTAATATGGCCATACAGAAGTGCTGAACCCCACTTTCTTTCGCGGGACAACCCCTTTAAATTAGATAAGTCCATAGCAGACAGCTGCATATACTGTGGGACATAGCAGAACTAGAACAAGGTTGAGAGATTCAATGGAGAAGACTGAGTAATATAGCATAATACATGTAGGCATTACTATGTATAAATGTAGCAAAGGTCAATACAGAGATTTGTCTAATGCCCATTTAAATGGAACAATTTTTGATCAGAAAATCATTCAAACAAACAAAACTTGTAGTTCAGTTTCAGCCGGCATAAAATCTGTCACCGGCTTGGACACTTATTGAGCTGCCTGAGTACAAACGAGCTGATGATGACGTCATCAGCTCATTCCATTGGGCAAGCGAGAATTGGAACATTCTCAGCCTGTGTAAAAGAGTCATAAGGCCATAATTACATAAGTGAGTTTCACGGGCGAGTTCCATCCAATAGTGATATGGACAGAACTCGCACATGAAAATAACACATTCATTTCAATGATTTAATTTTTATAAATTCTTTATTTTGGTTTTAAGGAAACATTTTGAACACCAGAAAAATGAAACATTTCAAAAGGAAAAAAAAAATATCATACACAAATCATGAGGTATTGAAGATAGTTGCTGCTTCGATAAATATCCCTTGGTTCTCCATTTGTGGCTATGTAAAGAGGGGCTTAGTGGTAATATTCTAACGTAGCTCTGATTCAATTAACTAGAACCGGCATAATAATTTAACAATATACGTACAACTGTAAATAAGAGATAGGAGTAAGGTGTATCTGGGTGGGATATGGACTGGGAAATGTGAATAAAGTAGGAGAGGGGAACAGCATACAAACAAAAAAATGGGGTGACCAGAGGGTATGGGGAGAGGTCAGTTAAGTCTGGTCTCTTAAGAGAGATTTATACTCAGCTGCATACTTAAATGTTATCCATGGAGCCCATGATGAGATGAAGTATTCTTGAGTATCCCGGAGTGATGCGGTGAGATCCTCCATCTCCATTATCTCATCCAAATTGTGTATCCAGTGGAACAATGTTGGAATAGTGGCCGATTTCCAAAAAGTAGATACACGTGCTCTAGCAGCATTGATAAAATATTTTAATATAGATTTATGGTATGTCTTTGGTGGTATGTCCGTAAGGTGTAGGAGATACAGGAGCAGTGATTTTGGTATTGTTAGATGTAAAACTTTGCAGATGGACATCGTGCCAGAAGATCTCCAGCTGTGGACACCCCCAAAAGATATGGAGCAAGGAGCCCCTGTCCTTATGACATTGCCAGCTCGTTAGTGTGTTTATTTACATGAGCAAGATAGAAAGAAAAAAAAAAACAGCATAGCCTACTAGTTCCTATAGGAGGGGAAAAATCACATTACTCTCACATGTAAATGCGAATTTCATCCGAATGTAATGCAATTTTTCTATTTTTAATTTGGAGATAATATGCAATGTGTTTTTTTCACAAAAGAATCACAATCACAGGTTTACAAGTGTAGTATCACATTCACCCATGTAAATATGGACTAAATGATCTATTCATGCCACTAGAGAGATCTATCTGATGCTCTATTATACCCCAAACTGTGACTTATACGTCTACAAGAAAGAAGGTTTTGCGGCGGTTCTGGGATCTGTTCCTTTCTAGTAATTTGGTTCAGGTCTTGTAATTGTTTCTTCATCTTCTGGCTCTGGGGAAAGTGGTTTTAGGTGAGACTTGCTTGGTCTCACCTGTGGGTAATTTGGGAGGACTATTTAACTTGGCCTTGCTCTTAGCTCGGTCCCGTTTAATTCACTCTCTCTCTGACTGTGGTGGAAGTTATGCAGGACCTCCTGTTTTCCTGATTCTTCACAGAGTACTGAGGTTACTATTGTTGATATCTTGTTCTCTGTGGTTTCTCCTCTCCCACATAGGCCACTAGCAGACCCTAGGTACGTGGTCAGGTTCGCCCTTGTTAGGGTGGGTTATCTACATTTAGGCAGGTCCTTTCCTGGGTAAAAGGTTTATAGGGACAGTGTGTTTACCAGTTTTCTGTGGATTTGCCGTCTGTTTGCTCACAGCGTGTGAGTCTTTCAGGTTTTTGGGTCCAGTGCATTCAGATTGGATGTGACAAAAGGTTTCTACACCAACCTAGAAGGGGGTTCTTTACTGTAAAAGCAGTGAAACTGTAGAATTTTCCGCCTGAGGATGTTGACAATTCATTGAATAAGTTTAAAAGAGACCTGGAGGACTTTCTTGAGTTACAAAATACAGCAACTAGATTAGTGGAGATGGTAATTGATGCAGGAATTGATTTTGATTGCCAGACTTGTTGGTATGAAAGAATTTTCCATTAAGATAAGGAAAATTGGGTTTGAGTTCCCTGGATCAACACACTAGAGAATAAGTTGAACAGGATGGAATTATGTAATTTTGAACTACTATCATAATGTCTATGAACTGCAGCAATAACTACACAAGTATATTTGATATGCAGGTTTTCTCCATATGGGGAAGTTCCTAAATATTTAGTTTGTTTTAGAAAATGGAACAATACACATGGGCATATTCTTCCTGTGCATATTTCAAATATGCAGCATGTCCTATTTTTGGCCTTGTAGAGCCACTGCTCTTCCAACTCTTGTCTATTGAAAATAACAAGAATGCAGAGTACTATTGTTTTGAATGGGGTGTATATCCATATCTGCAGCTGTGCTAATTGCTTATACAACAGCCAAATAGCTTAACAGTTGTGGCCAACATAATTAGCAGCCTTGCTTGTTTTACCTATCCGGGACAATATCTTGGATATTTACCAACTTTAGAATATTTTAATAGAATGTCCAAAATCATTCAAGATAGCTTTTCAATATACACTAAGGCCACGTTCACATCTGCGCTGGAACCCCAATTCGAAGGTTCTGTTGCACATCTGGCACAAAATGCCAGCACGTTTTTGTCTGGTAAAATGGCAGTCAGTTGAATGGAAACCAAGCGGACCTCATTATAGTCAATGGGGTCCTTTCAACGCTGTTCTGTTTTGTCATAAGATGGATCTGTTCAGTCAGGGGAATCCCCTTTCCTGCTCCCATAACGGAGCCAGAAAACGGAACCCTCAAGTGCAGATGTGAAAGCAGCCTAAGTGCAGTCCTTTCAGATGAAAGATAAAAAAGAAACATAATATTTAACAAGGACAAGATTATGACCACCTGCACACAGGCGCAAATTCCACGGCAGGATCTCCCGCAGAATTTCCGCCCATGCCTGCCTGCAATCCTATGCAGACCGCCGCAATTTGTCTGCATGAAAATACATGCAGAAAACAAATCACGGCATGTTCTATTTCTGTGCGGGTCTCGCAGAGGCCCACACAGAAATGTCACTCCCGGCGCCCCGACTCCGCTCTGCGAATGCGCCAGCTGGCCGGCAGCCGGCACATCAGAGAGCCGAAGCCACGGGAGCAGGTGAGAGCCGCACTGGTCCCTGCAGGGAAGCGGGTCGGATCCCACAGCAAGAATTCTCACAGGGGATCCGACCTGCCCGTCTGCAGGCGGCCTAAAGGCACCCTTTTCTTATGTTCGATGGCTCACCATTTGCAACAATGTGCTCTACATGATGTAAATGCCGCTGCAGCATCACCTCCCAACTCAAAATGCCCTTCCGAGTTAAACTTCTAAGTATGTTTATTCTTAAATGCCACAGCATTTCAGCACAACATATACATGGATGTACTATACATATCTCTCTCGTGTTCACGCTGCGCCTGGTGACAGGTTTCTTTTAATACCAATATACTGTCTCTGAATAAATCAATATTACCAATAATAACACTATATGAGGGCCAAAGTATAACCCCAGACCATGACCACATAATACCACCATACTGTTACTGAAAAATACACTATACAAAGACCAATAACCATACAGTTACCCTATAGCGGTAGATATGAGTTTTACACAAGCACTTTGCAGACTGTATAAATGATTATAGTACCATTGTATCCATTGATCACAGATGACATCCTCTCTACTTAGATGCCTTGAATTTTTTGGAAATGTTTAACAACATCTGGTCACAACTTATCTGCAGAATTTGACACACAGATATCTCTGACTCCTCAATTTTCAGCCATCTCGCTTTGTTTTCTAAACTTCTATATCATCTTTCCACCTACTGTGCCACACTCCTTAATAATGCCCCTCAAGGCTGCCATTTACTGCTAATGCCCCTGTGGCCTAAATCAACTCATAATGCACCTCCTGGCTTAAATGAATTCCTAATACCCTTCATACATTTAAATAAAAAAGATATAGTCAGCTGCATTGCGCCTCCCATTCCTGGTATCTGCCATTGGCGTCGCCCACATCACTCACCCGAGGACTTCCTGATGGTGCGCTCACTACAGTTAGTCATCGGCCTCACCAACACTAAGGGCCCTTTCCCATGGCTGGCCGATATACGCTACGATCTGCTGCATTGGATTCCAATGTTCACACATTTTTAAGGCACCAGCAGCCACATGTAAAAACGCCTATGGCTATGTGGAAGAGCCCAAAGGCCAAGAATTGGCTGCAGCAATCATATGTGCATGTCACATGATCGCTCTAGCAGGAAATCCTCCTCATGTGATGCAGGTGAGTATATCTTTTTTTAAATGTATTTACTGCATTTTGCTAATTAAGTTAAAATTAAAAGTGTTGAACCCCTCCACTGTCCCCAGGACCTAACTGGCCTACCGAGAAAAAAACTAGTGGGTTAAAATTGCCAATCAGCCACTTTTTCCATTCACAAACAGCTGATTTAGAAAGATTTTTGTCACCGATTTTGGTGCAGATCTGCAGCACATTTCACCCTTTTCAATTGACTTCAAATTGAAGAGGGGAAATCTGTTGCAAATCTGCACCAAAGTCTGCAGCAAATCAGCAATATGTGAACACATCCTTACAGACAAATGTTTACACGTTCCATACACATTATATACATATTTACACACACATTTTGGTGCACCCCATGATCCTATTTGCCTTGGCAGCAGCTGCCAGACACTGGTTACTCCAGTTAAAGGGGTTGTCTCGCGAAAGCAAGTGGGGTTAAGCACTTCTGTATGGCCATATTAATGCACTTTGTAATATACATCGTGCATTAAATATTGGCCATACAGAAGTTATTCACATACCTTCCCTGCGCTGGCGTCCCCGTCTCCATGGCTCCGTCTAACTTCAGCGTCTAATCGCCCGATTAGACGCGCTTGCGCAGAAGGGTCTTCTGCCTTCGGCTCGGCTCGGCAGCAGCAGCGTTCTGGCTCCGCCCCCTTGTACGCGTCATTGCGTAGCTCCGCCCCATGACGTGTGCCGATTCCAGCCTCCTGATTGGCTGGAATCGGCACACGTGACAGGGCGGAGCTACGCGATGATGCGTAGAAGGGGGCGGTGCCAGAACGCCGCTGCTGCCGAGCCGAAGGCAGAAGACCCTTCTGCGCAAGCGCGTCTAATCGGGCGATTAGACGCTGAAGTTAGACGGAGCAGGGAAGGTAAGTGAATAACTTCTGTATGGCTCATATTTAATGCACGATGTATATTACAAAGTGCATTAATATGGCCATACAGAAGTGCTGAACCCCACTTGCTTTCGTGAGACAACCCCTTTAAGCTTACAGTTAACTAAAACCCCCAAGTCCTTTTCCATGGGAGTGTTACCCAGTGGTTTTGCATTTAGTGTGTTATGGTGACATTGTTCTTCCTCTTTACAAGAAACTGGTCAAACCTCACATGGAATATTGTGTAAAGCTTTGGGCACTGGTACTCAGAAGTGTAATAGACTGAACTAACAGGACATATGTCTATTTCAGCCTAACATACTACCGTATGCTACCTGAACAAAGAGGTCCAAGGGTCCTCACAGCAGGGAGAGCACTAATTGTATTAACAAGCAGCCATTCTAATATGCAGGGAGCTGGTGGGGAGAAAATCTTTTCTTTTAGGACAGTGCTGTTCTAACAGCAGGAAGAGAGGCCTAAACAGAGACATAGTGTGCAGTGTCTCCAAAGTGCAGTGAGATGCTAATGCAGGGAAATTTCTTGGCTGGGATTTCCCCGTTGTGCCTGTTCAAGCTTGCATATGCTACAAATTGAAAACCCTTACACCAGTTGTCTTCAGTTCAAAGTTGAAATTCTTTAGTAGAGATTAGCGAGCACCAAAATGCTCGAGTGCTCGTTACTCGAGTCAAACTTCCCGTGATGCTCGAGGGTTCGTTTCGAGTAACGAACCCCATTAAAGTCAATGGGCGACTCGAGCATTTTTGTATATCGCCGATGCTCGCTAAGGTTTTCATTTGTGAAAATCTGGGAAATTCACGAAAGTGATGGGAACGACACAGAAACGGATAGGGCAGGCGAGGGGCTATGTTGGGCTGCATCTCAAGTTCCCAGGTCCCACTATTAAGCCACAATAGTGGCAAGAGTCCCCCCCCCCCCACATACTGTCAGCATAAAGATCGTTCTCCTCTGCCACAGCTGTAACAGCTGTGGCAAAGAAGAACGATGTTAACCCATTGAATTCAATGGAGCCGGCAATACAGCCGGCTCCATTGAAAGCAATGGGCTGCTGGCGAGCGCGGGATGAATTTTCGGGAAGGGCTTAAAAATATAAGCCCTTACCTGAAAATCATCCTAAAATGTGTAAAAATAAAAAAAAAAATGTATACTCACCTTTCCGCTGAAGCCGGAGTTCAGCCGCGTCTGGCCGGCAGTTCTCCTGAACTGCTCTGAGTAGTATTCAGCACCCGGGGATTTAAAATCCCCACCTGCTGAATGAGCTGCCTCTGATTGGTCACAGCCTCACCAATCAGAGGCAGCTCTCACTCATACCCATTCATGAATTCATGAATGGGTGAGTGAGAGCTGCCTCTGACTGACAGCTGAGAGCTGCCCCTGATTGGTCCCTGCGCTGAGCCAATCAGAGGCAGCACTCACCCATTCATGAATTCATGCATGGGTGTGAGTGAGAGCTGCTTCTGATTGGCTGAGCACCTTAGCCAATCACATTCAGCTCTTTCAGCAGGTGGGGATTTTAAATCCCCGGCTGGTGATAGATCAGCAGTTCAGCACCACAGTGCAGGGGACAGCAGGAGAAGATGCTGCTGTGCCCCGGCAGCTGAAGGGTGGTGAGTATCTATTTTTTTGTTTTTTAAATCACTTTTAATTCATTTCCAGGGAATGGCTTATATGTAAAGCCCTTCCCTGAAAAAGAATTCAGGTGTGCCAGCAGACCATTGTCTTCAATGGAGCCGCCGGCGGCAGCAGCGGCTCCATTGAAGCGAATGCCTGCATTTTTATTCTTTTTTACACTAAAATCTTTCTTTTTCAGGGAAGGGCTTATATGTAAAGTCCTTCCCTGAAAAGGAATGCAGGGAGCCAGCAGGCCATTGTTTTCAATGGAGCCGCTGGCAGCAGCCGCGGCTCCATTGAAAACAATGCGTGCATTCCCTATAGTGCATGCATGTCCTATCTTTGCAGGCATGCACCTGCAAAGTACGGACATGTGCACACACCATAGGGAATGCAGTGTTGCAAATACAAGCGTGTTTTTGTGCGTGCGTATGCACGCACCAAAACACGCTCGTCTGAACGCACCCTTAGGATGATTTTCAGGTAAGGGCTTATACTTTTAAGCACTTCCCGAAAATTCATCCTGAGATCACCGGCAGCCCATTGCTTTCAATGGAGCCGGCTGTATTGCCGACTCCATTGAATTCAATGGTCAGTGCTCATTTAATCGAGACGAGTACGGCGTGGTGCTCGTCTCGAGTAACGAGCATCTCGAGCACCCTAATACTCGAACCAGCATCAAGCTCGGATGAGTATGCTCGCTCATCTCTATTCTGTACATAGTTTTTCACACATTTTGAATAGACTCCGTGGTTAGTTCGTGGCATAATAGGGTCAGAAAATACTGCCTAATGTTTGAGTATCTATGAGAATTGATTTTTATCTATATTTTATTGAGCTGCCGTGCATTTATTTGGGATCCACGGCGTAATTAGTAGGAATGTTTGCACCCTTCCATATTCACGTTCAGAGATTGTGCGCATAATGGAAGAGATCACAGAGAGACAGACTGTCAGTGTAAAACGTCTTCCTCGACTCTGTTTATTAGTAGGCGTATAGCATCCTATATATCATTATGAGTTAAGTGCCCTTTATCGGCATGCCAGAAGCAATACGTGATTGGAAATCAAAGCATGGGATTGGGTAGTCCAATTATGGTCTTTTTCCATCCGGTCCTGTGTGAGCTTTTGTCGTCACAAACGTCCTACATCACGTGGTTTCAGATAAAAACCGGCGACATATTGGGTGTTCGATGGAGGAGGCAGTGGTGGGAATGAGCACCATGTCGTCAAATGATGCCTGAGGGTTATGTGCGGGTATAAAATGTGCCCTGAGGTTATGAGCGTGTATTTCTATCAAGCTGCTTATTCTGATAATGGTTAGCAGAACAGGATGTAGCCAGCACATTCGGTTCTACTGGCTCAGATAGTGAAATAGACATTTCACTATATATATATATATATCCTCCACAGAGGGACTTGCAGAAACTCCTATCAGAGTTACTGATGATGATTAGAAACTCCTGTCACACAGTTACTGCATAATGAAGGAGATAATAGTTCATGCTCCTGACTGTATACTTATGGTCTTTAGCCTATTTAGGAGAATAAAGATGGTAATAATAATCACACTGTCCTCACAGCAGGCAAAAATGGTAATGCATCAGGCTGGTCATATGATGCTGTGCCGATCCATCATGTGATTGCTAGCATAGTATAGAGGAATAGAAAGCAGGGAGAAATCTAAAAATCAAGATGGTGTCTGATAAGTATCAAACAGGAGGCTGCATTGCATGGAAGTGAGTAAAATATATCGTTAAGACCTCCAGAGTGTGACAGGCAATCAGGTGAGAAGTACAGGGATGGAAAAATATGTTTTTGCTGTAGCAGTCCTTTATAAACTTTCTACCATTTTGTTACCATTTTTTAAAACTTTAGATTACCAACCATGTAAGTACTATACTACTTTCAATCTCTACCAATATGCTATAGCTGCTCACTCGATGAGTGATTCTTTTCTGATGATGTAAAAAAAAAGAAGTGGGTCCTGTTTCAGTTGGAAGTCAAATCCTTGTTTTGGGCACAAGCATACTGGCCTTTGGAAATACTTTGATATATCTTAATTGCTCGATCTACCTATGCATTTAGTTGTGTAGTATCCTATTTTATACCTCCAAAGAATCTATTGTAACCTTCCGAAAATGTACAGGCTGATTCTTATTACTTGTACTAACTTTAATACGTGTCAAACCTAACTATATGCAAAAATACCACATTAAGAAACTGTATATAGTTCATGCAATTTCTTTGGCATTTCAATATATGATAATGAACAGAAAATCTGTGAAAACATTAGATATCCTTTAATGTTAAGTCTCACTTCCCTTGCATCTGGATTCTTATAAACTATGAGATAGTCATCACATGTGTCTGTTCAAGGAGCTAGCCAAACCATCATTTACCAAAGAAATGTCTCCGACTAACGCAGGAAAAGTCTATGCCAAAGCTTGTGAGCAGCTAGCTATCATCATCATAGGTTAATGAAAGACATCTGTGTTTACTCTTATCTTACTAATTGTATTGTATTATATGACAGTGTTATAAAGAATTTATTATATAAGGTCCAAATTTCTTGACCTTGGAATATGCGCAACTGAAGAGTAAGAAATGTTTATTTTACTTAACAAAAGCAATAGCTTTTCCATCACCAGACAAATTACCTTAAATAAGAAGATGCATCGGCCAAGGCTGAAAAGCATCACTTGACCCAAAGCACAGTTCTTGTAAAGGACTCTTGAAGACAGTCACATGTTCCCTCTCACCTAATGAGTCAAGAAGCGTGTGCTGTCTTGAATGTAGTGTAAAAGTTCAAGTAGATCCCCAATGACAAGAAAAGGAGGGGTATACAATCGTAGCAATGGCACTCATTACTGTATGCACAAAATTTAAAGAAATCTGTTTGGTGACACTTTATTATGGACAATAAATTATCTTTTGTTGCCAAAATTTAAATATTTAAAATTTTACACTAATAGGACTTAAGTTGTATTGCACCATCAATTCCAGCGCCACTCACATAAAACCTTGCTTCAGTAGAGTAACCAAAATACATTAGTAATGAAGGGAATCTTTAAGAAATCATCTTTTTTGACTCTCCAAAAATGCGAATTCTCTGATTCAGTACACATCTCAAACCTGTTGAATTGATTTTGCCATCTCTATTGTATGAGACACTGACCAAGGAAAGGGGAGACCTACTGAATTGTAATATAAGACATTAGAAGGTGTTGCTTTCATACTTATGTCTAGGGAAAAGGGGTTACAATAATTACTTCTTTCCAAGCTAGATACAGAAATGTATTTTGAGCATTTGATTACCCATAAATAAAAATGTAAATGCAATAAAGGACCTGATACAACACTGTAAGCTTGGAAATTCATTGATGGGAGGATATCCAGCAATACAGTATGCATATATTTGTTTCAAATCCATATCAGCCATAAAACAATCCTTAGCCACACTGAACCATTATTTCTCTAATTGCACATTAATGGTTGCTGAGAATTACACCATCAGAATGTAATCCTTATTCCAGCAATGCTTCCGGCCTTTCCAAGTTTTTTTGTCCCTCATCGAAAATACGTTTGACACCCCTGTGCATTTGATCTTCTGCATGTCTTAGGTTACATTTACATTGCGTCTTGTACACGTCCTTGGTTTCTGTCCAGTTTTCCAGCTTTAGTCTCAGTTTCAGTATTGACACCAGGATGACATACGGGTAGCGCAAAGCAGCCATTGTTTTATTTGAAGTCACAATTCTTGTTCTCAGACCATGTTGTAATACATTTCAAGTTGCACAGGAAAATGACGAAAGTCCAGCGTTGGGTTAAAAGCTTTTAGTCTTTATTAGATGATCTAGACAGAGAGACATGGAGGAACAAAGGACATGTTCCTCCATGTTTGTCTATCTTGATCTCATAATAAAGACTGTAAGCTTTTAACCCAACGCTGGACTTTCTCCATTTTCCTGTGCATTGGTTATGTTTTCCTGCCAGTCCTTGCATTGGAGCGACTGCAGAGGAGCTGGTTTTTGGTTTGCATATTTTAATTTGGGTACAAGAAAGGGATTTTAAGGAAGAAGTGTGGGTGCCACAATTTATCTTTATTTCATTTGTATTGGACTGTTTTTCACTGCAGAGCATCAAGTGACATACAGGTATTTCCTATATTGAATACATTTGACAGACACAGTAGTCCCAATCAATCTGTGTTTTGTTCAGCATTTTAGACAGGACTCCTGGAGAGAAACCAAAAGCCATCTGCAAGAAGCAATGTGCATGTAGCTTTAGTTGTGTAATTCCCTTTGCATCTGTTTCCTTTGCATAGGTGTTGAGCAGTCTTTCAATGTCATTTACTAAATGGACATACAATGAATTTTGATACATTTTTATACTTGTTCTTTGCATTGCCTAATTATCTTAGCAGCACAGGTGCTGTTAGTAATGGGAGGTAATATACTAGTACCCTAACTACTACCAATACAGGTACATTATTGTTACAAGCATGATACTAGGGATCATTCTCAGTAAAATGAAAATGCCAACATCAAAGTTATGCAAGTAAAAATACCAGATACCGCTTGCAAAATGATAGGGGTGTCTGTCCAATTTGTTTTTACAAAAACAGTCTGCTTTGTCCGGGGATGTTTGGAAGCAATCTTGGAAGATACATGACTGATACAGGCCAGTACTTTGAAATAAAACACAGTTCACTAATTAAATACTGTCTCATTCAAATCAATCCATACAGCTGCAAGTGATTATAGAACTACCAGCATTGTTAACTTAAAGGGTCATGTATGAGAAATGGGTAAAAAGGCTTCCTTTAATATTTCTGTGCCCAAATGCCAGTGTTTGAGTTGTAGGCCTGAAGGTTATGGCTACTGTGATTATATACATTCCTAATGCTTCCTGACTCTTCAGCACCTTAGATCATCTTGGATATAATTGTTAAAGGGAATGTGTCATCAGAAAATGCTATGGTATAAATCAAGTTTTTATGTTGAACATATTTTTAAAAATTGTACGTTTTAAAAATTTTTTAATATCAATATTTAAAAAATCTAAATATGGTCAAAATCAGCACCAAGATTTTTGCATTTTTATGTAGTTAGTAAAAATAAGATATGTAATTTTATTCAGATGTTAAATGTGTATGAGTGCTGGAGTGTGTGTTTCTATTACTGTATGTTGAGACCTTGCCAAGGCAGACTGTAAAAGGGGTGATACAGCGGAGTGTGGGGCAGGCTGTGGACTGGGCTATAGGCATCACTCTATGGAACAGATAATGCACAGGGTATATATAGGAGAGCGTTCAGGAGTTTGGTTGTGCAAGTGAAGATTTATATTGAAGTAAAGGGAGTCTCCCTTCACACTTGACCAGATGATGAGGACTGCAAAGATGACCAGGCCATAGATCGGAGCCTAGAGAGCAATCACTAGGTGATGAATGAGAACCATTGAGAATCAGAGATGGTGCTGAGCGACCTCTAGAGGCAAGGAAGAAGCTGGTCTGCGATGTTGAAAGTCTACTTGGGCAGCAATTTGAGTTTACCTGGTACCACATTGTGGTGTAGATAAATGAACTCTTGTTATAGGTGGGGTTGGCCATAAGAAGGAATGAACAGAGGCTTTCTTGCAACATGCACACTACAGGGTGAACTAGGGTCTAGCATAGAGAAAGTAAACGGAAGGTGACCAACCAACATAGAATATTGCTCCCGATCAGGGAGCTTCCCCTGGGGATTTGAATTGTATAGTCACTGCTGCCACTCTGTAGTCTTGCAACTGCAAAAAGCCGTTAAGAGAGTGTTAACCGATGTGTCCAAAAGTTCTGTTATCCTGTGTGAACTGTGACAATTAAGCAATGTTTTAACATTTGAACATAGTGTGCCTTTCCAGAGAGAAGCATGTAAAAAGGAATAGTAGTTTTTGTTGTGTTGCAAAAATTGTCCTTGCCTCTGTCTTGCTATTTCTGCACAATTTCCATCATCTGTATCTTTTACATAAACTTTGTTCTTATATTTAAAGGAGAGTAAACATGAACCAAAATTACCATTCAACGAAAAGCCAAGGATTATACTGATTTGGCATTCTATTTTCAGTGTGAAGTAGTGCAGGGATAACAAGAATTAACATTGTTTCTATTAGGACCCACTCCAACACTTTGAAGCGTCTATAAGTAGCAGTTAATTGCGTAATATTCTTACTGTTGTGTTATGCTGTTCAGTTATCGTTCTGCTTCATTCATTCATATCAACAGTGCTTATCTGCAATAGGCTATGTGCCAGGCCGTGGATGCAGATTCTACTGTGTGGCCTCCACCTCTACAAACAGGTAGAAAGCTGCAGCTGAGCTGTGGATCTCTCCCACAGCTATGCAAATGCTTAGCCATGGGTCCACGTGCGGATTTAGCCATTTTCAATAAAAAAAATTCACGCACGGAATTCCCCACGGAAACTGCACAAAATTCAAATCAAGATGTACAGTCAATTATTTTTTTTTTTTCTGCACTTGAAATATATGTGCAGGAAAAATCCACGCCATATAGACTATGGCGCAGAGTCCCATTAAAATGAATGTGATGCAGATTTGCCACGGAATTTGTGCAGATTCCATATCAAATTTTGCTGCAAAAATCCAGTGTAAACATCCACTTAGTATCTTCATTGATGTATTCATTAGGAAATTATTATTTATTTATTTTTATTTTTTTTTTACATCCAAATGGCAATTTTTGTTTATAATATTAATCAATATATCCAAAAGGCCCAACCAATGCAGAGTGGCTTGTTGGTGCTTCTCTGCACCCATCCCCCAGCACTAAAGACATATGCCCCAATGCCTCCTACCCTAGCTATGTCCCTGCCATGTTTGTTCATTTTACTGCCTCCATCCCTCTGTTCATGCAACCCTACATATTTATACTTTACCTTAGTAAATGTGGTTGTTTTACATCCCATGTTATCTTTATATATAGCTTCTCATAAAGCTAATTGGGAAAAATAGTAATGAAAGTGACTAACCAGTTAGAAGATGACTTCATAAAAAGTAAGGTGCTGAATATTCCTAGAAATATTGCAGTTGAGGCAAAATTGCTATAGTGATTATACTCCAGCGTGTCATATCGATTAATGTTATAACTTTAGACTTCCGCTTCCTTCCATGGGATATATCCACAAGCCAGGGGCGTAACTATAGAGGGTGCAGGGGGTTGCGGTTGCACCTGGGCCCAGGAGCCTTAGGGGGCCCATAAGGCCTCTATTCTCCATATAGGGAGCCCAATACTATGAATAAAGCATTATAGTTGGGGGCCCTGTTACAGGTTTTGCATTGGGGCCCAGAAGCTTTAAGTTATGTCTCTGTGCAGCATGGTTTAGGTATGGGTACGGGTACAGATACAGATAGAGGGCGGGCCCCAGCTCACATTTTGCATCAGGGCCCCTGAGCCTTTAGTTACGCCCCTACCACAAGCTATAGTCTCTGACTAGCATACAACATGATGAAATGCTGGAAACCCTTGCCTGCAGCCGTTTAAGAGTATAGTAGTACTATGTGAACCTGGTCTAATTACTGCTGTTCGAGTTTCTTACAAGTGGTTTTACTGTAAGTGATCAAAGTTTCTGAGGATCTATGTATTAATGGGCACACGATTTTACAGGTTAACAGCACTTTTACCTGCAAAATACTTAGCTATCAACAATCAATTTGTAAACTACATGGTTGATGGACTGCTCCATGTGGCCTTGCTACAACACCTTTTTTCTGCATGCAGAATAATTAACACTGTATTGTAACTTTCACCTGAATTACATGTGACTTTTAGCCATAGTCTTCTAACTCTTAACACTCCATGCCATTGATGTATTATGTCTTAAAATTACCTATTGAGGAGTTTAAAGCTTTTGTAGCAATTACCTGTCATTTTTTCTTTCTTGATCAGTTTATAAGTATGGAATAAGTTACTTGGAGAGAGATCTTACATGAGTGATGATTAAACCTGCACCTGCTGATGCTTGAGAGCCAGTGATATTTCCAGCAGTCACTCAACAACAGATAAAGCCCTTTTTTGTTCAGCTGTTACAGCAAAGCATGCAAAGTAAAGTAAACAATACGCCTGTCCATGTTTCAGAGGGAAGCAGCTGGAAATGAAGTATATCTGAAAACTCAAACAGAGCAGATTAACATGGGATTTGGCAGCTTCCTGGGGGTGGCTTGTGAAAGAGGCCATTTTCCCAGAATGCTTTTACATAGCAGCTTGTGAGCTTTAACTCCCTTTGCCCAAATACTGTTACCACTGATTTTGGCAAAGCATAAAAGTCCTCAATGTCCTTAATAAACGACTTAAAATAAAGATCTAATTATAAAAAAAACTAAATCTTTTTTTGTGAGTTCCTCAAATTTACTCTTAAGCATTTGTTTACTTTTATTTATTCTCTTAAACCCTATTCCTTAGCAATGTAATGCATTGTTTTGCAAATTTTCTGTGCAAAGTATTTAACAATTTCATGATATCTAAACATACACTTAAAATGTTGCCTTTTCAAGACCATAGACATTTTGTTTTTCAAATACTATTTTATTGCCTTGCCTACAATGACTCTAAGACACATATTTTTAATAGTACCCTTTAATGCAATGTAACCAGTTAATGTAATATAATTGGAATATCATTTAAAAAAAAAATAAAAATATTAAAATGTAGTTAAATAAAAACAAATTATTTGCGTCATTATTTTCATGGCTTTTGTTTTTACAACATTCACGGAAAACTAAAAATGACATGTTTACTTATTTCTAGGGGTCAGTACAATGATAGCATTACCAAATTTATATCGTTTTTTTTGCTTTACTACTTTTAAAGAAATAAAACATTTTTAAAAATTACTTTCTGTTGCTATATTCTGAGACCCATGATTTTTTTTATTTTTGAGTCAGTAGGGCAGCGTAAAGGTATGTTTTTTGCAGAGTAAGCTGATGTTTTTACTGGTATCATTTTGGGGGTATGACTTTTTGATCTCCACAATTCTTAAAATTAAAAAAAAAAAAAGATTTGTCACACCAGTGGACTTGAACTTGCAATTACTTGATTACTTGTACAGTATACTGCAATATATTTGTATTGCAGTATACTGTAATTTTCATTGTTTCTTCAGGGTTTAAAAGGCATTGATAAATGGCATCCCTGGGAGATATCACTAGGCCCCGTGGTCATGATGCTGAAGGCTGCTAGGGTAATGGAGGGGCCTTCCCCCACTATCAGCTTGTATGTAGCAGTCAGCATTAAACTGGCTAAACAGTCATGATCAGAGGTCACTTTATGTAAATTGCCATGTGTATAGTGCGCTCTGCTTCCCAGTTGCTCTATACAACTTGTGATTGCATGATATATATTCACTTTATCTGGTTGTGAAGGGGATAATGGTATGCTCCAATGTGGGATATTAGTTGCAGAGATTTTTGCAAATGTTTAATTCATGTGAATGGGGCTTGCAGTAATCCATGTGCTACCTGTAAAAAATAACCCAAATCAGATATGTGGAAGGGATTTCTCAGTTGAACAAATTTACTGCCTGTAAACATACACTAAAGCTATTATTCCATTGTTTTTAATTGAGATGGTGTCAATAAAGGGTATATGCAGGGTTACTGTAAAAGAAATAGACTTTTTCAGTGTTATATAGAAACAAAACAGTTAACGGTTAGATATGCAATGTGCATAGTAGCATGGAGTTGGGATGAAAGTTTTTGGGACTGCAGCTTTTTTGCCATGTCAGCATCAATGGAGCGCTTGTGGGGCAAGAAATTTCAGAACCCTGGTTATTTAAGCAAAGGAAAAAGTTCTGGAAGACACCTGAAGCAGAGGTACAAGTGGATCATGTTCACGAAAAGGCACACACAGAACATTCTATCTTAATCATACAAGCTTAAAGACATACTAAAAAAAGAACATGTTGGTATTTATGCTATATCAATAATATTCTAGTTTATATAAAGCGTTGAGCATCTTTACAATATTATCATAGTAACCTCATATAATCTGGAGGACAGTTAAAGCTCTGTCCACATTGGTGTTGTGACTTTTGCATTCACTAGAGCCATGATGCATTTATCTTGCAACAGGTACTATTGACATACAATGTGTCTATTAGGGCAAGCATCTTGTAAATATATTCTACATTTCAGAACTATTAAAGGGGTTGTCTCGCGGCAGCAAGTGGGTCTATACACTTCTGTATGGCCATATTAATGCACTTTGTAATATACATTGTGCATTAATTATGAGCCATACAGAAGTTATTCACTTACCTGCTCCGTTGCTAGCGTCCCCGTCGCCATGGATTCGTCTAAATTCGCTGTCTTCTGGCGTTTTTAGACGCGCTTGCGCAGTCCGGTCTTCTGCCTGGTGAATGGGGCCACTCGTGCCGGAGAGCTGGTCCCGCGTCGTCATCGTACCTCAGCCCCGTCACGTGTGCCGATTCCAGCCAATCAGGAGGCTGGAATCGGCAATGGACCGCACAGAGCCCACGGTGCACCATGGGAGAAGACCCGCGGTGCATCGTGGGTGAAGATCCCGGCGGCCATCTTGGAGAAGGAAGAAAGAAGTCGTCGCAGAGCGGGGATTCGGGTAAGTAATATATATATTTTTTTTTTTAACACATCCCTTGGGTTTGTCTCGCGCCGAACGGGGGCCTATTGAAAAAAAAACAAAAAACGTTTCGGCGCGAGACAACCCCTTTAAGCGATCTATGTATAATTCTATCTTGGACAATACAAGTATCCCTGCCATGATTTATTTAGATCTGTGACTTTAACAAGGGGCATCCTCTGTGTCTAGAAGAAAGAAGATTTTTACACCAACATAGAAGGGCGTTCTTTACTGTAAGAGCAGTGAGACTGTGGAACTCTCTGCTTGAGGATGTGGTGATGGGAAATGCACTAAGAGTTAAAAACGGGCCAGGATGCCTTTCTTGATTGTAACAATATTACATATTATAGTCAATAATTCAGAAGGGTTGTAAATTCAGGGATTATTCCGATTTCCAGACTAGGAGTCAGGAATATTTTTTTTTCCTAAAATGAGAAAAATTGGCTTTTACCTCATTGGTGTTTTCGCCTTCCTCTGGATCAACATTGCTGAGGTAATAGGCTGAACTGGATAGACACAAGTCTTTTTTTGCAGCCTAAAAAACTGTCACTAGCATATGGTGTCCTAGGTCTTGTTTTCCTGATTAGCTGTCCCTTGAACTTCCTATAAAAGACTGGTCAGTCCATTTCCTCCTTGTGAGATTATTGTGTGTTGCCTTAGTTTAGGTCTAACTGCTCAGTTGCCATCCTCCTGGACAACTGCTACTGTTGTTTAAGTACCAACTACTTGCTAAGTATTGATTAATTTTTTGCCTTACAACTACCAGTGTTGCTGTGTATATCTGTGTATTGAACTTTGGCTGCCTACTAACGGTGCTTTGCCTAATCCTTCTATTACTGATACCTGTGTACCCAACTCTGGCTAACTACTGACCATACCTTTTCTAATCTCACTACTTCATGCCTGTGTACCAATTTTTGGCTTGTTCCCGGCCTCTGCTAGGTTCTACCCAGAACTGTTACAGCAACTGGACTGCAATTTTGGCTTTGGACCGTTTTACCACATGTTATTAGTAATCAATGCAGAAATCCTGGTAATTCCAAAGGCAACTGTACATAAGCCTAAGAAAGAAGTAAGAAGTGTATTTTAAATAATATGATAAACAAATTCAATTTTTATTTCATTGTGTTACTTTATTCTTTATACTTGATGCGCGGTAGATAGGATTCTACTTTATTTTAAAGTACACATCAAACATAAGGACCACAGGCTGAATATGGCCTGCCACCTCATTTTATATGGCTCACCAGCCGAGCCGCAACCTAACAGACATTCAACCTACACAGCTTGCAGCTGCAGTGTGGTGGCGGAAAGGCAAAGTCTGTGACCGCCGATCTCACTCCTCTGGTGTCTGTGTGCGCCTGTATGTGGCACAGATGCCAAGGGGAGAGGTCAGTGGTCACAGACTCAGCTGCAGTGAGCAGAAGTGGCAGAGATAACCTGAGTGGATGAACTAACAGTAGCGTGGTCACGGTGGTGGCTACTCTGACTAAAATGGCTACTCATCAGTAGGGGGATTGGAGTGGGCTTCTATGCAGTTCAGGTAATGTTAGATTGGGATGCTAGTACCTTTGAGGATGGACTAGTATTTGCAGAGGTGAAATAATTGAGATCAATCCATGTAGTTCAGGGTAAACTGAAGGAACACAGTTTACTCAGTACTTGAGAAAGTCAATAAATGGTTCACACTTTGCAGATGCTACAGTCAATGACAAACTTTTATAGACTTGTTGGTAACATGACAGGCATTGATTTCTTAACTCTATTTCTCTCTCTCTATTTGGGGAGATACAACCACCAGTCTAAGTTATCTGGGGGTTGCTATAGATAGTTGTTGGTAGAAGTTTTGGAGGGGCTAGTGCAGGGTTGTCTGTACTCTGTCTGTCCCTGTTTTGCAAGGGTGGAAAAAGACTCCACTCTCTCTGGGTCACACAGCTGCCATAACTGGACCAGAACTGCAGGGTGAGTGAGTGCAATGCCTGTAGGGATGTTGCCCAGCCACAGGCCAATAGGAAGTAGGGGCGCTATTACTACTGGGACTACTATGGGGGTCCCTTTTTTCTACTGGGGCCAAAATAGGGGACCCTTTTACTACTGAAGCCACTATAGGGACACTCTTACTACTGGGGCCATAATATAGGGGGCACTTACTACCTAGGCCACTATGGGGGTCACTATTGTTACTAGAGCCATTATGCGGGTCACTATTTTTGCTGGAGGATAAGGATCATTAGGCCTGCCCTTACTTGTCAGAGGGTATGCAGCTGAAGGAATGATTGCACAAGGACTGAGGCATTTAGTAGATGAGATGAGAAAACATTCTTAAAATATCTTTACTTCTATGCCAATTTTTTCTGAACTCTATCCAATGCTTAAGCAAATGTGGAACTAATTAGTAGAAGCTGATTACCTAGATGAACAGATATTTACTGTGTTGGGTATAGTTCAAGCTTTATTCCAATTATTGCTATGCTTTGCTGTTTATATTGCATTTAAAATCTTAATGATTTGTATCCCTTATTGGCTTAAAATGTGTAAGAAACACATCAAATGAGTTACCAAAGTTGTATGCACTGGGGAACACCCATGTGAAAATACTCACCCCGTCACAACTATAATCTGCACAATTCAGCACTCAAGGCCTTCCTAAACCTGAAGGCTGGGTTCACACGGTCCGGATTTCCACTGAAAATCCATGAGAATTCTACTGGAAAACCACAGCAGCGGTTTTTGGAGTGACTTCGCCGCCTGCATTTCTGCTACGGCCATCTCTCCCTATAGAAAGCAGAGAGGCCGCTGTGGAAAAAAAAAAAATTGACATGCCGCGTATTTAATTTCCACACCGCAAGGCCGTTTCTGCACAATTTGTTCGCAATGGATTGGCCCCAGGGTGCGGATGAGATTTTTGCAAAATCTCGTCCACTTTGCTGGCTAATCCCAGGATTAGGAGCTGCATGCGGAATTTCCGTGCGGACAATCCGCATTGAAATTCCGCAGCAAATCCGTCCCGTGTGAACCCAGATGAAGAGTTCTAAAATTTGGGAACAGAGTGTGAAGAAAGTACAGTGGAAACATATATATCTCCCTTCATCATCAATTGCTTTTTGCATACCAGTGAAAAGTGATAGATTTGAGAATAAGAATACTTACTCCCTTGGAATAACTTGCATGATTAGTATGATAAGAATGATCAATCCACAATTTATTTAGGTAGCATAGCGTGTCTGCAGTCAAATAAGTCTCTTGGATACACAGAACTGCAGGTAGAAAAGGCATAATATACTTGTTGCTTAACTGGGTCTGGATCTCCCATTCCTCTAGTATTCCAAGTAAGGAATGGTAGCAGATCACCTGCAGCCATCACCACGCTGAACAAAAATAACTAACATCCTCCATGCCATTCTCACCAGCGTCATAAGAACAAGATATATATATTCTGGGAAGAGCAGTTATAATGAAGTTTTTCAGTGATGTACCTTAGAACTAAGCATACGTATAACAGAGCAACAATACTAACAACTATCTTTTTCATTGTTATTACCCCAAAACTCTTAACTCAACTTCTGAAGAAATTAAGCTGGATAAAAAGTCCACCTGCACAAGGCAATTTTGCAGTAAATTTGAAGTTTTCCACTTGTAACTTTAAAGCTACACACTTTGTAAAGTAAACCAGAACATCTTGCATAAAGAGGGGGTAAAGAGGTAAATAAAAATGGAAGAGGAAAGGGATGAAGAAAAATAAAAAAAGAGGAGGTAGAGGAAGGAAAAGAGAGGAGACGGAGGCATAGACACAAAGACTTGAGTAGTGAAGAATTAATAAACAGGAAACACTTATTATCTATAGTCAGTATGTTATTAAACCTGTCATCCATTGTCTGTGTTGATCTATCCAGGGTAGGGCTGGACTCACACAAATGAGTTGTATTCTGCATGCGTATTTCTGCAGCAGAACACCTGTGAGCATACACAGCAAATAATTGCAAATGATCATGGAAGATCATGGATGCAAGCATGTTTCCGCATGGATGTACATGTATGCATAGCATACAGGTGAGGGAACACTGGCATCCATTGACTTCGACAGGCACCTTCCTTACGGAACCCACGTTAAAATAGAGTATGTTGTGATTTTTCTTTCACTTCCGGAATACGCAATTCGTACCCACGAGTGTGAAAGAAAAATCAAAAACACATGCTTTCCAATGCCTGCGTTTTACCGCAAATCTTCCGCAATTAAAATCCATTTGTGGGAGACCCCCTCTAGGGCTTGCTTGAGATCATCAAAAAAATGTGTTGTACCCAAAGACACCACCCAAAGCCTTGCTGTTCCCAAGAAACAAAATTAATAGGACAGCTCCTCAGAGTAATAGAACAATACGAATGAGTGTCAAGAAAAATAGAAGAGGACTCGCCTGGTGATGACAGCTGCGCTCCAAACAGACACCCATGTCTGCGCCCCCCCAACCCAAAAGAGGAGACGAGTGCGGCAAGGACAATGGCAGGGCGCCGTATAGCCATAAGGCTGCTGTGTATTCCTCCCCAACGGTGGGAGCATAGCCCAGACAAACTTTATTGACAAAACAAAGTAACCACAAAAGAACATTAAGGAATCAAGTAAAGTGATGGTTCCAAAATTTGGGTAAAATGAATGAATAAATATATGAATGTATGATTGCATGCTAACAGAATATATTAAGCAGTAAGAATAAATAATTAAATAGACAATGTTAAATATAAAAATAAGAAGAAATATCAATGTTAAATGTATTAAATAAAAAAATATTATATATATATATATATATATATATATATATATATATTGTAGCAGGGTGAGAGGAGAAGTCAGGGATGGAAGGTATGTGTCGCAGAGGTTGTTCAACTCTGTGATGTAGACCTCGCATCCTCTCTTCAGTACAGGTTTTCACCTGAGCCAGGGAACCAGGTGGAGCTCAGGCACCTGCTAGATATAAAAGGAGTCAGTCTGTAGAGCAGGGTGTGTGTGTGTGTGTGTCTGAGAGCTTTAGACATGTGTACTGTGGAAGACTAAAACAGGAGTTTCCTCTGCCTTGTGCATTGGCGTCGAAGCCTGCCAGCAATAGGGTTCCCCCCCCCCCCCCCTGGAGTGGTGCCCTGCACAGGGTTTGACACTGGGGGAGGAAGGCACTGCTGGAACATAGACGTGGTGGGCAGAGCCTGCAGTGGACCCCAAGGAAACCTCTTCCTCAGGATAGGCGGGACCCACAGAACCCCCCGGGAAGACCAGATATGGAGGAGTAACATCACCGGCAGAAGCACTTACCTCGGAGAGATGATGGCAGAACAGGACCCAGGGACTCAGCTGAAGGCGGTCGCATGGAGAGCACCGCGAAAAAAGCCGCGGACAGTGCGAGTGAACCGCGAGCGAGGCCAGGAGCAGAGCCACCGTGCTGTACTGCAGAGCAAGCGGTGAGCAAGCTGCGGCGCCCCGGGGGGCAGGCGCCATCCTCGGCCACCACCCAGGCTGAACGGTGCATTTCCGGGTCAGTCAGGCTTCCGGGGCAGGCCACGCCCCCTCAAACCGCACGGGCTATTTAAAAGGGGAGACCTGGCTGGAAAATGGCCACTCCCAGCCAGCAGGCAGCAGTACCTTGTGGTCCTGCTGTGTTAGGCAGTTGCCGTCAGTGAGCCAACTCCGGCTTAGCCCAGCTCAGCTCGGCACACCAGTTTCTCAGTGCCAGTGTCAGTCTCTGGGCACACCGGTTCCATCGCTGGCCCTATCACCGGCTTCAGCGCCGGCTAAAGCGTCAGCACCGGTTCCAGTGCTAGCCAGTACTACCCGCAATGCCAATTCCAGCTCCAGTTGGGGTCAGCGACGGGTCTCAGCTCCAGCCTGCAAACACGTCACTAGTGAGCCGGTACCAGCGCCTGCCCAGGATAATACCAGCCTTCTTCAGTAGCTGGTGTCCACGTCAGCGTCCAGAGGATCCCGCGTGCTTCAGGACCCAGAAGCTCCAGCTGGACGAGGAAACCCGCGAAACAGCTGCAGGACGGGGTAAGCCCTGCCGAGGCAGCACTTGCCCCCGTTCCCCCCCCCCCCCTGCAGGTACTCGCCCGCGGCAGTACGAGTAGTCCTCCTCTTATTGGGATCTCATTATTGCAGTACGCCATGACTGACTCCAGACTAGAGGGTTCCATCCCTGCTATGGGGAGGGCCAAATATTATGCGTGTGCGTTATGCAACACCAAATTCCCATGTGGGCAGGGGGATCCCTGCTGTGCAAAATGTGTCCCGACTCTGCCAGCTCCAGGGACCCCGGTGCCCCCCGCCGCCCCTGTGGAGCAGGTGGCTGAGCCTAAATGGGCTAGGTCCCTTGCCACGGCAGTCTCGGTCCTAGCCAGGTAATCAGCGTCAATTTTACGCCGCCTAGACTCTGGCTCTGAGGTTTCCTCCCGGAACGTTCTCGGGGAAGATCACATAAAAGACAGAGATCCCGCAGTAGCGAGGACACCTGCTGCAGGTCCCATCGCGCCAGGAAATCATCCAGGTCCTCCAGGTCCCACCGGTCCAGAGACTCGTATCATGGATCCCACGGGTCTAGAGAGTCCATCCGGACGTACCACTGGTCTAGGCATTCCTCGCGGTCCCGGTACTCTGCAAGACCGGCCCGATCCCACCTGGACCCGGCCCGGGCCTCTTGCTCCTCAGCCTCCCAGAGTGCAGCCCAGGCATAGCAGCCGCAGTCATCGGCAGAAGGTAGCAGTGGTTCAGAGGAGGACGAACAATCTGGAGTTTCATCCCTCGACGAGCAAGTGTCCTGACTGGCCACCTTAATGGAGGAGCCTACACAGGTACCCCCGGTGACAGTTTCCTTCAAGTGGCAGAAACAACCGCGACAGGTGTTCCTTGACCACCAAGACTTCGCAGACGTCATAGAAAAGGAATGGTAAAACCCGGACAAACGGTTTAGGCACCCAGGGAAATCCTGGGAGGTCACATATCCCTTTCCAGAAAACCTCGTAAAGAAATGGTCGGTACCCCCAGTAGTGGAATCGCCCGTGTCGCGACTGTCAAGAGGCACAGCGCTACCTTCAGCTGAAGTCGCGACATTAACAAACCCACAAGAAAGGAAATTGGAAACGCTAGCAAAATCAGCATTCCAGTCGGCAGGCACGGCCCTACGGCCCATTTTCGCTTCTGCCTGAGTAAGCAAGGTATCTGTTGCTTGGGCAAAACAGCTCCGTAAAGACATCCTGGCGGGTGCTCCACCCAGTGAGCTGTTGGAGGCCACAGATAACTTCATACAAGCAGGCAAGTTCGTTTGTGCGGCAGAATTAGACGCAGCTAAATTTGTGGCCCGAGCATCCGCCACATCAGTCGCCACACGACGAACCCTCTGGTTAAAGGGGTGGTCGGCAGACGCAGCATCGAAAATGGTCCTCACGAAATTGCCCTTTGAAGGTAACAGGCTCTTCGGGGCAAAATTAGACGACCTAATCAAGGATGCTACAGGTGTGAGGAGTACTTCCCTCTCGCAGATCCCTACGAGGAGAGAGAAGGCACCAGCTAAGAAAAAGCCCTTTTTTTGATCCTTCTGCTGGTTCACATCCCGATCGGCAACAGGTCAGTGGTCCCAGCCCAGAGGGACCCCAGCAGACCAGGGAAAGGACCCCTCCTTTAAGTCAAGGCCAACCTGGCAGTCCCGTGCCAGAACAGCCAGGGGCTCAGGCACGAAAAGCACAGCATGAGGCTCCGCCCCCACCCATTGTCAGCAGGGTGGAGGCGCAGGCTCTCCCGATTCCGGGAGATATGGTGGGGCCGCGTTACCAATGCCTGGGTGCGGGAGATCGTTTCCATCGGGTACGCAATCGAATTCACTACTCGACCTCGGGATTTCTTCCTCAGGTCCAGGGTGCCGGCGACCCCAGAGGGGGCAGCAAAATTTCAGCTGGCAATAGAGAACCTGCTGGCACAAGGGGTAGTGAAACCAATACCAACTAGACAGAGAAGACAAGGTTTTTATTCAAACCTCTTCCTAGTCCCCAAAAAAGATGGCCGGGCCAGGCCAGTACTAGACCTGAGATGGCTAAACCAGCACGTCAGGACAAGACCCTTTCGGATGGAGTCCCTCAGGTCCATGATAGCATCCATGAAACCGGGGGAGTTCCTGTCCTCAGTGGACATCAGGGATGCGTCTGCACATTCCTGTTCGGGAATCGCATCAGAAATTCCTATGCTTTGAGGCCCAAGGAGAACATTATCAGTTCACGGCCCTGCCGTTTGGACTCTCGACCTCACCAAGAGTGTTCACGAAAGTCCTGGCGGCCGTAATGGTGCTCCTCCACGTAAAGGGCATAGTGGCCATTCCATATTTAGACGACATATTCATAAAGGCAGCAACCTCGAGAGCCTGCGCATCACCATACAGACAGAGGAGTTTGGGTGGATGATAAATCACAGCAAGTCCTGCCTAGCCCCGACATAACGCCTGGAGTTTCTGGGCATGGTGTTCGATACCAGAAAGTACCAGATCCAACTACCCCGATCAAAGTGAGAAACGCTCCTCATCAGCATAAGATCCCTGATGCGCGGAGGAAGAGTGACTATCAGACATTGCATGAAGGTATTGGGCCAGATAGTAGCAGCATTCGAGGCAATACCATTTGCGCAATTCCATTCAAGGGCCTTCCAACACTTGATCCTGTCACATTGGAACAGGTCCCTACTGACCCTGGATCATCTAATTCAAGTGACCCCCCGGGTCCAGGACAGCCTAAGATGGTGGCTGAATCCCAGAAAGATTTGGGCTGGTCGTTCACTGACCCCAAAGCATTGGGTGATATTAACCACAGACGCCAGCCGCTCCGGCTGGGGCGGGACACTGGAGAATCAGTCAGCACAGGGACGTTGGTCACAGAGCGAGGCAAAACTCCCAATCAATGCCTTGGAACTACGGGCCATACGCCTAGCGTTCCAGCACTTCAAACCGAGCCTCAGAAGAAAGGATGTACGAGTCCAAACAGACAACGCTACAGCGGTAGCATATGTCAACCATCAAGGGGGCACGCGGAGCACAAGGGCGATGGGCGAGGTGGCCGGAATACTGGGCTGGACAGAAAGCCACCTGCGGTCCATCTCAGCAGTATATATCCCAGGCGTGGACAACTGGGTGAGGACTTCCTCAGCCGGGAGACGGTGGATCCCGGCGAGTGGGAGTTACACCCAGACATCTTCCAGGCAATTCGTCAGTAGTGGGGCACCCCGGACATCGATTTTATGGCATCCAGGATGAACTCCAAGGTTCGTCCATTTGTGGCCAGGTCTTGAGACCGGCAGGCAGTAGCAGCGGACGCACTAGCCATTCCGTGGAAGAACTTCAGACTTCCTTACGTGTTCCCCCCTCTCCCCCTCATTCCGAGGGTATTGGGAAAAATCAAAAGAGAAGGGCAGCCAGTAATTCTGGTAGCACCAGATTGGCCGAGGAGGAGCTGGTACACAAACATCATAGAGCTTTTGGCCGACGTACCATAAAAACTACCAGAGTGAGAAGATCTGCTGTCCCAAGGACCCCTCTTCCACCCAAATTCCAGGTCACTACGTTTAGCGGCGTTGCTATTGAGACCGAAGTATTAAGGAGACAAGGGTTCACGGAAGGGGTAATCCAAACAATGATACAGGCCAGGAAGCCAGCATCATCCAGAATTTACTATCGGGTCTGGAGATTGTTTTTTGGCTGGTGCGAGGACCGACACATCCAGCCCATGCAATTTTCACTGGCTAATATTCTGACGTTTTTGCAGTCAGGGCTCGAGGCGGGGCTGAAACTGGGCTCGCTAAGGGGCCAGGTTTCGGCTCTTGCACTACTTTTTCAGAGGCCGATTGCGAGCAGGCTGGCGGTACGGACGTTCCTCCAGGGAGTCGCCCATGCATCACCACCGTTCAGGCCGCCCACTCAATCATGGGACCTCAATCTCGTGTTAGAGGCGATGCTAGCATATTCCTTTGAACCACTTAGGGAGGTTCCCCTGTGACTCCTGTCTTGGAAGGTGGTGTTCTCAGTTGCAATTACCTCAATTCGAAGGGTTTCCGAGTTGGCTGCCCTGTCAGTAGAACCGCCCTTCATGACGTTCCACCAGGACAAAGTGGTCCTAAGACCGGTCCCGGAATTTCTTCCAAAGGTGGTCTCGCCCTTTTACATTAATGAGGACATCGTCCTACCATCCTTTTGCCCGACACCGGTACATGCAAAGGAGAAAGCACTGCATCGGCTGGACCTGGTAAGGGCCTTACAAATATACGTAACGAGAACCAGAGATTTTCGGCAAACAGAAACACTGTTCGTGATTCTGGAGGGGCCCCGAAAAGGATCAGCAGCCTCTAAGGTGACTATTGCAAAGTGGATTACGGCCCACTCCACGCGGGTGGTGGGGGCCTCTTGGGCAGTCCGTCACGGGTTCCTCAGCATTACAGGTATGCAAGGCAGCCACATGGACCTCCCTGCATACGTTATCAAAATTTTATAAAGTTCATACGTCTGCATCATCAGAAGCCTCCGTGGGCCGAAAGATTTTGCAGGCGGCAGTCCTTTGATTGCTCTGGACCATTCTTGTAAATAACCCACCCCATTCTTTTTGTTTCGGGACTGCTTTTGGACGTCCCATGGTCTGGCTGTGGCCCCCAATGATACGGACAAGAAACGGATATTTTTGGTATAACTTACCGTAAAATCTCTTTCTCGTCACGTTCATTGGGGGACACAGCACCCACCCCTTTCTTTAAAGTGCGGTTGCTGGAACTTTCTGTTCTTCAGTCACAGATGGCGTGAGATTAGTCCAGAACATTATATATTTGATGTGTATATAGAAATGTATTGTTTTGTGGTTGTACTCCCACTGGCTGCTCCTACTGCTTGCATACAGACTGATTAGCTGAGTGCCTGCAGGGGGGATATAGCCAGTGGGAGGAGCTAACACTTGTGCTTAGTGTCCCCTCCTAGTGGCAGTGGCTATATCCCATGGTCTGGCTGTGTCCCCCAATGAACGTGACGAGAAAGACATTTTACGGTAAGTTATACCAAAAAATATCCATTTGTCTTCCCAGGAGGCTGAGGAGATCCCTGTCCCTGCTACTACTGACTAGAGGAAGCTACTCACAAGTCTACTAAGAGGTTGCTACCAAGGAGGCTCCACTTCAAGCTGGTAAAAGCTGCCTGAAACAGAACTACCACTGTTCTAATGTTTATTGCTATGGACTAGTACTTACTGCATTGAACTTGAAGGACTTTTGATTTCTTCCACTTTTACTGGGTTACCAACTGTTTATGTTATAACCTCTCGTGTGAATAAACAAACACGAACGGACTTTGGTTGTTTGCCTGGTGTTTAAACCCCCTGTAGTGCCACTAATATATATATATATATATATATATATATATATATATATATATATATATATATATATATATGACACACACACATACACACAAAAATACAACCGTGTTTCCCTGAAAATAAGACACTAACTTATGTTAATTTCTGCCCCAAAGGAGGCAAAGTGTCTTTTTGGGGGGGGGGGGGGGTTTATACCTATCTCGTCCGCGGCGTCCCGATGATTTCCGGTGGCGCTGCAGGAAACTGCAGAGTCCTCCCCATGACATCACTGAATGGCTGTGATTGGCTGCTGGCGCTCGATTAGCCAATCACAGCGCTCGCTTTGCTGGAGGGGGGTATTCAAGGACCCAACACCAGAAGAAGCCGAGATGGCAGACGGGGAGGACTCTGCAGTTTGCCGCAGCACGGCCGGAGACCATCGGGATGGCCGTGGACCAGGTGAGTATTGATTTTTTTTTGGCAGGTTAGCTAGGTCTTATTTTCAGGGGAGGCCTTATATATTTCAAGCCTCCCCCCAAAACCAGGGTAGGTCTTACTATTGGGGTAGGACCTACTTTCGGGGAAACACAGTATATTTAGACTCATTTAAAAATAATTGCTAAAGTTAGATGTAAAAAACAGTGGAGAGGGGCAGAAAAGGGGGGTACTCTACAAACGTTATGGGGAGGACCTTATGTGAATACATTTCAAATTTTCTCTAAAACCTAATTCAAACCCCTGGGTCTAAGTGTATTCAAACAAAATATCAAGTACATTTCCTTTTCTTTCAACCGTGTAAAATGGCGTTGTACTTTTTCAAGGGGTGTCATTTTCATTTTTGAGGCATCTTTATTTTGAAGCTGCAAAGTGTGCTTCAGACACTATGCTTCAAGTAACAATTATATATATATATTCGATTGGTGTTTGCTTACTCTGGTACCTAAAGCGTTAGTGGTTCTACCAATATATTTAAAGACCACAAGGACTTTCTATCAGGTAGATAACATAAGAAGAACCAAAATTCAAGAAAGGTTTCAATTTAATTGGGTGTGTTCATCATTATTCACATGAATTTATTTCTTCCTATGCTGAATACTGGAGCAACACTTGTTCTTCAAACCATATTTACAAAGGGCCCCCGAAGAGATCTGGTTAGATATTAGATAGAGCATTTTTAGTACCTGTCTTCAAGTTGAAGCAAGAAGAAGCTACGTTTTAAAGAGTGCTGTTCTTATGGAAAATGACCTTAGGCTTCTCAGGGATCTCCTTACAAAAGGAGAGGATGCCACTTGAGAATTCCCCAATGTTTTACTAAAATTTTCTTCAAAAATGCATGCTGTGAATTAAAATGAGTGGTGAATAAAGTATTAAAATTAAGGTCCTCTTTAGTAGGGTTCCTCATATCTAAACTAGAGCGGTTGCTTTCCAAGGCTTTCCAATATGAAGATGTGACTAGTTTCTAAGACGGACGCTTTTCTTTGAAGTGCGTTTTTAAAATCTTAGACTATTCATTAAAAACTTAGATTGAGGTACATTTTCTCTGTATAAGTTTAAATTGCCCATTGGGAATGTTAGTCTTCCAATGTTTCCCATGACTACTGGAAAAGTCTAGAAAGTTATTAGAGTCTGATGACTTAAAGTGTGTCTTCGTTTGTATAGTTTTGCACGTATTTATTTTTATTGTATATATTTATTTAATTCTATGGCAATCACATAATTATATGACTAGAGATGAGCGAGTGCACTCGTCCGAGCTTGATACTCGTTCGATTATTAGGGTGTTTGAGATGCTCGTTACTCGAGGCGAGCACCACGCGGCACTCGACTCCATTACATTTCCTTCCCTGAGAAATTTGCGCCCTTTTCTGGCCAATAGAAACACAGGGAAGGCATTACAACTTCCTCCTGTGACGTTCCAGCCCTATCCCACCCCCCTGCAGTGAGTGGCTGGCGAGATCAAGTGACCCCCGAGTATTTAAATCTGCCCCTCCCGCGGCTCGCCACAGACACACGCTAAGAGAGATCAGGGAAAGTGCTGCTGATGCTGCTGCTGCTATAGGGAGAGTGTTAGCGTCTTCAAGAACCATAACGGCCCTTCTTAGGGCCACAGCTCACCTAGTGCATTACTGTAGTGGGTGCTGTAAGCAGTTTTGCACAATTTTTTTATTTTTATGTATATCGGGCGTGCAGGCTGTAGCATTCTCAGGCTGCAGTCTGTACTTCAGTATAGGGGCACTATTGGTCAGGCAGGGACAGTGGTAGTGTAGAATCCTGTCTACAAGTACCCCAACGGTTCTTCTTAGGGCAACCTGCGACCGTGTGCATTTAACTCCGTGGTTGCTGGGAGTTGTAGTACCTCTGCATTGCACAGCCTAGCCTGCGTGCAGCCTTCATTTATAAATATTTTTCTGTCCGCACTTTGCGTAGCCTCACTGCAGTGTGCCTCTAAGTGTACGCCAAGAAACCACACACTTCCTACAACGCTCTGTTATACGTGTGCTGTCTCAGACGTTCACGGTCTGCCCGACGCCCATAGATTGAAAGTGCAATACACACTGCCTAGCCTCAGCCTGCATTGCAGAGTAAAATAAGGAGATTTAAAAAATAGATCCTTTTTACGGCTAACGGTTACCCAGTGCATGTGCCTGCGTGGCCTGTGGGACTTCACGCCCATCCAAACTGCATAGTTCACAGCTAGGCCTGCGTGCAGCCCTCCTTATAATTTATCTCTGGCTTCATTTTGCGTTATATTACCGCTGGCAGACACCAACTGCGCGGCAATAATTCACAAAAGTTTTTACACCGCTCTGTCTCTGCTCGATTCTTAATCCACCATGCTGAGGGGTAGGGGTAGGGGTAGGGGTAGAGGACGTGGACGCGGTCGAGGACGCGGAGGTCCACGTGAGGGTGTGGGCATAGGCCGGGTTTCTGGTCCAGGTGAATTGCAGCCGGCTGCTGCGGGAGTAGGAGAGAGGACAGTTTCTGGGGTCCCCAGCTTCATATCACAATTTTTGGGTCCACGTCGTAGTCCTTTATTAAAAACCGAGTGGTGTGAGCAGGTCCGGTCGTGGATGGCAGAAAGTGCATTCAGCAATCTATCGACCGCCCAGTCTTCTACGTCGTCCACTGCTGCAACTCTGAATCCTCTGGCTGCTGCTCCTCCTTCCTCCCAGCCTCCTCACTCCATGAAAATGACACATTCTGAGGAGCAGGCAGACTCCCAGGAACTGTTCTCGGGCCCCTGCCCAGATTGGGCAGCAATGGTTCCTCTCCCACCGGAGGAGTTTGTCGTGACCGATGCCCAACCTTTGGAAAGTTCCCGGGGTCCGGGGGATGAGGCTGGGGACTTCCGGCAACTGTCTCAAAAGCTTTCAGTGGGTGAGGAGGACGATGACGATGAGGCACAGTTGTCTATCAGTGAGGTAGTAGTAAGGGCAGTAAGTCCGAGGGAGGAGCACACAGAGGACTCGGAGGAAGAGCCGCTGGACGATGAGGTGACTGACCCCACCTGGTGTGATAAGCCAACTGAGGACCGGTCTTCAGAGGGGGAGGCAATTGCAGCCGCAGGACAGGTTGGAAGAGGCAGTGGGGTGGCCACACCAGCTGTTTCCCAAAGCACCCCCTCGCGCCAAGCCACCGTGCAGAGGCCAAGGTGCTCTAAGGTGTGGCAGTTATTCACTGAGACGCCGGACGACCGACGAACAGTGGTGTGCAACCTTTGTCGCACCAAGATCAGCCGGGAAGCCACCAGCCTCAACACCACCAGCATGTGCAGGCATATGATGGCCAAGCACCCCACAAGGTGGGACGAAGGCTGTTCACCCCCTTTCAGCTTGCGCCACTGCCTCTCCCCCTGGGCCCCAACCTGCCACTGAGATCCAACCCCCCTCTCAGGACACAGGCACGACCGTCTCCTGGCCTGGACCCACACTCTCACCTCCGCTGTCCTCGGCCCCATCCAGCAATGTCTCTCAACGCAGCGTCCAGCTGTTGCTAAGAGAATCATTGGAGCGAAAGCGCAAATATGCCACCACGCACCAGCACGCTCAAGCTTTAAATGTTCACATAGCCAAATTGATCAGCCTGGAGATGCTCCCCTACAGGCTGGTGGAAACTGAGGCGTTCAAAAACATGATGGCGGCGGCAGCCCTACGCTACTCTGTCCCCAGTCGCCACTATTTTTCATGGTGTGCCATCCCAGCCCTGCACGACCACGTCTCACACAACATCGTACGCACCCTCCTCACCAACTCGGTTACTGCCAAGGTCCACTTAACAACGGACACGTGGACAAGCACAGGCGGGCAGGGCCACTATATCTCCCTGACGGCACATTGGGTGAATTTAGTGGAGGCTGGGACCAAGTCAGAGCCTGGGACCGCTCATGTACTACCCACCCCCAGAATTGCGGGCCCCAGCTCGGTGCTAGTATCTGCGGCGGTGTATGCCACCTCCACTAAACCACCCTCCTCCAACGCAACCTCTACCTCGCAATCAAGACTTGTCACCAGCAGCACGTCGCCAGTAGTCAGTGTCGCGCAGCACGGCAGCACAGCGGTGGGCAAGCGTCAGCAGGCCGTGCTGAAACTACTCAGCTTAGGAGAGAAGAGGCACATGGCCCACGAACTGTTGCACGGTCTGACAGAGCAGACCGACCGCTGGCTTTCGCCACTGAGCCTCCAACCGGGCATGGTCGTGTGTGACAACGGCCGTAACCTGGTGGCAGCTCTGCAGCTCGGCAGCTTCACGCACGTGCCATGCCTGGCCCACGTCTTTAATTTGGTGGTTCAGCGGTTTCTGAAAGGCTACCCACACTTGTCAGACCTCCTCGGCAAGGTCAGCGCACATTTCCGCAAGTCCAACACGGACGCTGCCACCCTGCGCACCCTGCAACATCGGTTTAATCTGCCAGTGCACTGACTGCTTTGCGACGTGCCCACACGGTGGAACTCTACGCTTCACATGTTGTCCCGGCTGTATGAGCAGCGTAGAGCTATAGTGGAATACCAACTCCAACATGGGCGGCGAAGTGGGAGTAAGCCTCCTCAATTCTTTACAGAGGAGTGGGCCTGGATGGCAGATATCTGCCAGGTCCTTGGAAACTTTGAGGAGTCCACCCTGATGGTGAGCGGCGATGCTGCAATCATTAGCGTCACCATTCCCCTGCTATGCCTCTTGAGAAGTTCCCTGCAAAGCATAAAGGCAGACGCTTTGCGCTCGGAAACAGAGGCGGGGGAGGACAGTATGTCGCTGGATAGTCAGAGCACCCTCATGTCTATATCTTAGCGCGTGGAGGAGGAGGAGGAGGAGGGGGAGGAGCCTGAGGAGGAAGAGACAGCTGGGCCCACTGCAGAGGGTACCCATGCTGCTTGCCTCTCATCCATTCAGCGTGTATGGCCGGAGGAGGAGGAGGATACTGAAAGTGATCTTCCTAGTGAGGACAACCATATGTTGCGTACAGGTACCCTGGCACACATGGCTGACTTTATTTTAGCATGCCTTTCTCGTGACCCTCGTGTTAGACGCATTCTGGCCACTACGGATTACTGGGAGTACACACTGCTTGACCCACAGTATAAGGAGAACCTTTCCACTCTCATTCCCGAAGAGGAAAGGGGTTTGAGAGTGATGCAATACCACAGGGCCCTGGTGGACAAACTGATGGTAAACTTCCCATCTGACAGCACTAGTGGCAGAAGGGGCAGTTCTGAGGGCCAAGTAGAAGGGGATGTGCGGAGATCAGGCAGCATGAAAAATGATCTCAACACAGTTAACCTTAGCCTATTGTGAGGGCTCAGTGGCCATTGTGAAAACTAAGACTTCTTACAAGTTTCTGTTACTGTATTTCTATGGGTAAAATAATGCAGAACACTACCAAAAAGATAAAATATGTTTAAAGCAAAACACAGATTTAAAATTATGGGAATTTTTCATACATGATGCAAGATTCCCTTTTAACAGGTGATTGTTGTACAAAAAAAAATCTTAAAATTTCAAGATGTCTAGAATTCTACCATCCAGTAAATCATTCATAATTAAGGCTCATTCCACACTACTATTTTAATTCCAGCAAAAAATTGTCTTGGGTTTCTGTTTTCCAGGCAGAAAACTGCATAGGGACGGAAAATTAGGATTTAACCCTTTCCAATCCACTGTCTGACGTCTGAAGACATTATGATTTAAGGCTGTACAGCTCCGATGTTGGAAGACATCCATCGAGGTTCTCTTACTGTATATTGCCAGCCTATCTGTTGTCACAGCCTATCCAGCATGTCACCTGATGCAGTACTGGCTTTAGCCAGCATATAGCGCCATTGTATAACGGCAAAAAAAAAGAGTAAACCCTCTAGGAAAACCGGGATACAAATTGGATTGGAAAGGGTTAATGTGTGAAATAGTGCCTTTCTATTCAACTAAAGAAACTGACAGAGATGGAAACCATGTGAAATAGAGAGCAAAGAGGTTTCCACCTCACATATTAAATCCAATGGTTCCATCCCTATGCAGTTTCTAGAATACTGAAATCTGAACTGATGCTGGATATAAAATTGTAGTGTGAACAGTGCTTAAAAGGAGTTGCCTCATCAGAGACAAGGAGGCTGTCAGGGCAAGAAGCTTCTGGCACCCTTGCAAATAACTTACTTTGCTGCAGAAAGCAGCATATTGAAATATTAAATCGTAGCTATTCAATACAAAGACTGTTTGGGACTTCAAAAAAACATAGCTGAATGTGTAGAGGGAATTTCGAGCAGGAAACCTCCTTGATGTCCACATGCCATAATAGGGTGTACAGGATACAACCCTTTTAACTGCAATTAACTTCTTTGAACACAAACTATAAAGTAGCAGTTCAGAATCATATTAGCTTTCTAATCTGTTTATCATATTTTCAGCTCATTCAAAGGTTAAGTTCATCTTTCAATTAAAAAAAAGCTGATTCAACTTAGCCTAACCCCATTACAATTGGACTGTTTTCTGAATTCCCAACGCGCATTTCCTTATAAAGATTTTGTGGGCAGATAAAATGCTAGTATTATTCCATGAGAAGTCATTGGAAGAGAGTTTATATTAAACACAAAAAGATAGGTCTCATTCTGAAAGTATTTATAAGACTTGTTTCTTCCTTTGTACTTTTCCCTTGGTGTAAATCATTATTTATTGGAAGAGGTTTGTGAAGTTATCATGATGCTCTGAGGAAATTGTGAAGATTTAGGGAGTGGAAAATCTTTTCACTTTTAAGTAGTTAGCTGTATAAATGTCCATTTGCTAAATATCTATTTTTTTCAACAGTGATTTGCTGTGGACAATAATAAGTGCAAATATTTCTCTATTCACAGGCTGACATAATCAAAATGATATATAAGTAAATAACAGAACTACGTTTGTTCATGAAAAAAATGTGTTTTGAATATTCTAATTAGTGTTGCTCATCATGATCAACCAGGCAATAAAATTGAGCCACTTTTCGCAAAATCGAATCAAGTCAACCGACCCAATTTTTAGCAAAAATCGACTGGATATCCTCTTACAAATAAAACAGAAGGTAGAGGGGTGGTTGTATGTCATTTTTCTATGAATGTGGCTCAGTTGCTAACACTCAAATGATGTGGACCCAAGTTCAAATCCCATCAAGGACGACAGCTGAAAAACCTCATCCAAATGCTGTCTTTGGTTAGATTTGAACATACAATTCCAGCCCTTCAAAGCAGCAGTGCTAACAACTGGGCCACGCTACTTGTCCATTCCACTCTGGATGAGAACAAGAAAAATAAAACAGTGAAAATAAAAAAAAATAAAAAAAACTCACCCAGATGCTGTAAAACATCAGTACAAACAACTGAGCCATCACACTTCAACATCATCTCCTCTGGATAAAAGAGAAGAATAAACTCAAAGAGAACATCCATACTCCATGCAGATATTATCCATAATTCAGTGGTGAACCTAGAATCTCAGCGCTACAAGGCAATACTGCTAGCCATTGTGCCACCAAACTTCTTTCTTCTTCCTCTTCCTGTTTCTTCTTTTCCAGAAGAGAAGTAAAAGGTCTTTTTATTCTCCATGTTTTCTTCTGGATGGTGTCTTTATGTTCTGTTTGTATGTATTCTTCCTGTTCCTCTCTTCCTCTGGATCAAAAAGCACAGGTGTGGTAACTCAGTTGTCAGCACAGCTGCCTTTCAGAACTGAGGTTGTTGGTTCAAATCTGACCAAGGGCAACATCTGGATGGGATTTTCTTTTCTTTTTGTATTTATTCTTTTTGTTCTCATTCCGAGCAGAATGGACAAGTGGTGGCTCAGTTGTTAGCACTGCTATCTTGCAATGCTGGAGTTTTCAGTTCAAATCTGACCAAGGGCAACATCTGGATGGGTTTTTATTTTCTTTTTGTATTTATTCTTTTTGTTCTCATTCGGAGCAGACTGGACAAGTGGTAGCTCAGTTGTTAGCACTGCTATCTTGCAATGCTGGAGTTTTCGGTTCAAATCTGAGCAAGGGCAACATCTTGAAAGGTGTTTTTATTAGAGATGAGCGAGTATACTCGCTAAGGCACATTACTCGAGCGAGTAGTGCCTTAGCCGAGTATCTCCCCGCTCGGGGGCCGGCGCCGGTGACAGGTGAGTTGTGGCGGGGAGCGGGGGGGAGAGAGGGAGAGAGAGATCATTGCTCCCCGCTCTCCCCGCCGGCCCCCGAATCTTTAGAGACGAGCGGGGAGATACTCAGCTAAGGAACTACTCGCTCGAGTAATGTGCCTTAGCAAGTATACTCGCTCATCTCTAGTTTTTATGTTTAGCTTGTGTTTATTCTTCCTGTTTTCCCCTTTCTCCTCTGGAGCAAAAAACTCAAGTGTGGTGACTCAGTTGTTAGCACTGCTGCTTTGCAGTGCTGGACTTTTAGGTTCAACTCTGACCAAGGGCAATATTTGGATGATTTTTTTATGTTCCTCATTGTATTAATTTTTCTTGTTCTTGTCCACAGCAGAAAAGGACATGGACACACACATTTGCGTAATTGAAGCATCTTACTCACATTAATTTCAGTAGAAATCGGAATCAGCCTTCCTGATTCACAATTTAACAGAAAAAAAAATCAGATTGAGAATTCCTGATCTGAATAGCTCATTGATCACTCACCACCAATTCTAAATATTGCAAAAATAAAGGTACATCTACTGCATAATCAAGGAGGTAATTTACCTAAGTTGCCGTTTTTAAAGTGTACAGGTTTATGCAAATCCTTATGACCAATGCTTACTAATTGTTCAGACTTGGCAGATTTGTTGTAAATTCTTGTACAGTACAATACAAATTAATAAGTTTTACAATTCCTCCATTTACACATGGCAGAGAAAATGTTGGAGAAACAGGACAAAAGCTGAATGCGAGAAAGAGATCTCATCGCCACACAATTAAAGAGAGAAAGACAGATTTACTTGTGGCCAAGCACTTTTCTAGTCACGGACACAACATAGAACACATGAAAGTTCTTATACTTAAAAGCAATTTCAGATCACAAAGCCACAGAAGAATTTGGGAGTACAAACTTATAACAACTTAAATTCTTCAAGACAATTCATGTGTGAATGGGAAGTATGAGACATCTATAGCACAGATAACACTGCTGGCCTGGTGACCCCCTAACACTAATTAAGGGACCATAAAACCTTCACATCTTCATCAGAGGACCTTTTTAAGTATGTTTTTATTTCTCTACTCAACCTGTTGTAGTATCCTTTCAAGCGCAAATTAATCACATCATGTCTGTGCCTTGTCTCTTTGGATCTATTTGATTATGCCTGAGGAAGGACCCTGAGAGGTTCGAAACTCGCAGTAACATGTATTTTAGTTAGCCATTAAAAGGTATCATATCTACAAGATTACTTGGTTTCTCTTGCTGGGAACAATCACATGTTTCTGCATGTCACATTTATAAAATTTACTTTATAAAGTTGAATCTTAGCAGGATGTTATTTTTAACTACCAGATGTTATAATGTCAACCTGATATTCTGATTTGAAATGTATTTTTTGCATTTAATAAAAGTAAATGAACCATAGAAAATGATCAATATCATCAGACACAAACAACCATTTTGTAAATCAATGGGCTAAATCAGCCCTATCACAGAATAGACCATAGTTAAAATATCCAAATTTTATTAATTATCATTAAAAATTACCAGGGCTAACACAAACAAACTCACACAAAACACCAATCAAACCAGGATGGAAAACCAATTCCTGTTCGGAAAGGATGAGTTGACAGTACTAAACTGATTAGTTCTCCCATCAGGTTTGCAGAGGGAATGATCTTTGGGACTTATTCACTGACAATGAAATACGAATGTTGCCAGTGGAGAGCCCACAGAGAGGTACAGCGACAATCTCTAGTAATAGATCCTTTTTGAGATGAGTGGGCTCACTCCGCAGTCCAGGACTATTAAAGTTTTCCTGAATTGACTAGTGTGCATCAAGAGAGTCCAAAGACAATTGAAAACTAAATCCCAACAGATCAAGATAAAATTCTGAGGCTCATACATGGGACTATAAATGTGTAGGTCCTGGATTAAATGCCACAGATTAAATTAAAGCTCTAGGGTTCATACCAAAGGTCTTCTATAGATTGTGCTAGGTTGTTGTGCAGTTAATTATCGCATACTCCGCAGTTTATTGTTGTGTTATTCGCACAGTTTGATTGTGGTGCAGTTTAGTAGCATACCTTACGCATGATTTGAGTTTGCACAATGTTATTATTGCACTTGGCGCATGATTTATGACTGAAAGGTACAATAGAACCGTGTGAATAGTGCAGTCATAAATAGTGCGAACTGTGCAAACTCAAATCATGCGTAAGGTGTGCGAACTGTAAAATCATAAATCGTGTGAAAGGTACAATAGAACTGTGCGAATAGTGCTCACGATTTATGATTTCACAGTTCGCACATCTTATGCATGATTTGAGTTTGCACAGTTCACACAATGTTATTATCGCACTTCGTGCACGATTTATGACTGCACTATTCGCACAGTTCTGTCGCACCTTTCACGCGATTTATGATTTCACAGTTTGCACAGTTTGACGCGTTTCCCTGTCAGTTAGTGACAATTCATCAGGAACTTATTGTGCTCTGAGAATTGTTGTCTAAGCTCTCGATTGTTTGAGCCCAAAAATTGTCTGGCTAGAATGCATCAGAGAAACAATAATGAGACGATACCCATTAGCCACTAGGATAACTGGATGTATTGAGGATTGAGTGCTTGTTAATGGGAACTCAGGCCAGAAGGGACAATATTTTTCTAGGAGTGCGTACTCTTTAGCACTCCTCACATAAATGCTGGCCTGAATCTGTCTTAACCCTTTCCAATCCAATTTGTATCCTGGTTTTCCTAGGGGGGTTACTCTTTTTCTGCCGTTATACAGCGGTGCTATCTGCTGGCTAAAGCCAGTACTGCATGAGGTGACACGTTGGATAGGCTCAGACAGCAGAGAGACTGTCAATATACAGTAAGAGAACCCCGATGGATATCTTCCAACATCAGAGCTGTACAGCCTTAAATCATAATGTCTTCAGACGTCAGACAGTGGATTGGAAAGGGTTAAGGCAAGTGAACACAGTGAAAAACACAGGAAGAGCTACCCAGTAGCTGATTGCATCAACTGTGCCACTGTGTTCATTGCCAGCATATAGTAATGGCATTTAGAGATAAAACTCCTCTATCTTAAGAGTCTACCAAGTACTTTATGTGAGACCCAAACTCTATCTCTCTGACCCCAGTATTAGCGTTTTTATTATTGCCCTAGGGCAGACTGAATGCTCCCCAAAGGTAGCAGAGTGTCAGTGCATTTCACCTCTTTTAGATAAAAAGGGTGGAGGTGCCCTAATTCAATGAGTCTGCAGCCAGAATCAGTGATTAGATCAGAGAAAAATAAAAATAAAAGAGATGCAGTGTAGCACCAGTGGCCTTGATGGTAGGTCACGGGCTAATGAGTGAGCAGTCTTATCAGCCCATTTGTATATCAATCATAGATCCAACCAAGGGGGTGGGCAGTCCTGGGGGTTAACCAATAGGAGAGCCCTGAGTAGCCAACACCCATCTAATCCCCACACTGAGGGTAATTAACCCTAGGGAGCCTGATATTCTGAATGATTTTATGATCCTCTTGTATCTCTATAGGTTGCTGCAGAGTATTGCATAGCTCCTACCGCTGCCAATCGCTGAAAGCTATAGGCGATCGTGAATGGCACCGGAGTAACTGCGGCTGCAGCATCTTGACAGGTCAGCTAACATCACAAGTGATTGTCTGATTTTAGATTTCCCTTTCTGTGATACAAGATATGGGATATAGTGGGTACAGACATTGAATGCAAAATTGAGCTCAATAAGTTTTTTTGGTAGAGGAAGGCATATTGCAGAATAGAATTTCAGATTTGGATGTATTTACTTAGAGTCCAAAGGCTAAACTAAATGTATCCAAGATGTTAATCAAGTTAGGCAGTTAAGGGAGTCTGTGTCCCTCGCGCTCATCCCCGTGCTGCTGCAGGCTCCAGTTCTCAGCGCCGACAGGATTCTCTTCTCCTGGTAACGGGGCTTTGAATACCCCCCTCTGGTAAGTGCTGTGACTGGATCGAGCGCTAGCCAATCCGTACCATCGCTCGATGAACCAATCACAGTGCTTCTCGGAGCCGGGGTATTCAAAGCTCCGCAACAGGAGAAAAGAATCCTGTCAGCTCTGAGGACTGCAGCAGCGCGAGGGATACAGGCGCCGGTGGTTGGTTAAGCATAAGACCCTGCCCCTCCCCCCTCCCCCCCCCAAAATAAGACACTGCACTCTTCTGGTTTTGAGGCAAACATTTATATAAAACGGCGTTTTATTTTTGGGGAAACACCGTACTATGAGGAAAGCTAATGAAGCCTATCTGCAGTTTCTTAAATTTGTTCATCTTGTAAACCTCAAACTACTGATAAGAAGATATATAGGTACCTGCAAGAACTGTACTTGCTTATTCAGAATGCCATTTATAACTTTAGGGGAAAAAAGGGTAAGATATGTCATTTGCATCATTGTTCATTTAGGTTTTAGAAGAAATCTAGCAATGCTAAAAGTGAATTTCGTGGTGCGCTACATTGTCAGTGTACCATGCTTATGCAATTTACATAGTCCAACAGTAATTATATGTTAATGGCTACACAAATAGCTTAAAGGGGTTGTCTCGCGCCGAAACGGGGTTTTTTTTCCCCCATAGGCCCCCCCGTTCAGCGCAGGACAACCACAAAGGATGTGTTAAAAAAAAAAAATTATTACTTACCCGAATCCCCACTCTGCGACGTTTTCCTTCTTCCTTCTTCTTCCTTCACCAAGATGGCCGCCGGGATCTTCACCCACGATGCACCGCGGGTCTTCTTCCATGGTGCACCGTGGGCTCTGTGCGGTCCATTGCAGATTCCAGCCTCCTGATTGGCTGGAATCGGCACACGTGACGGGGCGGAGCTACGAGGACCAGCTCTCCGGCACGAGCGGCCCCATTCACCAGGCAGAAGACCGCACAGCGCAAGCGCGTCTAAAAAAAGCAAGAAGACATCAGAATTAGACGGATCCATGGCGAAGGGGACGCTAGTAACACAGCAGGTAAGTGAATAACTTCTGTATGGCTCATATTTAATGCACGATTTACATTACAAAGTGCATTAATATGGCCATACAGAAGTGTATAACCCCACTTGCTGCCGCGAGACAACCCCTTTAATGCTCCAAACTATCCTTCGGCACATTAAATAAACAGATGTAAAGCTCCAAAACATTAGTTTGGTTCCTGCTACATCCATGTTGTCACTTGCCTGTAGTAAACTTCACTCTGTGATAAAAACATCTTTACTTGACTGCACTTGCTTGCAGTAATAAAAAATATTATGCTATGTTACATTACATGAAAATTTATTAAAACTACATATTTATGTATGAAGGCAGGAGAAATTTATGGGACTTTAATGCGCGTTGTCTTTTCTTTTTTGCACATGAAAAACACAGTAAATACACACACAGAAAACTGCAAGAAGTTCCACATAAACAGTGAATGTGCAGAGTTTTGATCCATGAAAACGCTGCGTATTTCACAGACTGAAACTGCATATGCCCGTGTGAATGAGCCCTAAGGCCTCATGTCCACGGGCCTAAAATTCGCAGCGTTTTTCCCCGCACGTGGATCCAAGCTCCATAGGGATGCATTGGACACCGGCAGGTAGTTAAATACCTGCGGATGTCATTTTTCCCGTCAGGCACGGATCCACGTGCGGGAAAAAAAATGGACATGCTCCATTTTAGTGCGGGTCTCCCGTGGAGACGGCTCCCGCAGGCTTCTCTTGAAGCCTATGGAAGCTGTCCGGATCTGCGGGAGACCCGTACCAGAATTAAAACTCACCTCTCCGAACGCTGCAGGTCTTCCTTCCTTCCTGGCCGGATCTTCTTTCTTCGTCCCGGTGGATGTGCCCGGCGCGTGCGTGCGCCACGCCGAAGAAAGAAGATCTGGCCGCGAAGGAAGGAAGATCCGCATCGTCCGGAGCAGGTGAGTTTATTCTGATTTTTAGGCCCCATGTCCGTGGGGCAGGAGGGACCCGCTACGGATTCTACATGAAGAATCCGCGGTGGGCCTGATTTTCCCTGTGGACATGAGGCCTAAATGTTCTCAGTAAGGGAAACCAAGTGATCTTGTAGATATGACACCTTTTAATGGCAAAAGCCTTATGATACCAAACTCATTGAGCCCTGAATGTAACTACTCCTTAATATGGCTTTGGAGTTCTATGCACTATGATTGTGTTTCTTTGGATTGCATGCAAAAACTGAGGCACAGGGTATAAACAGGCAGGAGTTCCACAAGATGCATTATACACCAAATGAAAGTTTCTCAGCAGGCTTTCTATGGTGTATGTACCCTTTTTTTAGTTCAAAAGGTTTTTATTGTGACAGCGTAATAACAGTATACATTCTTAGGTGCTTTTCCGGTTTTATGGCATATAAGACATAAATACACTTTATGATGCACCCATTGTCCAGCTCCACCACCCCTCCTCTATGGGGCCTACTGTTGACTTCTCGCTGTCTACCATTTTCTTTTAATGTGGTATCTCCCTCCTTTCCCTCCCGAAGGTGGGGCTTCAGGAGGGGGTAGAGAGCGAACCAAGAGAGAAGAGAAAAGAAAAAAAAAAAGAAAAGAAAAATTAAAAAAAAAAAAAAAAGGGGGGGGGGGGGAACGAGAGAAAAAGAAATTAAGAGAAATAGTAAATGAGTAGTAAGAGGGGATTGGGGGTAGGGGAGGAGGGGGGGGGGGATGAGGTGCGGGATTTGAGGGTTAGGTTATGACATCCCGGATCTAATCATACTGAGAGTCTAAGCTCTTGCCTACGACCTGAAGGCTGCAAGTTCGATCCCCGCATGATTCAGGTAGCCGGCTCAAGGTTGACTCAGCCTTCCATCCTTCCGAGGTCGGTAAAATGAGAACCCAGCTTGGTGGGGGGTAATAAGTAATTATTACCTGAAAGCGCTGCGGAATAAGTTGGCGCTATGCAAATACCAAGATTTATTTATTTATTTTAATCAATTTGTTAGTGGAGGGCATCATCTCCCAGTAATCTCACATAGTATTGTCATAGAGCTACCAGTCTATGACGCTCTTGCAGTCTGGGTGATCCACTCTCCTATTCTGGCGGATGACCTAAAATCCAGCCATGGCCACCATGTTGCATAGTACTCCACTACTGTGGTTTCCTCCTCCGCCCTCATTTCCTCTAATCTTGCTAGCATGTTAATTGCTTCCACCCAGTGGATCTTGGTGGGTCCCGAAGTGGCACGCCAGTACTTTGGGATAGTTTGTCTTACTGTTAGTATAAAGAATCGTAGAAGGCCTTTTTTCGCCTGGGCAACCGTCCCCTGGAACATGGACAGCAATGCCATCTCGGGTGTGAACACTACTTCTGTTCAGCACAGAGTGTTGAACAGCGACTCGACATCCCTCCATAATGTCGCCACCGGGGGGCAGTCCCACCAAATGTGTGTCATGTTGCCCCTTTCACTAAAGCACCTCCAACACTGAGAGGAGGACTGGGGGAACATTTTGTGTACCTTTTCCGGGGTTGTGTACCAATGTGACAGGATCTTGTAATTTAGCTCCTGTAACCTGGAATGGGCTGTACCCTTATGGATTAGGATGAAGGCCCTCCGCCAAAGATCCGCAGAAAAGCTTGTCCCCAACTCACTCTCCCAGTGTCGTGTATACCCCGGGAGTTCATCCCCCATCTCATGGTCCCGCAACATCCTGTATAGTATGGAGATTATGTGTCCAGGGGGTTTTGGTGTCATGCACAGTTCCTCAAAAGGAGTAAGAGCCTTAGATAAGTTTGACCTGGGTGTCAGGGAGGCCAGCAAACCCCTCAGCTGTAGGTATACCATCCAGGCTCCCGGCGGTGCTCGTGTTTCCACATAGAACTCCACCAGGGGTTTAATCTCTAGCTGGTTTAGCATATCTCTCACCTGAGGAAATCGTATCGTCGGTGTTAATATCAAAGTTTTGCTTTGTTCTAAGGCCTTGAATTGGGGATTGGCCAGAATTGGGGTAAGGGGCCCCGGGATTGTGACCATCCCGTTTTGCCTAGCGAAGCTCACCCAGGCCTCTGCCAGCTGCCTCAATGGGAGGGACACTCTGGGGCAGTCCCTTAGGAGGCCTCCCAGTATCCAGAATATCCACTGCGCCACCTCCGATTCCGATTCGGTTTCTAGCTCGACCCAAAATTTAGATTCACTGTGTTCAAGAATATTGAGGACACATTTGGTTATGTTCGCCTTGTAATAAAGGGAGAAGTCTGGTAGACTAAGACCTCCTTGTTCTTTAGGTCTGACTAGCGTGCTATATTTTTGTCTAGGTCTGCGTCCTCTCCAGGCGAATTTAGTAATTAAGGAGCGTATACGCATCAGATAGTGTCTATTTAATCGGATAGGTAAGGCCTGGCAGAGATAAAGGAACCTTGGGAGTGATACCATCTTGACCGTATTAATTCGGCCGCTCCACGACAGGAATAGGGGATTCCACTTATCGAGATCTTTTTCTATGTTCGATAGAAATGGTTTGTAGTTTAGGTCAAATGTGTGTGTGGGATCAGCCGGGAGCTGGATGCCAAGGTATTTTATGGACCCGCTCTGCCATTTGAATGGGAATTGCCTTTTCAGCCTCAGTTCTTCTGCTTGGGGTATGGCTACATTCAGGATCTCAGTCTTCTGCAGATTTATTTTAAAATTGCTTATTTTACTAAATCTGTTGAACTCCTGAAATAGGACAGGGATTCCCACTTTTGGGCAGGACAGATATATCAGGAGGTCATCGGCAAACAAGGCTAGCTTGTGATCTGTGTTTCCCACCTTGACCCCTCTAATGGACCCATTTTCCCTAATGATTCCATCGTTAAAATATATAGGAAGGGTGACAGTGGACATCCTTGCCTTGTTCCATTGTGGATGTGGATGGTTTCTGATAGCATCCCGTTGACCCTCACTCTAGCTGTTGGTTCTTTACATAAGGTCAATATGCGTTCTCTCATGCGCAGCCCCAGACCCACGTTCCGCAGGGTGGCCTCCATAAAACTCCACCTCACCCTGTCAAAGGCCTTTTCCGCATCCACAGCCATGAGACAGAGCGGGGATCCCTCGCTCTTTGCCCTCGATATTAGAGACATAGATTTAATCACGTTGTCCCTACCCTCTCTACCCGGGACGAACCCCACCTGGTCCCTATGGATTAGTCTCGAGATGAAGGATTGTAGGCGGGTCGCAATTAATTTGGCGAAGAGCTTGATATCTATGTTTATGAGCGATATGGGCCTATAATTGCTGCAGACCATGGCATCCTTCCCTGGTTTGGGTATAACCACTATGTGGGCCTGCAGCGCCTGGGGTGGGAAGGTGCAGCCCCCATTCACTTCGTTGAAGGCCCCCAGCATTGTCGGGGAGATTTCCTCACTGAATATTTTGTAAAATTTAGAGGTGAACCCATCCGGGCCCGGGCTCTTGCCCGCTTTGAGTTCTTTAATTAGGGCAGACAGTTCCGAGAGTTTGAAATCCTCCTCGAGGTCTCCGAACTCGGATGGGTCCACCCGTTTTGGGTCGAATCTGTTGAGGTATTCTTGAGTTTCGTCGTCCCCTGGGTCAACAGTTGGCTCAGGGTCCTGTTTTAGGTTATAAAGTTTGTTGTAGTATGAGTGGAACGTTTCCAGGATCTCGGAGGTTGAGTGTACTACTCCTCCTGTTGTCTGAATTTTAGGAATGTGGTTCATGGGGGCTCTCGGGTGTAGCGTTCTGGATAGCCACTTCCCGCACTTGTCTCCGTATTCGAAGACACTTCTGCGTAATCTGTCTCTGGCTCCCAACGATCTTTGGTCTAATATTTGTAGAATTTGGTGCCTGATCGTGGAAATTTCCGCCTTGGTTGCGTCTAGTGGGTGGCCTTTGTTTAGGGATTCTTTTATGGCCAACTCCCCCATGAGTTTCTGTAATTTGGCACACATTTGAGGGCCTCCCATTTAATAGGAGGTTCTGTGGTGTCATTTCTATGTGTCTCTTCAAAATCCGCAATTGTTTTTTTAATTTCGTCCACACAGAGTGTGTCATTAACGAGATTCTCGTTGTCTCCAATGGTTCATGTAGGTCTGTCTATTCCTGACCTCAAGTTCCCCGTATATTGGGGCGTGGTCTGACCAAAGGATCGGGCCCACCGAGCATGCCAGCTTGTGGTCGAGGAGGCTATGCGAGATTAAGATGTGATCGATACGGCTATAGCTGTTGTGGGCCGCTGAGTGGAAGCTGTAGTCCCTGACACCCGGGTGAAGGATTCTCCAAAGGTCTATCAGGTGCATTTTTTCCAGTTCCCTTTTCAGTGCCCTCCGTGCTGTGTGTGAGATGGGGGACTTACCCGCCGACGTATCCATCTCCGGGTCCATCACCATATTGAGATCACCTCCCAGGATCACTCTGGAGCCAGCGGCGAAGGTGTCTAGTTTTCTCAGGGTAGACGTTCCGAACGTGACTTGACCCTGGTTGGGGAAGTAAACATTTGCAAATGTTAGTACAGTTCCCATGACCTCTAATTTTAGGAAGGCATAGCGGCCTAGTTCATCTATCTCCTGGTCTAAGACAACATGTTGCAGCGACTTATGTAGCGCCACCGGCACGCTGCCTGCCTTCTTTTCCGGATGGGGACTGTGATACCATGTGGTATAGTATCTAGAGGAGATTCGTGGGACACTATCAGCCTTAAAGTGAGTCTCCTACAGCATGGCGACCATAATCCTTTTCCTATGTAGGTGGTAGAGAATTTGATTTCTCTTTTCCGGAGTATTGAGCCCTTTTGCGTTATAAGTGCACATAGAGACATTAGCCATTTTTCTGATGTTCAGTGAGGGGCTTATTACTACTCAGGGTTCGCACCCCACTGGGGTAGTGAGAGAGGGGAATAGGGAAAGGGGGGAGGGAAAGGCAAACCGAATAAACATGAGGCCTAGTGCCTCTCAACTTCACTAAGTCTAAAGTATGAAAGAACATTTCAATATAGCACGTAGCTATTGCCCCTGGGGGGGGAAATCGGGCAAACCAAAAGAGGAGCCACCCTCCTTCGCGGCTTCAGCCAATGATGTTAGCATTATAAAACAATAAAGCGTTACCGGCATAGAGCTTTTGACCATACACAAGGAATTCTTGTCATAGTAGAACCTGTAATATAAAGCGAACAAGAGCCCAGACAGGTACACAAGAAAACATTGCATAGTATGTCCCAATGTTGTTTTAACCCTTTTAACTCAGCGTTTCTCTTTTCCTCCAACCTTCTGCCACGAAGAGCACAGCGCTGGCGGTAGTGTTCCCTCTTGCCGGGGCCAATCCGGGAGTGCTATCATTGGGAGGCCAAGGGAGCCCAAGAAGCCCGGCAAGTCCCCCAGTGATCTGAAAGAGGCCCTTTTGTTTCCTTTTCGCGCCAATAATTGGAAAGGGTAGCCCCACTAATATTGGATGTCGTTCTCTCTTAATGCTAGTAATAGTGATTTCAGCGCTTTTCTGAGTTGCAGTGTACGTCTTGACAGGTCTTTGAGAAGGAGGATATTGGCGCCTTGGAAGGTTAGCTCCCCGGCCTCTCTCGCTGTGCGCATTATCAATTCCTTTTCCTGGAAGAAATGGATCCTGCAAAGGACATCGCGCGGTCTTGCCGGGTCCAGCGATCTCGGACCCAGGGTGTGATGGATCCTATCGATTTCAATGGGATTATCTGTCGTTTTCTGTAGGATCGTCTTAAAGAACTTTTGGGCCCACGCTTCTAGCTGCGCATTTTTGACTTTTTCAGTTAGACCTCTAATGCGTATGTTATTCCTTTTATGCCGATTCTCCAAGTCATTTAGGTGGGCAGATAGGTCCGCTATCTGTGCGGACTGTATTTGGATAACTTTTCTATGAGAATCGACAGTCTCTAATATCTTATATTGAATGTCCTCCACTTCTGTCAGGCGTTGGCCCACATGGACTATATCTTTTTGTAATGCTGATATGTCTCTCTTATGGGACGCCTCAAGCTTGTGGACCGCACAGTCTAAGTCCCCTTTGGTAGGAAGGGAACGCAAATGAGCCCTCCAATCCCATTCCTCTCCTTTATCCCTTTGTTCTGTAGGGCTGGGCTGTATATTGCCCCTGAATCTGGGTGTATGAGAGTGTCTGGGGGGGTGTCAGAGGGGCTTACAGACTCACCCATGGCTCCTTCTTGGCTGGCTGGGCTGCTTTCCTGGTCTGTGTGTTGCTGGGTCTCTGTGTGCAGAGGTGAGGTCTGGCTTGCTGGATATCTCCTCCGGTGCTGAGGGCTGCTTTCTCGCCTCTGCTTGCTGTGGAGGTGCTGTTGCGGTGAGTCCCGCTCTTCTCCTGCTCTGCTGTTCCCCTGGGAGTCGCTTTCTGCTGCGGGGTTATCTTCCCCGGCCGCTGTGTGTAGGGCTCGCTCTCCTGCTTGATCGCCGCACTGCCCGCATTCCTCTCCTGCCGGCGCCATCTTAGATCCGCTGCGCCGGCCGGGCTCGTCACTCTGCGGCCGCAGGAACTGCTCTAGACCACCTCTTTCTCTCCTCAGTTAGTGCCCCGGAGTGCTTTGGGCTCTCCTGTGCCCCATGCTGCTCATCTGTGCTGTGATTAATGTGCTGGTAATAGCTTTGAACGGGCTGTTGCCGCGGGAGCTCTTCTAACAAGAGACTTGCTTCCTCATCGGCAAGCTCCGCCCCCCGTACCCCTTTTTTTAGGTTGCTGATCAAGTAGTTCAAAATGTTCCACCAGAAATGTTGCAATGTGCCACTTGATTAGCAAAAGGCCAAGTTGTCTTTTAGTATCAAGTTAGATAATTATCAGACCCTTCCACTTACTTAGCACTGAGCTTTCTACCTTGGAGGGTGGCTAGGGTGTCTGGGTGGGGTTGTCACAGCTGTCAACACCTGTGAGTTGCACACCAGATAGTACTAGCTCCTTTTGCTGGCACCACCTAATCTACCAAGTGCTGCCTGCATCCTCTGGGAAATTGGAGAGCCAGTCCTTCTGCATCCGGACCTCAGAGGCTGTAGAAAATAACATGGCGGGCTGGATTTGGCCTGTGGGCTTTGAGTTTGATACATACAAGTTAAAATAATTCTGAGTTCAGTACATTGGTACACGGACAGCTCTGAAGCCTGAGGTAAGTAAACAATTGAACCCAACCATTGGACTACAAGTAGATCTGAGTGTGCACGGATCTTGTTATATGGATGCTAACTTGCAGCTTTCCAACTATAAAGTCCTCCTCTTACCCATGAACCAATGATCACTCATGCTCCATGGCACTGGTGCATTGACCACGCTCACCACCACTGATGCTCGAGCCAGGAATGACGGATCCAGACCGTGCATGGCTGTGCGTATTGCGTGGCTCCTCGGGCTGAAGCGACCTCTCCAGGCCCTCCCATTCCCTACAAGATACACCCATAGCAGACAGAAGTTGATTGAGGTGCAATGGACACAGACAATGGCAGTATGTGAAGATGGGGCGAATGGGCCCCCCTAGCTAAGGGGCCTGGTCGTAATTGCGACCCTTATAGCTATGCCACTGCAGAACACATTCTGAAATATACAGTAAATACAGTAACCAAAGCCCCTAAATAGACTCCCTGAACAAATACAGGCCAAAATCTTATAATATGGTAAACCATTCACAATAACATTCATCAGTTTTCTTGGAGCAGAGGATCAGATTAGGGGAGGTTCTATTCTTCAACCTTAATTACACTTGTTTCCAGTGGTAAAGTAGTCATTAATTATGGCACTGTTTACTTCTCCCCACCACCGGACAATCACAGCTGTGGATCAAATTTCTACTATAATTATACAGCAGTAATTCCATCCACATTCAGGCAAGTGCTACAGACATCACTGCAATGGAAAATACAATGGAACTGCCAAGTTACCAAGTTTTTGGGCTCTGTTCACACTAGTGTCCTGGCTACAGCTCATTAAGCCAGAACATCTATTTTTAACTAAATTCCAATGAACTTCATAAACTTCTAATGGGATCCATTAGTTTACTATGAAAACTCCAATATTTTTGACATCAAGAATAGGTCTACAAACTGTATTTCTTGCAGTCAAAAACACTGCAACACCTGATAGAAGATAAATGCTGACAGGAACAGAGCCTTATAGTGTACCAAAGCGTAAGATTATTCATAAATGTTACAGTTCTCCTGCTGACCCTTTAAATGGTCACCGCATTTTAGTTATCCCAATAACACAAGTAGGTCTCAATGTGATAACTATCAAAAATACAAATCACTTTATCTGTACTCAAAGACAGGAATTAGGTCCTACCTGTTAATTCCTTTTCTTGAAGTCATCCTGACAGCATACACATGGAGGTTGTCCGCCGGACACCTGTTGGGACAGGAAGCGGAGAATATAAAAGGTAACTCCCACCACCGTCTCACCAGTGTGTACCAAATAACTACAGTGACCCGGATTTGCTTAACCAATCAATTTTTAATACAGAAATCATAGTACAATACGTTACTTCACGTAAAAATAACTCAAGAGGAGGGAAAAGCCCCTATGCTGTCAGGATGACTTCAAGAAAAGGAATTAACAGGTAGGACCTAATTCCGGTCTTCCCCTCGTCATTCTGACAGCATACACATGGAGTAGTGCCAACAATCAAGGGCTTTAGGGAGGGACCACTGCCTGTAGCACCTTCCGCCCAAAGGCCATATCACGGCTGGCCCCCAGGTCCAGGCGGTAGTGTTTCGTGAAGGTATGAGTACTTGACCATGTGGCGGCTCTGCAGATCTGGTCGGTTGTCGCCTGGGCTCTCCGCCCAGGAACAGGCGACCGCCCTAGTGGAATGGGCTCTAACGTCGCCCGGGAGTGGGATCCCTTGGGATCTGTACGCCTCTTCTATGGCCCTCCTGACCCAACGCGCTAAGGAGTCCTTAGTAGCGGCCCCTCCACTGCGTGGACCCTGGAATTGAATAAAGAGGTTGTTAGACTTCCTGAAGGAATGTGTGACCTCCAAATACTTCAGGACTGCTCGTCTAACATCTAAATTATGGAACCTCTGTTCCGTGGTGTTACGGGGTTCCTGGCAGAAGGAGGGAAGTACTATTCATTGTTCTCTGTGAAAGTCTGTGAGAACTTTCGGTTGGAAAAAGGGGTCAGGCCTGAACTCTATTTTATCTGGGAAGGTGGTCATGTACGGGGGCCTAATAGAGAGGGATTGGATCTCCCCGATCCATCTGGCGGATGTGATGGCAACTAGAAAGGCCACTTTATAGGAGAGGATCTTTACTGATAGATCTTCCAGGGGCTCAAAGGGGTGTGCGCAGAGGGTCTGCAAAACAAGCTTCAGGTCCCAGGGGGGGCATGGTTTCCCTCATAAGGGGGGGGGGGGAGTCTGACTGCCCCTTTCAGATATTTCTTAATTAGCCTATGGTCGCCTAAGGGGAAGTCGAAGAAGGCCCCAAGGGCGGCCACCTGGACCTTAAGGGTACCAGGTCTTAGCCCCATGTCCAAACCATCCTGTAGGAACTCCAATATTTTGTTAATGTCGGGCTGTTGGAGGTCATGTATACTATGCCCCAACCACCTAGAGAAGGTATCCCACACCCTGGAGTATATTTTTCTGGTGGATTTTTTAAGGCTCTCACATAAAGTAGTGGTCACCCTCCCTGATAGGCCCTGGCTCAGGTATTTTACCCGCTCAACTTCCAGACCGCCAGTCTGAACTGTCGGACCTTTGGGCATATCAGGGGACCCTGCTGAAGGAGGTCGTCTCTCTGCGGCAGATGTAGAGGCTCCTGTGTCGAGAGAGCGGCCAGGAGCGGGAACCAGGGTCCCTTGGGCCAGAATGGGGCCACCAGGATAACGGAGCCTGGGGACTCCTGAATTTTCCTTAGGACCCAAGGAATTGGGGGATAGGCGGGAAGGCGTATGCAAGGTCCCAATCCCAGGCCTGGGATAGTGCATCTATTCCCAGGGAGCCCCCGTCTGCTCCCCTGGAGAAAAACCGGGCACACTTGGTGTTCTCCCGAGAGGCGAACAAGTCCACCTTGGGTGTCCCCCATCTCTCTAAAATTAGCTGGAACGCGTGTGGATGTAGAGTCCACTCCCCGGGGTCTACCTGCGGCTGAGATGGTCCGCCATGGAGTTCTCTGGGCCCCTTACATGGTACACTGTGACGGAAGGCGTCCGCTGCTCTATCCACCCGAGAACTTTCGCCGCCAGGTCTTGGAGTCGGGCGTTCCGCGTGGATCCCTGGTGGCGAATGAGGGACACAGTTGTTATGTTATCCGAAAAGATCTTAATGTGTCTACCCCTGATCTCTGTCTCGAGGCCCCGAATGGCCTTCCAGACAGCGCAAAGTTCTTTGTAGTTGGAGGATTGAGTAGCTTCCTCCCGGCTCCAGCCCCCTTGGACGTAATGACGGCCTAAGTGGGCCCCCCAGCCAGTTGCACTTGCGTCAGTAAAGATGGATACTGGGGATGCGGGGTACCAAGCCGTGGCTCTGGCAATGTTGGAGATAGACATCCACCATTCCAAGGAGGATTTTATCTTGTAGGTAAGGACGACTTTCCGATCCAGGGAGGCGGGGGATTTATCCCAGTTGTTTAGGATAAAGTCTTGGAGGGTTCTACAATGTAACTGGGCCCAAGGGACTACCCCGATGCAAGATGTCATGAGGCCGAGGACCCTCATGCCTCTCCTAAGGGAGACTTCAGTGGTTAGAGAAAGTGCCCGACACTCATCCTGGATCGTTTTTTGCCTTTCTAGGGGAAGGGATGAGCACTGGTGGTGTGAGTCCAGAATCACTCCCAGAAATTTTTTCTTCTGCTCGGGCAGAAGACTGGATTTAGAAGAGTTGATGATCCAGCCTAACGACTCGAACAGATGGAGTGTGAGGTTGACCTGGAATTGGAGTTCTGAAGCCGATCCTGCTATGATCAGGAAATCGTCGAGGTATAGGACAATCAACACCTTGTCAGTCCTTAGTGCCGCCACCATCTCTAACACCAGTTTGGAGAACACCCGGGGTGCGGAGGAAATCCCGAACGGCAGGCACGTAAATTGAAAGTGAGAGACAGAGCCATCTATCACCAGGGCAAACCGCAGAAACCGCTGGGAATCTATGTGTATAGGGACATGGTAATAGGCGTCCTTTAAGTCCACGGTGGCCATGACACTATCCGGCGCAATTAAGGGGATTGCTGACCGCACCAATTCCATTTTAAATCTTTGATACGCGATAGATTTATTCAGGGATTTCAGATTAATTATAGTTCTATAGGATCCGTTAGGTTTTTTTTTTATTAGGAACAAGGGGGAGTAGCACCCCTTGAATAGTTCTTCTGCGGGAACCCGAGTGATGGCCCCTAGGGACAACAGCTCCTGCACCCCCAACTGGAGGGCCTGAGCAGACGCAGGTGACTGGCAGGGGGGGACCACGAACCTCCGGGGAGGAAAATTCAATTTTGTAGCCATCCGAGACTAGGCGTAAGGCCCAGGGATTGGAGGTCTCCTCACTCCATCTAAGGGCGAACCCCTTCAGTCTACCCCCTACTTGTAGGATCCGGGAAGGCAGATTCTCACCCTTTCCGCCTTTGGGATAGGACCAGCGTCCGTTTTTTCCTTTCCCCTTGTATGTTCTAGAGGGAACAAAGGGAGGAGGGTAGGAGGAGGAAGGCCGCTTAAAGGATTTCTCCGACGGTAGTCCCTGGCTCTTATCCGATGCCTTCTCTAGGAGTGTATCCAAGGAAGGCCCGAAGATTCTGTGTCCTTGGAAGGGCAGGGAACAGAGTCTATTCTTGGAGGCATTATCCCCTGTCCAGGCTTTAACCCAGACAGCCCTCCTGGCTGTGTTCGAGAGGGCTGCTGAATGGGCCCCGAACCTCACTGACTCCATAGAGGCGTCTGCCAGAAAGTCGGTTGCCTGCTGGAGGAGGGGAAGGCAGCTGGAGATGACCTCCCTAGAGCCCCTCTGAGAAATCAGCGTCTGGAGTTGGTCCAACCAGACCGACATAGATCTCGCCACAGATGTGGCCGTGATGTTGGCTTTGACGGTCAGGGCCGCGGTCTCCCAGGCCTTTTTCATCGCAGAATCCACTCTGGTATCTAGTGGATCCCGCAGTTGGGAAATGTCCTCAAAGGGGAGGGCTGCTTTTTTTGAGACCCTGGTGACCGCCAGATCCACCTTAGGGACGGTTTCTAGGAACTCGATATCTTCTGGTGTGAAGACCATCCGATCCTTGAATTCCTTGGACAGGAAGAATTTCTGATCTGCCTGTTTCCACTCTGTCAGGATCAGCTGTTTTAAAATGTCATTAACTGGAAATGACGGTTTTGGCTGTGGTGGGAGCCCCGGAACAGGCTATCCTGAAAGGATGGCTGCTGCGGCACCTCTTCCTCCACCTGCATGGTGCGCCGGACTGCAGTTAACAGCTGACCCAAGTTCGCCAATGAAAAGAAATACTTCCTTGCATCCTCCATGGGCGGCATGGATTCTGAAGGAGAATCTTCTAGGAGTCCCTCCTCAGAGTCCGACTCTTCCATTCGTGCCCGCCTTACCCTTTTCGTGGGGGGCGGCAGAGAAAGAGATGAGAGCGAGGCTTCAATCTCCTCGCGGATCATGGATCGGATGTCCGACATGCCCGAGGAGCCCTTTTCGCGGATCACCTTCTCCGTACAGTCCGCGCATAGTGGCTTGGTGTGGCCCTCTTCTAGCCGCCGCAAGCAAACTGGACATTTGCGCACTCGCTTTTTGGCCTCTCTAACCTTTTGTGCATCTCTGTCCTAAGAGACGGAGACAGCAAAAAGGACTTCCAGCACCAGATACCTGATTTCTCAATCCTCCCTCCCCGGTACCCCCAAAGCGGTCTACTCACCAGCAGGCTGCTTTCAGTGTCCTCTCTGGCTGACATCTTCAGTAAGGTGCAGACAGGAGAGATGCAGGGGAATCCAGTCCTTTTAAATTTTCAAATTTGGCGCCGACACGCCCCCTTTAAGTGAGGCCCCGCCCCCCATGACGCGGCCGCGCTGACGTCACGCCGCGCCGGACCCGGGGGATACGCCGCATACACTGGGACGCCGCCGACTAGAACACACGTGGGAACGCACGCCGACCGGCCCCACCGCCTAGGAGACACACATGGCGCCGCGCTCGCGCCGACCGGACCGCACCGAGCGCTTCTATGCACGCTGGCATACCTCTCTAGACGTGGATCCCTGGAGACGCCGGCGTCCGAGCCTGCAGGTACCGGGGCTGCTTCCTTCCGGGACGACAACCCCACTGGGCAGCGTACTGGGGGAGGATTTTCCCACTGGAGGAACAGTGCTGGGTAGATCCTGCGGGTGAGGGTTCCCTCGTAGGGTCTCACCCGCGCAAGCCCTGCCAGCCCGAACAGAGGGTCGTCCCCCCACGGGCGGACAGGCTGCATGGGAGTCTTCTTTTCTTCGTTTTCCTCCAGCATACACCTGGAGGCCCGCTTGGACTGTCCTGTAGGGACAGGAAGACACTGGTGAGCCGGTGGTGGGAGTTACCTTTTGTATTCTCCGCTTCCTGTCCCAACAGGTGTCCGGCGGACAACCTCCATGTGTATGCTGTCAGGATGACGAGGGGAAAAGATGTTTTTGTGCCAAAAAATCTCTCTAAAGTGCTAATCAATTAGGCTGTCTTGCTTTCCATAAACATGAGCGATCCCCGCCCCCCCCGCAGCACGGTGTGCGGAAAAAATCCCGGCATGTACTGTCTGGGCATTCGCATGGAATGCATCGCCCATTGTTTTTAGTGGGGTTGGTAAAGGTGCAAGCGATTGCGATGTGAGGTTTACAATTGAAAACAATGGATGGATTGCTACTTCCCTGATGGTTCATGGTCCGATATCGCACTTGCCGGTATGAAATTAGCTTTCTTCTGATCTGCTTCTCTCTCCATAAGGGTATTTGCACATATCGTGGTAAAAACTGCACCAAAATCCACATGTGGACTTTGGTCATGGAATTAACTCAATACATTGCAATGAATGGATTCCATGGTGAGAATTCATGCCAAATAAAGCATGCTGCAGATTTTTTCTAGCTGTACGTATATTAATACCACATTCATTTACATTGTACTGTACATTGCTGCGGAGTTTCGTCATGAAAACCACAGCCACAATTTAACTGTATGTCAACTATGTATGAACTTACCCTAACAGACAGCGAGTCACAACACAGGAAGTGGAGCAAGGTATTTTCTCATGTTATCTTATGGAAGTCTACAGAGGGAAGGGGATATACACCCAAAATATATTCCAAATCAATCATGGTCTACAACATTAAATCATATTCAAAGGCACATATAAAATCAATATCACTACTCTGGAGATGCATACAAGCACACACATCAGTATATGAGTGCTTTTACATGAGTGGAATTAGCCCACGTTACGTACCAAAAAACACAGCTTAATCTGCTGTGGAATTCTGCTACTAGATCCACAGGTCTACTTGTGACTTTTGATGTAGAATTCACAGGCGAATTAAGCCACTTTTAATTACACATCAAAATCTGCATGGAGTCTGTGGATTTTGGTGTGGAATTTACTGTATCTTTTGGTGGATAATGAGAGTCAATTCCACCTGTGTTAATGTACCCTATAAGGGCGACCAACCAGCTAACATACTAATGGACAAACTATTAGAAAATGGCATGCTGTAAAAACACTGAATATCAGATAGCTAAATCAGATACACAACATATTAACGGTTACGTGTGCTGCTGGGATCTGTTGTACTATGTACTCCTAGCAGCACAGTCAGGCGGTTGAGGGTTAATTGAGCGAGCTGGGTGTGGTACTTTCTGCTAGCCAATCTCCTGGATCTGTGCTCACATATAAACCCAGCTCCTGGTCAGTCTGGCTGGGTTCCCTAGGGTGAGCACTCATGTTAGTTCTGTGTCCTGTAACTTATCAGTCATGTTCTGCTTGTTCCCACTCTGATCTGTGTTTGCAAGTAGGTCTATTGTCTCTCTGCTTCCCCAAGATTGTTTGGACACCTGTAGTCCTAGTCTGCAGTACATGCAGCCCCCTTTTCCTTCCCCCTGTACAGGTGCAGCCTCCAAAGGTCTTATGTCTTGTTCTGTGTGTCAGTTGGTGTAACTTGACACGGTTCCCTATGTCAGCTTGTGTAGTTGACTGTCTATTCCCCCTGTATGAGGACATATAGACTTGCTGTGAGTTTCATCTGTGTGCATGTGAGCTCTGAGTGGAGTCTGTCTGGCTGTGTGCCCTGTACTCTGTCCTGTTCCTGATGCAGCTGGCTGTGTCTCCAGTGCTCTGTTCTGTCCTGTTGCAAGCCTTGCTGAGTAATCTCTGTCTTGCTCGTTCATGTCCGTTTGTACGTTTAAATTCTGTCAGTTTCTTGTCAGTTTGCTGCGTGACCTGCTATCTGTGTCCTGTCCTGCTGCAGCTTTCGGTGTGAACACTGTCCGATTCTGTTGGACTCCTGGTTAGTGTAGGGACTAGCGGTATAACCAGGAGCCATGAAGTGGCCCGCTAGCTTTCAACATCTTGTACAACATGTCAACCAATACCTGGTATTTACGTTCAGCTTATCTGTTTCTAGTGGTTGCATGTTGTGTGCTGTGTATCCTGTTCTGTCTTTGTCATGTGGCATGTGTATGCCTCCTGGTCTGTGGCGTGGTTCCTAGGATCAGCTAGGGCCCAGATCCGAAGACCGCTGGGCTGCCCTTATTGGGGCAATGTCCCCGCTTAGGTAGGGCCATGCCATCCTCCCGGTAGACTGGGTCAGTTGCCTGAATCCTGTGTGAATCCTGTGTGACCCTGGTGCTACCTGTGTACATCCATTCCATCCATATCTTTCCCATTTTTGGGTGCGATTGTGTGGGCTCCCGTGCTTAGGTTGCCCACACGATCGTAACATTAACTGTATGTAGTCGAATACTAGAAGGAGGTGTACATATGCTTTATCGATTACAGCTTGTAATGAGTATGATAAGCTGTACATAGGTAATATCCCTGTGCTCCAACATGCATTTTTTCTAGCTTTATCAGGAGGGGTGCTTAAGATAATGACATACAGGGTAAAAATAGGACATGGAGCCAATTAGGATTTAGAGTAGGAAAATTTGGTTTAGGAGAACGGATGGTGAGGGGACCAACTTTTCTAATTTTGTCAAGAAAACTGATGAATGCATTGTTCGCACAAACAAAAGGTCAATTGTACACATGGACATCTAAAGGAGTTCACTGTAATCCAATTGATTACATCTTCAAGTCGAAAAGTACAGTTCTAGCAGCAAAAACGTTCTCAGACACAGATTTTGGCAACAAGCAGTCACTGGTCAGAACTACAATCAAACTAAATTTCTGCAATTGCAGAAAAATAGCAGCAGCATTGATGTTCAACACGAAAATAGTGCCTCTCGCTTGTGTAGTAGAAGTTTAAAAAGAAAAAAAAAATTTGCTTAATACCTTTGAAAAAGAGTCATACGAACTATGGGAGAAAATCAAAAGAATTACAATCAAAAACAGCAAACGGAAACATGCCATGTGAAAAAGCAAAATGAAAAATAACCTGGCTATCAGCAGACACCATCCAAATCACCAACATGCGAGGAGCAGCAAAAGCTACTGGAAACAGGGATGATTTCCAATGGCTACATGCCCAGTTTCAGCATGAAGTAAGGAAAATCAAAGAATGTTTTTGGATAAAGGATCCACAGCAAGAGACAGTTCACACTACACATACTGAAGACTGCACAGACTCACAGGAACATGACACTTATCACATCAAAACACACACTGAACATGCCTACTCACACCTCATGTCTGGCCAGATGCACAGACACGCAGGAACATGATACTGTTCACACTGAACCAAAAGTGCAAAAGCCAGCAGCCACTAGCAGAGGAGCTGGTATATATGAGCAGCAGACTTGGGGGATTGGCTGGCAGGAGCAATCCCCACCTAGCCAGCTCGATCAACCCCACCTGTGGAGCTGTGCTGCTGGAAAACATGTATTACAACAGATTACAGATTCCCAGCATTACACTAACACAAACACTGCTAAAACATTGCTCTCTACACTGTAAATCGCTGCATTGAAAAACACAGCATTTTTACAAATGCTTGTGTAAGGGTGGCTAGGCAAGTATAGAAAAATTAAATTAACAAAAGAATAATCTAAAATCAATTCAATATTTGGTGTCCATGGATTGATGGGGTAATTTAAAATCTCCCTGCTCCTGGCTACCAAATGTAGTCGAGCGCCTAGAGATTTTAAGGGGGGGGGAACACAGTATGCGGTCCCTGGTCATCTGATTGCCGTTATCCGGTGAAAGGGGATGAAGCTTTTTACCGGAGGCCTCCACATTTCAGCCACAACAGGATTCTCCTCCACGCACCTTCCCTGGCTTCGTGCATGCACCAGCCAACAAAAGGCGGGGCACATGCGCAGGAGCAGGGAAGTAAATTTAAAATCTCCTTGCTCTTGGGTACAAAGGAGCAGTCACCAGAGGTCTCGTTGAGCGGTCCCCCGTCACATGATAAAAAGTTAGCCATCTACCAGTTAGGCCGGTCTCACACGACCGGATAGAAATTGTGGATTTCGCATATATTCTATCTGCATGTATTCTATCCGCGGTAAAATTCTATCTGCAGATCAATCAAATGCACTGGATTACACAATTGTGCTCACATTAGCGAGTCAGAATTATGTAATCCACTCACAGAAAAAAAGAATGCAGCCTGTTCTATTTTACTGCGCATATCCGCAGCATAGAGCCCATTGTGCTCTATGGACTCAGATATACCCACAGGCCATATGCAACTACATTGTACAACGGCTGCGGGCACCCGCATCACCGCAAAGCAACGGCACGGGAAATATACACAAAAGAGGGGTACTGTGCATGACCACCTGTGTGAATACGCAGTGATGCAGAGTACATTACGCAGTTGTATGCAGGGCCACGGCCGGCCTCACAGCTGGGATCCGCTGAGGGTCTCTGCGAGTGGATTTAACATACAGCAATGTGAGCACGGCATTATTCAGATCACTACCTGTAATACGCAATTTACAAGACGTCCCCGGGAACGTTCACCTTACTACAGTTGCAGGAGCAGCTTGTTGAGCACCTTCTGTTTAAGACCACCACACCTCAGCAAGTGCCACTTTTAACTCCCCATCCCTGCCACCGAGGTTAAGTGATACCCACCAAAAAAGTGGTCAGGTTTGCAGCAAACAGGAAAGGAGGGATACCTGGTTTTATTGCCCCATGTGGCAATCACAACTTGGCCTCCATAATTACCCCTTTTCAGATATACCATACAGTTTGCATCCTTCTGCTTTTCAGTTCTGAAAGCCACCAACTGCTCCTTTCAGTTTGGGTCCTGTTGTGCATACAGACATAAGATTAGGGCCACAATGGGTATGTTTCTGAACACAGGACAAACAGGGGTATCCACCATGGGAGGCAAATCCCCTTTTCATGTGCACTGTAGGAAAAAAAACTGACCTTAAAATTACATATTTGCAAAAATATAACATTTTATGTTTTCTCTTCTAAATTGCATTAACTCCTGAAGAAAATACTGTGGATTCAAAATACTCATGACACTCCTCAGTTAATACATTGAGGGGTATATTTTTTTTTCAATGGTGTAATTTGTGGGGGTATCTATCATTCTGACATCTATGAGCCTTTTCAATCTTGCTTGGTGTAGGAAAACAAAAAAATGTTCCTCAAAATGTTAATGTTAAAATAAACAGATGGAAATATAGATCTTATCAAAAATCTGTATAGTAGGTTTGTACATATTTAAGATATTGCAGTTGAAAATGTGAATAAAAAAAAATGGCGCTTTAAATAAAGATACACAAATCGGTCTATTTTTACCACCTAAATGAAGTACAACATGTGGTAAAAAAATCAATGTCAGAATCACTTGGATATGCAAAATTTGGCTTGGTCATTAAGGCACAAACAGGCTTGGTGACTAAGGGGTTAAACTCCTCACTCAGCTTCTGAAAGGTTATTTTTGAATTTTCAGTGAGGTTAGAAATACTCATTACTCCTCCCTCCACCCACCCACCGAAAGGCAGTCCAATGAAAACTTAAGGATCTCTATCAATACTAGTACGCTTTTTTCAGTAAGTAGGTCCATGTCTCTACTTTGGCCCTAATGGTTGGGAATTCTGGTATGTGAATGGAGGGGTCCAAGGACAGAGCTAGAATTAAGTTCTTTATAGATCTGCCTTCATTAAATTTTGTTCTAGCAAAGGCCAACCGATCCCTCCAGCATGGAAGAACCAGGGTCTTATTTGCTTTATTAAGTTAGCTTGCATGTAGGCCTGTAAATTTGGAATCCCTAGTCCCCCTCTGTCCCTCGAGCAGTACATGATAGATGCTGCTATACTTGAGATTTTATTTTCCTAGATAAAAGACATAATTTGTTCTTGTAGAGTTTTTATTCATTTCTGTATGTAAAGGAGAGGGAGGGAATAGATACTGTATAGTATTTTTGGAAAAGCTATCATTTTTTTTATAAACAATCCTTCCTAACCATGAAGGTTCACTCCCAGCAAATTTAGTTTAGTTCCTTCTGGAGGACTTTGAGGAGTTTGTTGATGTTTTTGGTTAGCACATCTTATAGGGGAAACAAAAGTCCGATCCCTAGGTAGGGGACCGTTGCCTCTTCCCACGAGTAGGGGAATTCTATTTTGATTTGGTCTTTTAGGTACCTGAAGTGCGACTCCTGAATGCAAAGGTTATGCATTTTAGATGTGATCACTTCTTTCCATACAGCCACTTGCTTGTATGGCAAATTTGAGCCCTTTGCGTTTATAGACATGATTTTTAATCTCATGGTGTTTTTTTTGTTGTTGTTTGCTGGGAACTGGAGGTGTTGTCCATTTTCTTGCTTTGGCTTCTTGGTGGAATTTCAGAGGAACTGATTGAGATATAGAATACTGTTGTGGGAATCTGTCTTTCTTGCAGTGTTACAAAGGAGAACTAACATTCTGGATCTGGAAATGTTAGCTGGGGAAACAAACTTGAAGCCATTGAGTCGTTGAGAATGGTTAATGGGTTGATTTCTTCTCTAGTGGGTTAACTTCTGGCAGACTTTGCGAAGGAACTGTCCTGGAGTGAAAAGGTTCAGCCATATTAAGATGAAACCTTTTGTTGCCTCCACAATTACACAGGTTCCATGTTAAGTCAAGATGTGGTTTCTTCTTTCAGGATAATCTTTTGTTTAAATTTGAGAGGGGGAACTTCGGACCATTCTTGGGGTATCCAAGTGGCTTTGTTTCCCAGAGGGATGTGTATTCCCCATTTTAGTAAGATACTTTGGGCTGCTTCTGGCTTGGAGATGATATGGGGGGTACTTCCCTGACTATTATGAGTTTTATCGGGAATCCCCATTTGTATAAAATGTTGTTTTGCCGCACCGTGGATGTGATGGGGCTGATTTTTTTTCCTGGCGAGCATTGTAGCTTGAGAAAGGTCAGCGTACAACTGGATTTTAGCATACTGGTATGGTATGTTCCTGAGCTTTCTCATTGCTTGCATCATATTGTGTGGTAGAAGTGAATACATGCAATTACATCTCTGGATAGTTTTTTGGAGATGGTTTTAGGGCATGGTAGTCTATGGACTCTATCGATGACAAGTTCATCCTGTTTATCATCTAGGAACAGTAATTAAATTAGACCTTCAGGTATCCTGGTAGCTCAGCTAAGGTTACAGAATCTTCTACTCTTATTTTTATGTTATTACGTCTATTGCTGTCTTCCAGGTCCGCTAGTTTCAATTTGACGTTTTTCATTGTGAGTCAGTTACTTTGTTCATCTTCGCTTCCAGGTGTTCCACTCTGCCACCTAGTGTATTTAACGAGGAGTTGAATGATGCATTAATTGTGGCAATGTCCTTTTTAGGGATCCTCTCAGGGCTCAAGTCATATCTCTGATAAAGCTTTCAGACGCTGCTTTATCAGAACAGGATAGCCGCGAGTAGGTCTGCTTCATCACTGTAATCCGGTCCTCTCTCTTCATTTCTTGCTGTGTGAGAGGCCTTTGGTGTTTCCCTTCTTTTATGCTGCATCTGCTCTGGGCTTGTTTTAGATCCAAGCTGGCGTCTTTCCTGCCTGAGAATCTGTGTTGGGGCAAGTGGTGTTCACCTCCCTCTGCACTCCTTGTCTTCCTGCGATTTGTGTTCTGGGTGAGTGCTCAGGGAGCAGGGGATTGAGACAAGCTCACTTACCAAGCTCCTGAAGCCAGGGGTCGCCACACGTTGCTGCTCACAGCATCTGTTCCTTCTCCATAGAGGGCCCTGCGGCCTGCAATCCTCCTCCAGATTTCTTGTTGCGAAGGGCCGGGCTTCACTTGATGCTTCCTCGTCATCCCTACTCTCAGACAAGTAGCTTTTACAGTCTCCTAGTGCTCTGTGGACCATTGCGTTTGTGTCGCTGTGTGGTGTAGGGAACAGAACTCACTCGGATGCTACTGGTTCCATCCAGGCCATGTCCTTCATAATTGCTAATTTTTGACAAGAAATATGCAGTATGTAGAGTTAGTCTCCGCGAAAATACCATAATGTCTTTTTTGTAAGGCCAGTGGCATATGGCCGAATTTAAAAAACGGAATCCGCGATAGTCACCCACGCGGATGATCTGCGGTATTTGACATCCATTTAAAGAATAGAGCATTCACATGTCCGCTCACATCCGCAGACAGCGATTTCTGCAAGCAGAAATAAAATCTCAGCATGTTCTATTTTAGAGTGGATTCTGCAGACTGCTTCCATTGAAGTGAATGAAAGCCATGCGCCCCGTGGCCCATCCGCATTCGACATAGCAACGGCACAGGAAAAAACAAAGATTTAGAAAAAAAACACAACTGTACTACGCATGACCGACGGCAAGCTGTCACAGTCATCCACCAACACAGAAGAAATCAGGTATGCAGGGTTGCTGGGTGTCAGAGCTGAATACCGCTGTGGGTTCCAGCATGCGGAATCTGATCTGGTCGTGTGTCGCCGGTTTTAATCTTCACCCTCATAAAAAAAAAAGTCATGATGAAACCTGACAGACTCATTAAAGTTGATGACTTTCTGGTATCCATTTGAGAACTGGTCAGGCATACTGTAGCTTTCATGACATGGCTCAATTACAAATCTAAACCATGTTGTTTTGTTAGAGCCCTACCTGCGCTACTACCATTCTATTTACTACATAGGCAGTACCTATTTTGACTGAGACAGTGGGGGGAATTTATTAAGAGCACAGTCTTAATGTTATTCCTGCCAACGCACACATCTGATATATTAGGTGCATCTTGCTCTTACACAAAATTGTAAGCAAGGTCCAATCTGACATACATTTCTGTGAATTTACAAGCTTATGTCGTAAATTATACATAAACATGTCAGTCCAAGGTGGCCATGCCCCCTCTAGACACACCATGCTCCTTTTTAGGGAAAAATAGCATATACAGATGAAGCAATCAAATTCGAAATGCTTTTGTGCAAGAAATGCTTGCGCAATTGGTTTTTACACCATGTGTATGACGTAAAATGTTTTAGAATTTCCCCCAGTATCTTTACTGCATGCAGATGTCTCTGCATTTAAAAATAGCCGATAGCCTGTGAAGCAAATACGCCACAAAAAGGGCAATTTAGAAATGTCCAAGTGGGTCTGTTTTTTTTTCACTCTAAGTAAAAATACTTAAAGGGGTTGTCCCGCGAAAGCAAGTGGGATTAAACACTTCTGTATGGCTATATAAATGCACTTTGTAATATACATCGTGCATTAAATATTGGCCATACAGAAGTTATATACTTACACCCCCCCCCCCCCGTTGTTGGCGTCCCCGTCTCCATGGCGCCGACCGAAGCCTTCTTTTGCCTCGATTAGACGCGCATGCGCAGTCTGCCTCTCTGTCCCCTTGAATGGGGCCGCTCCGGCATGCGCAGAAGACCTGTGGGGCGCGAGCACACCGGAGCGGCCCCATTCAACGGGACAGAGAGGCAGACCGCACAAGCGCGTCTAATCGAGGCAGAAGGCTTCGGTCGGCGCCATGGAGACGGGGACGCCAACACCGGGGGGGGGGGGGGGGGGGGGTAAGTGTATAACTTCTGTATGGCCAATATTTAATGCATGATGTATATTACAAAGTGCATGAATATGGCCATACAGAAGTGCTTAACACCGCTTGCTTGCGCGGGACAACCCCTTTAACACCGACAATACGATTTCCTCAGGTGAGAGACATGCTAAACCAGCTAGAGATTAAACCCCTGGTGGAGTTCTATGTGGAAATACGAGCACCGCCGGGAGCCTGGATGGTATACCTACAGCTGAGGGGTTCGCTGGCCTCCCTGACACCCGGGTCAAACTTATCTAAGGCTCTTACTCCTTTTGAGGAACTGTGCATGACACCAAAACCCCCTGGACACATAATCTCCATACTATACAGGATGTTGCTGGACCGTGAGATGGGGGATGAACTCCCAGGGTATACACTACTGGGAGAGTGAGTTGGGGACAAGCTTCTGCGAATCTTTGGCGGAGGGCCTTCATCCTAACCCATAAGGGTACAGCCCATTCCAGGTTACAGGAGCTAAATTACAAGATCCTGTCACATTGGTACACAACCCCCGGAAAAGGTACACAAAATGTTCCCCCAGTCCTCCTCTCAGTGTTGGAGGTGCTCTAGTGGAAGGGGCAACATGACACACATTTGGTGGGACTGCTCCCCGGTGGCGACATTATGGAGGGATGTGGAGTCGCTGTTCAACACTCTGTGCGGAACAGGAGTAGTGTTCACACCCGAGATGGCATTGCTGTCCATGTTCCAGGGGACGGTTGCCCAGGCGAAAAAAGGCCTTCTACGATTCTTTATACTAGCAGTAAAACAAACTATCCCAAAAGTACTGGCGTGCCACTTCGGGACCCACCAAGATCCACTGGGTGGAAGCAATTAACATGCTAGCAAGATGGGGGGGGGGGGGGGTAAGTATATAACTTCTGTATGGCTAATATTTAATGCACGATGTATATTACAAAGTGCATTTATATGGCCATACAGAAGTGTTTAACCCCACTTGCTTTCGCGGGACAACCCCTTTAACGTGTTGCAAAACTAAACCAAATCTTCCAAATAAAAAGAAATTGACATTACAATGTTAAGCACAATTTTAAACATATGAAAGAAAATAAATGAGGAAACATTAAAAAAATTATTGCATTGCTAGGTAAAACAAAATACAATTCAAAAGTGCAGCAATTTCTTAAATCCAGATTAAGAACTCTTAAACAGTTCCTTGACAATTTTCCAAGCTAGTCCACAAAAGAGGCTTTTTAAGCTCGTCTTTAAGGACATTCCCAAAACAAAAAGGGAATATTCTGTTCCATGGTCCTAAGAATATATTTTATTTAATTAGATGTGCCTTGCGGTTCTTACAAAATTGCCTTTAAGCTAGTAAGTGTAATTAAACTTAATAAAAACATTAAATGTTTTACCCTCTGTTCTTTAAATCAGATGTAAGGCATTCTCTTTAGTCAGAACTCCTGATTTATGCCATAGAACACAGCAAAATGGAAAACACTTAAGGGGTGCAATAGAAAATGTTGGGAGTGAAGCAGAATTTCATAAGGAAAATTGCCTCTGTGCACTACGAAGTGCAGCTGCTGTCACTTAATAAGGATGACAGAAGCATAAGAAATTTAAGAAGCATGAGCTCAGCTAAGTCTTTGCTAATTGGCAAAATTGAATAATACTTATTTTGCTACTTGTTTCAGTAACATCCATTGGACCTAGACTTAAGGCCCATTTACATGCAAAAAGAATTGTTCAAAAGAGTAGCAGCTTACCACCTTCATTTTGCATATAAATGAGCCTCCGTGACCTGTATGCAGAGAACAACAGCTGGTCTGTTCTCTTCAGTCAGCTCCTTTGTTCTGCTTAGGGGCTGCAAGCCTAATACAATGTAACCAAGGCTCTCCTGGAGGATACAACACCATGGACAGCAAACACAGCATGTGTCCACCTCATTAAAACATTTAAGGTGATCACGAATCGATAGTTGGATAGAAGTAAGTGTCCACGGTAGCGTCACAATCGCTAGTTGATTCGGGCTCAGCAAAATTTTTCAAGACAGGAAATGTTGCAAAGATCTGACAGCCAGTTAATTCTTGATTGTCATTCAGCTTGTAATTTTCTTTTATGCGCCTCAATATCACTTGTGGAACAAGTTACTACAGGAGGTGGTGAGTTCTCCTTCAATGGAAGTGTTCAAACAAAGGCGTCTGGACAGACATCTGTCTGGGATGATTTAGTGAATCCTGCACTGAGCAGGGGGTCGGACCCGATGACCCTGGAGGTCCCTTCCAACTCTACCATTCTAGGATTCAGTTAAAGCTGAATAGTTTACAAATCTGAAAAATTGAATTTGGTTTAGCAATTAATTTAACATGAAACCTTTTTTTTTTGTGTTGATTCTTGCTGGAAATGCCGGCAACAAAATACACAGAGAATAGAACCCATTGTTACCAATGGGTTCATTCTAACTAGTATAGTGTATTTGTTGGTGGAATTTCCAGCATGCAAAAATATAGGCACTACCCTATCTTTTAGGCGTATTATGCTGTCAAACACGGGCATTTACACAAAAAGGCCATTTGCGCCAGCATAAAAACAGCCTGTCAAGTCTCCACAGTACCCTAGGGAACAACCTGTCAGGAACGCGATGATGTGATAGTTATACTTACCGGGGTCTCTATTGGTGGTCAGTCCTGTCCTTAGTACTATTAAGATGCTGTGGCATGGCCTGAAAAAGACTGGGCATACAAGGCATCCAGGGAGGAATCGTCCAAAATTCTTAATATTGTGAAAATCTTTTGCAGCTACAGGCGAAGGCTTTGTGGACATGAATGCTGCTAAAAGGGGATCAACAGATTAAAATTCAAGGCTTCACTTTTTCTCCCTACACTGTGTTACTTCAATGTACAACTTTGTGATATAATTGTGAGTTAGATTACAATGTAACACAAATTGTGTCACATCTTATTAGCAATGAACGCAGAAATCCAGGAAATTCCAAAGGCTTCACTTCATTGTAACTAACAGTTTGTTTTCTACTAGACAGCTTCATCTACTGTAAAGAATAAGACGCCTAGGGTGCGTTCTCCCATAATGGTATATGCTGTGGAATATTCTGTCGTATGGGAAAACCTGCACCAAAATCCACATGTATAACATACAGATTTGAATATAGCCTAATTCAGCAAGCGATTCTGCATCAAAAACTACGCGTACATTTAGATATGTGAATTTTGATTGTGGAAAATTTTGCAGAATCTTGTGAAATATTCTTATGTGTGAAAGGTCACCTTCATACCTCAGGGTAGAAGTGCTTTCTCCCTTTGTACCATTCCAGGCAGAGAATAGAGAAACAAACCTCTCTTACCATCAATACCATAACAAACCTCATCAATACTATTATGAATAGCTACAACTTATTTCTCCCAGCTACGGATGGAACAGCATCTCTGGAGAACAAACTGCAAATCCGACAAGTTAAATAGCGGAGAACGACACAAACATTCATTTCATTGCCACATGTAGGCATTGGTTTTTCAGCTCTAAAAAAAAAAAATCAATCAATCTTGACACAAACTTATCAGAAATGACAAACAGATCATGTTTATTAAAGAATAAATACCGAGGGCCTTTATGTAGGATTACCTTATCTTACACAGAAAAATAAAAAAATTAACAAAGTGTGTAATTACGGCAATGAAATGGCTAGGTTTCACCTTATTGATGAATAAATGTAATTGTCTAATGAGAACCTTGAATGTACACAAAGTTGCTTACATGGAAAGGTTGATATACTGTATTATACAAAGAAATTAGACCCCTTCAAGCTACTTCGGACTCCTTCTCTACAAGCTCCCAGTTTGTTAGTCCGTATCCAACTGAGTGTGGCAATAGGCCCCGTCAACAGTTGTGGCCATGCTTCTTCCTCATTTAGATGGGGGGGATCATATCTCTATTTAACTGTTCATAGTCCAGATGCAGCACATGAACCAAGCTTCCAGGACCATAGTTTGCTTATGGTGCTACAAGTTGCGTTCAGTGGAACAAGTGTTACACTAGCTGTAGAAACAGTTAAACATGGCTACAATATGTCTAACTAAATAGGATCTGACCCTTTTCCCGTTTTTAAATGTGGGAGTGGGTAGGGTTATTTATTTTTTAACAGTATTCCTAAGTAATGTTAAGGCACAACCCATCTACATATACCTATTTGTGTTCAGGGTATTGTCAGTTTTCAGCCCCAAACTGGACAATGGTGGCGAATTACATAAAACAAGCCTTTCCTTTTAGATTCAGCACTGCAGCTCCACTCATCTCCAGCAGGCTTTGTTTATCTAGCTGCAACTTGCATGTCATGTTGACAACATGTGACCGTTGAGGTCAGTGATTGACTGCAGTGGTTACATATCGTTGACATGATGTCATCCATGCACACAGGTAAAGATAGTCCACCAGGGAATGCCAAGTAAGGTGCTGTTGAATCTAACGGGTAAGTAATGCTTGTTTTGTCATTTACAGCAATTACCTGCTTTTGGGTTGAAAATGGAAGTTCCCTTTAAATGTTCAAATGATCTAAGTCTGAAAATTCATAGTTGTCACTTTCTGTCACAGAAAGCTTCAGTTAACAGGGTCACGATCACACAAAGACTAAGCTTTGCTGAGGACTAAAATATTTTTAAAGCAGGTGGGAACACCTCATTTGTCATGCTTAACTTAAAAATTAGTTAAAGGAGATGTCCCGAGGCAGCAAGTGGGGTTATACACTTCTGTATGGCCATAATAATGCACTTTGTAATATACATTGTGCATTAATTATGAGCCATACAGAAGTTATAAAAAGTTTTTTACTTACCTGCTCCGTTGCTAGCGTCCTGGTCTCCATGGTGCCGACTAATTTTTGGCCTCCGATGGCCAAATTAGCCGCGCTTGCGCAGTCCGGGTCTTCTGCTGTTCTCTATGGGGCTCCGTGTAGCTCCGTGTAGCTCCGCCCCGTCACGTGCCGATTCCAGCCAATCAGGAGGCTGGAATCGGCAGTGGACCGCACAGAAGAGCTGCGGTCCACGGAGGAAGAGGCCATCTTCAGCGGTGAGTAGAGAAGTCACCGGAGCGCCGGGATTCAGGTAAGCGCTGTGCGGGTGGTTTTTTTAACCCCTGCATCGGGGTTGTCTCGCGCCGAACGGGGGGGGGGTTTAAAAAAAAAAAAACCCGTTTCGGCGCGGGACATCTCCTTTAACTTCTTTTGACTATACAATCACCACTGGTGTCCTACAATGGTATTACCATTAGCGAAAAGACATGAGATGACCAGAATTGTGCTTCACAAAGGGGTTGTGCCAACATCACAATCCTTTTTTATACAACCTATTAGGGCACATGAACACTGGGATCCCCTTCTTACAGACAAGCTTTCGATTCCGCCTGACTTTGAGCAGTCCTTGTATTAGAAGGAGGAAATTTATGTGAATGGCCGTCCTGCAATACTGTAGCGAAGAGGTCTGGTTGGTTGTGGTTTCCTTCAGAAAAATCAGCAGTTTGATGGGTGCATGATTCAGGGTGATCAACTGTTTGCCTGGGTGTAGCAATCTGAAAGATTATGCATCTGATGGCAAAAGCTTTTTAAGGACTACCTGGATAGACCTCTTTTTATGGGGTACAGTACCTTTCATTAAGTAACACTCAGACAGCTTTGAATCATAATACTGCCTTTGTGATACTGGGACCTAAGGACTTCAATGCAGATAAGGGGACACGTCGATGCTTAACATGTACGAACATAAAGCACTATGCTGTTGTAAACACAAATACTCAAGAGGTTATCAATATCCCAGACAATTAAGGAGATAAAGCATAAGTAAGATAAAATGTCTTGATTGTGGTAAAACTCCCTTAAAACATAAGTCAATAGCCTTGGAGCCAATAGTCCATACGATATATCAGTGCAACAGCCCTGCTGTAAAGCCTCATTATGTAACATCACACACTTCATATATACATCTCTATTAGTAATTGATGATAGTAATGAGAAAATACACAAAACAATTTTTCTTTTTTTACACAAGTACAAAAAGTATACCGTGCTTTCGTGTTGTAAAATATAAAACCGAATTTGGAGTAGACAAGGTATTCTTTCGTAATTTTGTTCAGTAGTGTTGAATACCTACTTGCTTTCATGTTCACCCAGATGTGCTCATGGCTCTGCAGTGTATAATACATGAAAAATAAAGTTTTCACACACCCTATTTTAGTCCGACAGCTGTTCTTCAGCTTACTCTCCACTTAGTATACGCTCTATCTCCTCTAAGCGTTTCAAAGCAGCAACTCTTTTATTTTCAATGTCTTTGATTTCTTTTGTGGATTTTTGTTTAACTTGTTTCTCAGTGTTTTTCTCTTGCTGACTCTTAGTCTTTACTTGTACTTTGTTTTTCGTTTTTGTGGGTGTATTCATTTTTGGTATATCATTTTCTTCTTTCAATTTTTCAAACGGAGTTTTTTTTTTCCCTTGACTTTGTCCTTCAGACATTGACTGGACACCCAAAGTGTGCCCAGCAGCATTCAGTGACATAATTTTACTGCGTACTATGCTTAGATGTCGCTGAATATATTCCTCATGAGGGGCTAAGGCCAGCGTTTCAACAAGGCACCTTTCGGCTCTCAAAAGATCTCGCTCTTCAAAATAAACCACACAAAGGTTATGTTTTCCCTGTACATTATTGGGATCCATTTCTAGAATTTTTTCAAAACATTTCTTGGCTCCTTTAGTGTCTTTCTTTTGATTCATAAGGATGTCTCCTTTGAGGATAAGGCCTTTAATATGGTCAGGGAAGTAACGAAGAAGCTCCTCCAAGATTGGTAATGCATCCAATTCCCTGCCTGTCTGAGAGTAGAGAAGGGCCAGGTTGAAGAGAGCACTTCGGAAACCATGCTGTAACTTTATTGCTTTTTTCATCCACTTTTCAGCTTCTAAATCCTTCTTCTCATCCATAGCCAACATTCCCAAATTAAAATACCCATTTGCATCTTGTGGCTCTTCCTCAACGTAAGTCAAAAGTCTCTTCTTAGCTTCTGGTCGTAATTTGGGATTGCCTCAAAAAGAAAACAAAAAAAAAAACAAAAAAAAAACAACACATTTTTCTTTTTTTTTTTTAAGAAAAAAGCTATTACACAGACATATTCACACAATCTCTAAAGAGGTGAAATTAAAGATTAAGTTAGGGTTTCAATTAAACTTCAAAAAAAGAATATAAAAGGGGATTCTGGAGACTGGGCAAAATTTCCCTAACATTTCCACTCATTGCCATTATTTTAAACCTAAATTTAAATCAAACTGATTTCAAGCCAACTTCAAATCTCCACATTGTTATTTAAAATGGGTGCTGAGGAGAGCAAAAGCTACATTTCCCATTGCCAGTTACTGATGAGTTTGCATTTACAACTGTACAAACTGTGTTGTCATTACAGAATTTGAAGGCACTGAGCATGCCTGACCAGTAAGATAGCTGTATATACAGGTCGTTGGTTACCAATTGAGAACTAAGCAGGAGTGGAGACCGCTGGTAAAGCAATATCTCTGCAGCTTTGTAAAATAAGTTCTACCATTATATAGCAAAATTACATGTCATCACCTTATGAAGCATATACCGTATATACTCAAGTATAAGCAGTGTTTTTCAGCTCTTTTGTTGGGCTGAAAAAGGCCGCCCTCAGCGTATACTCGAGTGAGGTTAAAAATCAATACTCACCTCCCAGCCGGCGTCTGTGTCCCCGGCGTGATGCTCTTCCCAGCGGTGTGGCAAGCTGCTTCAGACTTCTCCCCGCTGTCATCTCCCTGGCTCTGTATTGAATTCCGCCATCAGTGCTGTGTGAGGAAGCGCTGTGATTGGATTGAGCGCCAGCCAATCACAGCTGGCGCTCGATCATTCACAGCAATTCAGTGAATGACATCACTGAATGGCTGTGATTGGTTTATCGTGCGCCGGCTGTGATTGGCTGGCGCTCGATCCAATCATAGCGCTTCCTCACACAGCGCTGACGACGGGGAAATTCAAAACAGAGTCAGGGAGAAGTCAGAAGCAGCTTGACACACCGCCAGGGACACAGACGCCAGCTGGGAGGTGAGTAAAGAAGGTTTTTTTTTAACCTAGTATATACCCGCATATAGCTAGGCTTATACTCGAGTTGATAAGTTTTACCAGTTTTTTAGTGGTAAAACTTATTGACTCGGCTTATACTCGGGTCGGCTAATACTCGAGTATATACGGTAAAATTCACTTTGAATCACCAGAATACCCATTTAAGTACACACAGAGTATTGAGTTGAAATCACCTGTGGTCTAGATCAATCTGTAAAAGAATTTTATAAAAGCTTTATAATATACTACTAAAATGAAAAACCTATGTCGTTCAAAAGAGTACAAACATTGGCTTAAAAAGTAAGCTGCAAAAATTAAAATCAGATTTACTGCATGTTATTTCTAAGGTAGAATAACTGGAGGAAAAAAGAATTATAAACGCATAACATAAAAACTCGGATCTGTTATATTCTTGCATAATATATTTGGATATTGCCTCAAATTAAAACACTCATAAAAGGGTTCACAAAAAAAAAGCCGCTTCATTCTAGTATGGATTTTTACGGCTAATTGGGCAAGACTAAAGGCATTTTGCTTTAACTTATCTTTCTACACATGTATTCAATAGGAGAAATAATTTAAAAGTCAGTTGAATACTTGAAGCCCTAAACTGGCTACAGAAGCATTTGAATTTTTTTAGAATTTCAGGTAGTCTAGAAACTTACCGGATTCTTGCATGAGTAGAGCAGAGTTAAACAATGCAAGCTTATGCCGGCGATTCAGTTCAAGAGCTTGATTAAAGTGTCTCAAGGCTTCATTTGGATCCTTCAGTTCAATATAAACGATTGCAAGATTGTACCATAAGTCTGCATTCATTCCATCAAGTTCTAGAGCTCTCAGATAAGCTTCTTTAGCTTCTAAAGGTTTATTCATTTTCAAAAGTAACTCTCCCCTATGAAAAAAGTAAGACAACAAGCTGTAACGTGAGGACAACAGTGGTCATCTTTAAGATCTGCAGTAAGAGCTTAAACCGCGGCAAGAACATAAGCAACCTCAACACAACGTGTACGAACAGTCAGATGAACTCCGACCACCCGCTGCCTTGGACAGCCCACCTGGGTCAGTACAATTACTACAATAATACAAATTTATATCGTTTTTAAAAAAAAAAGATATTTAATTTAAAAAAAAAAGTTAAATTTCTGCCGCCATCTTCTGCATACAATAGCTATTTTATTTTTCCATCGACATAGTTGTGCGAGGGCTCCTTTTTTCCAGGACGTCCTGTAGTTGATACCATTGTGGAATACATATGACTTTTTGATCGCTTTTTATTGCGTTTACCGTGTCGGGGTTAATAATGCGTTACATTGTTAGATCAGGCTTTTACTGAAATTCCGATACCAAATATGTATTTTTGTTTTACGTTTTAGATTTTTTTATATTATAAATAGGTTTTTTTTTACTTTATCATTATTTATTGTTATTTTTAATAATTAGTAAAACTTTATTGATCTCATTTTTACAGCCTACTGCGATCGGGCAGTCAATCCATCAAGGCACGGGAACGGCTTGATAGGCATTCTGTCATGACAGCCCTGGGGACTTTCAGAAGGCCTCCGGCTACCATGACGCCCACATGGCTCCCTGCTATCTCATCGTGGGGGGCCCATTTGGGACACCCTAACATCGTTGAGGAATTTAACTGCCGCTGCCAGAATTGACAGTGGCATTTAAAGGGTTAATGGCCCCAATCAGTCACATGGCTGATCGGAGCTGTTGCCAGCGGGTGTTGACTGTAAGAAACAGCCGATGCCCGTGATGTATGACAAAAGATCACCGCGCAATCTCTATTCATACATAAACCGCTGATACAAGCTATATCAGCGGTCACCAAGGATTAAGGACTGATTAATTCATATTTGTTAAGCCATATGTTACAAAACAAGATTGAATCAAGCATATCACATCACCCAAATACCTGCTAATGTATGCTTGTTTGAAGTCTGGTCTCATACTTATAGCTTGTCTGTACAATTGATCGGCTTCCTCAAGTCGCGATTCATTTGCTCGGATTAAGTTTGCAAGATTTATGTAAACATTCAGGTGATTTGGTGCAACACGAGCAGCATATCTCTTTCCAGGAATTACCTTATAAAATTAAAATGAAAAGAGAACAAAAATACAAGTAAATAATAGGTACTGACAATTGTAAAAAAAATTAAAAGGTGTGCAACAAAACATGCAGGTGTACAAGTAACAAAAAACTAAACGTACTGCTAGATTCTTAAAGAGAATCCATCATCTGCATAGCGATGGGGCTAGCTGTGTAGGTTTGCAGCCACCGCCCCATTGACTATCGCATCCTTTCTTTAGTAAGTACTATTTGAAGAGGACCCGTTATGTCCTTTCACAAGTGAAACTGGCTGCATACCTTTACAGTTGGCTCTTCACTGGTTCCAGAGCATTTTTTAATTTTTATTTCTAGTCCCCGACCTCCCTGATTTGCCCACAATCGGTGAGGTTTAGTTTAAGAATCAAATACTAGTTATGTAGGCTGGCAGTGAAATGTCATTCAATGACACGGAATGCTGCAATCCGTGAAGAACACACTGTAAAAAGTACGCAGCCAGTTTTGTCTGTGAGCGGACATGCTCCTCTTTACTGACAATTTCAAGCACAATTTACTTACAATGTGACTATTCATCTAACATTCCATTTCCTCTTCCAGTTTAGTATTATATTTGCTAAGAAGACACAGTTGCATTTTTAAACTAAGCTTTTTATATTTGTAGTTAGAACTATGTTAATTTTTATGATGGTAGTTCGTTAGACAACTGACAGAGTTGGAGAGGTATCTACAAAGAAAGAAAAAAAACACACAAAAACCACTGTCCTGTGGAATATAAAGTTGTTTCACTTAGACTGAAGCATCCTGTTTTGAGGTTCTGCTACAGTACACAGACACAAAATATTCACACGGACAAAAAACAAACAGACATTCCTAAAAAACACATAATTGCATAATAACTAGTCTGCCAAGTTATTGTGTTATAATCGACACTTCATAACTTTACTGCAATTACTGGTGAAGCCTTTTTATTAGGCCTTTTCATAGTTAGAGACTGTGCTGTGGAAAACCTCACACACAAAACATATACTCATGATACTATATACATCTATGTGTCAGATAACTAATCGGCCTACCTGTGAATAAAAGGCTGGTGGATAGTAATACGTACGCTACTTAGGCCCCCTGCACACGGGCGGAAATTCCGCCGCGGGATTTCCCACAGAATTTCTGTCCGTGCCCGCTGCCATAGGATTGCATGCGATTTAACCGCGTGAAAACACGCACGGAAAACAAATCGCGGCATGTCCTATTTCTGTGCGAGCCCCACACAGAAAAGTAACAGCTGACGATCCGGCTTGGCTTTGTGCATGCGACCGCTGGGCGACAGCCGGCAAATAGAGCGAGGGGAGACGCCGGGAGCAGGTGAGCCGCAGTAGTCACTACAGGGGCACAGGTCGGATCCCACTGCGAGAATTCTTGCAGCGGGATCTGACCTGGCCATCTGCAGGAGGCCTATGTGTGTATTGGATAATTTACAGCTAAAGTGACCCTTACGATCCGTCATGTGGTTTGCTCACATGGATGAACCCACTTCCAAACACGCTAGACCGAGCTGGTTGTTACAAATCAGACTGAAGTGCCACAATGTGTGCTACCTTTTCACTAACTGAAGCAAGTTATCAGACATGCTCCATTATCAGTGCTATAGCCATACACAGGCAGATGAGGACTAACCACTTTTTCAGCAGACCTCCATTAGGTCCAATATTTGCACGCAACCATCAAGCTAGTTTTTATCTAATGTGCAGTTTTCATGACACTTTAGACTTTTCTCATTGCATATTATAGGTTTATTATGACATGCTGTATAACAGTGTTTCTCCAATCCAGTACTCAAGTACCCCAAACAGGTTAGGAATTTTAAGATATCCTAATGAGAGAACACCTGCAGTAGTTTCTAAGGCACTGATAATTATATCACCTGTGCAATACTCAGCGCTCACAATGGCGATGACGTAATTCACAGCCCGATATCGCCATAGCAATCCCTCTGAAAACCCCTAGATGCATGGCATTTTTACATAGAAACAGCCTTACATCACTGCGGGGGTTCCTTTCATCCCCGCCGTGGCTTATCACAGCCTCTGGCCCCATTGAAAACACGTGGAAGGCCCTGGATGAGACAGCCTCGCATCCCTGCAGGGCTGATGGGATCCCCCTGCGTGGCTGTCACAGCCGCAGTAGGGGATCGCGATATACTCCCATTGCTTTCAATAGGGCTGGTGGTGCTACGGCTGGCCCCATTGAAAACAATGGGTGATATTGCAAAAAGAAAGAACATGCTGTGACTTTTTTCACGCAGCATTGCAGGGGTGAAAACATCGCAAATGAGAAAGAAACCATTGAAAATCATTGGTTTCATAATCATGCGTTTTCAATCGCTCCAGCATTGCGAGAAAATATCACGTTTTTTTCGCAAGTGTGACGGAGCCCTCATGAAATTCTAAAAACCTGACCAGTCGGCAGATACTTGGGGACAGAAGTTGAGAGACATTGTTATTTGTATTACAGAACAAAAGCAGCGACAGGTGAAATGTTTGATATTATATTTTTACAGGTCAGAGAAAAGAAATTAAAATATACACATTAATCAGTTATGTTAGAAGAATAGATGCAGCACTAACAGTTTCACATATGGGTACTTTTCACCATTGTAATAGCTAGAAGTGTCTGTGACTACCGAAAATGTAGTGAAGAATATCTACCTGTGGCATAAGCGACTTTGCAATTAAATAGGATTCTTCAGCTTCTCTGCTTTTGTTGAGATTCTTGTATGTCCTTCCAACATTCATATGAGCCCCTATGTCATCTGAAAGGTAACACACATTACAGCTTTATCTTTGCAAATCCTAAACAGAACATATGATATGATGAGGAGCTGAAGGCCTTATGGAAGGCTCAGTGATTACGTGCCTTTGTGGCTACATTCATAGGGGCGAGCAGATATCGCGCTGGCCATTGTGCGTTTTTCATGGCGATGTGAAGAGATTTTGACTTAATATTACGTTTGCCCGTGTGAATGTAGCCTAAACGGTATTAAGGGTAACTATAAAAAAAATGAAAATCGTGAAAAGCGAAATGTAAAAACACAGCTTTACCTGGCTGTACATGTGTAGCTTGCTTAAAGAACCTCAAGGCTTTTGCATAATTCCTTTCGTTCTCCAGAGCATGGCCAACATTATTCCAAAGTTTAGCATTGTTTTTATTCACCTTTCGGGAAAAAAAATTAAGAAAGCATAATTAAGCACCATTCTCATGATCTGTGGAGTTTCCAGCAGTTAAACCCCAGCGATGTATCACCTATTCTGTGGACAGTTGAGAGAGGAATTATTTTGCCCAAATCATTTATAACCCCATAACGACCGGGCCATAGTGTTTTTACGTCCTGCAGCTGCAGGACGTGTATGGAGGGAGGTAGCGGCGCTATCTCCCTCCATACAGCGCGGGCATCCGCTGTTTATTACAGCTGACACCCGCGGGCAATTCTGACAGCGGCATATAAATCCCCCGAACGCCGTTTGGGGGTCCCGCACGGCCCACTCGCGGTGAGATAGAGGGATCCGTGCAGGTGTCATGGCAGCCGGGGGCCTAATGACTGGCCCCAGGGCTGCCTTAGCAGACTGCCTATCAAGCCATCCACACAGGGTGGCTTGAAAGACTGCCTGCAAAAAAGCAGTATGACGTAATGCTATAGCATTACGTCATACTGCAGGAGCGATCAAAGCATCGCATGTTAAAGTCCCCCAGGGGGACTTCAAAGTAAAGTAAAAAAAAAAGATCAATAAAGTTTTTTAAATTGTAAAAAAAAAAAAAAGTTATAAAAGTTTAAATCACCCCCCTTTTGCCATATCTATTATTAAAAAATCTAAATCCTAAAATAAAAATATGTATTTGATATCGCCGCGTCCGTAAAAGTCCGGTCTATGAAAGTAGTGCATTATTTTTTCTGCACGGTGAATGTCGTCCGAAAAAAAAAAAATAAAGAACGCCAGAAATACATTTTTTTTAGTTACCCTGTCTCCCAGAAAAAACACAATAAAAAGCCTTATGTATTCCAAATTGATACTATCGGAAACTACAGGACATCCCGCAAAAAATGAGCCCTTGCTCAACTACGTCGATGGAAAAATAAAAAAGTTATCGCGCGCACAAAATGACCGCAGAAAATAATTGAAAAAAATTAAATATCTTAAAAAAAAAATACAAGTACTACAGCAAAAACAATACTATATAAGTTTGGTATCGTAGTAATCGTACGGACCGATAGAATAAAAATATCAGGTCATTTTTGTTGCAGTTTGTGCACCGTAGAAACAGGACGCACCGAAAGATGGTGGAATGTCGGTTTTTTTTCCATTTCTCTCCGCTTAGAATTTTTAAAAAGTTTTTCAGTACATTATATGGTACAATAAATAGTGCCATTGAAAAATACAACTCATCCCGCAAAAAACAAGCCCACATACAGCGACATTGATGGATAAATAAAGGAGCTACGATTGTTTAAAAAGGGAGTAGGAAAAAACAAAAATGAAAAAAAGCAAAAAAGCCCGGTCACTAAGGGGTTAAGTAAAATGTGTTATTTTCCTCTCCGAGCACACAATAAAAGGCCTTATTTAATTTCTGAAGTTGCTGGCTGCCTGTACTGCCATGTTCCCAGTTGGCGTTTTAGTGTTACTTCCACAGTGGATTTTGCTGGGTATTTGTAAAAATTACAATAATTTTACAAAAACTGTAATTATGCAACACAAATCTTTTAGGAAAACATCATGTGTGCGCATAGCAAAGAAACATCATGCTGAATTATTAACATATTTGCCGCACCAACCAGTCAACTTGGATATATCATCACATAACTGCAATTAGCAACTTCTACAAAGGCTTTATTCAATTGTCCTCCTGAAAAGCCTATGTTAGCACTGTAAGTCTTATGCCAAAAGTGGAAAAGGATCTTGTTGAAGGAAAGCTCTTCCACTGATGGGTTGTAAAATTAGGTCCATGTTAAGACCCATTTCCACACAACGATTATTGCTCAAAAGCCGTCTTTTAAACGATAATCGTTGTGTCTAAACTAGCGGCCATTGTGCACTGTTCTTTCATCGCTGATGACTCTTATCAGCACCGCATGCTGATATTTCAGTGGGTAATGCTGATAGCATTCCTTCAGCTGGTATTCCGCTGGCAGTTCTCAGCGGGACACCAGCTGAAAGTGCCGAGAACAATGTAGCTGTTTGTATATAGAAAACAGCTGCTTTGTTCTCACAGCTATCGCAGCGGTAACCCGCTCCGCCTGCATTAACTCTTTAGTACCTAATTAGCTACTTAGAGTTATGCAAAGATGATCGCTCAAAACTGTCACTCAAACTATCGTTTGAGCGAATTTTGAGCGATCATCGTTCCATGTAAATGGGCATTTAGAGCTGTATGCTTAACAGGAATCTCAGAGCTGCGGTGCTAACAGAGGGCATAAATACAAATATCTGACATAAATATTGTAACCTTTACATGTATTCGTGACTGCTGGATCTTGCTTCCTCTCTACAAGACCAGAGAGGAAATGCTGGGAAATCAATTGCCTGTAGTTCTAAAATTACAACGAAGCCGTCTATTTTGGTCCTGGGTACAACAACATATTTAAAAGAAATAGCCAGAATAATACAGTACCTTTAAAGCAGACATAAACAAAGTATATTCAGATTCCCAGTCCCAGTTCCTGTTGAAGGTTTTCACGGCATGAGTGAAGAGCACTAAAGCTAAAAATATCCAGGATAGTTTTCTCAATCTTAGTTAACAAAGGCAGAAAAGACAAAAGGAGAAAAAAAAAAAAATTGTTAAATGTGCTACTTCGATGGCATACATATCCTTGCTTTCCTGTGAATGGATATAATGGCAAACAACAGCACGATGACTAAGGGCCAATTCACGCGGCCATATTTTCGAGCCATGTGCTGTCTGCGGAGAGGCCACAGCCTCATTATACTCTATGAGGCCATTAACATGAAGAAAAGAAAATCACTGCATGTCCTGTTTTCATCCGTTTTCACGAATGGCAATAGGACATGTAATATGGACAGCACATGGACTAGTCTCTGCATGAATTTCTTGGCGCAACTCGCATATGACTGTGTGAATCTGGTATAATGCTAAGAAACTCTACCGTGAACACATCACACAAACATTAATTGAAAGATTATGAATACATTTTACAGTTGTGAATGAAACAAATCCATATGAAGTGAAGCAATCAGGAACACAACCCAGACATTAATATGCCATTAATAAATGGTGTGCTCTCAGTTCTAGTTCCAACTTCTATAGAAGAGTCCAAGTGTCTGGAAATCGCAATCAATCTTCAATTTTGACGGAGATAGAAAATGTGAAAGAATAGCTAGTATTCATATTACAAATAACAATACCAATCTATCAACCACCCTGGGTAGAAAGGCATGCACACTGCATTCCTCTACCACCACATAGTTTACCAGAGGCCCAACAGAAGGAACAACATGCCACAAAACCTATGTCCTATCTCGTGTGAAAGCCAATTTCTTTATGAAATTACAATCATGTCTGTTCAAGACAATTATTTGTAAAACTTTGTCCTTCATGATGGCGAATAAATCCTTATCTGTAAAAATAGATTTGTGGTCTTAACAGAACACTGAACATAAAAAATTCACAGAACAAATGCGAAAAAAAATACCATCAATTTCTCCCTTGATCTGCTCTCCTCTCCATTCATCCCATTTTTTTCTACTAGTGCAATTAAAATTAAGCAATGAATAAAGCCATTTTCTCTATACATCTCAGGTGCTCAGCCATGCCCCTCTTCACTATCCTCTGACTGCGAAAGCCAGTCGCAGCCTTCTGCGAATAGCTAGCCGCAGCCTTTTGCAGAAAAACACAGACAGCTGAGCTACATCTCCTCAGGTTTTCACCAGCAAAAAACAGAAGAGATGAAATCCGTTAGAAATTAAGTGTGAATGGCTGTAATTGGTTCATCAAGCGTTGGCTCTGATTGGTTCTTGAGTGCCGCAGCTGAGCCAATCAGAGGCAGGGCTTCCTGGAGGCAGGCAAAAAAGTGCTACAAACTCGCGATATCGCCACGAGAAGACACAGTGATATCGCACACAACACCAATGCGAAATTTTCTCGCAGCGATATCGCTGTCATCTGTGTGAATGAGGCCTAAATGAATTTAGTCAAAGTTATTCAATATATGTGATCTGAGGCCACTGATTTCTAGAATGAAAGTGCTCCACAGAGTAACAGAGAAACACTGACATTGTAAGTACATGACCATTCAAATCAATAGTGGCCTACCTAGAATGTTGTACCACACTTTTTAGTAATAGACAATCCTGGTTTATGACGTTTCTCTCATTTGTAGTAATTATTGATGGCAGCCACTTGCATGGTAATAGTTATATAATATTTGTTATGACATAGTAACATTAAGTCACCAGTTATCAAAAATCAAGCAAAAACAAACAAAGAGATGAGCGAGCGTACTCAGAAAAGCACTACTCGCTCGAGTAATTTGCTTTATCCGAGTATCGCTGTGCTCGTCCCTGAAGATTCGGGTGCCGCTGCGGCTGACAGGTGAGTCGCAGCGGGGAGCAGGGGAGAGCGGGCGGGAGAGAGGGAGAGAAAGATCTCCCCTCCACTCCTTTCAGCTCTCCCCTGCAGTTCCCCGCTCCGTGCCGGCACCCGAATCTTCAGGGACGAGCACAGCGATACTTGGATAAAGCAAATTACTCGAGCGAGTAGTGCTTTTCCGAGTACGCTCGCTCATCCCTACAAACAAACAAAAAAAGAATAAAGAACAGAATGATGTGTTACTGTTCAGATGCAGCAGTCTCCTAGTTCTCCGATAAACTTTTCAAAAGAAATTGTAATAGGGGTGCAGTCACACAGGCAAGTGTGCTATCGGTCATTACACTTGCATGAAACTCGCATTTACGTGCAAATGGAACGTGATTTTTTTTCCTCTTGTTTCCATAGGAGATAATGGGCGATTCTTAAAAAAGAATCGCCCAAAAATAAGACATGTTGCGATTTTTCTATCTTGGACCATCACTCCGAGAGAAAAATCACTCGTGAATAAACGTATTGATATTATTGTGTACTTCTCGCGTGCAAGTTCCGTCCGATTGTGATATTGACGGAACTCGTGCGTGAAAACTGCCGTGTAAATGCTGAGTATAAGTTTAGTGGATCAATAAAGTACTGCGCTCTGATGAAGTCATAAATTAGGTTTAGCAGGGGTCTGGAGGAGGTGGCGCTCATACTATATGAGCTATAGACTTCTGATCATTCTGCAATCCTAGAAAAGCTGTTCGAGCCAAAGAGGCTCAGAGCTCAGCTGAGAGCATTTGCCAATTTTCTAGCAATTAGCGCTCTACCATCTAAAACAGACATGTCACTCGGATATGTTAGAAGTTGCCTGTTTTCTTTAATTTAATGGGTATCTGTTGATTATTATAAGCGCTATGAAAAGTTTGTTAGTTGGGTTCTCAGCTGCCCTCTGGATCAACTCGTGTTTAGGCGACACAGATGAACAGACTGGCCTAGCTGGACAACCATGTACTAAGAATCCTTTCATGGTAATGGGGAAATCATTAGGTGTTATTAGGACAATTACACTAAAACAATGGTCATATCTTTCTTTCTGAACTTTTTGTATACAAAAAAGGGAAAAAGAAAATGGATCGTTATGCTAAAAAATTAATTACAAATGGAAGTCACATTTAATGGAGCGCATTACCAAAATGTTTTGCAAGTCTGAATAGCGGTTGCCAGCAGAAAGCAGGAACGTACAGGAAAGGGAACGGAGATGAAATAATATTCATGCAAATGGCCATAAAATGTAGCAAGCATAATCCAGAAGTGCTTTGTGCTGCCTGGAGTGTTGGATGCACCGCTTAGTCTACTGTTCTTGTTTCAGCCTGATTAATTTTTAATCAAAAAAGGAAATTAGTTTACGCTATCCATATAGTTATGATACAAAACAGACAGGATGTAATATTGTTCTTCAGGCCAAATTACATTGCGATAACTGATTTATATTAATAATCATTAGAAAGTTCTATATACAAAACCTCTAGAAATTGAATTTGTAGCTCCCTGTAAGACAGCTGGCCTGGTCAAGACTTAACGTCTCTGCTCTAATGAAGACATTTTAGCCTTTTCACCCGATGCCCGGTAATTTCTCAACATTAATCTCTATCAGTTATACACTAAGTAACCACAGTCATGCAACTAGTTGCTGAGTCATGTGCAAACCCTATTGCATATACATCCATGAAATTCAAGACACGACTTCCACTTGTACATAATGGGCCTCGTGTATAAAAGTTACAGCAGGCAAAAAGTGGGGCACAGTTGCTCTAGGAGACAACAGTCATCTCTTCTGTATGCCCTGGGACGCTGAAAATGTATGGAGCAAAACGGGCAGAAGCATCAATTATTTGCAGATCTCCTTTTTTAGAAGGTAATATTTCAATGGAAAAGTTAAATGCCGTGTAGTGTGAAATGAAGGGAAGAAGGAAAAATCATAACCTAAAATACAGGTTTCTTTTTAGGAGCGCTGACAGGGTCTGAGGCCTCGTTCACACGAACGCTGTTTTAGCGTTTCTTTTTAGGAGCGCTGACAGTGTCTGAGGCCTCATTCACACGAACACTGTTTTAGCGTTTCTTTTTAGGAGCGCTGACAGTGTCTGAGGCCTCATTCACACGAACACTGTTTTAGCGCAGTATAGGTGCGCAAAAAAATATATATATATTGCGCCTATACTGTGCTAAAAATCACATGAACAGGCATCTGCTTCAGCAGGAGAGAGAAGCCCTGCAGGGCTTCGGGATTTCCCCATAGCAGGGAGAGATTGAGTGGGGCTATGGGGCATTAACCTATAGCCCCGATCTCTCTCTCCCTGCTCTGCGGATCCCCGAGGGATATCCACATAGCACAGAGAGAGTAAGCAGGGCTGGAGATGGGGCTTCTCACAGATTCCACATAGCAAATATAGAGGGGAGGGGCAAGAGGGCGGATCCCTTTAGCTCTGCCCCCCCTCCCTCCTACCACCCTCTCGGGGAAGCCCTGTAACCCTGCCCCCTTCTCTCCCCACAAGGGAAATCCCTTGGGGAGAGGGGTGGAGGGAGTCCCTTACTGTCCCCCGCTGCTAGGCAATTGCCCAGCAGCGGGGATGGAGGTATTTCCTGCTGCTTACAGCAGGGATGGAGGAATTCCCTGCTGCTTACAGCAGGATATTTAAAAGGTGCTGCCCAGACGCACATTTTAAATGTTCCGTTGTAAATTCCGGTTAGTCCCCGTGGGGATTAATGGTACCCTCGGGGCTTCCCCTCATTCCCGCAGAGACGAACATGAGTTTACAGAGGGACATTTAAAATGTGCCTCTGGGCAGCACCTTTTAAATATCCTGCTGTAAGCAGCAGAGAATTCCCTCGTTCTACAGAAATCTTCTTTTCCTGCACAGGAGTTTCCATCGACTCCTGCTCCCATAGGCGTCAATGGAAACTCCCGCACATCACGCACCATAGATAGGTCAGGTACTATCTATTCTCGCAGCATGGACCTTAGATGCAGGCATTGTAGCCACGCATGTTCTATCTTGTGAGTATTTAGTGCCTGTAAAATTCATTCATGTGAACACTTCTATAGAAAACCATTGGTTCTTATAGAAGCGCTCTTTTCACGTGCTTCTAATGCGCAAAAACAGTGCTTGTGTGAATGAGGCCTGAGGGTGTAAGGAATATAGTACTGATCAACACCCAGTTCATTCATAAATTTCCAGACATAATAGGGAAACAGCAGAGGTGATGAGAAGGGGCTCCACAAAGTTTTTCTACTTTTATTTCCATTTTAAAAAATTCTGGAGCACCTTCTCTTGGCTTTTTAAAAAAGAAACCTGCATTTTCATTGAGGGGCATGTGCCAGTCTTACTAAACCCATCCACAAACGGGCATTCAGTGTGAAAAGCTAGTGATAAAAATTGCAAGCCAAGAAGGAAAAGAAAATACACGTTTCAGTTTATACAAAATCCTAAAGTATATTAAAAAATTGGATATATCTCTTCACATACAAATGCATCATACATATAAAAAAAATTAAATTAAAAAAATTGTAGGGTAATGAATTAAAGACCCTTCTGCTTTATTGTCAAGAAATACAGTACTAATGTGAAGATATGAAAGATTCACTGGGGTCTTCTAGTGAGGTCTTCAGAAATGTCCTACCTTTTACTCGATAATTTCTTCCAGCCATGGGCTACAAGAATGCAGAATCCCATACTTGGTACATATAATACTCTCTCTGCGACTACAAATCCAACAGGGAAGAAGAGGTTTGAGGCAGGTATAAAAGGCAGCACAATTAGGCACAGTCCCTGAGAGAAACAAAAGAAATACATAAACTAGTAGAGCTTCACACACATAAAATGCTAAAATCAGACCTAACATATTACAGCAACACACAAATACTGGCATTTAAAACTATTTTTCAAACTCTACTTCAACACTTCTAGACTGACTTAAAAGGAATGTACCAGAACTATTTATCATCAATTATCCACAGAACTTGCGATAAACATCTGAACGATGGTAGTTGCAATGGTGAGTGCTGTGATTGGATCACGAGCGCCATTGCTTAGCCAATCAGAGCCGATGCTTGATGAACCAATCACAGCCATTCACTGATGTAATTCACTGAATGCCTGTGAATGATCGAGCGCCGGCTCGCTGGAAGCATTGTATTCAAAGCCCCGTCACCAGAAAGAGTGCTGTGTCAACACTAAGGACATGGTAGCCTGCTGCAGCGCCGGACACCAGCGCGAGGGACTCCGACATGGCCGGCTGGATCAGTATTGCAGTTTTTTTTTCATGTTTTTTTGTTTCAGCACCACTAGGAGACTCTACCATGCAATTGCTTACATAATATACTGCGATACTTTGGTACTGCAGAGTATGGTGTCTATTTTTCTGCACTAAAAATTTCAATTTATTTTTAAAGCACCATTAAATCCAGTGTGCTGTACATAAGAAAAGGCAATTTAACAGAGGCAGTGAAGTCCAACTAGTTTGGAAAGAACTGACTATGTGGACCCTTGACCGAAAAATATAATAAAATATAGCTTTTATTAAAGAAATAACTAAAAGGAAGAACATACACACATAAATCTAGATCCAGGAAAACCCATGGAACCGATAAAAATATATTGATACCACTGTCCATAAACAGTAATAGACCGGTCAGTCTGAGTATCGTTATGACTCAGCCATTTAGTGTATTCGGTCTCTTTGCAGAATCTGACAGGATTATCAGAATCAATTGTATACACGTCAACCTAATCAGGAGATGAAAAAGTGACATAAGTCCGACAGTTGGATGTTACAGGACGTGACCTAGACTCCAGTGATCAGGTTCGGTGATGTATACGTCGTTCACATCGAGAAAATAAGCTATGCCGGACCACTAAAAATTGTAAGCGTAACCCAACGCGTTTCTCCCACAACGTGGGTTCATCAGGGGTTTCAATACGCAAAAAATGGTACTTTACTGGTTTAATGACTCCCAGTCAGAAATCGGATAGTGGTACAAAAATAAAAAATTGATGAAGCCTCAAAATGTCCAGCACTGTCAAATAAATGACACACTGGATATAGAGGGATCAATCAGAGTAGAACTGTCATTTCCACTGGTGACGATTATCTTACTAGATAGATTATTGTCGCCATATAAGATAAATGAACTGACAGGACTACGAGAACCCTACTACTACAATGGTAGAAATAAGAGTAGGGTATAGGTAAGAAAAATTTCTACCCTTTAAGCGAGAGAAAATTATAATTTCTCAGGGATAATAGTCCCGAGTACAGAAAGATAGAATAATTTTAGCCGTTAAGTCAAAGGGTATCCCGAGGGCAACATTTTTGCAATCGGGTCCCTGGATAATCAGATGGCATATTCACAGCAGCCCAGACTAGCCGCCTTTTGGATAGCCATCTGATAAATTTTCGCTCTAGACCTACAAGGAAAATTCCTAAGACCTATAATAGTCCCTCAATAGAGTGGAAAGAGTGCTGTCAGTCCACCACCAGGGCTGACCTGCCGCCGTTTTGTTTATTTGTTTGATTTCAGTTTTTGCTTATTAAGGCTCTGACTTAGTGACCACCTTATTGAGGGACTAATATAGGTCTTTGAATCCTCTTTCCACTCTATTGAGGGACTATTATAGGTCTTAGGAATTTTCCTTGATTTTTTTTTGGACAATAGTTGTTCCCTATCAAAGCACCTTAAGCGACAGACTGATACAGAGGAAGAAGGAGGGCTTACAATCTACAGGGGAAGGAGAAAATAGGGGAAAGAGGAAGCTGCTTATATGGTAGTGCAGTCGCACTGAGGAATATCAGATTGCTTTTGAAAGTTTCAAAAGTACGGAAAAGTGATTGTTTGCGGTAAGCAAGTTTTCACAGTATGGCTAAATTCACACAGGCGAGCATAATATCGGGCCGTGAAATTTGTTGATTTTCCGGCGCGAATGCGAGGCGTTAAACACGCCTCTCATCACTTCAGTGAAGTAGCGATCATCCATCACAGCTGTGAGTCACAGCGGAGGATCGATAATTGTTTCCCATTGTCTTCAACAGAAAAACTCGAATTGCGTTCGCATGCACCTCAACACACCGTGCGATGCGTTTGCTGTCCCCATTGAAAAGAACACCTAAAGATAGGGCATGCTGTGATGGGAAAAACAGAAGAAAACAAACAAACAGAAAAAAACAAAACAGAAGTTGCTTATGTATATGACCCCATCTAAAGAATCGGGAATATATCCGTGCAAGATGTGTGTGTCTGTATTTAGCGCGTTTTCTGGGGCATGTAAAAGACTGTGGGACATGCATGGGAAAAAAGTCTTGGAGACAGCTGTGTGGGGAGCAGACAAGAGGAGAGTAGAGAACAAGCTCCGGTTAGCATGGGTGTATTCACACTAGGAGGTTTGAGTGCGGTAAAAACTGCATCAGCAAAACTATGGGTGTTTTTGCCTCAATAGTTTTTTTTACTTTTACCTTACAAATTTATGCAATTTCACCAATGTTTGTGATGCAGATTTGCGGTCCTTTCTACGTCATGTGAACACAGCCTATTGGAGATTACGTTTGGGGTGGTATCAGGTGATCAAATCAGAGCTGTATAGAGAGGACAGGCTGTGGACTGCCTCGTAGGTTGTTAATATTTTGAATTGAATATGCTGGGCAATGGGTAGCCAGTGAAGAGGTTGGCAAAGGTAGATTATCCAGGCACTTTAGAATAAGACTTTGGGACATTTTAACCCTTTTCAATCCACTGTCTGACCTCTGAAGACATTATGTTTTAAGGCTGTACAGCTCCGATGTTGGAAGACGTCCGTCAGGGTTCTCTTACTGTACATTGCCAGCCTCTCTGCTGTCGGAGCCTAACCAACATGTCACCTCATGCAGTACTGGCTTTAGCCAGCATATAGCGCCGTTGCATAAGAGCAGAAAAAGAGGAAGCTCCCTAGGAAAACCAGGATACAAATTGGATTGGAAAGGGTTAAGGGTGACTAGTTTTGTTGCGTCGCCTTTTTAACATTAGAAAGTCCCATTGACAATTGGAAAAAAAACGCTAGTGGGTAGTCACCCTTAATCAGTTTAATGCCCCATCTTGGCAGAAATTGCACAAAGTGTCTACAAAAATTTGTGACATTTGCATTTTAATAAAAAAAATGATGAGAAGTGGGTGTGGTCAAGATGCAAATTAATTTTTAACTACATTTATGACGGCCAAAAAAGGTACCAATTATGGGTGCAATATAGCAGTTGTTAATGTCTAGCTGAATTACTCTTAAGATTTATGCATGTGTTAACACGTTAAAGGGCCCCAGTGTATATAAGTGAGCTAGTGTTATCTTGGTTAGTTATTTATGTCTGAAACATTTGGCCTTCTTTTCCTCCGCCATGTGATCTTCATTCTGACTTGCTTAGATCTACTGGGGTTTGTGTGTTCCGTTTCTCACAGACTGTGTTATGCTGGCACTCCCCTCACGGTTACTACTGATGATCTCACAGCTTCTGTCACACAGTTATAATAGAGGAAGTCACAGCTCATCCTCCTGACTGTATACTTTATGGTCTGTAGCTTAGTTGAATATGGAAGGTAATAACTAAACTGTTATTACCCCCCCCCCCCCCCCCCCACTGATGCAGGATGACAGATTTCAAAGTCTTTTCAAATCTCAATCTCAAGAGGGTGCCTGATAAGCAACAGATAGCGGGCTTCACTAAATGAAAGTGGCTGTAATACACAGAGGAGAACTCCAAAAGCGTGATAAGGAATCAGGTGATGGAAAAATGTGTTTTTAGTGGAGGGACCCTTCAACAACTCCTGCCAAATACTCTGTCCAATTTCATTGGTGCAAAAACTAATTTTTAAAAGGTTTTCATATCAAATATGCTGATTATACTGCTAAAACTAAATAATAGCAGCACGTCTCATTTTCAAGTTATGTAACCCCTTAGTGACCAAGCATTTTCTTTGTTTATAAAAATCACAACCCCTTTCTTTATCCATCGACGTCGCTGTCTGAGGGCTTGTTTTTTGCGGGACGAGTTGTATTTTTCAATGTTACTATTTAATGTACCATATAATGTACTGAAAAACTTTTAAAAAGGTCTAAGTTGAGCAAATAGAAAAAAAACAACAACTAAATTCCACCATCTTTCAGTGCGTCTTGTTTCTACGATGCGCAAACTGCAACAAAAATGACCTGATAACTTTATTCTATGGGTCAGCACGATTACTACGATACCAAACTTATGTTTTTTTATTTTTGCTGTACTACTTGTATTTTTTTTCAGACATTTAATTTTTTTAAAATTATTTTCTGCCGCCATCTTCTGCGTGCAATAACTTTTATTTTTCTGTCCACATAGTTGTGCGGGGCTCATTTCTTGCGAGACATCATGTAGTTTGCGTTCGTACCATTTTGGAATACATACGACTTTTTGATCACTTTTTATTGCATTTTTTCTTGCAAACAGGATGACCAAAAAAAGAACATTTCTGGCGGTTTAATTTTTTCTTTTTGGACGTTCACTGTGTGGGGTAAATAATGCATTACTTTGATAGTTCGGACATTTACAGACGCAGCGATACTAAACATGTATTTTTGTTTTAGGATTGTGATTCTTTTATTTAGTTTAACCAATGACCTGTAAAAACACAGTTCATTAATTACAACTTACTGGTAGATGATCTGCGGTGTTTATACCACGTGGAAGCATACCCTAAATGTTACATAAACCTCCCCCTATAGTGTTTAGTCAACACACCCTGTGTAACAGCGATTGCGAAATAGTTGCCCAATCACTTTTGTTATTCTTTTTATTAAGCAAGGTTAATGGCTAGCCTACTGGATTAATTGTATAGGTATATTCCCCAAAAATACAAATACAACGACAATTGGATTACATTATTCCCCATAACTGGAAAACCTTACGTGGCAGAAAAAAAAAACGGATATCATATATTAATTCAGCGCAGTAAAGTCACTGTAGGCCACCTATCTGCTTATCGGTTACAAAAATTGTGCTGCACAGTGAAATGAATAAATGTGGGCATTTGAATGCAGGGACTAATATTCTAAAATACTTTCAATATTTATGGAACTATCTGAAAATCATTGTTATTTATGTTACATATTCTTCATCACAATTTTTATTAATCCATTAAACTTACCATCAGAACAGTTTTGGATGAATCACCTGAATATCGTACGCTGTAGATCACCAAATTTCCCAAAAAACAAAAGAATAATAGTGTAGCCAGATTTCGGACATCCAAGAAACTTTCAACCAGAGGAATAGTTCCCATTGTCCAATCACAGCAGAGTTCAGATGGATTTAGCACCAGCCAGGCATTCACAGGCAGGAGGTAATTGAATGTCAGTTGCCTTGTAGGTGTTGCGCTGACAGCAGCAGGGTTATCAAACCTAGAAGGGCAAAAAAAAAAAAAACACATTGCAAAATCTATATATTTTTCTAACAAGCAGTGTAAATGGGAATGGGAATAGGAATGTTTTGCAAGATGCATGCAGCTGTTGTTCTATTATATGTTAACACCTATTTTAGCTGCCAGGAAAAAGAAAATAAAACAAATGTTATATAATATAATATAATATAATATATACTATACACTGATCAGCCATAACTTTAAACCACTGGCTGGCGACTTGAATAACACTCATTATTTCATTACAATGGCATCGGTGAAGAGATGGGATATGTTAGACATATAGTGAACAGCAAGTTCTTGAAGTTGATGTGTTGGAAGCAGGAAAATTGGGCAAGTGTATGGCTCCGAGCAGCTTCACAAGAGCCAAATCATGATGCTTAGACGACCGGGGCATCTGCAGAGCAGTGCAGAATGGGAATATGTCCTTGTATATAGCGGTTAGAATCTACTGAAAGTGGTCCAAGGAAGGACAACCAGTGAACGGCAGCAGGGGAGCGAATGCTTGCCAATCTGGTCCAATCACACAGAAAAGCTACTGTAGATAAAATTGCTGAAAAATAATGCATGCTATCAGAAATTAGCAATGGAAGAAGTTGACCTGGTTTGATGAAACACATTTTCCTCTACATCAAGTGAGCAGCCGGCTGCATGTGCATTGCTAACCTGAGGAAATCAATGGCACCAGGATCTACTATGAGAAGAAAGCAAGCAGGTAGATGCAGTAACTGTCTGGGTAGCGTTCTCCTGCGAACTCTGGGTCCTGGCATTCGTATGGATGTTACTTTGACATGTACCATCGTTGCAGACCAAGTACAGCCTAAGAGTATTTATCAATAAAAATAGTCTCTTTCAGCAGAAGGGCTCATGCCCACGGTCGGGTCAGGTTCTGCTGCGAAATATCCCGGCACCCCCCAAAGACCCATACTCACATCTCCGGATCTGCCGCGAGTGTCTTGCCCGGCGAGCACAGGCAGTGCAGCTTGACTGCAATGGAAGCCGTCCGCGCGATTTTTCGCATATAATAGAACATGCTGCAAATCTCCCCTTGAAATCGCAGTTGATTTCTACTCAAGGGCATTGCAGAATCATTTCCCACAGCATGTCTATGGACAGATATTGCTGCAGAATTCACGGTGGGTGTCTGACCGCGAATTCCACAGCGATAATCTGCCCATCAGCATTGGCCCTAAGGCAATTTGCCACACAGTAAAAATTGTTCAGATATGGTTTGAGGGACATGACAAAGAGTTCAAGAAACTGACCTAGCCTCCACATTCAGCAGATCTCAACCCATTCAAGCATTTGTGGTATGCATAACCAGTCTGATCCTTGGAGTCCCCACCTCATAACTGAGTTTCTATGCTTAGTTTTGGCGTACTACGGAAGACATTATAAGGTACGTCTGTCCATCTTTAGAAAACCTCTAACATACCATAGTGAAACAAAAACCAGAAATGCTTATTTTAGCACAGTGCCCCATTACAGGTCATTGACTCCCCTTGGAGTAGAGCACAATGCTGCAGAGGCTCATATATAGTCTATAACTGGGGCTTTAGCAAGTTATGATTTTTAAATAAAGCTGAATAGTCATTGTAGAAGAGCATACCTATAAAAATAATTCATATATTGCATTGTTCCAGGTGTAATTTTGTTGAATGATAGCAAACAAAACATTCCAAAAGTACAATGTGAAACTAGCATTCACTTGTGCAGGATTTCAGCCCGTGAATGTACCTAAAGGCCCAATTAGACCCAACAATTCTCACTCAAAAATCGCTCAAAGCCATCTTTTGAGCGAGAATCGTTGGGTCTAACTGCACAGACATCTTGCAGTTTTCGCTAACGAGTCGTTCATTGTTGTCTTTCAGCAAGCTGAAAGACAATGATGAGCCTTATCAGTGCCGTCCCCAGAGTTCTCAGTGGGATACCGCTGATACTATTGTTTCAGCTGGTATCCCGCTCAGAGAACACAGCAAGAGTATGAAGACAAGCGCTCCAACTGTGTTCTCCATACCCTGTTCGGAGCGCTCAGCTGCCCATAGGCAATGTTAATTGCCTATGGGCTGTGGGTTGCAAGCCTGCATTCACATCAATGGAGACTGTCTGCGCGTATTCCACGCTAAAATAGAGCATGCTGCGATTATTCTTCCGCTTGCAGAATCGCAATTTGCGAATGTGAAGAAAAATTTGAAAATGCATGCCTTTCACACTGCAAATCATCTGTGCAGATGCCGATTGCAGAATCCGCAATTCAAATCCTTAATGAGGGCCTTTCGGACACAGATTTCATGTGGAATCAATACGAACTCCACATCAAATCCACAATGAAACAGGCCGTGTAAAGATAACTTTAGGAGAAAACCCTGTTAGCTTAAAATAGGTGGTTTGTATCATGGTGGGACATTTATAATGGTATGTCCCCGTGTGAGCCTATAAGTATCTCTATACTTCTCTCACCTGGTGAAGACTGGAAGCTGTGACTGGATAACTTGTACCCGGATTACAACAAGCAGCAAAGTGCTGAACATTAAAACAACAAGTTTTAGCAGGGTTTGAAGTAAGGAATAGGGTATGCTGCCTTTACCCAACAGTATCTGAACAGCTGTGTCCCATAACACTGGTAATGTGTACTGAAAAGCAGGAAAAAAGGAAAAACACAAGTCATTAAAACAAGAATGTACATACTCCATGCTGTGCAAATGCAGAAAGAAATCTGTAAATGGTCACAAATTTGCATAAATCAATATAACAAAACTCTGAAACATTTATGAGGCTTGGTTCCACCACCCCTCTCCTTCCCAAATAGTTCACTCACTCCAAATTTACTGCCAAGTCTCTCTTGAGAAAAGGTCAGATTACATGCTACTGATTAAAGTCTATGGTGAGTAGAGAGGAGGGAGGAGGAAGCAGCTGTAGAGTGAGAGAGAAGCAGACACACACACACAGACACACACAAGATGCAGCTAACAGTAAGGCTACTTTCACACAGAAGTCTGTTAAAAAGCTGCGCTTTAATGTGTTAACCAGCGGTTTTTAACACATCCCATTATAACAATGGGTGATCAGGTGCCTTAAAAAGCACTGAAAAGCACTAACAGTGAGCAGACAGCACTGGAAACAGCAGAGTAAAAACACTCATCCGAGAAGCCCCATTGATATTAATGGAGGCGTTTTACAGCATTTAACGCAGCGTTTGAAATAAAGCGCTAATCGCGGTAAAAAAAGTGTGTGTGTGAGAGCGGCCTAAGTATTTTACGGTTTGACAGCTAGTGGGATTACATCTGCACTGCTTATTTTACAAGAATAGGGGTTCCGTGTTTCGGCATTTGAACAGAGCGGCAGTTGTGCAGGTCACTGCCACTCCCTTTAACTCTGTGGGATTGCCAGATAACGGAGTTCAGAGCCCAGCTATCTCTGGAAGTCCCACAGAGATGAATGTAGCGGCAGTGAACACGCAGATGAGGGAGAAGTTTAAAAAAACTTTCTTTTGACAAACTAAAAAGGACGATTTAAAACAAGCAAACCAAAGCCATGGAAAATAGATAAATCTCCCAAAGGTTTTGCTGAAGCATGACTGTGTACTTCACTGGAAGTAGTTATGCCGTAAAGGTCATTAAGTGGGTTCACATAACAACGAAAAAAACTGTAAAAAGATAAATAACTTTGCAAATGCTTTGCTTATCTTGTAATAATCCCAAATTACCGAATATATTCTGGATAAAACAGCTGCAGGATAAGACAATTTCTTCATAAGTAATCGGTATAATGCTGGTCAGCATTAACATAGGCCTGCATGATGTTAGAAGACATGGTATAGCTCTGTACAACCTTACTGCACCAACTGTGATAAACAGGTCTTTAGATCTCCGTAAACATCCCCAGTGAGAGTTTAATTTATACACACAATGATATGAGATTTCACATTTTGTACCAATTAAAATAAATAAATCAAACTTTCTTACCCCTTGAGCAACGAAGACTTCATAGACACAGCAAATACCAACAACAGTAATCCCTTGCTCTTTGCACAGAGTTGCAACCGCAACAAGAAACACAGCAGCAGCAATAGGAGCCCACACTATAAAAACAGAGCGAATGATAAAGTTTCACTAACCACGCCAGGCTAAAGAGAGAATAGGCTGGATAAACACAGGCACAGAATGTAATCATCTTATCTGGAATACTAATACTATCCCTGAACTTAATGAGGACTTTCATCTCAAAATGGAACAAGTTTAGCATCCAATGTATTTTCTTTATGAACTGTGCAACACGTTTAAAAGGGCTTTTCCAAGTAGCGGTGGCTGTCAGTGAAGTGATAAACCGGGTTCGGAGTTGAAGCCACTGCTCCGACCTATGTAGTGGCCAGCCCTTGGAATTGCAGGCACAGCCCTCTTTGAAATCAATGGCAGATGTGCTTGTAATTGCAGGTTGGGGGTCGCTGTCTGGAAAACCCCCTTAAGGTTTCGACCTCCCTAACTGAAAGGGGTACATATGCATTCAATGGGGCCTGTAGACCAGTGTTTCATGCGCAGTAAACTTTGCGTCCAGCGATTTGTGACAAATGTATTACTTGAATCCGGCGACACCTCTGTGCGCTAGATTGAAACCTATGCCAGCTCCGAGCTTGCAAATATTTCAGCTACTACTTATGCCCTGCTCACTTTTTGAAAAGTTGTATGGGTGCTGTATAATAGTCCAAAGAGTAGCGATCTTGGTACCTGCGTCTAAACTTTAACTTTTGTATGCCAGAACTGTGGCATACAGGGTATAATACATATGCCCCACTGTTTTTAAAAACTATATTATAACCTTTTCTACCATCTGCACTTCATTCCCAGTATTTGACAGTGCTATAAGGCTTCCATTTTCCCATATTTAAAGGCTTTGTCCAACAATGCTATCAATTTGTGTTGCTCCTATGCATCTAAAAGTAAAAAATAAAGCAAACTCTAAAAAAAACAAAGACAAAACAACCCCTCCCCCCCATATTGTTCTGTACAGCATGATGCTGCTGTCTACTACTTTCAGCTAATACTGTAAACCAAATGTATGTTAGGAAGGAAGTAAGAATAAGTAATAGAAGGTAATATAAGTGAGGATCAGATGACAGAGGATCTGTTTGCCCTCTGTCACCATAGAAGTGTATAGGTCTCCATAGCAAATGTAGACACAACACAGTAGGAAATCTGTTTGCAAAGTTAATTCTTTTTTACAATACAGATGCATTGAAGCAATTAAAAAAATGGTTGTAAAGGTTACATACTGCTGGCCAGTTTGAAAACATGAAAAAAAAAGCATAAAATGTTGCAATAATAGGTTTAAAATGTAAGCTTGACTTAAACAATAGGTCATTTTTATGCCATGTAATTAAACTGGGATTTTCCCAACACTTAAGCATCTCTCAACCCACGAACAAAATTAATACTACACAATGTATGCAATTATGAAGTCCAGATCATGCTCTATGAATTACAGTTAAATCTGTGCTGTTATTTTAATTACTGTACAGGTCCCCTAGAGGGTCTAATAAACTCATGACTAACTCTGGGGAGCCGATACTGCTGTCCGAGCAAGAACGTTACCATATTTGAGGGCTGGGGACTAGAGACATACAGGCTAAATTATATTGAATGTAGCAGGCAAGTTTTTGTTCCAATTGACATGCCTACAAAATAGGCCCTACTGCTGTAAAACATTCTAACATGTTAGTGGATGGGAATGCTATTAAAAGGGATGAATATCCATTCATCAAGCTCTGAACATTCTGAGGATTGTTCTTCTGCCAGTTGAGCTTTTCTTTGTAATGTCTCTTGGAGTTATCTCTGCACTGGGGACTGAATATGTTAAGATTCAATCAACAGGTGAACAACAGGATACTGCATATAACAAAGCCCAGTAAAAGTTACAAAATGTAATACTGCCAAAATACAAAGGCCACGTGTGCAATGACTGGAAATTGGTGTTACTTTTGGCTTCTCCAGCAGTTATCTGGCTTAAACATCACATATTTGACACAATATTTTACCTATGCAGTTATCGGGGCCCTTAGATTTGGTATATGACAGAAATGCAGCCAATAGAAAAATAGAGGAGAGAAGTTCGGCTCTGCCAACAACTCCGGTAACCTGTCGAGATACAAAAATGACAATTTTCTTAGGACAGAGTTCATTTGTTTGAAACAGTTTAAACAATCTCTACACAACAATAGAAACTATAGCAGCAGGATAAAGGCTGTGGACATCTTCGCACTGATTTTTTTAACTGTTCATTTGCTTTCAAAATGAAAAAGTTAACCAACTTTATAAATGGTGCTCAGTAAACACTTCCTGCTGCAGTCAGTGTAACTTCTTCTCCTAGCCGGTTGTGCTGTTGCTTCTGATAGAAATCTGACTGCACGGTGCACATGGCTCTCTCCGTTCTCTCCCTCCATTCTCTCTGTGTAAAGCTGCCCATACACATTAAGCTAAGAGATGAAAATGGAGAATCGCAACTAAAACAGTCTTTCGTCAGGTGAAATTTAACATTTCAGTCACCACATAACAGACAGTCAACATCGGAAAGAAGTCTGTTGAGTCTAAAAAATTTTTGCCCAATAGTAGGACAAAAGATCTTTGCCCACATACATTCTTTCTTTGAAAGAATATTCCCAAAACGGTTTTCCATCTATCGTGCCCCCCCCCCCACGTCACACTCCTCAGCATTAGTGTTCATTGCCAAAGAGGAGAGGAAATCCTTCAATCTGTATGAGTACAGGAGAAATGTCTGAAACCAGGAGCAGGTTCCAAACTGCATTTCAGGGGATTTGAAAATAAATTTAAAAATTAAGTCTAAAATTTAGTAATTTTTTCCTTATGGCCTCATGTCCATGAGCGGGATCCAGCCCTGCCCGCGGCCAGTGCCCCATGCTTACCTATACTTTCCCGGCAGCGGCGTCTGCGCGGATCTCTCCCCTTCTGGGTTCGCTGTACTGTGCATGGTCCTCACAGCTCGCTGTTGGACATGCACAGTACAGTTTTTTTTTTTAAATCTCCTGCTTTACCTCGGTGGACGTGCCTTGGATCGGACAGCTGCTATTGACTTCAATGGAAGCAGTCAGTGCGGGATTCACACAAAAATGGAGCATGCAGCGATTTGTTTTCTGGACCACAAATCCAAATGCTTAAATTAATTCGCAGATGCTCATGCTTCCCTATGGGCAGCTTGATTTGCGAGTGTTCCTCTAAATCAAACCCCACCCATGGACAGGAGGCCTAACTCGAGCTTTATTTTAATACATTGGACTTTTACAGTTGCAGCTGTAATAAATCTGTTTTTGATTTTTAATATAAATACGAGAAGAGAGAGATTTTAAAACTTGCAGTATCTTTTTTTTTTTTAAAAAGTACAGATTTTTTTTGTCCCAATAGGGGACTCGAACTTGCGATAATTTGAGCACTTATACCATATACTGCAATACGTCACAGGCCTGTCTAAACTGGCAGAAATACATGCAGCATTGGGGACTTCAAAGGTCCTGGGCTCCCATGACAACAGCATTGCACCTTGTAACCTTATTGATGGACAGTTTTTTAGGACACCCCAATGCCAATCGGGGCATTTAAGGGGATAACAGGCACGATCATAAAAGTCAGCCTACACCTGTCTAACATAGAGTGGGCTTGGCTCCTGGGCCCTACACATACAAACCCTGCCACCAGAGGGTGTACATGTCTGCCCGTTAGTGGAAAGGGGTTAAAGGAGGTTTGAGAAGGTCTACATTTAAAAGAACAAAGAAAAAAACAACAACTTGTATGTTCACCAACTTGCATTGTACATATAACCGGCAAAAAAAGAAGAAAAAAAAAAGGGGGGGGGGGACTTTCTAAACACGGTGCATTACAAATGACGTACATTATGTATTCTTGACCACAGCTACATTCACAATTTCACTGAGGACGACACTTTTCCGTCCAGTGTTCAACACTAACAATATGAAGAGGAGACCAAAGAGGTCCCCATCTCCAATACGGAATCCTGTAGGTCCATCCCGGTTATTGCCCAATGCAGTTCTCTGCATGGGAGATGGAAAATGGAGCAAGAGCCACTATTGAAAAGTAGATCATCATGTGAAAAGATTCTGGGTGATTTGTGATAAACCTTTTAGGACTATTTCCAATGACAACCAGAAAAAGGGTTAATGCTGCGCAAAAGACATAGGTAGCAACTCAGGTACAGTTATATTACAGTCAGTCAACCTTACAAACAGGGAGTACAGATAAATCATCTTTGATACATACCCTTCAGTAAAACCATTTAGTCCAAATTACTTTAAATCCCCTGCAGCTCCTCTTTTGTGGTACACGACCCACATGGTTCAGGCCTACGGCAGTCTCCAATTCCCCTGTGATATCCCAGAGTTGCTTATGCTTTCCCATGAATGAGGGGAAAAAAATGGGTAATCTGGTTTCTCTCCCAGCTTTCCTCTGACATAAGTATTAAGGCGTTTTCATATCTCCAAGCTGGCCTTAAACTTGTCTATGTTCCGCAGTACCACTGAAGTGACCAGAGTTGTCCCACTGAAGTGAATGAGACAGTGCTGTGATACTAAGAAGGGTCACTGTAAGGCCTCATGTCCACGGGCAAAAGATGATTTTAAATCCGCAGCGGATCACCCGAACGCGGATCCGCACCCCATAGGGATGCATTGACCACCCGCGGGTATTAAATACCCGTGGATGGTCAATAAAAGTGAATTTAAAAAATAAAAAAAAATGAAGCATGAAAAAATGGACATGCTCCATTTAGGTGCGGGTCTCCCGCGCGGACGGCTCCCGCAGGCTTCTATTGAGGCCTATGGAAGCCGTCCGGATCCGCGGGAGACCTAAAATCAGAATATACTCACCTGCTCCGGATCTTCCCTTCTTTGCGGCTTGATCTTCTCTCCGTCGCGGCCGGATCATTTTCTTCTTCGGGCCGGCGCATGCGTGCGGCACGCAACCGGCGTGCCGTGCACATCCGCCGGGCCGAAGAAAGAAGATCCGGCCGCGACGGAGAGAAGATCAAGCCCCGAAGAAGGTAAGATCCGGAGCGTGCGGAGAGGTGAGTAATTGTTATTTTCAGCGCTCATGTCCGCAGGGCAGGAGGGACCCGCTGCAGATTCTCCATGGAGAATCCGTAGCGGGCCTGATTTTCCCCGTGGACATGAGGCCTAAAAATGAAGGTGCTCCGAATACTAACCAGAACAGAAACTGATGTATACATTGCAAAGACCACAGGAGTCACAGGAACACCGCAGCCCCTTTACAAAGCTTATCTGCAGGGGTGTTGGGAGTTGAACCCCCACCGATCAGATATAGTTAGCCTATAGGGATAGGCCATCAATTATTATAAACTAAATAACCCCCTTTTAATTATAGGGGGTAGTACTGTATCAAACACCTTCTCAAAGTTCAAAAATATTTAGTCCACAGCTGCCCTCTTGTCCAGGCATCTACCTACGTCTTCATAAAAAACAAGTCAGGTCAGTCTGACAACTTGTGCCAATAGTAAAATGGAGTTGGTTATCACTTTTAATATTTTCTATCACATACTCCCTTCAGAGGCCCTCAAACATTTTCCCACAATATATGTCATGCTTAATGGTCTATAAAAACCTGCCCAAGACCTAGAACCCTTTTTAAAAGCGGCACATTTGCCTTGCCTAGGTCCCTTGGCACTATGCCAGTCACGAGAGAATCTTTAAATAATTTTAAAAAGACAGAGGGGCAGCGACTTTACTAATTATGGAGTGTAACTCATCTAAAACTGCAGCCTTGCTCACATTTACTTTATTTCACTTAGTTTGGAGTATACGCCATCTACATTCAGTCACTAAAGGGGTTTTCCTGAGGGTTTTTTCCCTTTCGTCAGCTCTGCAGGTCCCCACAAGTCTAGCTCCGGTATCCACACCGTGTCTGTGCTGAAAGGCTGCAGTCAGCCCATTTATGGGACGTTATAGGCTGCTGTACCCAATCCCAGACCTTAACAGTAGACTGCAGCTTGTAAACACAGACCCAGTAGGGTGACCGGAGGTGCCGCACTAGAGCAGCAGGGAGCCAAGATGGGAGAGTATAGGCTACGTTTACATGGGCAGCCTACTTTTCGCAAAAAAAAAGTTAAACCCTTCAAAGTATATTAGTTGATGAAAACCCCACTGGCACCTCCTACATCAGTCATTCTCTGTTGTTTTGCCTATAAAAAGCTAAAAGAACCCATTTAGTAACGGTCTTCTCTTGACCTCTAGTCATCAACCCCATTACCATTACTTAGGGGTTCTACATGTTCTGTCCTTTGTATTTTTATAGTTGAATAATTATTATTATTATTTTTTTTTGGGGGGGGGGGGGGGGGGGGGTTAATTTCATTCCCACCTGCCTTTCCTTTTACATTTTAGCCAACTGCATTCCCTTTTTAAAGATTTTATAAATTTTGTAATTCTCAGTCTAAAACTAACTTACCGTATATACTTGAGTATTAGCTGAGTCAATGTGTTTTACCACAAAAAACTGGTAAAAACTTATTGACTTGAGTAGAAACCTAGCTATACTTGGGTATATACTAGGTAAAGAAAAGATGCAATACTCACCTACCAGCCGGCGTCTGTGTCCCCGGCGCAATGGTCTCCCCCGGAGGTGCGGCAAGCTGCTTGAGAATTCGTCAGGGCTGTGTAGGTAAGAGCTGTAATTGGATCGAGCGCTAGCCAATCAAAGCCAGCGCTCGATAAACCAATCGCGGCCATTCAGTTTTGTCATACACTGAATCACTGTGAATGATCGAGCGACGGCGCTCGTTCACAGCCATTCAGTGGATGACATCGCTGAATGGCTGTGATTGGCTGGCCCTCAATCCAATCACAGTGCTTACCTACACAGCATTGAAGGCGGGGGAATTCCAAGCTGAGCATGGAGATGACAGCGAGGAGAATTCTCGAGCAGCTTGCCGCACCGCCAGGGAGACCATTGCGCCAGGGACTCAGACACCGGCTGGGAGGCGAGTATTGGGGGGGGGGGTTTGTTGTTTAATTTTAACCCACTCGAGTATAAGCCAAGGGTTTTTTTTAGCATTAAAAAATGTGCTGAAAAACTAGGCTTATACTACAGTATATATGGTATATTTTTAAAAGGTCTTCTTTGTCATTTTGCCCTGTCAACATTGGTTTAAGCCACGTAGGGTTTAATTTCAGCTGTTTAAACTTCCTATAGGAATATAATTTGCAGTATATTTAACCAAAGTAGATTTAAAGCTCTCCTATTTAGTATTAATATCACCGCGGCTGATCATGGAGTTTCTCCCATGCTTTTCAATGGGGAGACCTTGCATTGCCTGCACCGAGCACGCAGTACGATACTGCCCACGAACCCATTGAAAACAATAGGAGATGCATTGCAAAAGCACGCACAAAAGAGAAACTATACCGCACTTTGTTTCCCGGATGGCGGTACAATACAGGAACTAATTGCTCCCGTGTATGACCCCATTCAAAAGAGTCATGTTCATATTCATGCGTCTCACAACACACAAATCTTGCCCGATTTCTTCGCCAGTCTGAAGCCAGCCTTACAATTACAACATAACCCCAATCTATACCCAAGTAACATCTTTTATCATCATTGCATATCTTGAGTAGTCTGCTCCACTTGCCTATGTAGCTCAGTGATGTAGAGGAGTCTATAAATTACAGTGGTCCCCCAATTTACAATATTGGCTCCAGGACGACCACCAGATGTTGAGAATATTGTATGTTGAAATCAGAATTCTATGAAAGACTGGTAAGTAGAGTGGAAGCCCCCAAAATGTCATTCAAGAGTAATACAAAAAGAAAATGGATTAACCCCTCCTAGTACCAAAGGTGGATTGGACCTTAATGATCAACTAATCTTTCAGTCCCCCCCCCCCCCCCCCCCATTGCTGGATTTCTAGGGCCGAATCTTTTTCATTTTTTCCAGCAACACAAAAAATACTTGTCCCACAAAAAACAACCTCTCATATGAGCTCATTTTTTGTGGGACAAATATTTTTAATGGCACCTATAACCTAATTTTGATAACTTTTTTTATTCCATTCTTTTTCTAGAGGCAAGATTAACAATCTGCAATTCTGTCACTGTTGTTTATAGTTTTTTAAAGGTTTTTCCCATCTTTCCCATATAAGTTTTAATTTTCTTTTTTTGCAACTTTATCACATTTCTTCTTTTACGGTTGCTATTGAATGAAAACAGCATTTCCCTGGAGATATCCCCTGATCATTTTTTGGAATCCTAATGTTTAAAGGTGGCCCAAATAGGTTTCAAAACATCAGAGCTTCTATGAATTGATTATAGCTAATTCTTCATTAGCACATATCCTGTGTGCCAGGTCTTCTACTATTCAGTATAATTAGAGAGAAATTATAATATTTATTTATATAGCGCCAACAGATTCCACAGCGCTTACAAGACAGTGGTTTTGTTTCTGTTCTCCCATTACATGTAGTAATCGTTTGATGGAAACAGTAGGGGTGAGGGTCCTGCTCCAACGAGCTTACATACTACAAGTAATGGGGTGATACAGAAGGTAAAGGGGCTGGAGATGTGCAATGTATAGCGAGGTGAGGGAGGCTATACACATAGACAATGGTCAGGCCGTATAGTGGCTGAATCGGTATGATTGCCGGGGATGGTTGGTTACGGTTAGCAGGGTTACAGTCAGTAGGGCAGGGAGCATGCTATCATGGGGGAGTACAGAGGGGTTTGGTTTAGGGGATATGGTATGCCTCCCTGAAGAGGTGCGTTTGAATGAAGGGGGTGCTTAGTCTGATTTCGTTAGCAGAGCGGAGGGCGCGGGTTGGGTGGTGGACTGAGATGAGGGAAGCAATGTAGGGTGGCACGGTGCTGTGGAGAGCAATAAAGTCGACCATTCTTATCAGAGTATTTACATTAGACTATGGTCACATTGGCATCACCATACCATGCAGTATTTTAACACTAGCAGGTGTCAAATTGCATCTTGTCAGTTAATTATACCATTAGGTCCCGACGGTGACTAAAAAGTCATAGCAGCCATTAATGACCTTGTAGAACGGTGAAATATCAATATTTGCAGATGATCTGAAACAGTATAATGCAAGAGGGGGTAGTACACAGATGCACAGAAGTCTGGATACGTTGGGGGCTTGGCCAGAAAAGTGGAAAATGAGATTTAACACTGATAAGATTACGTAGATGGAAAGGGAAAACACATGTTATCACTACATACTGAAATTAGAAAACACCAGGTAAAAATCAGAAAAAAATGGGATTCAGTCAATGGCAAAAATCGGCCAATTCGCACCGATCGTGCAATCGCTACACATTTATGTTGGACAATGACTGACAACATTTGCTTGTACAGCAATTTTCAGCACTATGATCACACCATGTAAAAGACCCTTTACACATAGAGGATGACATGTACAACAGGTGACATGATACTAAGATTCTACTAGTTTCTGAGTTCTAAGTAAGTAACATTATATGTTGCAGACACCGCTTACATCACTGATCAATTTAATAAAAGAACCAGAATTTGCAGGATACGTCAGGGCAAACCATTTTCTGCAAGACTTCAGGCACCCTCTGCTGGTGAACTTAGTGACTAAACAAGCACTTCGAACAAATACATTAAAAAATGCTGCTCAAATTCACTGTATTTAACTTCTATGGAAATGGTAAGGAGAGAAATTACTCAGAGGGGAAAGTGTTTTTGGAAAAAGCACATGAAGAATACAATTCTGTCAGTAAACTACCAGATGTAGTGTGGAGATGTCAAGGACCAGCTACAGCAGAGATTCTACGTCAAAGAATGGAGGTTAGGACATCACACGCGACTCCGAAATGATTAGAGAAGGAATGCCGCACAGTATGCACCCAGAGAACCAATATTAAAAAAAATACAAAAACAACAAAACTTCATCACCTGGCTCCCTGTCACGTCTCCTAACTGTACCATGACTTAGGTTTATATTGCTGTTGGGACGTGACAGGTTCCCTTTAACATCCATGGCTTGGCTTGATTCAGAATTTAGACACACGCTTCATGTCCCTTTCCTTACTCAGCAGTTTGAGAGTATTGGTTAGGGTCATCCAATCTGCCAATATCTCCAGTAGGCCAGGAACCCTTATGCCCATATTTGATTATCCCAGTTTCCTCCGGTGGTGTGAACTGCTTATTTTTTAGTATGGCTTAACACTTAGTTGTTTAGCTCATCATTGACAGGTTCTTTAACATTCCTCCCTTGGTATTACTTAAGAGCCTCTGTCCAGAGGGGCGAGTGTCTTGGCCGAATTATTTTACTTGGAGGGCGCTACTTGCTATGGTTAAATAAAACGCTTCTTGAAATATTGCTACGGTCCTCAAAGCTGCTCCCCTCACAAACTTCCCTTGGCATGCTTAGCACAGAAGAATTATAAAAGTCTGACAGTGGCACAGGTGCCCCACCTTACTCCATAGGGTGCTCCCGTCTGTGTCCGACCTATGCTGGCAGTGTATGAATGCTCCTAGGACAATACTGCATATCCGGTTGGAATGCCTTTTACATTTTTTAGCACCTTAATAAACTCCTGGGCACGCCATAGCTGATTGTCTCTGGCTCATTCTCATCTTTAAAAAGAGGGCTTTTTTGTTTTTTTCCCCACAGCTGCCAGAACAGTTATCCTAAGACACTGGAAGTCTCCTGTGCCACCAGCATTAGGCCTAATGCCACAGGCGGATTTGATTTGCAGAAGATCCGCAATTCAAGCCACCCATAGGGAAGCATGGGCGTCTGCACCTAAATTAAAACATGCAGACTTGTTTTTCGGATTCCGCATGTGGAAAACAAATCGCAGCATGCTCCATTTTAGTGTGGATTCAGTGTAGATGGCTTGCATTGAAGTCAATGGAAGTCGTCCGATCCACAGCCCGTTCGCAGTTGACAGTGCGGACGGGCCGCAGATTCCTCAGGAAAGCGGTTTAAAAAAAATAAAAACAATACTGTACTGCGCATGTGCGACGGACAGCACTTCTGCAGTACAGAAAAAAGAAGACCCGGACAGATACGCAGGGTCCTCGGGCATAGACAGGGTCAGATTCAGCTGTGGGCTTCCAAATGCGAAATCTAACTTGCCTATGGATATGAAGCCTTAGAGGTATAACTATTTAAGGAGAATGGAAGATATTCTAGCTGACAGTCCAGGAAGTCAGGACAACTTTCTCAGAACATGACTGGGATGGAATGCTTTCAGGGATCAAGATGAACTCTTTCACTGGTAGGCTATTGGGAGGGCCTAGTGTGTTGTGGTCTCCTCTCCTCATTTCTTTCCATTGTCTCCCTCTCTTCACTTTCCCTTTCTTCTCTCCTATTCCTCTGGTTATAATTGTTCCTTGTTCTTTTTTTCATATATATTACTTTGCAAATTGGTTTAATGGAATATCTTTTCTTCGGCCAGTTTAGTCATCTGTATCAATATTTGAGAATGCATAACCTTGGATATATTTTGTTAGATTAATATGAATGGCATTAAACAACTTTGCAGACAGTTTAGCTTTCTGTCCATTTTATATATTTGTACTACTATTAATCTTTTTACACAATTTTTTTTCCTATTCTGTAACCTCTTAAAATCGTAATAAAAACTAAGAAAAAAAAACGTAATTCTTCCCCCTCTCTGCCATTTGAAAGGGCATCAGGTGTGGATAGATACCGCTGCACACAGGGCAGGACAGTTGCTGAAACAACAATCATCTGATATCTAGTAAGTTTCGTGTTCTATAGGTCAGAATAGGAAATCCACACAATACTTGCTGGGTAATGGACTTTTTTCTCCACAGTTGTCCCACCGAGCATGTAATGGCATCTGTCTATGCTCAATGTCAAATCAGGACCAAGAGTTGGGCTGGTCAACACCTTTAAAATATACCACTTCGTTGTTCATAGATTTTACTAAATTAATGCAACAATTTTAGAATTAACATAATTAAACAAATACAAATTCTAATTAGGATTAATATGGCCACTTTCATGTATTTCTCATACTTACAGCCTCAGTATGTATTGGATGTACAGCAAACAACAGGGCAGCAATCAGGCTGGTTCGGTTGTCCAAAAACAGTTTACAAACTTTAAGAAAAATCACACACACCACGGCATGAAGGAAAAGGTTGAGAAGATGATAAGAAACTGCGTTCAGTTCACTGAACAGATAATTCAGTCGAAACGTCAGGACTGTAAGAGGACGATAGGATTTATGACTCCTCTCCTAAAATGTAAAAAGGAAGACATGATTGGATCAAGAACTTATTGAATTGTTGAAACTAGTATATACTGCAGATAGCAGATAAATGATTACAGGTAGGTGCACACGGGCACAACTGCCAGTAATGCCTGAGGTACAGTAGTGCATCGGACAGCCCATTCACACCAGTCTGTGTGCTGTCCGATATATAGTGTGAAAAGTGAAGGATTTTAGGATTTCTATATATAATGACATAGAAATTTTATTAAAATTAAAAAAAGACAAAACACCAAAAATACGTTTAACATAAAAACTTGATTTCTACAATAGATCATTTTCTGACCTTGTATTCCCCGTCATCAGTTCTACAGCCATTTAACTCCCTACACCGATAGAACAATGATATAACGCACATTTATAGTGATTATGTTAAGACTTTCTGGGCGAAGCATACCCTTAACCCATTAAGGACCAAGCACAGTAAATTTACGGCGCTTGATCCTGGGCTTTGATTCCAACCGATAGTAAAAATACAGCAGGGGATTAAAGCCCCTGCTTCTGCAATTAATCAGAAGCAGGTTGGTTCGTCAGCGGTTAGTCACAGCGGAGAACCCTAAGGAGAAGGCAGGAGTGGGTTTTTACTCCTTCTGCCTTCTCCTTATGCCAGTACACAGCGCTCAATGAGCGCCATCTACCAAGAAGTAAAAGTGGAAGTATAACTTGGAAGTTGAAGTATAACGCAAATCGTTAGTCAGTGACTATAAACTACAGAGGGAGGGTTTCCCCTGTAACTTGGGCTCCCGTGGATGCCCCAGCTTGAGTGGAAAAGTGTAAAATAAATAAAAACAAAAAGACAAACAAACAAGTGAATGTCCCCCAGAGGTCTTATATGACGTCAAGGGGGACACAGACCGTAAAATAAAATAATTACATAAATAAATAAATAAAACAAAATAAAAATATATACCTAAAAAAAAAAAAAAAAAAAAAAAAAAAAAAAAAGAATAACCCAAAGCCAAACTCAACCAAAACAATGCCTGTATGCACCCTGTAATCCAAAACTATACATAGTATATATCAAAACGTATGAAACAAAACGAGGAACCCATTCCATATTTTATCTTAGCGTAAATATACGAATTAAAAAAAAAAAAAAGTTAACAAAAGACAAAAACAATAAAAGCTAAAAGAAAGTCAGCGAAAAAGATATTTTATATATATATATATATATATATATATATATATATATATATATATAGCCCTATAAGTCACGGGGGGGGGGGGGGGGGAGAGAAGCAAAAATAATTTTGGTATCTGTAGGAAAAAAAAAAAAAAAATAGGGCAGTTAAACCACCACATGGGTAAAATCCATTAAAAAAAAGGGTATGCTCCTTAAGTGGTTAACAAAATTAGATATACAATCAGGGTATTTACATTTCCTGGACTGCATTCAAATTACCACCGAGCAGTCTGGTGGGCAGGCAAGACCCTCTCGCCACCCCTTTCTGCTACTGTGACGTGGACATCCTCCATGTCATCAATGTGTGATCAAATTCATGTATGTGCTGGGAGCTCCCAGCACAGACGCATGTGCAGTTCAGTCTACCGAGTCTGCCCACAAGATGGACAAATGGAATGCACATGCGCAGGTCATGGGGCTCCTGGTACTGTGAGCGTTTGATCGCCACACTGATGACGTGAACATCACAGTAGCAAAGAGGAGTGGTGTTAGGGGAGGTATGCAGGCCTGGATAGACAGTCCAGGCAGCTCACCAGTGATAGTCTGGGCTGCCCACCGGACCCTTGGCAGTAATTAGCATGCGAGCACAGGAAATGTAAATACCTTCAGCTTAGAGCTATGCTTCGCCCAGTAAGTAAGAACATAACTTTAGAAATGTTCATCAACATCATTCTTTTTATCAGAGTAGGGGGTTTAATAGCTGTTGAACTGATGACAAGTTCCCTTTGGGACGGTGTCACACGGGTGTAAGTGCATTAATGCGCGTTTATGCAATGAGCTTGTGCATTTGCACGTGCCCATTTTATTATACTTTTTGCGTTGGGACACTATACGCACAGAAAAACATGCTTCTATTTATTGAAATAGGCAATTAAGTTAGAATAAATAGGCAGTTAGAACAGGAGTTTATGGCAGCAGTGGTCATACATGTGTCCTGCTGCTTCATTCATTTCCATGGGAATGCCAAAGATTACCGTATGCTTGAACTCTGCAGGTGCTCCCATTGGAATAAATGAAGCAGCAGCACACATGCGCAACCGCGACTCTATTCAGTGACCTTTGGGACCCCATTCCCAGGATTGGTGACGGTTCCACTTCACTGATCAAAAAGATATTCCCTATCCTGTGGATAACATTTGGTCTTGGCACAACCCCTTTACGTTTTGAACACATTTGTTAGATATCAGACTTGGTTAGTCAAATCAACAACCCCAGTGTTAACATCTGAAATTGCTTTGGAAAGCTCAGAGGTTATGAGAAGAAGTCCTAGCCAGAAGATTCATGGGGAAGTGCCTGCCAAGTTCAGTTTGCAGCTTAAAGGCCTATTATTCTGCGTAGTCCCTATTGGACATTGGTGGAGACAGATCAGAAATAGCGATAACTGAAGAATTACTACAACTTCATTAGGATGAGTATTTCCATGTGATTTCTTAATTTGTGGCAAGAACACAGGAAAATGTATTATATGATCTCTTCATCAGAAATTTGATTGCACAATTCCCAATCCTATTTTGGCTTTGTCTCTTTTGCGCTATAACAATATTATAACTTAATTCTGGCATATTAAAAACTTTAATTTTACCCTTTCCATGACTAAATAAGGATGATTACACATACCGGTAAAAAGATTTTCCTTTAGCCTCCAGGACAGCGCTACCAGGCGGGCTTCCCCACCTCTCTGGAACAGGAAAGTACAAATGCTCCCACTCCTCATGTCACATACGGGGCTTACGCTGAAAGGAGGGTGAGGAAACAGTTGGGGGTCCTGACTGCTAAAACCTGCACCGATTGCTAGAATGGGTGACGTTGGTCCCACATCCTCTTCTGTATTGCAGTATCCATGATGTCGATGGATGACAGAAACTTCTGCGGTTCCATGGAGGCAGTGACAGATCTTAGTGATTCCATGCGAAAATGTCGGACTTTTACATTCTGGTTCAACTTCTTCAGATCCAGAATTTGTCTGACAGAGAAAATAGCAACTTACCTCCTAGGATAGAGAAGGACACGGATTCCTTAGTTCCAGCAGTGTATGCCACATTCTTGCTTGCCTTTAAGTAGGCAGGGACTGATCTGGTTAAAGGGGGGGGGGAGGGACTATAGATGGAGGGTCATGTGCATGTTAAAGGGGTTGTCCCGCGGCAGCAAGTGGGTCTATACACTTCTGTATGGCCATATTAATGCACTTTGTAATGTACATTGTGCATTAATTATGAGCCATACAGAAGTTATAAAAAGTTTTATACTTACCTGTTCCGTTGCTGGCGTCCTCGTTCCCATGGAGCCGACTAATTTTCGCCCTCCGATGGCCAAATTAGCCGCGCTTGCGCAGTCCGGGTCTTCTGCAGTCTTCTATGGGGCCGCTCGTGTAGAATGCCGGCTCCGTGTAGCTCCGCCCCGTCACGTGCCGATTCCAGCCAATCAGGAGGCTGGAATCGGCAATGGACCGCACAGAAGCCCTGCGGTCCACGGAGACAGAGGATCCCGGCGGCCATCTTCAGCAGGTAAGTATGAAGACGCCGGACCGCCGGGATTCAGGTAAGCGCTGTGCGGGTTGTTTTTTTAACCCCTGCATCGGGGTTGTCTCGCGCCGAACGGGGGAGGGGTTAAAAAAAAAAAAAAACCCGTTTCGGCGCGGGACAACCCCTTTAACCCCTTGAGTGGCGGGTTTCCTACCACCCTGTCGTGCCCACCAGGGCAGGTTTTTTAAAATGGTGTAATCATTGAATTTCAACTAATTTTGCAGTTGCGTCTCAAGAGCCATAACTTTTTCATTTTTCCATTGACATGGCCATATAAGGGCTTGTTTTTTGTGGGACAAGTTGTGATTTTTTAAACAGGGGGGAGGAAAAAAAGAAATGGGGAAAAAATAAAAAAAGGGGCCGTGTCATTAAGGGGTTAAATAATGTATTAACTTCCTTCTCTGGGTCATTACGACGCATGGATACCACATGTGTGATTGTATTTTTGATTTTTTACAAAGTAAAGGGAGACAAGTGTTTTTAGTATTTTTTTATAATTTGTTTCCTTTTTTTTTTTTTTTTTTTGTCCCTTTAGGGGACTTCCACAGGGACCCATCAGGACCCCCTGATCACAGCCGGGGGTCCGATGGTGACAGCCCTTTACATGCTGCAGTCACATAGACTGCAGCATGTAAAGGGTTAACACAGCAGAGATCGGAGGTTTTCTCTGATCTCTGCTGTAAGAGCAGGTACCTAGCTGTCCTCTCACAGCCAAGAACCAGCTCTCCCTGCCACAGAGACCATCGGCTTGCTTCTGACAAGCCGATGGTCTCTATGGCAACCTGTAAACAAACCAGTGCAGGAGTTTGCCGACATATCGGCAATATCTTCTGCTGGTTTTTCAACGCCCTTGCTTTGTTCTCTGTGGGTCTGTGCAGGCAGAGCACACTGTCACCGCTTGTGGCATTGTGCTCTGCAGCTCCCATAGTGATACATAGCCCGGAAATCTTCCGGGCTATGTCACTATGAGCAGTGGAGCTCGTCCCGGAACATTTCCGGGCGTGCCACTCAAGGGGTTAATGCTCAGCTGTGCCTCCTGTTATTGAGGTTAGGACAAACAACAGCACAATTAACTTAGTTCTGCTTGTTGTCCTCGTTGGGGTAACAGGCAGAGGGTCCTGCCTCCCTGTATCTAAGAGGAGGACCGTCGAGAACATCGTGGAGTCTGCATCTTACAGACACCAAGCTAAAACTAGTTAGATTGGTGGCTGCAGGAGGGGTCTAGCTAACAAGAGGAGCTAATCGTTTCCTGCTTAGCGTCCGGCTCCTAGTGGCAGTAGGCATACCCAAAGTCTTCAGCTGCATCCCTCAATGATAAGGATGAGAATTTGGGTTTTGAAGCATAGTGAGCCTTCTTCTGTTTGAATCTAATGTAGTTTAATGAAATTTTTTATAAGCTGGAGTTTAATGAAACCAAACAAAAAAATACAGACACACCACACCACGATCCAACAGGGGAAAGACACAGGGGGCTCTGGCTGCTCCTGCACATGGCTCCGAGCTGACCCTGGGGTTGTCATCCAGAACTCTAACCAAGCAATGCACTTTAAAATATTTTAAATAGTAGGAACTGTCAAACTAACCTCAGACATCGGTGTCCCCCAGAAGTCATTTTGGAAGAGCTTCTTTATGGGTGTTGTGGGATGCAAATCTTTATTGTCCAGAATTGCTGACACATCATCGAAAACAAATCCACAGAAGAGACTGTTCCAATAACACAATGCTACAACACATGACAATACTCCTATTTCTTTTATAGTAATTTCAGCCATCTTCTTGAGATCCTTCTTGGGACCTAAGTCACTGAAACGCAAATAACGTAGAATTACTAACTATATGGGTAAATTATTCAAACAACATAAATCCCAATTCAGAATCCCAAGTATTTAACGCCTTAATGACCAGTCATTTTCTTGTTTTTTGTTTTTTTTTGCTCTTTCATTCCTACTTTCAAAATAAAACTCATAGCTTTTTTCTGTCAGCAGTTCTACAAGAGCTTGTTTTTTGTAGGAAGAATTGTATTTTTTCAATGGTACCATTGAAGGCCTCATGCCCACGGCCGGGTCAGATTCCGCATGCAAAATATCGCAACAGAATCAGATCCAGCACTTTCCCCAGAGACCCTATACTCACCTCCCTGGATCTGCTGCGAGTCGGTGCGCATGCGCAGTGCATGACGCGCCAGCGCTGGGCCGTGACACGGATTCTCACGATACTTCTGCTGTGCTCACAGTGGAAGTATTGCGAGACGGACAGCTTCCATTGACTGCAATGGAAGCCGTCCGTGCGATTTTCCACACAGAATGGAACAGGCTGCAATTCTCCCCCCCCCCCCCCCCCCGAGCAGAAAATCGCAGTTAACTTCATCTTGTGAGCATGGGAGAATAGTTTACCATAGCATGTCTATGGACAGACATTTCTGCGGAATTCGCAACGGGTGTCTGACCGCGAATTGCGTAGCGATAATCTGTCTGTAGACACTAGCCCTAAAGCAGGGCTGTGGAGTCAGTAAGCTAAACCTCTGAATAATGTTTCCCCAGACATTGCCTCCTTCATATATAACTCATGTTTTTTTCAAGAGAGAAATTTTAAATGGTAGCATCAGGCTTTTTTATCACTTTTATGATTCCTGAGGTCTGTAGAGGAGCCTCACTACTGAGCATGTGCAGATAGTGCAGCACCAATTCATCTCAACTAAAAGCCCTCAAGAAACAGCCTAAGGATACTTTGTCTACTGTAGAGCAAAGCGAATAACTCATTTTCTGTAGCTGCTTCCACATTCCAGTTATCAATGTTTTTGATAAATAGGGGTTTGGATGAATAAAAGATATATTTACTGGACATTTCAAAACTTTCCTAAACTCCCATGAAAAGAAATCTGCAACAAATTCTGTACTGTTATATATATGAAATATACCATATTTATAAAATCTATTAAGTATAAAAAATATATATAGTTTAATAAGTCAAAATCAGTACATTTTTACCAACTCCACCAAAATGGGAATCTGACTCCATAGCCATGATTTAAAGTATTGCACAATGTAACGAAGAACGCTCAAAAACTTCAAAATAAGATTAAACAAAAAAAAAAAAGTAATTGCAACATTTTTTATGCAGTGTACATAGTTCAGTAATGACATAACTTTATTCTCTGTGTGGGTCCGTACAATTACAGCAAAACCAAACGTTATGGTTCTTTTGTTGTACTAACTTGAAAAAAAAAAACATTTATCACTTTCTGACCAACATAATTATGCTCATTGATGTGCCTATGAGAGGGCTTATTTTTGCAGGGCAGGCTGCAGTTTCTTTAGGCACCATGTTGGGGTGCATACAACATTTTGATCGTTTTTTATTTAGTTTTTTCTGGGGGGGTGACCACAGGCAGGGTTTAATAGGCAAAAATCTATGACATCCCTGGAGGCCTTCACAAAACTCCAAGCTTCCAAGGTATCCGAACGGCACCTCCTGATCTTGTTTTCTTCCTCTGTCGGGCCATTTAAATGCCGCTGCCAAAACTAACAAAGGCATCTAAAACGGTTATCGGCTGGGATTATAGTTGTCTGTGATTGTACCCGATTTATCCAGGTGTCAGCTATCAAAGATAGCCCATACCTGCCGTATATGGAGCGGACACATCTCCCGAGCCTGCTCCATAAACATCAGATGTACGGAGGCTTGTTAGACATAAAGGAGTATTTCAGCCATAAAAAAAAATAATCAAATACTTACCTATTCCTCCTCACGCCATTTGCATCTTCTCCTTGCTGATATTCTCCAGTCCCCCGGGTCACCTCACCGCCAGCCGGCCGGATCCTCTTCTTGGTATGATGCATTCTTCTTCCTGTAGGTCAGTGTAGGTTACGTGTACAAGTGAGGTAACATTCGCTGCCTAGAAAGGAATGACGATCTATTGCAGAGACTGCACATGCACGCTGTCTCGCCGCGAAAGTTCACATACTATTGCAGAGAGACAGCATGCATGCGCAGTCTCTGCAATAGCTACGTCACTAGTGACTGGATACATTGCCCTGCAAGGAGACTGCAGAGAATGAATGCTTTGTCACCGAAAGAAGAACAACTGGCCGGCTGGAGGTGAGGTGACCCAGGGGACTGCAGGAGACTGAACTACATCGGCGATGACAAGATGCGGTAAGAAGTCTGACGGGGTGTGGAGGGGAGGAACAGGCAAATATAGAATTTTTGTTTTCTAATGACAGAACCCCTTTAAACTGGTATCACCTATCAAACTGGATGTGTTAGATTGGTGGTGATCCAACTGCAGAGACCTACACCAATTTCTAGAATGTTTGACCTCAGCAACACATTCCCCTTCGCCAGCAGAACAACCTTGGTAAGGAGTTCAAACAAATAGGCAGCTGGATATGTGCATTCCTGATGTTTTTAATGGCCATTGCACTGACTGCAACAGTTGGTCGCTGCAGACATCACCCATGTTAAAGGGGTCCTCCAAATTATATTTTTTTAATGAGGAGAGTCAAAAATAAAAAGCTAAATCATACTAAATCGCAACGACCTTTCGCCGCTCCAGCACCACTGCTCCAGTCCATCCTGCCAGGCTTTCTTTACTTGGCTGCAGAGATGCCGTTCTGTATACACAACAGCTGCAGCCAATCACTATCCTCGGCGGTATACGTTTCAAGACTGCCACTGATACAGCCAAGTAAGCAACCGCCAAACAAGATCAGAGCAGCAAGTATTAACCATTTCCTGTCCTCTCCACAATTTTTTAAATTACTTTAAAAAAAAAAAAAAACCTTTTAGGTTTATTACATGAAGCCTGATCTTACTTTACGACAGTATGGATAAATCTGCTATACTACGCTGGGAGATAACTAAACAAAATGAGGCCGAAGTTGGGGGAAAAAAATAAAAAAAAGTGTACATAATAGGCAAAAATACATGATATACATTAAAGGTATTGTGTTTTAGAAATCTTATATCTGCCATCATAGTTTTAGAACAGTCTAGAATAAGGACATGGCTAAGAGGAACCATAAGATGTGTGACATTTAATGAAGTGGTGTAAATGTATGCCGGTCACGAGGTGATGTAATGAAAGTATACAACATACCTAGTGACTTGCACCTAATTTATAATGCCACGTGCTCCAGCACTTTGCACCATGTTCGTAGACACGCATCCCGTGACACTAATGATACATTTCCTGACATGTATAAGAACTAAACTAAAACTTCCTAAATGTTGCAAGAGGCCAGCTGTTAATTCCCCCTCACAGTACATGTTCTCAGCCCGGCACACACTATGAATTCATTGTTCACAAACTATAATTGACCCTAACATAAGACCGCACATTCACATGACAGCAACTTGAAGAAACAAACTCTTTTTCTGAAGTCAAAAGTTAATTGTGGGTCCAGAAACGTTGCACGAAACGAGAGCGGCCAAGTAAAAGATCCATCACGCTATACAACAGAGGCGAACAGCAGCAATTTTATGATGCTGACCAATTATTAGAGATGAGAAAGACGTAAAGGAAAGAAAGAGTCCTAAAATTAACGGCAGGATTTATAGAACAGTTTTCAGAACTTGGCACCATAGTGCCCAACGCCCAAACACTATCAGTTACTTCATCCACATACTTTAGGATGAAAATCCACAATATCTTATCATGTAGGATTAAAGGGAACCTGTCACATCCCCACGGCGCCATAAACTAAAGGCCCATTTACCCGTGACGAACTGTCAGGCAAACGACGGCGCGTCCCAGTGAAGTTCGCTGCTGTGCTGTTACACAGGAGTGAGTGTCGCTGGATCGCTGGCAGCGCAGCTGGAGGAGAGTTCTTCCCCCGCCCCTCTTAGTTCACTGTAAGCAGGCAGTCGTTCAGTACTGAACAGCTGCTACTTACACGGTACAGCCAGTTGTTTAGCTTTCTACATGCAGAAACTGAACAATTCTCGCTCAGTCATTGGGTCTCTGCATGCATTTAGGCCTCATGTCCACTTGAAAAATACAATCCGCGCAGAATCTGCTGCAGATTCCACGCGGATTTGCTTTAAATTTTTTTTTTCTTCTTGCATGCGGATATCCCCACCTATAGATAGCAATGTGGCCGATCCGCATGGAATCCGCACTAAAATGGAGCATGCTGCGTTTTTCTCGTGCGAAAAACGCAAAATTGATTAATATGCCATTTGCAGGTGCAAAATTCAATTTAATTGACTGCAGATGGCCAATGATATTCCTATGGGCAAAATTTCACCCGCGGAATCTGCAATTTAATTTTGCTAGTGGACATGAGGCCCTACACGGGACTATTGTTCAAACTCCTACGGGAGCACTGGGTTTTGAACAACTACTAACGATAATCAATCCCGTGTAAAAGGGCCTTGAGTTATGTACAGGGAGCCGGATGACGTATTATTTATACTTGCCCACTACTGTGATTCAACACTGTCAACCAGTGAAGATCACGTAGAGCATGAAAACTTGATTCTTTTAAAGGTTCCCCTACACATGGCTCTACTATACTAGTCTATGGGAGAGCACATGCGCAATAACCTGAAGACTCAGATTTTGCGCAGTACAAATTTTTTTCTAAATATTTGTATTTCCTGCATCGTTGCTAGGTGATGACGCGGGGACCTGCAGCCCATCCGCAATGTAAATTGCAGATTTGCTGCGGGTCAGACGGCCTCCATTGACTTCAAATCCCAATTACTATCACAATTCACAGTTACTCTTCGCTTGTCTGGCCAGTTTGGAGAACTGCAAGCAGAAACAGCAATACAACTGACATGCAACGGCTTTGAATTGCCCACGGTGTGTCAGTTTCAGCGCGGCTTGGCCGCAGGAGACTGTCTGCAGCGTGTGGACAAGATTTTTTGCAAATCTCGTCCACTTTGCTCCTTAGTTTCACGTTTTAGATTGCAGGCGGAATTTCCATGCGGAAATTCCACCCATGTGAACCCAGCCTTAGGTTAAGTCCACTTGTGACATTCTGCGCTGCTGAATAGCCACGTTACATGAGGATTTCATCATGTTCATTTAAAAAGGATGGAATCTGCAATATAAATGGACATGCGGTAGTAGTTGTGCTGTACTCAGTATTCGATAGAAGGTGCACCTCCTGTGTCATAACACTGGGAATTGCAAGAAACAGCGACAGCATAAAACATGCACACTCCAAAATAATGTAGGAACTCTTTATTGGGGCCAATACTATTAGAAACACTAAAATCCAAAAGGACAGAAGTGTTATAAAGAAGGATGGATCTGCTGATTTAGAACATTTTATGTATTGAGGGTTTAATTACTTTGCGTGGCATGTTTATATTTTACTATAGTAATGCTGTTTCATACATGAACTTTTTCGCCCCAAGTCTTGTTTATTGACACATCGGCTTGACTGAGCTGTCGTTTCATACATTAATCTCATGCCATGAGCTGCGCTTCCTATACATGCGCACTGAATGATCTTGACCGATACGGCTGTATAATCATGGTGCCGCATATGTCTTGTGTTATAGTACTGCTGTTTTACTCATGGGTTTTGCACTGCGTGATTGTACTGTTGCCCTAGCTATCTTGCACTGTGGCTTTTATTTGCTGTGCATTAAGTGACCCTGATGGATGGAGTTGTGGACGCCACCTTCTGATGCTGCACTTCCTATGTGTAGTTTGGGTACTTGAGTTTATTTCCTGCCACCATAGATTCATCACGGTTGTGGAATAGAAGGTGGACAGTGCTCGGCCTACGATCCTTTATTCAATCCTGGGTATGTTATATATCTATAGACATAAGGAGTTTGACGTGGGCTTAGCCATTCAGTGCTTCACACCTGTACTAGTTATTAGTTGATCCGTTTATCTTTGCTGTTACGTAAATGGGTTCTGTCATTAAAAAGAAAAAAAAAAATTCTATGCTTACCTATTCCTCCCCAGTCAGTCTCCTTACTAAATCTTCTCCTGGCTCCTTCAGTCTCCTGGGTCACCTCACCGCAAGTTGACCGATTCTTCTATTTCCGGCGATGTAGCGTCTGATTGCTAAAATGTTTCCCGCAGGTCAGTTTGTGCAGTCACTACCATTGTAACATAGCATTCACTGCCTGGCAAGAAATACTGAATCCTCGGCAGCCTGCTTTAGCACACAGGATTCTCACCGCTAGTGTTCATATAGTATACGGCAAGAAGTAAACGGTAGCAAGTGAACTCTACATAACAGGAAAACGATCCAGCCGGCTTGTGGGGAGGTGACCCGGGGGACTAGAGGAACCAAGAGAAGATCGGTGAGGAGAGGATGTGGTAAGTAGACTGATGGGGGAGGAATAACATAGTATGTTAGGCTGAATGAAGACAATGTCCATCTAGTTCAGCCTGGTTTAACCTCCCCTTTGTTGGTCCAGAGGAAGCCAAAAAAGAAAAAAAGAACCCCCCAGCGAGCCAGTTTAGCTTATTTGGAGGAAAAAAATTTCTTCCTGGCTCCATAATAGCAGTCAGTGTAATCCCTGGATCAACATTTGAGATCAACAACCCTGCTGGTAATAATGTTTATATCCTGTAATATCATAGTGCTCTAGATAGACATCTAGTCCTCTTAAACTCCTCTATAGATTCTGCCATCACCACGTCCTCAGGCAGAGAGTTCAACAGTCTCACTGCTCTTACAGTAAAGAACCCCCTTATATGTTGGTGGTGAAACCTGCTTTCTTCTAGACGTAGCAGATGCCCTCTCGTTACCGTCGCAGTCCTGGGTATAAACAGATCATGGGAGAGATCCTTGCATTGTCCCCTAATGTATTTATACAGAGTTATTTGATCGCCCCTTAGCCGTCTTTTTTCCACGGTAAATAATCCCAATTTTGACAGCCTCTCTGGGTATTCCAGTCCTCCCATTCCGTTTATTAATGTAGTTGCCCTTCTTTGAACCCCCTCCAGCACTGCAACATCTTTCCTGAGCACCGGTGACCAGAACTGTATGCAGGATTCCATGTGAGGCCTGACAAGTGCCACATATAGTGGAAGACTAATGTTCTCATCTCTTGCCCCTATACTTCTTTTAATGCACCCCAAGACTTTATTAGCTTTTGCAGCAGCTGACTGGTATTAGTAAGTATAGAATTTTTTTTCTTTTTCTAATGACAAAACCCCTTTAAGACCACACACATAGGAGCTCACTACTGCACGCAGAGATACATTGTGGGGTCTCATACATAGCAGCTGTAGTATACAAATGGCGCTCTAGAGGCATTGTACCATCTCCCATTCATTTGAAGGTAACATTCCTGCAAGTCAATGTCAGACTGTTTAACAGGCCTTGTAACATGACTGGGGATATAAGCCAAAACCAGAGTCTTCTCCAGAAGGAACAGAACCATGTACAAGTTACAAGCCCCTCACCCAGCAACCTGCTGCACACTGATGAGGGGCAAAAACCCTGAAACAGCTCTCTGTACATGGTTATATTTTCCTTCTGGAGGAGACTCCAGCTTTGGCTTATATTCCCAGTCATATTACAAGGCTCGTTTAAAGGTCTGACATAACCTTGCAGTAATGCTGCCTCCTTATAGGTGGCGCTGTAGAGGCATTGCTCTATACATCATTTGCATACATTTCCCAGAGAAGCTTGCATGGCCTTATAGATCTCCTCACGGATACTAGGTGCTCCCCACATGGAGAAAATAGGCTACAAGCAATGGTTTTACTTTAGTCTGTGCATCTTTGTTCCCATTTTGGGTTATCATTAGGCTACATCCGCACAGGCTACAAAATCTCACTACAAAACTTCGCTTATCTGAAAGAATCCATTGGAAACCATGGGCTTCCCATTGTAGAGAGATTTTGTACCCCGTGCCGATACAGCCTTAGGGGTTCGTTTTTTAATTGGCGTGCCTGAATGTCACAACACTTTCACTAGGCACCTTCTCTTGCTTGGATTGCTGTTGGCACATTTTTCACTAGTATATACTTTATTGCAGGTGTTGAGCAATACAAATATCTCACTCTTAGGGCTGATGTCCACGGGTGGGTTAAAATTCCGGGATCCGCGGATGATCTGCAGTTCAAGCCGCGCATAGACAATCATAGGTGCCCACAGCTTAATTGTTCTGTGTTGCCGCGGATCCCGAAGGGATGGCTTCGATTGAAGTCAGTGGAAGCCATCGATCTGCAGTATACCTGGAACTGTCACTCCGGGTGTGCTGCGGGTCCCACGGGAAAGCAGATTTTATTTTTAAAATCTCCACTGGGCATGTGCAGGGGTGGGGTGGACATGAGGCGTTAAGGGGCTTATATTTACGTAACGTGGAGTTATTGCCTTGCGCATAATTATGTTTTGCCACTTCTTACACACCGTGTTGTATTGTCTGCTATGTATTCATACTGATTGATATCTAAGTCTTGTCTCCCTTTTATTTTATATTTTAGTAGTGTTGTCCTAAATAAAGTTTTGCAATTCCCATTGTGAATTTATAATCTGCACCGCAGGTCAATTTACACCGCAGGTTTCTCTCTCCAGCGTGAATGAAATTTCTTGTACGGTAACACGCTCTAAGTTTTCTGCAAGCAAATCTATAGCAGATTTTTGATGTGACAAGGTATAGCCTAGGCCTGAGATTGCCATCCTCAACATGAGCCGGGATTAGAGATGAGCGAGCGTACTCGGATAAGCACTACTCGCTCGAGTAATTTGCTTTATCCGAGTATCGCTGTGCTCGTCCCTGAAGATTCGGGTGCCGGCACGGAGCGGGGAGCTGCAGGGGAGAGCGGGGAGGAACGGAGGGGAGATCTTTCTCTCCCTCTCTCCCGCCCGCTCTCCCCTGCTCCCCGCTGCAACTCACCTGTCAGCCGCAGCGGCACCCGAATCTTCAGGGACGAGCACAGCGATACTCGGATAAACCAAATTACTCGAGCGAGTAGTGCTTATCCGAGTACGCTCGCTCATCTCTAGCCGGGATGGTCGGTTGCAGTGTTCAGCCTGCAAATGGAAACATAACAGCAGGAAAAACAGACAGGAAAATCCAGTATCCATAGAAATACTCCGGGATTTACAAATAAAAGTACTATTGGATTCCATATTAAAAGCCAAGGACACACAGGCGACTGATCGTTAATAAATGTGTGTTTTTTTCTCTACCCCATGATGTCTTTTTTGTTATGCACTTCATTGGCCGGTGCTGCATTCCTAAGTCACATATAAGTATTCAATTGCTTGCTATGAGTAAGGCGTTCTGTCCACTGGTGTAGGCGCAAAATGATGTGTATCCCTGCGTATCCAATCTTTTTCCCTGAGTATGATCCCGTATGCAGTTTTTTGTGCACGTATGTACTGAGTAGGCACAGTGTTTCAATACGTGCACAAAAAAAACAAAACAACTTATTCCTGCTTTTTTTTTTTTCAAACACTTCATTGCATGTATCTTAGCAACATGGATTTTCACCTGCAGTGCTTATGGAACCGGTTGTGTAAACACTGTTTGCAGTGCACATTCACACAGATCCATAGAGATGAATAGGGGTGTATGGATGTAATATGTGAAATAGAAAATCGCAACATGCTCTATTGACCATACACACATGTGAGTGGATCAACAAAAATCCATTTAGGCCTAATTCCCAAGGGCGGATTTCCGCTGTGGAATTCCGCCCAGTGAAAGCGCCCACAATCACCCGCGACATGTTCTATTTGCCGCGGGCGTACGCGCGGACGGCTTCCTTTGCAGTCAATGGAAGCCGTCCGTCACGCTATCTTCCGCTGTAGAACAGGGGAAGATAGAGTGAAAACGCTTCCCCGCCCACCGCGTCACGTGCTCTACTGTGCATGCGGGACGTCAGGCGGCAGATCCGGAGGCAAGTATGGCATCTCTCTGGGGGTGCTGTGACTGACTCCGCTGCAGAATTCTGCTTGCGGAGCCCGTCACGGCCGTGGGCACTAGGCCTTACTTTCATTGACTCTGCGTAATAAGCAGTGAGAAAACCGCCCGTGGACATGAGGCCTCAGGGCTGCATAAGCTGCAATCTTCTGTGTGCCCTTTGTTTTTAATATGGAATCCAATAAGGCCTGAAGTACAGAACTGTGCAGACGTTGTAGACAGGCAGAACAAAATGAGAATGCTTTAGGAATTAGAAGTGTTAGTACACTTGAGTGAACGAACAAAAGAGAAATCTAATTTAAATCAGTATTTGGTGTGACCGGCCTTTAAAGAACTAACCACAGATCTTCCTGGATGTTGGCTTGCTCAAATCCTTCTGTCTCTTAATCCAAGACAGACTCGATATATAGAGATCAGGGCTCTATAGGGGCCATCTCATCAGTTCCAGGACCTCCTGTTCTTCTTTATGGTAGAGATAGTTGTTAATGACATTGGCTGTGTGCTTAGGGTTGTTGTCCTGCTGCAGAATAAATTTGGAGCCAATCAGACGCCTCCCTGATGGTATTGTGTGATGGATAAGTATCTGCCTGTATTTCTCACTATTAAGGACACCATTAATCCCACTCAAATCCCCAACTCCATTTCCTGAAATGCAGCCAAAAACTTGCCAGGAACCTCCACCATGCCCCCCTGCTGCCTGCAGACACTCATTACTGTACCACTTCACCATGCCCCCCTGCTGCCTGCAGACACTCATTACTGTACCACTTCACCATGCCCCCCTGCTGCCTGCAGACACTCATTACTGTACCACTTCACCATGCCCCCCTGCTGCCTGCAGACACTCATTACTGTACCACTCCACCATGCCCCCCTGCTGCCTGCAGACACTCATTACTGTACCTTCAGCAAACAATCTGCCTTCTGTTACAGCCAAATATTTCACATTTTTACTGATCTATCCAGAGCGCCTGCTGACATTTTTTTGCATCCCACTGACTATTTTGATGTACAGTCGAGTCGCTTCGCCGGGTTTCTAAGTTGAAGGTATGGCTTTTTGGCTGCAATTCTTCCATAAAGAGCACTTCTGGCCAGACTCCTCCGAACAGTAGATGGCGCACCCAGTCCCACTGGTTTCTGACAGTTCCGAGCTTACTGCTGGACAGCTTCTGATTTCAAAAAAGAAGGAAGCGCGACGTGCCTTTCATTCACTGCATCAAGTTTCCTTGGCCGACGAGTCTACGGTCCTCAACGTTGTCCATTGGTTTGTGCTTCTCCAAAAGAGGTTGAACAGCTCAGACAGAAACCGCAGTCTACTTTGAAATCTTTGGGAGCGACCCTACTGATGCGGTATAACCACCTTGTTGCTGAGCTCAGTCTTGCCATGACGTATGACATGAAACTGTCTTCCACAACCTCATCTCTGTAGCAGAGTTTGGCTGTTCCTCAAAATTATATTATATATACCCCATTCTATAATATAACTAACCAGCATATAATTACATCTCCCTGCTGTGTCCCATGATAACACTCTGGGTCTCCCCTCTGATATCCCATTAACAGGCTGCCTCAGCAGGCTTACAGAATGCTACAGGTGCTGCAGCCAATGACAGAGCTCAATGTTTGAGACTGAAGCTCTGTCATTGGCTGTAGCCTGTAAACAAACAAGGAAAGGGAACATCACAGGGGAGCATATGCTGGCTAGTTATAGTATAACAGGGGAGCAGGGTTTTACTTAATACACAACAACTCCGACAACCCCTTTAAGCCTCCTACACAGCCATTTCTGATAACTATTTAAACCTACATGTGAAATGATCATTATCCCCCGTTTGGTACAATACCTTAATCGTACAGCTGACTATAATCCTACAAAATCCCTGACTTTGTACAAGAGCACCTAGAACTGGCGCTGTGTGACGGTAACAGGCGGTCGCACCAAACATTCTGTTAATTGACAAAACTAACCCATTATCACTTCTATGTTTGAAAGTCTTCTTACTTCACTGCATTTTTTTCTTCACACCTGCCTAAGGCTAGGGTCACACAGGGCGGATTTGCCGCGGTTTTGCCGCAGCAGATCCGCCCGCGGCCGCTAATCCCGGGATTAGCCAGCCATGTGGATGAGATTTCGCAGAAATCTCGTCCACACGGGACGGCTAATCCGCTGCGGTAAATCCGGTTGAAACCGCGGCGGCCGCAGTCGCGGTTTCAAAATAAGCAGCATGTCCATTCTTCGCTGCGGCCGCGCTATCCTCTATGGGAGCGCCGGCCGCAGCGCGGCCGGGCCGCTTCAAAGCCGCCGCGGCTTAAAACGCGGCGGTTCTCCCGGCGGAAATCTCGCAGTTTTGGCTGCGGCCAAACCGCAAGATTTCCGACGAAAATCCGCCCTGTGTGACCCTAGCCTAAAGATTCTGCAGCGTATGGTTGTCACGGCTACTGGATCCTCCAGCGCTTTCTTCCACGTGTTCCGTGCTCTGAACATGCCTGTGCGTGTACGGGGTCAGCCAGACGGCGCTGCGGTTACCTGCACGTTGGGATAGAACAGCGGACGGAAGGCTGGACGAACGGTGCAGAATGGGAACAGTTGTTTTGGAAAAATTGCAAAACTTCTCTGAGTTGGCAAAAAGCGCCAAAACGCACTAAAAATAGAGCAGACGGCGCTCAAACGCTGATCTGCGAGGCACTACTGAAATCAATGGAAGCATTTCACAGGGTTTAGCGCGGTGTCTGAAGCGCCGTAACCAGCGGTGTGTGAGGGCGGCCTTAGTAAACCATTGTGATCAGTCCTCCCTGACCAGCAGATCTCCGGGGCCGCCACCACAAGCAGCCAGCTGTGCCCCTTTACAGAGGCGCACGCACTCCAACATGCGCACGCGCTCCACTCTGATGGCGGTCTTTCCAACTGGCGCTTATGGCTACTGTTACAGATTCGGTACACGCGACATGTCAGTAAGAAGCGGTGCAGCCTTACTGACATTCCTCTACCACGGCCGTGAGCCTACGGTTAGCACGCACTACGTCCGCCTAGACCACTAGCGGTGGTGTGTAACAGCCCCTCACCAGCGGATGAAGGGCGGTCACCCTGAGGCTACAGCAGCACCCACACAGTCTTGGGGTCCCCTCTGTGGTACATTAGACTGCCCCCTTGTGGCTACCAGTAAACATGCCCTCCCCACAGCACTTACTAGCTCCTCCTCACTGCTGCGGTAGACCAGGCTCAGGACACACCGCTCACTCCTGTTACACACAGGCTTCAATGGGCTTCTCCCCGAGCTGTGAGGGCCGCCATGTTAGAGACCCCAGGCAGCTCCACCTCCCGGATGTTACCTCACGGCTAGGAAGTGGCGGCACACAGGAGCAGCGGCCGTACCGTGCAGCGCACCGCGTCTGGTAGACCGACAAGGACGGCTGCGGCTCCCGGAGCAGCCAGAGATTATCACCACACACTATAGATACTATACAGATCACTCTCTGGGAGGCGCGGCCGCCATACCCAGAACGAGGCGTGACACGCAGGCCGTCACGGTTTGCACGTAGAGATGGCACGCAGTTCGCTGTGTAATGCCGTCTCCTAGCAACGCGCCTTAGCCTCCTGTTTTCCCGGCTTTCCTTGCGGTGACGCGCCAGGGCTGCTGTGATATAATTACAGGGGACTGTGTGTCGGGGGGCAGCGTGTAATTTACCCATCATGTCCGCAGCACTGCCAGCCTCTACCTGTCACCTGTCGGAGGAGTAACGTGCGGGTCTGGGCGGCGCTCACAGCTCTTCTTCACTGGCTCAGAGGGCAGACCTGGTGAGTGCATGGACACAGGCGCTATATCCAAATATGCTGCACATAAAACAGAGCATATACACAAGTGCGCGCGTTTCTGCGCAGCATATCTACGTGCTTCAACTACGCAATATATTATATGGGCTTGTAAATACACACAAAGATAGGCTATCCTGTGGTCTTTTTACGCAACTGAAATACAGGCACAGCCGAGGACCCGGAGGAGAACGGGTTTTTCAACCTCTTCTGCCTTCTTCGCTCCTAGTTACATAGCGCTTAATGATCACAATGTACTAAAGAATGAAAGCCGAATTGTTACTTCCATTGTAAGAATGGGATCCCCTGCTACAGCAGAGCTGCAGGGTCCTAGGAGACCCTGATCAGCTCTGCTAGTGACTATTGTCACTATAGGGGGATGCTTCCCTGTAACTGGGGCTCCTATGGATGCCCCAGCTACAGTGGGAAAGTGTCAAATAAACAAATATATATGTGAATGTCCCCCAGAGGTCTTATATAACGTCACGGAGGACTGAGATGGTAAAAAAAAAAATTACAAATATAAGTTAAACAAAAAAAAAAAAATATATATATATATTTATATATATATTTATACGAAAATGACCCAACGCCAACCAAAACTGTCGTCATATGCGCCTTGTAATCCCAAACTATATAAATTATATAACAAAATGAGCAGCCTGTTCCTGTACTTAGTGTAAATATACTAACTTTAAAAAATAACTATAAACGTAAAAAAAATCTTATTTTTGCTAGCTTTTTATCCCTAATAAAACTTAAGTAAAAGCCAGTGAAAAAAGATCTAAAAACTAGCTTTATATATCGCAGAAATAACAAATACATAAACCTGCTGGGTGACTTGAAGCCCAGGTGACAGTTTTATGGGATGACCATAAAGCCCAGTGACATCACCTGATGCTGCGGGCCGGATGGCCAAAACGGGTGTATTCATTTTCTATAGTTTGGGACTCAAAAAAATATTAACAAATAATTTGAAACCCCCCTTTAAAATGGTAATGTAGAACGTGTTCCGGCCCTTCATCCTGGTAATAAAGTGTGAAATGCTGCTTATTTGCTATAGGTAATAGCCCAACAAGATGGCTCCGACTCTGGATTGGGGAAAGCTGATGAAGGTGGATCCGGATGGGCTTCCTGCTAGGGAAAGATTAGCGGAGAAGATGTTGAAGACGTTGTCACAGGTAAGTGCTTTCTTATCAGCTGCCTTTAAGGGGGATGTACAACTTCTGGCAAAAAGTCTGGAGTCATCACACATGGGGCCCTTTTACACTGTATGACTATTGTTCCATTAGTCGCTGGATCTTGTAAACCGGAGCGATAATCCTTCAGCGTAAAGACGGCCAACAATTGAACGAGAAACGACAATTTGTTTCCATATTGTTTGTTTCTCATTCCGTGCAAGAATAAAAAGCGGGCAACAATTGAGCCGTGTGAACAGGTAGTCCGCCATCTAGGAGTGTCTGCCTGTTTTCTCTGGAGGAGATCTCTGGCGCATTCTACCTCCGTTGAGTGAGCGATCATTGCTTATGTGTGAAAGCATTGGAACGAAGATGGATATCGGGTACTTAAGCGCTTGAAAAGCCTCCCTTGGGTACATTCACACGTAGCAGAAAATCCATTTTTCCGTATCAAAAATTGCAGCAAACTCTACCCATCCGTGTGCGGATTACCGTGGGGATCTTGTCTTTTTAAAGGTGGAAATTGGTTGCATATTCGCAGCAGAATCCATATTTACGTAGAAATGGTGTGAATTTTCCACCATGTGTGAGCGCACCCTTAGGCCACTCTCACACAGGCGTTTTCTTTTTTTCTGCGTTTTATGCTGTGTATTCAGCGCAGCGCTACACGCTGTCAGTCACTGCCATTGATTTCAATAACGGTTCTCAGACGTGCTAAAATGCAGCATTTTTCAAGCACTGTCTATTCTATTTTCCTATGTTTCTGCGTTTTTTAAAATATACGCTTTGCCCATTGAAATGAATTGCTGAAACCGTGATAGAATGTGGTTACCGTGTCTTTAGCTGCGCTTTTTCAGTTCTGGCATTATCAGCTTGCTTGGCTGCATTTATAACTGTGCTGAAAACTCAGCTAAAAACTCAGTCAAACACTAATGTCAATGCAGCTGAAAACGCAGGAAACACACGTTTTTACAAGCACGTCTGAGAGTGGCATTAAATTATGTCATTTAACGTTTTTCACTTTGTTGCAAATAACACATATGACCTAAAACAAGATTATTGTTCTCAGTAAGGCCTCCTGCACACGGACACTTAAAGACATTTTTAAATCAGGGCTACCACCCCACTTTAACTGCTGATCAAATCACCAGAGCCACCAGGATACCCGGAAGCCAACTGCTACAATACGCTGAACGACTGCACAGGAGCTATAGACATTAGGATGGCTGTCGGATTCTCAAGCGCCAACAGTCATTCCATCTAAAACCACTCTAAGTCTCAATAGGACTGGCTGGACTGGCAGCTAATGCCTCATTTAGATGGAACAATTATTGTTCAGAAACTCGTTCAAACGAACAAAGCAGAACGATAATTGTTTAGTTTAAAGACGGGGAAACAATTCCAAGAGCGAGAATTGTGAGGTTTTCGCTCGTCGTTCAGTTTCAGCTGGCATAAAAACTATCACCGGCTCATGTGATATAGTGCCCTTTAAACACTGCCAGTTCAGTGTTTCATGTAGAAATGTGAAACTGGAACGAGAAGTGCCCAAGGATTGAATGATGCTCAACAGGCAAACAAGAATCATGACATTCCCGGCCTGTGTAAAATGGCCATTAGTTTTCGGCTCTTATCGCTCTTGTTTTCTGCACATTTATCAGCAAATTTATGACCACAAGTAAGGTAAACATTGTTGTCGCCATAAGCTAGGGTCCGTTTACATTAAAGAAGTTCTCGTTTATACTGGCAGATACATCGTTGGTCCATTCTGTCCTCACATTCTGTGACGAGCGCTGGTTAAACTGAATGATAAGTGAATGAGCCAGCGATGATTTTTATGCCTGCCGAAAATGAACAACGAAAAGTGACGATATATCGTTCGTCATTCGGTTGTTGCTGCATTTAGACTGAACAATTATCATTCACTTTCGCTCGGTTGAACGAGTCTTTGAGCGATAGTCGTACCATGTAAAAGGGCCTTAAGCTGCTGAGAATGTTCAGGGGCAGAGGGTAATATCTGTGATATGTGTATTTCCTACGAAGTACAATCCTGGATAGGCATCCTCTAATTGAGGTCATGCCATGATTTTTACTGAGCCTCTATAACTAACAATTCCCTTATGTAATAGGTTTGTCGAGTTCTCTTTATGTATTTCTTCTTTACTCTGTTTTTTATCATCACAGGTGAACAGCAGTGATCTAAAAGGAGAAAGCAATGAAAATTTAACTCATCTTTTCCGGATCACACAGTCCCTAATGAAGGTTTGAAGAAACGCTTATTACAACTGATTGCATTATAATACAGCTTTAGTTGTTATGTCAGACCTCTTACTGCATGGAAATGTGTTGCACAAATCTCCCTAATAACACCTATAATAAAAGCAAAATACTGGAGCGCCCAACGTACTTACTGTTAAAATCCAACTGCTGTCCATTGTGGCAGGTCTATGTACCCAGGAGGCCTCAATGACTTCTCCGTAGTGACACATCCACTACACAATGATACCACTATACAGGCGGTTTAGGTCTACAAAGCTTAGGGTGCTTTTAGTTTGCTAGATTATTGTTCAAATAAGCGAAAGTGAGCGATAAATGGCTCATTCAATTATCATTCAGTTTAAACAGCAATTGTTCAGTCTGTCACATTCAGTAATACAGTGAATTGGAAAGACTGAATACTGTTCTTTTAAATGTTCTTTTCACACTGGCATATTGTCACCGCATATTACACACGTGTATTTCCCATGCGTAACACGCAGTGCATGGAGGTGTGAATTCTTCTATTCACACCTGCGTGGGGTCAATGCATATCGATACGCAGGAGAAATAAATCACAGCATGTTCTATTTCTCAGCGTATCAAAGGCAGCCCTTGAATGGGCTATGTAAGAAGCTCTGTCTATATGCAAGCATTGCAAGAGGGCAGCATTTTGATAAGCAACCTCGCTCAGAACAGAGCTGAAATTTGAAAAAAAATAAATAAAAATCACACTGTGCGTGTCCGTGATGTCAGATTCTGTCAGGTGCAAACGCAGATGTTAAATATACCTATATGTATAGATCCTACACAAGAGTTTTCTCCTTTCCTAATAGCAAACTAATATCTTAAAAATGGTGAGGAATTCAAACATAAATGATCTTATCAAGTTGTAGAAGTTGTGATTGCTGCATGAATCCCATAGTCCTCTATGAAGGACAGACATGCAGTACATGGCATATTCTGGGCATATACTGTACCATAAATGTCTAAAGGTGGGAATACCACTTTAACTCCTTAACGCTCCATGATGTACATTTATGTCATGGAGGTTTTGGGTTTGTATGGAGGAGATTGGGGTTCGATTCTGCTCCATACAATACGGGTGCCGTGTCGGCTGATTCTTACAGCTGACACCTGCCAGCTGATCGCAGCTGTAAACCCTGTAATGCCACCATCAGTTCTGACAAAAGCATTTAACTGCTCTGATTGGAATTCTGGGGCTCTGAACGGCCCCCTGCAATGAGATCACAGGGTGCCTTTCAGTTGCCATAGCAGCCGGTGGCCTTCTGAACCCCCCCCCCCCCCCTCAGGACTGCCATTGCAGATTGCCTATCAAGCCATCCCCATGGGGTGGCTTGATAGAATGCCTGTCAGATGGCAGTATGGTGTAATACTACAGTTATTACATCATTCTGCATGAATGATTAAACTATTGCAAGTTCATGTACCCTAAAAAAAAGAGGTTTCATTTGTTAAATGTAGTACAGCAAAAATAACTATACAAATGTGGTATCGTAGTAATTGTACTGATCCTTAGAATAAAGTTATCATGTCAATTTTTTTGCAATGTGTACACCATAGAGACCACCCCCCCCCAGATTGTGCAATTTCATTTCACCCCGCATAGAATTTGTTTTAAGTTTGTTTTTTTTTCTCACTGCATTAATATGATATGTTAAAAAGTGCCATTGAAAAATACAACTCGTCCCACAAAAAATGAGCCCACAGTCAGCTACATTGATGGAGTTATGATTTTTTTAAAAAGGGGAATGAAAAAACAAAAATGGGGGAAAAAAAAGAAAAAGGGCCGCATCATTAAGGGGTTTAAGTTAATGTTCAACATTGAGAATACATTTTTTTTGCTTTGGTCTGATAAATCTCCGGCTTGCTCACTGGATACACTGATAGTATTTTGCTAAGATTTACAGTCTTTTCATAGTTGTGATGCTATTACCTCCCAGTGGTCTCTGAGGGTCAGTGTAGTATGGAGTTTGTTAACATGAAAACAGAATTCGTGTGTGTGTGTGTGTGTGTGTGTGTGTGTGTGTGTGTGTGTGTGTGTGTGTGTGTAAGCCCTCATTGACTGAATGACTCACCGCTAATTCTCTAACTTCCCACTGTCGTAGAAACCTGAAATTTGGCAGGAGGATTCTTTAGGTCCTAGATAGGAAAAGTGAAGGGGTCACAACTCGAAAATTCAATGCCAAGTGCAAAAGTATTAGTGTCCCTGTGTAATGTACCAAATCTAATTCTCGAACTTCCCACTGTCGTACAAACATGAAATTTGGGATAATTATTCTTTAGATCCTAAATAGGAAAGGTAAAGGGGTCACGACTCGAAAATTCAATGCTAAATACAAAGTATTGGTGCCCCTGTGTAATGTGCCAAATCTATTCCTCTTACTTTCTGACTTTATACAAACTTGAAATTTGGTACGACCATTCTTTAGGTCTTAAATAGGAAAAGTAAAAGGGTCACAACTTGATTATTCAATGCTAATTGCAAAAGTATTGGCACTCCTTTGTAATGTAACTTCCCAGTGTCGTACAAACATGAAATTTGGGATGCTCATTCTTTAGGTCCTAAATAGGAAAAAGAAAAGGGGTCACAACTGGTTTATTCAATGCTAAGTGCAAAAGTATTGGCACCCCTATGTAATGTACCTAATCTAATTCTTTAACTTCCTGGTGCCGTACAAACATAAAATTTGGCATGCCCATTCTTTTGGTCCTAAATAGGAAAAGCAACAGGTCACAACTCGATTATTCAATACTAATTGCGCCACTATGTAATGTAACTTCTCTGTGTCATACAAGCATGAAATTTGGTGCGAGCAATCTTTAGGTCCTAAATGAGGAGAGTGGGAAGGGTGGCACATTCTACAGAGGGACATCGGTACATGCAGCCTGAGGAGAAACTAACGCTCCTCTATGTGTATACATATTTTATTCCTCGGTTACTCTAAAGTAACCTTGACGTCATAAAATTTTTCCGTGCGAACAACAGGTAAACACCTGTATCAAATTAACTTGGACGAGGCCAGGTATATCAGCCTGTCTATAGATAAATGTATGATATCAGAGCAATTTTGATGCAACCAAAAAAAAAGATTGTCTTCATTAGTCTTTGTAGATTTTGTGTGTGGCTTTATTAAAACCGTTTCAGACCGTTCTCATCCTTTCTTTTATCTAGATAAAATCTCAGGAGGTGGAGTTTGTCTTAGAAGAAGCTGGGAAATCAGCAGAGGAGCAAGTCAAGACTGGTAAAAAGCCATGAAACTTGTGATTTATCGTTTTTCTAAGATAACGGGTGCAGTCCCTCTCTCCGTGTGTGTGTGTGTGTGTGTGTGTGTGTGTGTGTATATATATATATATATATATATATATATATATATATATATATATATATATAATGTGTGTGTATGTATGTATATGTGTGTGTGTATAAAATCATGGGACCAAAAGGTGTAGGATTGTGTTACATATGCTGGACTAATTTGCCATTTATTAATGGCGTTTTGCAACATTTTCTAAGCACCCAGTATAACGTGTAAGCTATAAACAACACATCGTGACATATTGTTCTTTAATATCCCACACCGTCCTTGTGCTGATCTTCCTGTGGTTCCCATCGGCCTTTCTTTACTTGGCACTGCAATGATGTCGTATATTCTCCAAATTCCGCCACTATTGACGGCACATCACCATTGCAGCCTGTGATTGGCTGCCACGGTCATGTGCTGTGAATGACCTATCATTGCTGCAGTCTAGAAAACAAACACTACAGGACACTTCATATGGCAACTTTGAAAGGTGAGTATGTGGCAATTTTATTGTTAAAGATATACATGTTACGCTGGGGTTATTGAAAATGTCATAAAACCCCTTTAAATAAAAGGAATTTTTATGTCCTTCAAGGTTTACTCTTTCCAATCCAATTTTGGATTCAGAGTGTCCTAAAAAGCTTTCTATTTTTGCTGTTATACAACGGTGCCATATGCTGGCTAAAGCCAGTGTGTGTGCACCAGAGAGGCTCCGACAGCGGAGTGGCTGGCAAAAGACGGTAAGAATACCCTGTCGAACGTCTTCTGACATTGCAGCTGTACAAGCTTCAATCAGAATGTAGGAAGATGTCAGACAGTGGATCGGAAAGGGTTAAACATGATCCAACTCCCATGCTAGCTGACAGTAGGTTTAGCTGAGTTTTAGGAGTTAATTTGAAGAAACTGTGTGAAGGGGTTAGCACAGGCTAACATTTTCAAATCTAATATCATCGTAGTAAATCACGAGAGTTGTTCAGTTTGTACTTTCATAAAACTGTTCAATGTAAACAGCAGTCGTTCAGTTTAGTGAATGGAAAGGGTCGGGGAGAGAACGTTCCTATGCCTGCTCTGTCTCAATGCTGGCAGAGCTTTGTGCGATGGCAATGATACGCGCTCCTAAATAAAAGCACATGTGTGAGCATCACTGGGACAAGTGGACCTTAAAGCGAGTTAGGCCTCCCTCAAACAGGCGTTTTTGTACAGTATTTAGCGCTACATTTTCAGCGCTGCGCTAAACGCTGTACAACACTTCTTATCATTTTAATGGGGCTGTTCACACAAGTGTCAAAATGCAGGATCTTCAACAGTAATGCATGTTCTATCTTTGGCCATTTTCAGCTCTGTGTCACCCATTGAAAGGCATTGGCAGCGGTTTCAGCGCTGCTGAAAACTTGGCACAACTTGGTAACACATTTTTGACAGCGCTAAACGCAAGCGCTAGCTACACTACCTAAAAAATAAATTAATACTTTCCTATCAGGTGCTGTCTGGGTCCCTGCCGCTGCTCTCCAGAGCTCCGGGCAGTTGTCATCGCTGACAGAGCATCTTTTGCTAGTGACGGGGTTTGACGACAACGCCTCCAGCAAGAGATTGCTTTGATCGGCTGTGATTGGTTTACCTCAGCCAATCAGAGCCAGCGCTTGATGAACCAATTGGAGCAATCTGTTGCTGAAGGCGAGGTCTTTAAACTCTGTCACTAGCAAAAGATGCTCTGTCGGCGACGACAAGTGCCTGAAAGCATGCACGGAGCTCCAGAGAGCAGCAGCAGGGACCTGGATGGCGCCATCTAGGTGAGTATTGATTTTTTATTTTAGCTTTCTTGGCTGCGTTTTCAGCTGTGCAGCCAAAGCGTTGTCAAAAATGCATGCCAGCGCTGCCGAAACCTCAGTAAATGATGCATTGAAAAACGCTGCGTTTCTGCAAACACCTGTGTGAGGGAGGCCTTACAGGTAGTATGCACTGTAAGTTAAGATGGCACATCTCTCCTAAAAGTGATGCCATGTTGTGGTCTTTCCCAGCCGGTTTCATTATGTAGAATACCTGTATCTTTATCTGATCTTAATATATTTTGTGTTATTCTATAGAAAACCAGTTAAGAAACAAAATAAAACAACTGGAAAATGAAATAGAGGTAGGATTTACAATATTAACATTTCTATTGTTTGCTTTTTATTTCACAAACTGTAAGATTCCTAAGGCTGGGTTCACACAGGGCGGATTTGCCGCGGTTTTGCCGCGCGGAATTTCGCCGCGGCAAATCCACCTGCGGCCGCTAATCTCGGGATTAGCCAGCCATGTGGACGAGATTTCTCAGATTTCTCGGCCAATCCACTGCGGTAAGTCAGGCTGGAACCCCGGCTGCTGCGTCCGCAGCCGCGGTTTCAGAATATACGGGAGCGCTGGCCGCAACGGAAAAGCAAGCGGCTGGGCCGCCTTAAAGCCGCCGCGGGTTTTTACGCGGCGGTTCTCCCGCCGGAAATCTCACGGTTTTTGCTGCGGCCAAACCGCGGGATTTCCGGCGGGAATACGCCCCATGTGAACCCAGCCTTATAAGTAACTTACCAGTTAACTTTTACAAAAAGAAGAAACTTGAAACCTAATTGTCAAAAAAAAAATGTCTTTGTAGTATCGCAAATGTAAGAGACTTAATAAATTTAGCCAGCACTGTTGACAACAGGATTTTACTGGGCATCTCAGTATATGTGCAAGTAATTTTTTTTGGAAAATGTGGGGTAAGTAACAGACATTTCACATGAGAACAACTCCAAACTTAATAAATATTAACAGATGCTATATGCATAAAATCTTCCTGGTAGATGCAGGGGTTCCTGACAAAATCCAGAGAAATGTAATTAATAAGTAATGATGACTCCAACTGTCTTCCCAGTGAGTCATCTTGGAGAGGATACAGGGTCTATATTCTAATCCTTCTTTTTAAGACTTCATTCACTCATAGTGTATTTTGGTGCGGATCTGCACAAAAATCTGCAGTATATATCGCGCTACAAATTTTAGTGAATATCCGCACCAAAATCCTCGTCAAAAATCACACCAAGGATTTTGATGCAGTTTTTGCCGCAGATCCACAGCAAATTTCACCCTTTCAATTGACGAGGTTAAGTCTGCTGAAGATCCATGGCAAATTCTGCAGCAAAAACAGCACCAGTAGTGCCGATTTTAGGGCAGAATTTGATGCGGATTTTGGTGTAGATTTTCTGCTGCGGAAAATCAACGCAAAACAGGAACACATCATTATACGGCTCACTACCTGGGTGTTACTAGAGCATACAAACATAATGCTACAATGATCTCTCTTTAGTCCATATACCCCGTTTCTCTGAAAATTACACATACCCTGAAAATAAGACATAGCATAATTTTCCAGGATTTTTGCGGATGCAAAATAATTTTTAAGGATTTTTGAGGATGCTTGAAATATAAGCCCTACTCCAAAATTAAGTGCTGCTTACAGTTAATTAAAAAAGTCAATATAAATAGTGTCCAGGCCGCTATTTTTTAAAAAGTTTAAATCTTTTTGAGCAAAAATTAATATGACACTGTCTTATTTTCGGGGAAACACTGTATTAAGTTGTCAAGTGCCATGCAAAGTATAAACTACATTATAAGTATTATGTCTTACTACATTATATTGTATCATAAGAAGTATATGTATTCACCAATCGTGGCTACTTCCCTATCCCCAGGGCTGATCAGACTGCCACTTCATTCCGTTGCATGTCATTTATAAACGCATGCACTTCACGAGATCCATAATTGGTCTACTCAGGTCGGGCCCCTTTTCCTCCTGCAATCAAGGCAGAAGAGTATCGGCACTACCAGTCTCACAGTCTACACAAGTGGGACCTGTCAAATGTTCAAACCTGCGCTCACTGGGCCCCCCTTAGCTGCTAGACTCCAGGAGCATCGTATAGCACTCTCGTCTTTAATTTTATAGCAATGTGAACCCCATACAAATGAATCACAAAAAACAATGGTAAAATAGCTTTTCTCCATTGTTCTGAGCAAAAAGGAAGTTTTTAAAGTTATTCAACATATTGTATGTACACAAAATTGGTTTCTAAAAAAAGCAAGAACTCGCCCCGCAAACACAAGATTGCATGCAGCTACATTAACGAAAAAATAAAAAAGTTATGACTGCTGGAATACATAGGGGGATACAATTAACCTGCACTTAAAGCTAAAATTAGCTATGTCCCTAAGGGGTTAAAATGCTCTTCAGGTGACTGAGTTCTGCGCCAAATATATTTATGAGACAATTTCAAAACTACAATATAAAGGTGACATTTTCAGGAGAGTTTTTTTCAATTTTAGCGTGATGGTTGGGGGGAGGGGGGGTTAATTGAATGGAAATTCAATTATGTAAGAGTTTTTATTGAATTAACTATATAACTGTATACAGGAATGAAACTAGTTTGGATGGCACATAATTATAACATACAGATTTAGCTGTAAGGCCACTCTCACACACAGCGTCGGCAAAACACAGCGATTTTACTACAGTTTCTGCAGCAATTCTTGCCACGGTTTTTAATGCACCGCATCATTGTAGAGCGTGATGTAGTGCATTAAAAAGGGCAAAATAGAGCAGACAACGCTTGAAAATTGTGGCCCCATTGAAATCAATGGCAGCGTTATACCGTGATTACTGCGGTAAAAAGCACATGTGTGAGATTGGCCTAACCCTGATATAACGGGAGCTGCAGCTGTTTAAAGTAGAACAACCTCTGTTCGTCAAGTACTGTAATGCCTTTTTCCACAGAACGACCAGAGGCCGTCCAAAACTCCTGGGCTAAATAAGAGTTTTATATTGGTACATACTGATTGCACTTTGCAGTGGCAGATGCTTTTAGAGCTCTGTACAAGTCTCTGTGTGAGAATGCAGAGTTAGGGCTCCAAGGAACAAGTATTTTTAGAAGACCCTAATCTTCTATGCTGCTGCTTTCTTCATAATTGAATATAATAGGAGGCGGTACATTAACATCTCAGTTGTTGGACAAACTTCTATTGCAGACATCACTTACTACCATTCTAAAATGTAATGTATTCTCTGAGGACTGTCATTGTAACTGTAGTTATACAATTGTATAACTGTCCAGATAAATGTTTATTCTCTCTCCAAACATAGCGCTGCTCCTTTTTTCCCTGAACTACTTGTACTTCTGCTATCCACATTTCTCATTACCCAATTTATGCCTCCCACGGCTTTTATCTAATGCAGATGGCACAGCTGTCCACCGGTACACGGGATTCGCGATTTTTGCGGGAAGAAATCCGTCAGCTAGAAGAACAGCTGGGTCAGAGAGCACGTGAGCTCAAAGACACGAGAAAGGAACTGGAAAAGGAGAAAGAAGTGAATGAACGGGTGAGTGTCCTGGTCAGTGCCTTTACTGGATGTGCCTCTGGACACTACAACTCCACAATCTTTGAAAATACAGAACTTGCCCTACATTTTAAATACTGGCTGAAGAACTTTTCGCAAGTTCTTTAACTTTTTAAAGGCCAGAGTGTTTCTGGACCAACCTTTTTTTTTTTATTAATTAATTAATTTTTTTACCCATATGGTTTTTTATAGCTCTTTTCTTTTTTTGTACTGGCCTATCAAAAATAATTTTAGCTGCGTTCTTCTTTTTTTTTTTTTTCTCATCACATACAAAGCTAAATTTTAATACCATTTTTCACAGAAATTTTTTTCCGTTTTCTTTTTACATTTTATTTATTAGTCAATGTGTACAAAAAGCAAAAAATAAAAGAAATATAAAATTTTTATAGTTTTTTATTTTTATTTTAAAAATTATTCTATTTACATTAAAATAAAGTACGGGAATGGGTTTGTCATTTCGTTTGGGCCGTTTTGGTATATAATTTGTATAATCTCGGATTACAGGGCGAATATGACAGTTTTTGTTGGCGTCCTTAGTGGGTCGGTTTGCTTTTTTTTCATACCTATTTTTACTTTGTAATTATTTTCTTCTTCAACATCCGTGTTCCCCATGACATCATATAAAACATCTGGGGTCAGTCACTCTTTTTTCTTTTTTTTTTTTTATTTCATACTTTTCCACTATAACTGGAGCATGCATTGCGCTACATGATCGATTAGCATAGGCTACTACACAATTCTATTCAGAAAAAAAAACTATTCTGAACTGCTATTGGCCAGATGAAGACACTCTTTTGGCCTCTAACGACACATTTAGTGTGTGCATCAAGATCTTTCCCTACACACATAATAAACGTAGGGGAAAAACCCAGTGTAAACCAGCCTTATTAGTTTATTCATGGCTCTGGTAAAGGCCAACTAATTAGTATTTTTTTTTTTCCTGGCTTTACATACTGGTATAATCACTAGTTATTGTATGCTATCACTGCAATCATACAATGTTTGATTCCAATGACCTTAATCAAAATATTTGTACCTGTCTTTATAATATTTTAGCTTGCACTCCGAAATGAAGAAACTGATAATGAAAACAGCAAGCTACGGCGTGAGGTTGGTCTATTCCCACTCCCTTTTTTCCAGATGTTTAATAGTTGGTGCTCAGTGCAATATAACATAGTTTATTTCTCATTTTTTTCTGTCTTCCTCATCTAGTAATTTCCTAATCTCACTTCATACTAACCTATGTGCTCTAGTTGTACTGCAAGTCCTTCTTCACAACATGAATTCTGTCTGGATTTAGGCTCCTATTCCATGCTTAAATTCAGGCAGAATGTGCAACAATTCTTCTGGCAATGTGAGTGGTGTAATTTTATATCCCATTTTATGTCTCATTCACATGGTTTAGAAAAAATATATGTGAAATAAAGCAGCACCACAAGTTTTATAATCCACAGCATGCTCATTATTGGTATATGTGGAAAGCTACAGATTAGCTCCATTGAACTCCAAATATTTTCTGTTTTACTCCCTATTCTAATACCTCTTTTATAGTACTATTTTATGTGCGAACTCTAGTATGGGAAAGAGATCAAGCAATAATTTGTTAGACAATTTCCAACACAAGTCATCAGTGGGTGAGATCACCAGTATTAGTTCTGTCATTTGTAGTTCTGCTAGTGAATAGAGATGAGCGAACGTACTCGGTAAGGGCGATTTCGCAATCGAGCACCGCGATTTTCGAGTACTTCACTACTCGAGTGAAAAGTACTCGGGTGCGCTGTGGGTGAGCGGGGGGTTGCAGCGGGGAGTGGGGGGAGAGGGAGAGAGAGAGGGCTCCCCCCTGTTCCCCGCTGCTACCCCCCACTCCCCTCTGCAACCCCCCGCCCCACAGCGCACCCGAGTACTTTTCACCCGAGTAGTGAAGTACTCGAAAATCGCGGTGCTCGATTGCGAAATCGCCCTTACCGAGTACGTTCGCTCATTTCTACTAGTGAAGTATTATGTAATTGTGATGCCCTTCATATAAATCACTCCTAGTCTGCATCTTGCTGCACTTCTAAATGTACTAGGCATTCCAGTTTTTGTTTTCATTATCATATACTATTGCTATGTTTCTTTCCTTCCTTCTCTTTATCATTTTATATAATGCCTTGTCTGATATTTGTTGCTTTTCCCTTTGCCATTTCTTAATTCTGAAGAATAAAACACTTAAGAAAAAGGTAAGGTGTGTTGCTTCTGTTAGACAAAGTGCTTCTGATTGTGTCAATAAAGTAGATTAGAAAGTGTCTTTATTTTTGTGGCCTAATGCCTTATTTTCTTCTGGAAAACAGAATGAACAACTACGACAAGATGTAATAGACTATCAGAGGCAGATAGACTCCCAAAGAGAATCGCTCATGTCACGTGGTGAGGGGCAGGACTACAAGAGTCTCATTTCAAAAAAGAACATGGAGCTTGTACAATATCTTGATGAAATTCAGGTAATCTAACTTTGTCATCCTTGGGGACCGTTACCTGTTAAGTATTAGAATGCATCGGCAATTAATTTATTACTAGCAACCTAAGGCCTCCTTCCCACGAGCGTGACGGGCTCCGCAGCGTAATATTCCGCTGTGAAGCCCGTCACGGCGCCCCCCAGAGCCCCTATACTTACCTGCGGGAGATAGCGTGAAATCGCTTCCCCGCCCACCACCGCCGCGTCACCGCTCGTCACCGCCCACCGCTCTCGCGTCACCAGCCGTGTCACGTGACGCGGCCGGACCGCGTCATTTGGCGTCATATGACGCTCGGCGGTGGGCGGGAAAGCGTTTTTTCACGCTATCTCCCGCTGGTTACAGCGGGAGATAGCGTGAATGGACGGCTTCCATTGACTGCAATGGAAGCCGTCAGTGCGTACAGCCCGTCCTCACCCGCAGAAAATAGAGCATGCTGCGGGTGAGGACGGGAGAAATCGCGGTGCGTAATTCCGCGGTGGAATTACGCATCGTGAGCATGGAGCTATTAGGTTCAATAGAACCTAATAGCTGCGTGCAACGCAGCGGATTTTCGCCGCGAATTACGCGGCGGAAATCCGTTCGTGGGAAGGAGGCCTCAAGAAGATAAAAATAGTGAAAGAATAATAAAAAAAAAAGTACTGTATTGTGTGATCTGTCCAAAAATATTAGTTTGAGTTATAATTATTCTATCTTTGTTGTAAATTTAAATTGTCTCAACATGCACTAACCAGTTGGTAAGATTGTACTGCTTTGTGCTTCAACACTGCGTGAGCTGCAGCGTGGGCCATTGACAGGAAGTTTATTTCAGACTACAGGACCTGGGTCCCTCGGCCCAGTGTTGTTCAGTAATTTTATAAATGATCTAGATGAGGAAATTGAGGGGAAACTGATCAAATTTGCCGACGACACAAAAATCGGTAGGGTGGCTAATGCTAGAGATGAGAGAGAGGATTAAGAAAAGGTCTGAACAAGCTTGAACAGTGGGCAGCGACTAAAAATGGTGTTTGACAGGGAGAAATGCAAAGTCTTACATCTGGGCAAGAAAAATTAAAAAAAGCACATACAGAATGGGAGGAATTGACCTAAGCAGCAGCACATGTGAAAAAGACTTGAGTATACTAATAGATCACAGACTGAACATGAGTCAACAGTGTGATGTAGTAGCAAAAAAGGCGCATACCATTATGGGATGTATTAAGAGAAGCATGATGTCTAGATCATGTGAGGTAATTATCCCCTCTACACTTCCTTTGTCAGACCTCATCTGGAATACTGTGTCCTGTTCTGGCCACCCTAATTTAAAAAAAGACATAGACAAACTGGAGCAAGTTTAGAGAATGGTTACCAGGATGGTGAGCGGTCTGCAAACCATGTCCTATGAAGAACAGTTAAAGGATCTGGGAATGTCTAGTTTGCAAAAAAGAAGGCTGAGAGGAGACTTAATAGCTGTCTACAAATATCTGAAGAGCTGTCACAGTGCAGAGGGATCAGCCCTATTCTCATTTGTACAAGGAAAGACTAGAAGCAATGGGATGAAACTGGAAGGGAGGCGACACAGATTAGATATTAGACAGTGAGAGTGATGAATGAGTGGAACAGGTTGCCATGGGAGGTAGTGAGAGTTCTCTTTCAATGGCAGGCTTCAAACAGAGGCTAGAGAGACATCTCGTCTAGGATTATTTAGTGATCCTGCATTGAGCAGGGGGTTGGACCCGATGACCCTGGAGGTCCCTTCCACCTCTACCATTCTATGATGGCTTCTTTGCAACTTACAATATTATGCTGCTATGTTGCAGTCACCGATTATATCTGTGCCCTAATATAACAGAGCTAAGAAACAGCCAACACTTAAAAGAAAAGAAACAGAAGGTAAGCATTATCTATGGGTCGTGCCTCGCATATCGTTTAGGGCTCATTTAAAATTTCACTTAAATCCTGTCTGTTCCATAACTTCGGAAGCCTTCAGTATTGGTACATATGGTCACATGGCACTTTTTTTGTGTAATACAGAGCTTGAGTGAAGCAAATGAGAGATTGGAAGCCCAAAACCAGGAAATGACAAAGAACCTGGAAGAATCTGTTCAGGAAATGGAGAAAATGACTGATGAATACAGCAAAATGAAGCTTATGGTGCAGCATAGTGACAGCGCTATGGACCAGCTAAGGAGGGAGAAGGAGCACTGCAGACTTCAGGTGCATTGTTTAGATCTTTGATGTAATAAATCTGCATGATGCTTAAATTTAAAGTATTTTACATTGTAGACTGTTATAGTTTGTAGCGATGGTAAAGTTTAGAAACTATAACGGAAGTACCGTATATTCCGGCGTATAAGGCGACGGGGCGTATAAGACGACCCCCCAACTGTCACCTTATACGCCGGGAATACAGCGGAGCAAAAAAAAAAAAATCATTACTCACCTCCCCCGGCGTTCTGCGGCGCTGCTGCAGGCTGTCGCTTCCTCCTGGTCCGCGGCAGAGCATTGCTTTCTGGACGCAGGGCTTGAAATCCCCGCCTCCAGAAAACACACGTGCCTTCAGCCAATCACAGCCATTCAATGATGTTGAATGGCTGTGATTGGCTGACGGCGCGTGTTAGCTAATCACAGTATTAGCTTTCTGGAGGCGGGGATTTCAAGCCCTGCGTCCAGAAAGCAATGCTCTGCCGGGGACCAGAAGGGAGCGACAGCCTCCAGCAGCGCCGCAGAACGCCGGGGGAGGTGAGTAATGATTTTTTTTTTTTTTTGACACTTTCTTTTTTTTGTATTACCGGCGTATAAGACGACCCCCGTCTTCAGAGCAGATTTTTCGGGGTTCAAAAGTCATCTTATACGCCGGTATATACGGTAGCCTAGTTAACAATAATTATGTACAAAAGAATAAGATGTTTTAAACTCTCGGAAAGTAGTCGGCAATGTAAGCCATGGTGATTTGCATTCTTGTTCAGCTCCTTCTTCTCATGATTGGGGGTTAATGGACCCTCACTGATCAGTAAGTAATGGCATAGCCTAGCTGTTTGTCAGCCTGAAAACATTTACTATTTGCACCACTGGCAGCATTTATAGACATAAAGTCTATTTTAGGTGAAGCTGAAGTCTGCGATGTATTGGTTTATGTGATTTGGTAAAGACTTTGAGTAAAAAGCAGAGTAAAGGCGCTTTTACATGGGCTGACAGTCTTTCAAACGACTGCACAAACGCTGACATCACCGCTAATGACATCAATGCTCATGCAGAGCATTTAAACTGAAAGACTTGCCGCTGGATCGCGGGCTCCTCGCTCTGCACTTTATGTCCTTAGGCGCGCAAGCGAAGGAGCTAGCGATGACGTTACTCCTTCGAATGATAAATCGGCTCATCTAAAAGGGCCCTAAATCCTGGCTGGACTCTTGTGCCCCATTTACATGGGACGAGCTGTCAGCAAATGACGCCTGGCAGCTGATCCCAGTGGTGCTCTCTCCAGTATTGTTACATAGGAGCGAGTATCGCCGGCATGGAGGCAGAGCGGACCAGGAAGCGTTTTCCCACTGCCCACCTCCATGCACTTTAAGCAGACAGTCATTCAGCAGTGAACGACTGCTGTTTACACTAAACGGCACATTGTTCATTTTTCTGCATGCAGAAACTGGACAACTGAACAATTCTCGTTGCATTTACACGGGTCGACTATCGTTCAGATTGCTCCAGGAGCATTGGAATTGGAACAATTTTGAATGATAGTCGTCCCATGTAAATGGCCATTAGATGAGACAGTGATGTCCTGCTTACTCTTTAAACACGCTGATAAAACTGATTGACAGCATACCTATTTATGTGGGTGGGGCAAGCAGGACTCTACTGTCTCTCCTTAGACAATTTACTTTTGTTATGGAATTACTTTATATTTATTAGAAAATTAACCTACTGTATAGATTTGTGCTTTATAGTTGACCAAATACTCCTCTGCAAAATCTGCCTATTAAAATGCTTGAGTGTCTATTTCATAATTGAGCATATGAAAATTCCTTTACCTGTAACTTTGAGAGCCTTCGGAAACTTTTATATCCATAAATCCATCAAACTGTTAAAAAAAAGAACTTGGACAACATATTATACACTGAATATGTGGATGTATAGTCCATGTCTTTTTTCCTACAGTTTGGTGGATTTCCATACATATGTTTTAGGCCTCCCTCACACAGGGCGTTTTATACAGCGTTTAGCGCTGCCTTTTCAGCCCAGCGCTAAACGCTGTACAACACTCCCATTCATTTCAATGGGGCTGCTCACACAGGGCTGAAAACGTAGCGCCTCCCAACGCTGCGCTTTGACAGCGATGCATGTTCTATTCTGGGGTGTTTTCAGCCCTGCATCGCCCATTGAAATGAATGGGCAGCGGTTTTGGCACTGCTAAAAACGCGGCAACACTTGGTGCTGCGTTTTTGGCAGCGTTAACCGCTCGCCGATTTTCGGGGTGAGGGCTTGTAATAGAAGCCCTACCCCGAAAATCAGTCCCAGCGGGCTAGAGAAAAAAAAGAAAGCAATACTCACCTAGCCGCTGCAGTCCGGGTCGCGGCCGCTGGTCTCTGCCGCTGATCCGGGCTTCCCCTGCATTCACAAGTCTATTGCCGTAGGCCAGGTTTGAGAACCCCGCCTCCGGCAATAGAGTGCAGTGATTGGTTATCGGCACGCTCGATGCCCAATCACAGCCCTTCATTGACTGTCTCAGCCAATCAGCGCTGGCAAGCTCTGATTGGCTGAGACAGTCAATGAATGGCTGTGATTGGGCATCGAGCAAGCACCGACAACCAATCACAGCACTCTATTGCCGGAGGCCAGGTTCTCAAACCTGGCCTCCGGCAATAGACTTTGGGGTGCCGAGGAGGCCCGGATCAGCGGCAGAGACCAGCAGCCGCAACCCGGACTGCAGCGGCTAGGTGAGTATAGCTTTTTTTTTCTTTTCAGCATTCTTGGCTGCGTTTTCAGCCGAGCTGAAAACGCAGCCAAAACGCTTGCATAAAGTATGCCAGCGCTGCTGAAGCGGGGCGGAATCTGCAGTAACGCAGCGTTTCTGCAAACGCCCTGTGTGAGGGAGGCCTTACAGATTGTAATCTGCAAACTAGGTTTGCTAGCCTTTTAAAATTTTGCTCTTTAGACCAATAATTAATAGTAAGACGCTTAAGGCCTGTTTACACGCAACAATTCACTCAAAATTCAGTCACGTGACCGCAGGTGAGCAATCATCATTGCGTGTAATCGCTGCTATCGTTTACTTTTTGGTTGATCGATGATTTTAAGGTGAGCTTAAAATCCATCGTTCAGCCGGAGAGAAGATAATGGGGACCGCATGCTGTGTTCTCAGCGGGTTCCGGAGATTACATTGTATTCAGCCGACAGCCCATGTTAGAACAAGGGAGCTGTGTGCAGAGCTCAGACCACATGCTGTGCTTTGCAAACAGTTTCCAGAGGAACTTTTACACGCAAATGAAGTTAATAACGTGTTAATGTACATTAGTGTCTATTAATGCTTGATGCAAAATGATTGCTAAAACTGTTTGAAAGATTGTCGTTGCGTGTTCATGGGCCTTTATTTGTGTTTTGTAATCGAAATAATAGAAGACAGTACTCACTTTTGGCTTACTTTAATCCTCCATGCAATGATTTGACTCCATCAAGAGCCTTTATAAGCTACAGAATTTCTTTTTTTGTATGGGTGAATGAAGTTAGGCTACACTAACGAGGTTCCATTATACGCATAATGTGTTTTTATATGTTAAGGTTATGGAGCTAACGGAACAGTTAAAAGCTAAGAATGAAGAAGACGATCCAGTTATGGTAGCTGTAAATCTGAAGGTAGAGGAATGGAAGGTATGGACAAATGTTGTTTTATAGAATATCCAGATGTAACACCTTGCTGTTTGTAAACTGGCCGCTTGTCTTACAGACAATTTTGGCATCCAAAGAAGAAGAGATAATGGAATATCAACATATGGTGCACAACCTGAGAGAAAAATTAAAACTTTCTGAGTTGGATGCAGATAAGAGCAGCGTGTTAGCTCTCCAGCAGGTAATGCTCCTTTTACACTGAATGAGAATCGTTTGCACGAGTGACCAACCTGCCGGCGTCATCCCCAGCTCATTTACACTTGTACTGCCTGTTGAGAATCGTTCACTTCTCGTTCATTGTTTCACATTCCTATGAGAAAAATTGAACGGGAAGTGTTTAAACGCCAAGTGAACGAGCCAAACAACGATTATTTTTATGCTGACTGAGGGAGCGATTCTTGTTCATCATTCAGTCGCTGGCTCCCATTTAGGCCGAATGATTTTCGTTGACTTTCGCTCATTTGAATGATTTTTTGAGTAATAATCATTCCGTCTAAACGCACCTCAAGGCTCCCAAGTACTGATAATATACAGTTTGCTTTGTTGCATTGTTACTAATGGTTTTCTAGATTTTTCTAATGTATTTTTCTTTTTTTTAAATTATTTTAGGGCTTGCAAGAAAGGGATAATCACATTAAGATGTTGACTGAGCAATTGGAACAGCACACTAAAGAGATGGAATCACATTCACTACATATTGAAGAACTAAAACAGAAACTACAAATAGAAAAAGGTATCTTCATAGGAAAATTGAGCCATTTTGTATTCCTAATTTGCTGCATTATTTTACTGCAAAGGTGGCCATACTGATTCATGAACATCGGTCGAACATTCCGATTTTGGCAGAACTGGCCAACTATCTTACACATATGAGGGTGGCCCTCGATAGTGATTTGCCAGACCTGCAGCTAGGATGTCACATTCATCATTCACCTGGATCATACAGCCAATCACTTATCACAGTGGTGACTCTTGCATGTACGGCATGTGACCACTGAATCCAGTGATTAGCGGCAGTGGTCATGTGCATGATATACTTGACCTAATTGCTTTAGGACTGGCAGAGCAGGATTTAACGGGTGAGTGGTGGTTATTCTTTTATACCATTCTATGCATATAATCACATTTTTTTTAAGTCACAGAAACCCCTTTAAAGGGGCGCTCCAGCAAAAACACATTTTTCCATCATTGCACTCCTTACCTGATTGTCACACTTTGGACATCTCCTAAGTATGTTGCACTCACATACATGCAGTTCAGCATCCTGATACTTATCAGACACCATCTTGATTTTTAGATTTCGCCTTGCTTTTTTTTCCCTCTGTGCTGTGCTAACAATCCTACAAAGCAGCAGTAGGGTATCACATCACCAGCTAGAGGCAGTACCATCTCTGCCTGCTGGGAGGACAGTAGGAATATAATTATGGTCCGTAGCTTATTTAGGAGACTATAGAGGATAAGTATACAGTTAGGAGGCTGATGTATCATCTCCTTCATTATAACCGAAGCCTCTAATCATCATCTGTAACTGTGCTAGAAGTTTATTTTCCCCCTATGAAGAGCACATGTGGTACAATAGATGAAGTTTCATCATATAAGAATTGTGGTAACTGATATTGAAGTGAATTTTTTTGATAGAGCAGAAAGCTAAGTAAATCCCAGGCAGTAATAATGAGATCACATGACCCACCTGAAGGGAAGGACTCCAGGAATTTTAAGATAGAAGGAATGATTAAACAAGGTAGCTAACGGATTTATATATATTGGGGGGCTAGTTATATGAATGAAAAACAGTTGCATCGAAGAAGCCCTTTAAAGAGTTAGGATAGGAACACAAACTGTTTTTATTATCTACATTTTCTTTTACCCCTTGTACCTTTTTAGATGATTCAAGTCATGCACAACATAATCGATCTAAGAGGCTTGAAGCAGTAGTGCAGCTCACAGAGCAAAGACTTAGGGAAGCGGAACGTGTCGCTGAATTGGCTGAGAATGATGCACGGCAAAAAGATAAGGACCTAATTGATGCTATAAAGAGAATGAAAGAGTATGAAATGGTAAGGCTCTGCATGGACTGCAAGCTCTAAAGCATATGCTCATCATTTAATGCCATTGTGCAGTTTATATAAAGAACTAATGTACACAAACTACTTCCTATCTACCTTGTATTGAAAGAATCCAGAGTTACTGCCTGTATTAGCGTATAGAGCTGCATTTCCAATTCTGCAGACTTCAAAGCTAAATGTCTTAAGCAGTGTAGTCTTTGTACCAGGCATGGTTCAGTAATCCGAAGTAGAAAAAAAAAATAAAAACTATCCTCCAAAAACACAAATCAATGCATGACAGGAGTTCAACTAAGCTGAAGCTGAGTTCACACACGCTCTATTTTTTTATTTGACTATCATAGCAGCCGTACAACAAAAATAATGGAAGTGCTGAAACCCGCACTTAACCGCGCCCAAAACATTGCATTGACTGTAATAGATCCTCTGGGTTTTCATTATGCTGCTCGGTATTCATTGGACAAAATAGCACAGCATGGTGTTCTGTTTCATCCAGGATTCTGTTACAGAGCCTAAGTTGTTGAAGATGTGTCCTTCTCATCAAATGCTTTCAATGATAATCAGCAGAACTGCACATTTTGCTTGTAGATTTTATATATAGATAGAGAGATAGATATATAGATATATCTATATATGTATGTATATGTATATAGGTATACTAGCTGATATACCCGGCTTCGCCCGAGTTAATTTGGTACTGGTGTTTATCTGGTGTTCACACGGAAAATCTTATGAAGTCGTGGTTACTTTAGAGATACTGAGGAAAAACATATGTTCACCATTTGGCATAGTTCTCTGCGTTACCCAGAAACACCACGTGGAGGTAACCATGCAACGTTTCCTTCATATAAAATGACATCAGGAAGTGAGAGAATTAGATTACGTACATAAAATTTGGACACTAATTCTTTTGCGCTTAGAATTGAATAATCGAGTTGGGACCTATTAACTTTTCATATTTATGACACAATCAATGCTTGTGCCAAATTTCATGTTTCTATGACATTGGGAAGTGAGAGATTTGGATTATGTATGTAAAATTTGGACGCTAATTCTTTTGCACATAGAATTGAATAATGGAGTTGGGACCCATTAGCTTTTCCTATTTATGACATAATCAATGCTCCTGCCAAAATTCACTGTTTCTATGACATTGGGAAGTGAGTGATTTAGATTATGTACGTTAAATTTCGACGCCAATTCTTTTGCGCTAGAATTGAATAATCGAGTTGGGACCCAATTACTTTTCCTATTTTGGAGATAATCTATGCTTCTGCCAAATTTCATGTTTCTACGACATCAGGAAGTTGGAGAACTTTTGGCGAGTCAGTCAGTCAGTCAGTGAGTCAGTGAGGGCTTTCAGCTTTATATATATATATAGATAGATAGATAGATAGATAGATAGATAGATAGATATAATATATCCACGCTCAGGAAAACTGTAGAGTGGAATCAGGAATAATAGTTATAATACAAAGGTGTCAGCTAATTTAAATATACAAAATACTGTGGGCAAACCAACGTGGAGGTCCCTTCGCATGTTGCCCCACTGGCCTACTTTTGTAGATATTGGTGACATTTTTCAAAAGCCTCCGCAGTCTTTTCTTTTTTTTTTTTTAGCACATCTAATGAAAATATTTGCTGATAAACAACATTCCAATTAAGTTTGTTGTGGGTGGGCCACAGGAAAGTAGCCCAGCACCACACTCTTATGAAAGCTGTCTAAAAAAACAAACAAACTCTTTTGTAGCCCATAGCAACCAATCGTAGCACAACTTATTTTCCGTCAGCAGTATAAGAAATGAAAACTGCGCTGTGATTGGTTGCTATGGGCAAAACAAATACAGATTTTCTTGTAGACGGCTTTCATAAAAGTGCGGTGCCTGGTTACTTTTCCATGGCTCACCCTGTAGATGCTATGGTGATGATGAGTGTGAGGAATAGCATGTAGTTATATAATGCATCCACATGAGGGCAGAGCTGTCTTGATAACAAACCGTACCACATCAGGCTAAAATGTGTGTATATATTTGACACACAATAAATGCATACACCTAAAGTTCTTTGTGTTCATTTGAGGGAGTTTATGGTCTAGAGGAAGCAGTTGCTGAAATTAAAGAACTGAAGACCAATCTCAAAATAAGGGATCGTGAAATCGAAACATTTACTACAGATATTAACAAGTTGGAGCTGAAAATAAATGACATTCTTGATGAAAATGAAGATCTCCGGGAACGTCTAGGTACGATTTTGCTTTCTTTGCCTATTGGAAAGGCAATAGGGCTTAACAAATTAGAAAAGTTGTAGCTATGAGGAGTGTGAATACTGTCTCATTTAGGGGGTCATAGTATGATGTTGAATTGGATATTTAAAGGGTTTGCCTGGATGGATTTTTTTTTTTTCAATACCCAATTAGTAAATTTTGAGCAAATAAAAAAAGAGCCCCCACATTGTGGAACCTAGTCTGTTAGTCTGAGCAGAGAGAGACAACAAGGAGTCCCTCTCTGAAGGACCCAGCATCTTTTCCAGGATTGGAAAAACATTGTTGCACACTTGTCCACAGATTGTGTGTGTGACCATGCAGCTCAGCTCCATTCACTTCCAAGGAGCTGAGCTAGACTGCCAAATGTAACCAAAGGACAAGTGTGGTGCCGGTTCTAAAATAAAGCGGCCATGTTTTTCTGATGTCGAATAAACCTTTTAAAGTGAGTAAAAATAAAGCTTATAGAAAGTGCTTCTACCCCTTAAAGGGAGTCTGTCAGCTACTACCAAACTGCAGGCAGCATGTTATGGAGCAGGAGGAGCTGAGCAGACTGATATATATCTCTGCTCATACTGAGCTGAACATAAAATATGGTGACATTCAAGTCCTCTAATGGGACAAAAAAAGGTATTAAAAATAGTAAAGGAAAATAAATAAAAACTTTAAAACTTCCCTTTACTTACGCAAAAAGGAAAAACTCACAAACCTGCTATCACCGCTTTCAGGCTGCAATCACACGAACGTATATCGGCTCGGTTTTCACGCCGAGCCGATATACGTCATCCTCCTTTGCAGGGGGTGGGGGGGGATGGAAGAGCCAGGAGCAGGAACTGAGCTCCCGCCCCCTCTCTGCCTCCTCTCCGCCCGTCTGCACTATTTGCAATGAAAGGAGGCGGGATGGGGGCGGGGCTAAGTTTTCCGAATTAGCCCCGCCCCCGTCCCGCCTCTCCCCATTGCAAATAGTCCAGAGGGGCGGAGTGGAGGCAGAGAGGGGGCGGGAGCTCAGGTCCTGCTCCTGGCTCTTCCATCCTCCCCCCCCCCCTCCCTGCAGAGGAGGACGACGTATATCGGCTCGGCGTGAAAACCGAGCCGATATACGTTCGTGTGAATGCAGCCTCATAATGACCCAGAGAAACGAGTTACTACATTATTTAACCCGCATGGTGCACGGCATTAGAAAATATATTAAAAACATGGCGAAAACAGCTAATTTTGCCTTTCTTGCTTCCAAAAAAACAGAATAGAAAGTTATCAAACGTCATATGGATCAACAAATGGTGCCACTTTAAAAACTCCTTCCGCGAAAAATGAAAGAACCCTGAAAAAAAGAAAAAATAATAATATATATATATAGTAGGGATGTAATTCTACTACCCTGCAGAATTAATTTAATATATTTATATTGTACAGTGAAGGCCATATAAAAATTAAAAAAAAATACAAAATTGCGGATTTTGCTAATCTTGCCTCTTGAAAAAAAATTGAATGACAAACAATCAAAATCTTTTATGTTCCCAAAAATGGGAGAAATGAAGACTAGACTTCGTCCAGCTAAAAACGATCCCTTATAGAGCTCCGTCGATAAAAAAATAAAACTGGCTCTTGGAATGTGGTGACACAAAAGCATATCTTTAACAAAAACAAAAAAAAGTTTGCAAAACGTTAAAAAAACTGTAAAACGTTAGAATAACTTTTAAAAACTGTCGCTAAATTGTCCTGGCCCAGAGAATGTTATCACATTATTTATTCTGCACACTGAACGCCGTAAAAATGAAATCCAAAAGACAAATGGCAGAATTTATTTTCTTTTTCTTAATTCACTTAAAAAATGAATTAAAGTTATATTGTACATTATATCTACCCAAATATAATGCCATAAAAAAATACTACTTGTCCCACAAAAAACAAGCCCTCATACAGCTGTTGATAGAAAAATTAAAAAACTCTAAGAATGCGACAATGAAAAAAACTGACAAATTAGTTGGCAATTAAGGCGCAAACAGGCTTCTTCACTAAGGCCTCACTCACACAGGGGTTTGCAGTAAACGCTGCGTTTTTCATCGCTGCGTTTACTGCGATTTCAGCAGAGTTATGCCAGCGTTTTGGCTGCGTTTTCAGCACCGCTCATAACGCAGCCTAGGAAGCAGAAAAAAAAACAAATGCTCATCTAGAAGGTGCCATCCGCCGTCTCTGCCGGCTTTCAGGCACTTGTCTGTGTTTGCAGAGCATTTCTTGCTAGTAATGGGGTTTCAAGACCACGCCTCCAGCAAGAGATTGCTCTGATTGGCTGAGCCGCTATTCATTCATTGAATGGCTGTGATTGGTGCGTTGAGTGCTGGCTGTGATTGGCACTGGATTAGCCAATCAGAGTAATCTCTTGCTGAAGGCGGGGTCTTCAAACCCCATCACTAGCAAAAGATCCTCTGACAAGTGCCTGGAGCCCCGGAAAGCAGCGCCAAAGACCAGACAGCGCCAGCATTGGTGAGTATAACTTTTTTTGGTAGTGCAGCTAGCACTGCCCAAAGCGCAGTACCTACAGTAGTTGTGCCGCGCTTTCAGCAGTGCTGCTAACGCTGTCCATTCATTTCAGTGGGCGACGCAGGGCTGAAAACGGACAAAGATAGAACAAGCATCGCTGTCAAAGGGCAGCGTTGAAGATGCTGCGTTTTGACGCTTGTGTGAACAGCCCCATTGAAATGAATGGGAGCATTGTACAGCGTTCTGTGCTGAGAAGGCAGCACTAAACGCTGTAAAAAAACGCTTGTGTGAGGGAGGCCTAAGGGGTTAAATATCTGGAAAAGTCAACATTATTTTTCATTGAAAGTTGCTTTCACTGGTTTACATTTTGTACAACAGGACTTGATCCCAAAACTGTGATTGACCTGACTGACTTTAGAAATGTAAAGGCTCTCAAGCAGCAGCAGTACAGAGCCGAAAACCAGGTTCTATTAAAGGAGGTAAGCTTTGTTTTTAATAGTTTCCTATAACACTGTAGAATTGATTCATTCTTTACTGACTTTTCTTGGAAAACAACGCTTTGGGCCACTGTTTTTGAGTGGACACTGCACAAGCTTGAAAGGCCAGGTGGAGGTCCGTCCAAAAGGGGAATATCTTGTAGAATTCTCTGATGACTGTAGAAAAGTTCAGCACCACATAGATAAAGGAGCTGGGAGCTCTGCTTTATGAATCAAATACTTGTATACTGCCTTGAAATGACATTGAGTGACTAAATGAGAAATGGTGGAATGTATTTCAAATCACTTGTTCTATTGAACTTGTAGTTGTCCTTTTTGTTTAATTCCACTCTGTCATGAAAGGTTTAATGAGAAATTTGTATGGGGGGCTCTTTGTATACTTTAGCGTTGCATATGTTATCAGTTTGCAGAAAGTGACATCATTTGAATAACTGATCTCGATAACTATACATTTTATGGACTATGATAGTAAAGTTTATGTTGTGAAAAAACAGATTGAACGACTAGAAGAGGAACGACTTGAGCTTAAAAAACAAGTTCGCAAGCTGGCTCAAGAAAAAGGGAAAAAATCGGCATCTCTTGGTAAGACGAGAGCTCTTGTACCTGTGATAGCTGGTAGCTTTATTATCATGTTGTTTTTAGTTATATTTATTTTTTAACTTTTATTTTAGTCACCATTAGAGATGAGCGAACGTACTCAGATAAGCACTACTCGTCCGAGTAATGTGCTTTATCCGAGTACCTCTCTGCTCGTCCTGAAAGATTCGGGACGCGCTGCGGAGCGGGGAGCTGCAGGGGAGAGCGGGGAGGAACGGAGGGGAGATCTTTCTCTCCTTCTCTCCCGCCCGCTCTGCCCCGCTCCCCGCTGCGACTCACCTGTCAGCAGCGGAGCGCCCCGAATCTTTCAGGACGAGCGGAGAGATACTCGGATAAAGCACATTACTCGGACGAGTAGTGCTTATCCGAGTACGTTCGCTCATCTCTAGTCACCATATGACTGCCATATACTGTAAATCACAATGTCTAAAAGATACTCCGTACCAACTAAATGTGTTTAGAATAATTACACACGTTTACCAGGTTTTAACCCCTTCATGCCCCAGGACATGTATGTACATCCAAGGTGCGCAAAGTTTTCATGAATTGGAAACTCAGCCCATTCCAAACAGGACCAGTATAAGCTGTCTTCGACAGCCTACACCAGGCTGCAACAACTGAGATCAGCATTAATGACAGTTGTGGCTTTTACTCCTTTAAATACTGCTGTCAATTCTGACAGTGACATTTAAATCCCCCGATCAATGATTGGAGGTCCTGAAGACCCTTTCACAATGAGATCAGTTTGAGTGTCATTGCTGTCAAAAGCTTTCTGAAGGCTCCCAGGGCTGCCATGTATTTCTGCCTATTAGAGTGTGCCTGTGGCACGTCTTAACATAATGCCAGCAGAAATACCATACACTGGAATACTGAAGTATTGCAAATTCAAGCCCTCTTGGGGGGACTAAAAAGAGGAAAAACAAAAAAGGGTACTAAAAGTTAAACCCCCCCTTTTCCTGCATTTATAATAAAAGGAATTCAGAACAAAGCAAAACCTATTTGGTGTAACCATGTTCGTAAAATTTTCGATTTGCCAAAGCAAGATATTATTTATACCACATTGTGAATGTCATTAGAGAAAAAAATTACGCAACGAGAGAATTGCGCTTTTTTTGGTCTCCCAGAAAAAAAATTAATGAAAAGAGATCAAAAAGTGTTATACACTCCAAAATTGTACCAATAGAAATAAAAAACAGCCCTCATACAGCTGTATCGATTGATAAAAAGAATTATTACCTGACATCACCCTATGACTGTCATGACTTTTTTATTTTTCCAAGATATTTTTTTTATAATTAGTCCAGCAAGAAAAAAATAAAACTATAAATTTTATATAATCGTAATCACTCTAACCTACAGAATAAAGGTAACCTGTTTTTTTTTCTGCAGTGTGTACACTCCCCTGACCCCCAAAGATGGTGGAATTGGGGTTTTTTTTTGTTTGTTTTTTTTTGTTTTTTTTAATTCACTCCACTTGAAAAAAAATTAAAATGTCAGTACATTTACGGTGCCTGTCCACAGGCGTGATTTCGCCGGCCGACGCTTTCCATAGCATTGCTATGGAAAGCGCTGGAACCTGTCCACGAGCAGTGAATCATTGCGATTCTCCGCTCGCAGCGGGCAATTCGCGGCATGCGAAAAAGCTCGTCATGCTGCGCTATATCCTCTTGTAAGGTCAGCCCAAAACCAAACAAGCCACATAATTAATGGGGTTTGTTCAGGGCTGTTCACTTCCATCATATAGCAGTTCCGTTCAGCTACTGAGTAACATTTTCCTGCCCTCGTAACACAGCAAGAAAACGGAACTCAGATGTGAAGGAGCAGTTAGGATGTCTTCGCACTTTGTTCAGTGTATATATACTCTATATGTGTAGCCAACACACATAGAATGCCATATGTCATCCACCTGGTTCACGTTTTTTGTGGGATACCTGTGTACCTGAAAAACACGGTCTACTATATAGTTGAAAAAAATGTATCTTGACACTTAACACTCAGAAGTCTGCCACCTGGTATATGTTGGCCTCTTGTAGGCAGCGGAGGCAGTGTGTCATCTGGTATTTTTGTTTTATTATTTTGATTCTTTTATTGTAAATATGGCAAAAGGGTTTTATTACTTTTTTAAAAAAATAATTAGTAAAACTTTATTATTCTTATTTTTACATTTTCTTTTAGTCCCCCTAGGGGACCACAACATGCGATGCTTTGATCGCTCCTGCAGTATGATGTAATGCCATAGCATTAGATCATACTACAATCTGACAGGCAATCTACCAGGCCACCCCACGGGGTTGGCATACTGCCAAGACAGCCCTGGGGTCTTTCAGAAGGCCCCCGGCTGCCATGACACCCGCACGGCTCCTTGCGAACTCCTCATGGAGGCGGGTAGGGGGTGGGGGGCATACGGAACCCCTGAACATCATTCGGAGGATTTAAATGCCCCTACTAGAATTTAATTGTATGAAACAGCTGATACTCGCGATGTATGGGGGGAGTTCGCAGCGCGATCTCCCTCCATACACATCCTGCAGCTGCAGGGCGGGAAAACGCTGTAGGGCCTTCACTAAGGGGTTAAGTTCTATTTTTGTTTTCCTAGATAACCCCTTTTAGGGTGTATTTACACTGGCGATTTTCACGCATGATTTCTGTTTGTTGCGAGATACACAGAAATTGCCCTTGAAAAGAATCCATTGGTTCAAATGGGTTCATTTGCATGGGCGAGTTTTCTCTCATACCCAAGATCGAAAAATCGCAGCATGTCCTATTTTTGGTCAATATCACCCACTATTTTATATGGAACTGGAAAAAAATGATTTGCACTCGCATGTAATGCAAAGTGTATGTGATGCAATGAGATTTTCAATTTATTTTTTTTTACTATTGAAATAAATAGTCATTTTCATTTGCATCAAATACGTGTGAAAATCACATGTGCTGTGATGTGATGCAGTTTTCTCCCAAAATGCATTGCACTCTTATTAAAACAACAACACAGGTTTGCAAGTGCAATATCAGTCCGAGTTTCTCTTAAACCTTTCCAATCCACTGTCTGACGTCTAAAGACATTATGATTTAAGGCTGTACAGCTCCGATGTTGGAAGACATCCATTGGGATTCTCTTACTGTTTATTGCCAGCCTCTCTGCTGTTGGTATTCTGGACACAGACTAAAATCTAATGTATATCATCTCGATAAGTCAATTTGTAACAGGTTCACTGTACCTGGTCTAGCTACTATCCATGTCACGTGACCCTCCGCCTGAAAAATATCGCCACTTCCTCTGACATCTTCTCCTTATTTGCTACTTCCTCCCCTGACCCTAGTATCCAATATCCAGTGAGCAGTGAGTAATGGGAGGACGGGTGGAAGCACTATATTGTTAATGTGCAGCTCAGAGTGCTGGAAGCTCCTATCCCTCTGCTTCAGCAGCTTTCTCCGGCACTCTGAGTTAGATGGAGCTGGTGCTGGTAAGTTGTAGGACCTGTGAGTGTGGGCGGAGCTACAGTGCTGTCCGGTAGACAAGCTCTATGCTTGCTTGGAGTTGTAGCGAACAGTCTGTTGTGTTTACTGTGGCAGATCGGCGGCTGCACAGGACAAAGAGTCCAGAGCAGCAGATAAAAGGTACAGGTTGCCGCTACTCAGCTGTACCTCTTAGATTTCAGCATTTTCAAAATTTCCATTTTGTGCCCGGAAAACCCCTTTACGTTTAGCCAGCTGTCTTCATAGGACATATGCTAAATCAATACTACATTAAATAATTACATCTGTATTTCAATTAGTTTTCCATTACATTATGTTTTCGTTCCAGGGTTAATGGCTGATGACTTATTCTTGAATCAGGACTCTCTCAGGGAAGCTAAATCAAAGCAGAAAAGTTTATTGATGGTGGATGGTATGGAAGACATTATGAGGAAGGTAAGAGGAATTGGAAAAGATCCTTATGATTATGCTACTCTCATCTCTCCAGAATACAGATATAATTGAGAAGTATATCATCTGCTGAGTTCCAGGCTCCACACAGTCACTAAAATGGTCACAAATAAGACCAAAATCTATCAATTGCCACTAGAATTTTAACTGTATCATCATTTGTGACCTACTGTTTCTATGTCTTATTTCTCTTGTACAGAGCCGTTAATTTGGGACCACTGAGCAGCTTCAGCTAACGGCTGCCCGATGCAAAAGTAATAAGTATATAAGAGGTGTACACAGAGCTCCCCTTTAAAGCCCTTCTGCTATATACCACTCTATGAAATCTAATATAAATAAGCCTACAGGCTTTTTCTTGCACTGCACTTTGACCCCTTTACAGTACTTTGATGGATGATTTTGGTGTCAATAAATGCATTAGATCCTCACCGCCGCCGTAAAATCATAAAATTTGAGTTTGATTGAGTGAGGTGTCAGGCCAGCTCAAATTTGTAATAAGTGCAGTGGCCCCGTTGCTTCAGCCTTCACTGTCCCTAGTGGCTGCAATGCAACAGCCAGCCCCATTAAAAACATGTGGAAACCCCTAGTTGTGAGACGTTTTTACATGGAAACAGCCTTACATCCCTGCCGGGCTGAAGGAATCCCGCGGCACGGCTGTCACAGCCGCGGCAGGTGATAGCGATTTTCTCCTATTGTTTTCAATGGGGAGAGAGAGGAAGAGAGAGCTCTGCTACACATAGCTACATATACACTCAGCTCTATAATAATGTCAGTGACCTAATACATAAAAGTTCATGACACTAGCATTCCATGGTTGTACCTTTTTAGAAACCAGTAGCTTTCGTGTGTGTACTGTTTTTTAAGGGGCTGTCTCGCTTGGACATCCCCTTTCTAGCCATGGTGGACCCCCCCAGCCTATGTATTATTCTAGAGCTGCATTTAACTTTAATCCCTTCCCTCCCCATGACGTAAGGGTACGTCATGGGAGCGGGGTACTTCCCGCAAAATGACGCACCCTTACGTCACAGGGATCACTGATAGCCGGCCTCCCACTGCAACAGCGGGGGTGCATTGGAGATGCGCCTCCCAGCTGTTAACCCCTTCCCTGTCATGATCTAAGTAGATGGCGGCAGGGAAAGTGTTCACAGAGGGAGCGCACTCCCTCTGTGACTTCAGCTGGCTCTCGCTATGTTATCGCAGAGAGCTCGGCTGGTTGCCATGACAACAGGACGCCAGATACTGGCGTCCGGTATTGCCATTGCCTATGATTGCTGTAATAAGCGATCAGGCATTGCAGGAGAGAAGTCCTGCCATGCCTTATCGTAGTGATCATCGGTGTTATGGTGTAAAACAAAAAACAAAATCAGGTATAAAAAAAAAAAAAAAAAAAGATTTCCAAAAAAAGGGGTTTTATTACAGAAAAGTTGAAAAACCTAAAAAAAGGAAGAATTTTGGTATCGTTGTAACCGTACCGGCCGCAGAAAAAATGTAGTTTGTCATTTATGCTGCATAATTAACGCTTCAAAAAACCAAAAAAAATATATGGCAAAATTGATGCGTTTTCTCGCATCAATAAAAAAAATAATAAAAGTTTTACAATATAGTCTATGTACCCAAAAATGGCACCGATTTAAAAACTACAGTTCGCCACGCAAAAAGAAACCCTTATACGGCCGCTTCGACGGAAAAATAAAACAGTTATGGCTTTTGAAAAATGGAGATGAAAATCTACCAAAAATTGTTGCCTTGGGCATACTCTTCTCCATAGTCTTCTATGGGCAGCATGTAGTCCTAGCTGTCAGTTTTTTGGCTTATCATCCAAGGCAGATTTTAACAGTTTTTAGAACGAGTGAATTTTTTGGGGGGTAGGGGCGAAAGGAGACTGATATGTGTGAAGAAAGAAACCTCCTTCTCAGTTAAAATATGCAGTTTCTTATATTCACTTGTACTTTTTTATTTTCCGCAAAGTTTGTTGAAAGCTCAATGGCCATTTAAAGCCAAAGTTTAATTGAGCCTTGAGGGGCTAAAGAACTAGCAAACCCCATTAAAGGAGATGTCCCGCGCCGAAACGGGTTTTTTTTTTTTTTTAACCCCCCCCCCCGTTCGGCGCGAGACAACCCCGATGCAGGGGTTAAAAAAACCACCCGCACAGCGCTTACCTGAATCCCGGCGGTCCGGCGTCTTCATACTCACCTGCTGAAGATGGCCGCCGGGATCTTCTACCTTCGTGGACCGCAGCTCTTCTGTGCGGTCCACTGCCGATTCCAGCCTCCTGATTGGCTGGAATCGGCACGTGACGGGGCGGAGCTACACGGAGCCGCTCTCTGGCACGAGCGGCTCCATAGAAGACTGCTGAAGACCCGGACTGCGCAAGCGCGGCTAATTTGGCCATCGGAGGCCAAAAATTAGTCGGCTCCATGGAGACGAGGACGCTAGCAACGGAGCAGGTAAGTATAAAACTTTTTATAACTTCTGTATGGCTCATAATTAATGCACAATGTACATTACAAAGTGCATTATTATGGCCATGCAGAAGTGTATAGACCCACTTGCTGCCTCGGGACAACCCCTTTAAGCACTATATGTAAAGCCCATGGAAATCTGTTTATAGTGGCTTGGCTGGATCTTTCTTAGTTATATGTCTAGGATATTGCTCCTGTTGGCATGTCACTACAGTAAGTGCCAGTAGGTAAAACCATCCAGAGTCATTCCTATTGAGCAAGCCTGACCCATAGCGCTGGAATGCCTACAGCTCCTATTCAGGGCAACCTGTCAATAAACACTTCTGAAGTGCCAGGAGAAGGTGATGGTTTTTATTGCTACAGACACAAAATCCAAAGCAGAATCACATTGCAAACTTTTATTAATTTTTGATTATCATTCATTTAACAGCAACTTTACATAACCAGAATATGCCTTTAAGAAACAGTAAATCATTCTCCCTTTTGTATTCCAGTGGTTGTGTTTTTTTTTTTGTCAATGTAATTGTATTTTGCAGGATGAGTTTTTATAGAGCATTTTCTGGAGCAAATGATGTATTGAATAGTTTGATTATGTTTTTTTAGAGGGCAATAGAAAAAATAGTAATTTCACCATGTATTTTTATAGCTTTTACCATATGGTATAAATATTCTGCTAGCTTTATTCTACTGGTCATTGCAGTTTCAACATCACTGCACAAGACCTTTTTTATTTGAAAAAAATATATAATTTTTTGGGGGGTTGCCACATTCCAAGACCAGATCATTTTTATTTTTCTTGTTACAGAGCCATTTAAGGGCTTGTATTTTGCAGAATAACTTGATTTTATTGGTATGCTTTTGAGGTGTATATAACTTATTTTTATTACTTTTTATTTCTCTTTTGAGTAAGTGAGATGAACAGAAAACTGAGATTTTAAGTTTAGTTTTTTTTTTCCTTTTTACACAGAATTTACTGTGCTCGATAAACAGCCCAATGCTTTATAGCATTGCCTGTTGTGGCTGTGGCGATACCTATTATGTGCAGTTTTTACTTTTCAGTATTTGAGTAATTGTGTAAGGGGAAATTTTTATTTTTTTAAATTTTTTTCTGTAAAGTCAATTATATGCTGTGGTCGATAATGATGGTGCCATCTGTGAGGTTAAATGGCATAGATAAATGATTAGATAAACAAGTGCTAATTAGAGATGAGCGAGTATACTCGCAAAGGCACATTACTCGAGCGAGTAGTGCCTTAGCCGAGTATCTCCCTGCTCGTCTCTAAAGATTCGGGGGCCGGCGGGGAGGAACAGAGGGGAGATCTCTCTCTCCCTCTCTCCCCCCCGCTCCCCGCAGCAAATCACCTGTCACCCACGCCGGCCTCCCAATCTTTAGAGACAAGCGGGGAGATACTCGGCTAAGGCACTACTCGCTCGAGTAATGTGCCTTAGCGAGTATACTCACTCATCTCTAGTGCTAATCTTTTCACTCCTTTTCTGAAAAAAAGACCCCCATATGTGACAGTAAGAGAGCAGATATGCTCTCTGAATGAAAAGTGAGTGGGTGGGGTGATGACATGAACAATAGTCTGTTACCCCTTTAGGGCAGACTAAAGAATCACAGATTTGTGCCCTGCTGTCTGCACATCCACTTTTTCCCCTATGTTTTGCACACAGACTAAAGTGATAGTTGTGAATTCAGTATTTGCAAGCCAAACTGCAAATGGCTATAACTCTGGCTCTGTCAAGACATGTACAGGCATGATTTTGGTGTCATTTTAAAGGCAAGAGTCTTAGCTTTAAATGACACCAAAAGCGTGTCTGTAGCCACGATAGAACAGGAGCTAGAGCCTTTTGAAATAGAATGAACTCACTTCATCCAAAACTGAAATGTCCATTTCTTGTGGAATGAGAACAGCTCAAAGTAATCTATAGGGGGAAAGAGTTTAAAAAATATATATATAAAATAAAATGTAAAAAAAATGTAGAAATTATATTAGCACATTTCTATAGTTCTATTCAATAATGCAATGTAATATGTCTATTGTTTGTAATATTTCCTTGGCACAGGAAGAAAGGTTAGGTTTGAAGGGCTCTTCAAGTACCAGAGAAGCTTTAAATGTGTCTGAGTTTTATGTAGGTGGATATCAAACTAGAGCAGCAGTAGGATCATTAGCAACTGGGATTTCAAAGATGCTTGACAGTTGCCTAAATGATGAAGATTTACTAGCAACAAGATTTGATATGAGAGATTCAGTTTCATCACAGCATGATGAGACCAGGCCCAAACTACACAATAGGGACGTCGTGAAGAAAGTGTTCAACACTGGTAGCCCTTTGGCTGACAAACGTCATGAAAGTGTTTTACCATCTCTTGGTGGTAAAGATATATTATCAATTGAAAACAGGAAGAGAGAAAAATCGGGGAAGGCAGCGTATAGATCAGCTCTAGCTAGAAAGCAGATCTCCTTTATCCAGACACATGAAAAACACTGTTTTGGTATCTGTAATGTACATAGTCGAATTTCCGAGACACAACCTGCAATACAGAGTAGCTCAACAAGATGTGAAAATGAAGAGCTGAAAATTCATAAACTTCTTCCAAGTACTTCGGTACAAACAAAGTCCCCAGCGTTGTCAGACTCTCCTCATTTTGTAATGCAGCCGACTTCTGGTCCTACACAAGAAGACCAGAACTGTTCAGGTCATGAAGAAGGAGAGAAAGCAAATTATATGTCAGATTCCTGCCTTAGCCCAAATCTTTTAGATCCTGTCAAAACTCATTTAGTGGAGTTAAGTACTCAACTTGCTAATTTGAGGAATAAGCTCATTAAATCTCAACTTTGTTAGTGTAAATTCTGAGTTTGTTTTCTTTATAAAGTGGGAAATTGCATTTACTAAATCGAGAAACCAGTTATATGTATGTTTACATTGTAGCGAGTGATAAGGAGATAGATGTTCATGTTGATGAGGACACAAACACGCTGTAAATCTAGACAGTACGGATCCAAACAGGCACATTTCTCATTCTTTGAACATGAAACTAATCAAAGTAAGCTGACCAATATAGAAACACGTTTTTCTCCTTTTAAGTGGGTAGCCTAAATAAGGCAACTTCACTGAAGAAATCCTCCTGGTGAGCAGCTGTCTGCGGGTCTAGTACTAAAACTGCTATTGATTATGAACAAGCAGAGCTCCAGCTTTTAAAAAAACTAAAGCTCCATTTAGATGGGATGAATGTCAGGCAAACGATGCCTGACACTCGTCCCTGTGTGTCCTCGCTCCTGTGCTCCTGACATCGTGCTCTTTTTATTTGAACGACGGATTTTAGTTAGACTGAAAATCCATCATTCAGCCGCTGACAGACTAAACAAATACATTCCATTTGAATACATTTCGCTCAGCTATCAAAAGACTGAATGATGTTCTCCCCGTGGCATTTTTACACTAGCTGGGAGAACAATGCAATCTGGTGGCAGCCTCAGAATGTTACGGCAGCTGTTTGAAGAGCCCAGCGTATGTTTAAACACACTCCCAGCTGTGTAAACAGCTCCTGGAAATCCTTTTACACGCAAATGAAGATGATAGTGTTAATGGTCATTAACACTTTATGCAAATAGATTGCTAAATCTTTCAATCGTTTGAAAGATTATCTTTGTGTATAAAAGGGCCTTTAGTAAAGTGCTAAAATGGAAAAATGTCCAGCATAAATGAAGAACATAAAACTTCAAGCTTTATAGTATTTTAAAAGCAAGCCAATGCATAGTCTATATCAGTGACCACCAACACATTTCAGACATTTTGTCCTTAGTTGTAGCTTAGTCATAGCTATGACTAAAACATGTCCGAAATGTGTTATCGGTCACTAATATGGACTGTACGTTGGCTTGCTTTTAAAATAACTTAATAAAGCTTGAAGCTTTATGTTCTTCATCTACGCTGGACATTTTTGATTGCTTCATCTACGCTGGACATTTTTCCAAATCACCTCCACTTTGCTGGTTAATCCCTGGATTAGGAGCCACGGGTAGAATTAACGTGAGGATATTCCACGCGGAAATTCTTTGTCAATTCCATTCCATGTGAACCAAGCCCTAAGGGAATAGGTCATCCTGACGTATTGTGGAGAATTTTTTTTAAATCTACACTAGTAAAAAAATATCCTGAAATCCTGCAGTTTTCACACTGACCACTAAGCCTCATAAAAGGCTCATGTTTCATTTAGAGAAACCTTTTCAGCAGTCTTCTCATTCACATAACAGACAACCTTAAAATGAAAGGTAACACCTATGTATAGAAAACACAGAATCAATCACTGACAATACTTGATCGTCGTAGCTCACCTCCTCTTCTCCCTGGACAATTGCCTTTGCGCAGGTCATAGATCATACCTAGAACTTTTTCCCATAGAAGTCTATGAAGATCTACATGTTCCTGTGGTCCATGTAGCTGCTTTAAAGTATATCTCTGACTGCTGTTACAGGACAGAACAGCATCTCATGCAAGATGGCCACCTCCATAGTCATGTGAAATAATAGAATTAAAAACCTGCAAGAACAAATTGAAAACAGATTGGGAAAAAAAAAATATGTGCCAGTATCCGGTTTTAATTAATAAAAAATATAGGCCATACGCTCACTTGAATGCCTCAAATGCATGCTGTGTTTGGGCTATACAATATTGTACTTCATCACCCATATGTTACATAGTTGTGATTGGGACTTTCTTTTTTTTTAATTGTCAGGTAATTTTTGTAATAATGTTTAGATGCTCTGTTTGGGACTAATGTCACCATTAGTGACATGAGTTGCATTGCAAAGAGTAAAATTTTGCTACAAAAACATAATACTCAAACCTACAGCTATATAAAAATACATTTTGTCAGTGTTAGTCCCTATAATAATGCCAAAACAGAATTACGTGCAATTTTTGAAGTATGGCACAAAACTTTTATTTCTAATGTTGGCTGCTTTTCTAGTTCTTGCTCGTTTTTGGGTACAGCTGTGGTCAGTGACTACAGCTTAACTGTGGGATATTGTAAGCTGGAAAAGAAATCTGATTGGCTACTAGAATAACTATAAGCACAAGTTGATCAGGAAGTCACACCATGAAAAGATCAGTTACAGTAAGGATAAGACAATACTAAGGTACCCACAAGAAAAAACAATAGAGACAAGATTAGCAGGTAAGGTCTACATGTACACTAAGTCAAATGAGACTTCTTGAAGGGGGTGACAGTCTTAGCCTATGTTCACATGTGATGGATTTGCTGCAGGTTTTCTGCAACAAAATAAAAACTGAAACAAATCTGCACCATTTTGCAGAGATTTGGGTACTGCTCCACGGCAGAATTCACCCCTTCAATTGAAGGGCTGAAATCCACTGTAGATCTGCACCTAAATGTGCATAAAGTGATGCAGATTTGCTGCGGATTTTTTTCGACTGTGGAAAATCCACAGCAAATTGGCCACATATGAATATAGCCTCAAAGTGCGTATTGCCATTAGAAAACAATTCCTATAATTTAACCCTCTCCAATCCACTGTCTAATATCTAAAGACATTATGATTTAAGGCTGTACAGCTCCGATGTTGGAAGACATCCGTCGGGGTTTTCTTACTGTATATTGCCAGCCTCTCTGCTGTCTGAGCCTATCCAATGTGTCACCTCATGCAGTACTGGCTTTAGCCAGCATATAGCGCCGTTGTATAACGGCAGAAAAAGAGTAAGCCCCCTAGGAAAACCATGATACAAATTGGATTGGAAAGGGTTAATACTGTTACATTTCACTAGGTTATGCTAGAACATTAAGATTGGTGGGGATCTGTTCTATGAAACCCCCATGAATCTAGAGAACAAAGAAATGGATCCCTTTGGCATTTCTTGTGCACAGTGATGCTCCCAGCCATACATTGTGCGAGGGAATTCTGCTAATAAGCCACAGCACTTAAAGGTGCTGTCTCATGAAGATGGTGTCTGTTAGGACCCATGTGTATGAGGCAGAATGGCTGCGCCTCTGTACAAGTGCTTCTTGTTCTGGCAGATTTGAGCTGTGCTATTACATGGATGGCTATTCATCTGATTGCCAACACTGTAGGTGAAATCCTAGCTTCCCTTGGCAAAATCAGCTGTGTGCTTGGAGGTTGACCTCCTGGGAAATAAGCTGATCAGCCCAGAGACTGCATTTAGAAAACTGTCTGACTCTAATGAGACAACCACTTTTATCACTTCATTCAAGTAGTCAGAAACACATCAACATATTCTAGTGATATGGTAACACCTACCTTAGTGAAAAACCTCTTTTAGGGCTTGAAATAGTTATAAAGTGGGTAAAGGGAACTTGTTCCCAGGTTCATGCTGCCTGATCCATGAGCAGCACAAACCCAGGACAGGTATGCACAGTGCGCCCATCTTTGTCTTCAGGAAAACCTATTTTGAAACTTGTTTCAGAACTGCACTCTAAGTTACAGGGGCAGCGCCCTTCTTGCCTCTCCGGATCATCTAGAGAGACCGCTTTCTGTCTATTCACAAACAGTAGGAAGGCTATCACTCCACATGATCCGGGCAGAGAGAGGCTGGCATGGCGCCGCTGCCATGACCCGGAGTGCCGTTTGGAATCAAATTTCAGAATCTATTTTAGAACCCCACAGCATTTCAGAATAAGAGATACATGGGTGCCGTGTACGTACCTGTCCCGGGTTCATGGGCAGCATGAACCTGGTGACAAATTCCTTAATGTGTTTTTTTTGTTTGTTTATTTTTTAAACCATATATTAAAAAAAAAAAGTTTGGGAGGGTCGGGTTTTGCATCTCATACAAACTTTTAAAACTGTTTTTTATTTTTAGAATGAATATTTGTCAAGGCAGTTGAATGAGAATGAAAGAGAGATGGACCGAAGTAGAACAGTTGTGGCAGAATTAAAGTCTCAAGGTAAGTAATCCTGTGTGTTTCCCAATAATTAGTGTAGCGTAATGTGTTTGATTACTGGGAATAAACATTTTGCTGGCTCATTGTACTAGTGAAAACAATGTTACTCATTCACATATTTAAATTTTTGGAATATAGGATGTACTGTACCAAGAGGCAGAACATATTTTATAGTTTAAAGGGGGTTTCCAGCTCTGGAAAGAAAAGGATTCTCAGGATAGGCCAACAATAGCTGATTGGCAGGGGCCTCAGGCGCGGACCACTACCAATCAGCTAGTGAGGACCTATCCTGAAAATAGGTAATCAATTTTAAGAGCTGAAAAAGCATGTTAATATATGTGAAGTTATAAATGCATAAACTAATAAGTATACAACCTTTACAACACCACCATTAGAGCACATACTGGGAAACATATGTTCCCTCTGGCTTCTGTATTCCTCTGTAACTAATTGCCTCCTTACAGGGTGAGGTTAAGGTCTCACCTACTGGCTGGGTTGCTTCCATGATGCAGCCAAGAGGCCCGCCGTCATGCAAATCTGCACAGCTAGCAAATGGACTAAGTGATAACTGACTGTAGGTTATTAATGGTCATGTGTTTTGCTTAAAACCACATGAAACTAATAATGGTAAATTAACAATTAATTTGCTGGCCATGCTGACTTTCATGAGTGTTGGGCTCATCACAGTTGCAACCCAAAGGTGTCACGGCTGCTATGTGGGATCCAAGGGGACGAAAACCACGATTGCAGTCTTTTCCTTAGGGTGGATTTAGATGACTGTATATCGACTTGGTTTTCACGCCGAGCCGATATACGGTGTCCTCATCTGCAGGGGGGGGGGAGGATGGAAGAGACAGGAGCAGAAACTGAACTCCCGCCCCCTCTCTGCCTCCTCTCCACCCCTCTCCGCCCCTCTGCACTATTTGCAATGAAAGGAGGTGGGACGGGGACGGGGCTAAGTTCTGAGAATTAGCCCCGCCCCTGTCCCGCCTGTCCCCATTGCAAATAGTGCAGAGGGGCAGAGAGGGGGCGGGAGCTCAGAGCACTGCTCCTGGCTCTTCCAGGTTACCCCCTGCAGAGAGAGACGACGTATATCGGCTGGGCGTGAAAACCCAGTCTATATACGTTCGTCTGAATCCAGCCTTACCAAATGATCTACATCTACAATAGAAGATTCTGTGACATTATTTGTGAAATGTATATGATCGCTTCTCATTTAATTGATTTATTTCTCAGTAAAAGGCCTTTCTGAAGAAAATAAGCAATTACAGCAAGGAATGGGAGAAATCTTACAAGCCATTAAGGATGCTCAAAAAGACTCCAGCCTTCTAGGGAGTGAAACAACTCTAGTCATTCCTACTTTGGAGAGGCTGGTTCATGTGAGTTGATATGAGAAATTCTAAAGTCTGAACAAAATACTTTGAGATTCAAAATATGTTCACATTGTGTCCATATAGACTGCTATGTGGACACCTATTAGTAAACAATCTTTATCTAAAATTTCAACTAGGGTTCCCGAATGGCGGAAAAAAACGAAGTAAATGGATTGTCTAAGTTAATTCCAGCTGCACATACCTAAAAATAATAAAAGATTGTATATTCACCTCACCAAGTGCCTGCCACTACAGCGCCGCATCCTTCGTTCTTCCCAGCTCTTACTCAGCTTGTGTACAGGACATCACAAGTTGCTGCAGCCAATCACAGACCCCAGTGTTTGAGCACTGAAGCTAATTATTGGTTGTAGCAGCCTGTGACCTATTGTGGAGAATGGAGCCATGGTGCTGAAACTGTGGGGAGCCAGGAGAGGCATATATACAATATTTTATTATATTGAGGCATAGAGAGCAATTAGTAGAACTGTGTTTGTTTATTTTTTTTTTCAACCATTCAGGTAGAGGGCTTTGATGTGTCTCCCTAAATAACCTTTTACTATTTCCAGTTGTGCTACAAGTCTATCAGTTACATTTAGCAGTCTGTGGAGTTATATGTGAAATGACACCAGTAACATTTTTCAGTATGTAAATTAAAAGTAACTAAATATTTACAAAATCGTCTGTTTATACCCCAAGCAATCAATTGGAATCATTGGGAATTTTGTACAGTTACATTTCCCTACAGTTATCCCTCAGTGGTATTAGGCCTCCTTCCCACGAACGGATTTCCGCCGCGTAATTCGCGGCGAAAATCCGCTGCGTTGCCCGCAGCTATTAGGTTCTATTGAACCTAATAGCTCAAGGCACACAGTGCGCAATTCCACCGCGGAATTCCGCACCGTGAAATCTCCCGTCCTCACCCGCGGCATGCTCTATTTGCTGCGGGTGTACGCGCTGACGGCTTCCATTGCAGTCAATGGAAGCCATCCGTTCACGCTATCTCCCGCTGTAACACAGCGGAAAATAGCGTGAAAACGCTTTCCCGCCTACCGCCGCCGCGTCATATGACGTCACGTGACACAGCCGGCCGCGTCATGTGACGCGGTGGGCGTGTCATGTGACGCGGTGGGCGGGGAAGCGTCATGCGGGAGCGAAAACGCCGGATCCACTGGTAAGTATGGGGTTTCTGGGGGGCACCGTGACGGGCTTCGCCGCGAAATATTCCGCGGCGGAGCCCGTCACGCTCGTGTGCAGCCGGCCTAAGTGAAATTCAAACACTGCTATGTTGATGTTTGTTGCTGAGAACAGAAAACTTGTTTGGTAACACTTGCTTAAGAAAAAATCAAAAGGCGAAAAATAAAAAACTGGTATGTTTTCTTTTGCGTAAGGACTTTTTTCTTCTTATGCTTTAAAATGACAAAGTCTCTGATATATGGATATCCAAAAGGAGGAAGTTCTTTACACCTTCTTTCCCCATGTTGATATTTGAGGAGAATGTAGGTGCTAGTGCAGGTGTGCATGGCTGACTGTAGAGCCCCTTTTCTGTGGTAGCCGTGGCTGTTTAGGACCACCCTCCACCCAGGATTTATTGTCTCTGGCCTTCAGAGAGGAGCTTTGATGTGTGACCCTTTCCTCACTTGACTGCAGATTGTTGTGCACCCCTGCTGGCTGGCTGTGTACTGTTAAAAGTCTTAGTCAGATGAGGTCCACCCCTGATCAACATTAAGGCAAGTAACATGGCTTTGAAATGGCAAATCTGCGGTTAGTCTTGTGACTAGACCATACATACCACTGAAAGCTGTGTCCTTGAAGACTCGCACTCAGTAATGGCTCTCTGGTTGACTTGTGAGTTCTTTGGACTCTATTGGACAGATGCAGCCTAAACTTAATAAAACAAATCTATGAGAAGTTCGCAACGTTCCAGCAGAATAACACAGTTTAGAATCAAATGAATCCAAAGTAGCTCAGTCCAGAATGAATGTAGTTCAGATTAACACAGTCCAGAATAAACTGAATGAAGAATAGCTCAGTCCATAACCGTTTAACCCCTTGAGTGGCACGCCCGGAAATTTTCAGGGACAAGCTCCACTGCTCCTAGCGATATAGCCCGGTAGATTTCCGGGCTATGTATTACTATGGGAGCTGCAGAGCACAATGCCACAAGCTGTGACAGTGTGCTCTGCCTGCACTGTCCCACAGAGAACAAAGCAGGACATTGAGAAGCAGGAAGATATTGCCGATATGCCGGCAATCTCCTGCTTCTAATGTCCTGCTTTGTTTACAGGTTGCTATAGAGACCATCGGCTTGTCAGAAAGCAAGCCGATGGTCTCTGTTGCAGGGAGAGCTGGTGCTTGGCTGTCAGAGGACAGCTAGGTGCCAGCTCTTACAGCAGAGATAAGAGATAATCTCCGATCTCTGCTGTGTTAACCCTTTACATGCTGCAGTCTATGTGACTGCAGCATGTAAAGGGCTGTCACCATGGGACCCCCCCCAGAATGTGATCAGGGAGTCCTGATGGGTCTCTGTGGAAGTCCCCTAAAGGGACAAAAATTAAAAAAAAGTTAAAAAAAAGTTAAAAATGATTTAAAAAAAGAAAATAAATAAAATTAAAAACACTTGTCTCCCCTTACTTTGTGAAAAATTAAAAATAAAATTACACATGTGGTATCCCTGCGTCGTAATGACCCAGAAAAGGAAGTTAGTACATTATTTAACCCCTTAATGACACGGTCCCTTTTTTTCTTCTTTTAACATTTCTTTTTTTCATCCCCCCCCGTTTAAAAAATCATAACTTCTTCATTTATCCACCGAGGCCGCTGTATGAGGGCTTGTTGTTTTTTGCGGAATGAGTTATATTTTTCAATGGTGCCATTTAAAGTACAATATAATGTACTGAAAAACTTTTACAAAAATCTAAGTGGAGTAAAATGAAAGAAAAATGACATTCCACAATCCTTCAGTGCCTTTTGTTTCTACGGCACACAAACTGCAACAAAAAGGACCTGATAACTTTATTCTATGGGTCGGTACGATTACTACGATACCAAATGTGTATACTTTTTTTTTTACTATAGCACTTGTATTTTTTTTCAAAGACATTTAATTTTTTAAAATTATTTTCTGCTGCATCTTCTGCGCGCAATAACTTTTTTATTTTTCCATCAATGTCCTTGAGCAAGGGCTCATTTTTTGCAGGATGTCCTGTAGCTAACGATGGTACCATTTTGGAATACATACGACTTTTTGATCGCTTTTTATTGCATTTTTTCTGGGAGACAGGGTGGTCAAAAAAGTGCATTTCTGGCGTTCTTTATTTTTTTTTCGGACTACGTTCACCGTGGGGGTAAATAATGCACTATTTTGATAGATCAGACATTTACGGACGCGGCGATACCAAATATGTATTTTTCTTTTATGATTTAGATTTTTTATTATAGATATGGCAAAAGGAGGATGATTTAAACTTGTATTACTTTTTTTCCCCTAATCTCCCTACAAATTTTTTTACAAAAGTTATGCAATACATTATATATACCCAAAAATGATGCCATCAGAAAGTACAACTTCTCCAGCAAAAAACAAGCCCTCACATGAAAACATTATGGCTCTTGGAACGCGACTGCAAAATTAGTTGAAATTAAATGATTGGCCCATTTAAAAAACTTGCCCTGGTGGGCACGACAGGGGGGTAAGAAACCTGCCACTCAAGGAGTTAAACAAATATAGTTCATAACCGTAAACTGTGTTGGGTGCATTTTAAAAATTCTCAGTCCAGAATTTACTCTTCACCACCCCTTCATCAACCAAAAAAACAAAGTCACATATTTCACGCTTCAGTTTGTTCAGTCCAAGTAAGAAAGAGACAAACTTGACTTTGCCCAGAATGAGCATGTTTTCTAACCTCTTCCTAATATGGAGCTAATCCACTTGCCCCCATACCAAGATATACCCACATTTATTGTGTCTATCCCTATTCCTCGTTAAGTATTTAAAGGGGTTTTCTGGTCAAAAATACTATTGATGACCGATCAGCTGTGCGAGCGCTAGCAGTCAGTGCCGCATTAACAACCAGCCGATCAACTATTGATGACCTATCCTTATGATTGGTCATCAATAGTATTTTTGACCAGAAAACCCCTTTAACTCAATAAAAAGTGACACTTTAAAAATGACAATATTACAGTTAGAACTAGAGATGAGCGAGCACCAAAATGCTCGGGTGCTCGTTACTCGGGACGAACTTTTCGCGATGCTCGAGGGTTCGTTTCGAGTAACGAACCCCATTGAAGTCAATGGGCGACCCGAGCATTTTTGTATTTCGCCGATGCTCGCTAAGGTTTCCTTGTGTGAAAATCTTGGCAATTCAAGAAAGTGATGGGAACGACACAGCAACGGATAGGGCAGGCGAGGGGCTACATGTTGGGCTGCATCTCAATTTCCCAGGTCCCACTATTAAGCCACAATAGCGGCAAGAGTGCCCCCCCCCCCCTCCCAAAAACTTTTACTTCTGAAAAGCCCTCATTAGCATGGCATACCTTAGCTAAGCACCACACTACCTCCAACAAAGCACAATCACTGCCTGCATGACACTCCACTGCCACTTCTCCTGGCTTACATGCTGCCCAACCGCCCCCCCCTCCCCCCCACAGCGCACACCAAAGTGTCCCTGCGCAGCCTTCAGCTGCCCTCATGCCACACCACCCTCATGTCTATTTAGAAGTGCGTCTGCCATGAGGAGGAACCGCAGGCACACACTGCAGAGGTTGGCATGGCTAGGCAGCGACCCTCTTTAAAAGGGGCGGGGCGATAGCCCACAATGCTGTACAGAAGCAATGAGAAATAGAATCCTGTGCCACCGCCATCAGGAGCTGCACACGTGGGCATAGCAATGGGGAACCTATGTGCCACACACTATTCATTCTGTCAAGGTGTCTCTGCATGCCCCAGTCAGACCAGGCTTTTTAATTCATAGACACAGGCAGGTACAACTCCCTATTGTGAAGTCCCTGTCGACCGACAGCATGGGTGGCTCCCTGGAACCCACCGGCGGTACATAAAAATATCCCATTGCATTGCCCAACACAGCTGAGGTAGTAATGTCGTGCTTAATGCAGGTGGGCTTCGGCCCACACTGCATGCCCCAGTCAGACTGGGGTTCTTTACAAGTGGAAACAGATGCATTTATAATTCCCTGTGGACCCACAGCATGGGTGCGTGCCAGGAAGCCACCGGCGGTACATAGAAATATCCCATTGCATTGCCCAACACAGCTGAGGTAGTAATGTTGTGCTTAATGCAGGTGGGCTTCGGCCCACACTGCATGCCCCAGTCTGACTGGGGTTCTTTAGAAGTGGAAACAGATGCATTTATAATTCCCTGTGGACCCACAGCATGGGTGGCTCCCTGGAACCCACCGGCGATACACAAAAATATCCCATTGCATTGCCCAACACAGCTGAGGTAGTAATGTCGTGCTTAATGCAGGTGGGCTTCGGCCCACACTGCATGCCCCAGTCAGACTGGGGTTCTTTACAAGTGGAAACAGATGCATTTATAATTCCCTGTGGACCCACAGCATGGGTGGGTGCCAGGAAGCCACCGGCTGTACATAGAAATATCCCATTGCATTGCCCAACACAGCTGAGGTAGTAATGTTGTGCTTAATGCAGGTGGGCTTCGGCCCACACTGCATGCCCCAGTCAGACTGGGGTTCTTTACAAGTGGAAACAGATGCATTTATAATTCCCTGTGGACCCACAGCATGGGTGGCTCCCTGGAACCCACCGGCGATACACAAAAATATCCCATTGCATTGCCCAACACAGCTGAGGTAGTAATGTCGTGCTTAATGCAGGTGGGCTTCGGCCCACACTGCATGCCCCAGTCAGACTGGGGTTCTTTACAAGTGGAAACAGATGCATTTATAATTCCCTGTGGACCCACAGCATGGGTGGGTGCCAGGAAGCCACCGGCGGTACATAGAAATATCCCATTGCATTGCCCAACACAGCTGAGGTAGTAATGTTGTGCTTAATGCAGGTGGGCTTCGGCCCACACTGCATGCCGCAGTCTGACTGGGGTTCTTTACAAGTGGAAACAGATGCATTTATAATTCCCTGTGGACCCACAGCATGGGTGGCTCCCTGGAACCCACCGGCGATACACAAAAATATCCCATTGCATTGCCCAACACAGCTGAGGTAGTAATGTCGTGCTTAATGCAGGTGGGCTCCGGCCAACACTGCATGCCCCAGTCAGACTGGTAATATGTAGCTTAACAGTAACCGCGTTGGTGGTAATGTGGTGGTGACTGCGGACCTAGTAGCGCGGTTTTATTTTGTTGGTTTTCGGAATGTGGCCAGGATTAAGTGGGCCGTGGCGGGGTATGTTTTGGAGGCACTACGTGTCCTCTCCACGTGTCTGTGGTTATATGCACCTTAACAGTAACAGCGTTGGTGGGAAATGGCCTCGCCGCCATCATGTCTTTGGGAAGCCTCTGTTTTTTTCACACCCCAGAGACATACCATTAGCAGCGGTATAGGCAGAGCCCAGAATTAGTAACATTTCAGCCATAGCATTAGCGACAGGCCCCACTAACATATCACTAGCAGCATTATAGGGGGAGCACAGTCTTAGTTCCATTTCAGTAATAGTAGCAGCCTACACAGGCCCCAGTAACAATTCCGAAGCAGCAGTATAGTGGGAGCGCAGTTTTCGTTCCATTTCAGTAATAGTAGCAGCCTACACAGGCCCCAGGAACAATTCCGAAGCAGCAGTATAGGAGGAGCATAGTCTTAGTTCCATTTAAGTCATTGTAGCAGCCTACACAGGCCCCAGGAACAATTCCGAAGCAGCAGTATAGTGGGAGCGCAGTCTTAGTTCCATTTCAGTAGCTGCAGTATAGCCAAGGCCCAAGTTACATTTATGTAGCTAAAGTGTAGGCCAACCCCACACACCTTTCTGTACCATGAGTGCAGGCGAAGAACATAGAAATTGCTATGATTACACTGTAGGTGAGGGCCCCAAAACATTGGTGTACCAACAGTACTAATGTACCTCAGTAAAAATTGGCCATGGCCAACCAAAGAGGGCAGGTGAAACCCATTAATCGCTTTGGTTAATGTGGCTTAAGTGGTAACTAGGCCTGGAGGCAGCCCAGTTTAACTAAAAATTGGTTCAAGTTAAAGTTTCAACGCTTTTAAGAGCATTGAAACATATAAAAATTGTTTAGAAAAATTAGATGAGTGAGCCTTGTGGCCCTAAGAAAAATTGCCCGTTCAGCGTGATTACGTGAGGTTTCAGGAGGAGGAGCAGGAGGAGGAGGAGGAATATTAGACACAGATTGATGAAGCAGAAATGTCCCCGTTTTGGATGGTGAGAGAGAACGATGCTTCCATCCGCGGGTGCAGCCTACGTATTGCTTACGTATCGCTGCTGTCCGCTGGTGGAGAAGAGAAGTCTGGGGAAATCCAGGCTTTGTTCATCTTGATGAGTGTTAGCCTGTCGGCACTGTCGGTTGACAGGCGGGTACGCTTATCTGTGATGATTCCCCCAGCTGCACTAAACACCCTTTCCGACAAGACGCTAGCCGCAGGACAAGCAAGCACCTCCAGGGCATACAGCGCTAGTTCAGGCCACGTGTCCAGCTTCGACACCCAGTAGTTGTAGGGGGCAGAGGCGTCACGGAAAACGGTCGTGCGATCGGCTACGTACTCCCTCACCACCCTTTTACAGTGCTCCCGCCGACTCAGCCTTGACTGGGGAGCGGTGACACAGTCTTGCTGGGGAGCCATAAAGCTATCCAGGCCCTTAAAGACTGTTGCACTGCCTGGGCTGTGCATGCTGCTCGATCTACGCACCTCCCCTGCTACCTGGCCCTCGGAACTGCGCCTTCTGCCACTAGCGCTGTCGGATGGGAATTTTACCATCAGCTTGTCCGCCAGGGTCCTGTGGTATAGCAACACTCTCGAACCCCTTTCCTCTTCGGGAATGAGAGTGGGAAGGTTCTCCTTATAGCGTGGGTCGAGCAGTGTGTACACCCAGTAATCCGTAGTGGCCAGAATGCGTGTAACACGAGGGTCACGAGAAAGGCATCCTAACATGAAGTCAGCCATGTGTGTTAGGGTACCTGTACGCAACACATGGCTGTCCGCACTAGGAAGATCACTTTCAGGATCCTCCTCCTCCTCCTCCTCCTCCTCCTCCTCCTCCTCAGGCCATACACGCTGAAATGATGACAGGCAAGCAGCATGGGTACCGTCAGCAGTGGGCCAAGCTGTCTCTTCCCCCTCCTCCTCATCCTCCTCATGCTCCTCCTCCTCCTCCTGAACGCGCTGAGATATAGACAGGAGGGTGCTCTGACTATCCAGCGACATACTGTCTTCCCCCGGCTCTGTTTCCGAGCACAAAGCGGCTGCCTTTATGGTTTGCAGGGAACTTCTCAAGATGCATAGCAGAGGAATGGTGACGCTAATGATTGCAGTATCGCCGCTCACCACCTGGGTAGACTGCTCAAAGTTTCGAAGGACCTGGCAGATGTCTGCCAACCAGGCCCACTCTTCTGAAAAGAATTGAGGAGGCTGACTCCCACTGCGCCGCCCATGTTGGAGTTGGTATTCCACTATAGCTCTACGCTGCTCATAGAGCCTAGCCAACATGTGGAGCGTAGAGTTCCACCGTGTGGGCACGTCGCACAGCAGTCGGTGCACTGGCAGATTAAACCGATGTTGCAGGGTGCGCAGGGTGGCAGCGTCCGTGTGGGACTTGCGGAAATGTGCGCAGAGCCGGCGCACCTTTACGAGCAGGTCTGACAAGCGTGGGTAGCTTTTCAGAAAGCGCTGAACCACCAAATTAAAGACGTGGGCCAGGCATGGCACGTGCGTGAGGCTGCCGAGCTGCAGAGCCGCCACCAGGTTACGGCCGTTGTCACACACGACCATGCCCGGTTGGAGGCTCAGCGGCACAAGCCAACGGTCGGTCTGCTCTGTCAGACCCTGCAGCAGTTCGTGGGCCGTGTGCCTCCTATCTCCTAAGCTGAGTAGTTTCAGCACGGCCTGCTGACGCTTGCCCACCGCTGTGCTGCCACGCCGCGCGACACCGACTGCTGGCGACGTCCTGCTGCTGCTGACACATCTAGATTGCGAGACAGAGGTTGAGGAGGAGGAGGAGGAGGAGAAGGAGGGTGCTTTAGTGGAAGAAGCATACACCGCCGAACATACCACCACCGAGCTGTGGCCCGCAATTCTGGGGGTGGGTAGGACGTGAGCGGTCCCAGGCTCTGACTCTGTCCCAGCCTCCACTAAATTCACCCAATGTGCCGTCAGGGAGATGTAGTGGCCCTGCCCACCTGTGCTTGTCCACGTGTCCGTAGTTAAGTGGACCTTGCCACTAACCGCATTGGTGAGGGCGCGTACAATGTTGCGGGAGACGTGGTCGTGCAGGGCTGGGACGGCACATCGGGAAAAGTAGTGGCGACTGGGAACTGAGTAGCGCGGGGCCGCCGCCGCCATCATAGCTTTGAAAGCCTCCGTTTCCACAACCCTATACGGCAGCATCTCAAGGCTGATAAATTTGGCTATGTGGACGGTTAACGATTGAGCGTGCGGGTGCGTGGCGGCGTACTTGTGCTTGCGCTCCAACACTTGCGCTAGCGACGGCTGGACTGTGCGGTGCGAGACATTGCTGGATGGGGCCGAGGACAGCGGAGGTGAGGGTGTGGGTGCAGGCCATGAGACGGTAGTGCCTGTGTCCTGAGAGGGGGGTTGGATCTCAGTGGCAGGTTGGGGCACAGGGGGAGAGGCAGCGGTGCAAACCGGAGGCGGTGAACGGCCTTCGTCCCACCTTGTGGGGTGCTTGGCCATCATATGTCTGCGCATGCTGGTGAGGCTGTTGGTGGTGGCTCCCCGGCTGATCTTGGCGCGACAAAGGTTGCACACCACTGTTCGTCGGTCGTCAGGCGTCTCGGTGAAAAACTGCCAGACCTTAGAGCACCTCGGCCTCTGCAGGGTGGCATGGCGCGAGGGTGCGCTTTGGGAAACAGTTGGTGGATTATTCGGTCTGGCCCTGCCTCTACCCCTGGCCATCGCAGTGCCTCTTGCAACCTGCCCTGCTGCTGCCCGTGCCTCCCCCTCTGAAGACCTGTCCTGTGTAGGCGTTGCACACCAGGTGGGGTCAGTCACCTCATCGTCCTGCTGCTCTTCCTCCGAATTCTCTGTGCGCTCCTCCCTCGGACTTACTGCCCTTACTACTACCTCACTGCAAGACAACTGTGTCTCATCGTCATCGTCCTCCTCACCCACTGAAAGGTCTTGAGACAGTTGGCGGAAGTCCCCAGCCTCATCCCCCGGACCCCGGGAACTTTCCAATGGTTGTGCATCAGTGACGATAAACTCCTCTGGTGGGAGAGGAACCACTGCTGCCCAATCTGAGCAGGGGCCCGAGAACAGTTCCTGGGAGTCTTCCCGCTCCTGAGCATGTGTCATTGTAGTGGAGTGAGGAGGCTGGGAGGAAGGAGGAGCAGCAGACAGAGGATTCGGATTTGCAGCACTGGACGGCGCAGAACTCTGGGTGAATGATAGCTTGCTCGAAGCACTTTCTGCCATCCACGACAGGACCTGCTCACACTGCTCATTTTCTAATAAAGGTGTCCCGCGTGGACCCATTAATTGGGCGATGAATGTGGGGACGCCAGAAACGTGCCTCTCTCCTAATCGCGCAGCAGTCGGCTGCGACACACCTGGATCAGGAGCTCCGCCTGTGCCCACACCCTCACTTGGCCCTCCGCGTCCTCGGCCGCGTCCACGTCCTCTAGGCCTACCCCTACCCCTCAGCATGCTGTATTACCAGTGATTTGATTTCCCAGGCAGGAAAGAAATTGGCGCAAGGCTGCACTCAACCGTAGCTGGTTGCGTCTGATTTTTTTACGTTCTCCACGCAGCACACACGTACCCAGAGCCCTTAGGACTGACAGAGGCAGGGCAAATATACTTTTTTCCCTTTTGTTTAAAAGGATAGGCCCACTGCGTCTATTCACTGAATAATAAGTTTAATAACTGACACTGTGTTGCGGCCCTGCAAAAGTGTCACAGAACTTTACTGTTGCAGAGTTATTAACTGTGGCAGAGCAGGTATTTCCCAGGCAGGAAAGAAATTGGCGCAAGGCTGCACTCAACCGTAGCTGGTTGCGTCTGATTTTTTTCCGTTCTCCACGCAGCACACACGTACCCAGAGCCCTTAGGACTGACAGAGGCAGGGCAAATATACTTTTTTCCCTTTTGTTTAAAAGGATAGGCCCACTGCGTCTATTCACTGAATAATAACTGTGTTGTGGCCCTGCCTACACAATTCTGTGCCTGTAGTATCAATGCAGGGTGCAATGCTCTGCACCGCCGATTTTGAGAAAAAAAAAAAAAGGCAACACAGCTAACAGCAGCCTGAACAGTACTCCACACAGTTAAATGTGGCCCTAGAAAGGACCGTTGAGGTTCTTGAAGGCTACACTCACTCCTAACACTCTCCCTGCCTAAGCACCACTTCTGTCCCTAATACCGGGTGCAATGCTCTGCACTGCCGATTTTGAGAAGAAAAAAAAATTTCTCCACTGCTAACAGCAGCCTGCACACACGTAGATGTGGCCCTAAGAAGGACCGTTGGGGTTCTTGAAGCCTACACTCACTACAAATACTCTCCCTACAGCAACTCCAATAGAACAGCACTTTCCCTCAGCTAACTCACACGGCATCTGAGGCGAGCCGCGGGAGGGGCCGACTTTTATACTCGGGTGACATCTGATCGCCCCAGCCACTCACAGCAGGGGGGTGGTATAGGGCTTGAACGTCACAGGGGGAAGTTGTAATGCCTTCCCTGTCTTTCAATTGGCCAGAAAAGCGCGCTAACGTCTCAGAGAGGAAACTGAAAGTAACCGGAACATCGCGTGGTACTCGTTACGAGTAACGAGCATCCCGAACACGCTAATATTCGCCCGAGCATCAAGCTCGGACGAGTACGTTCGCTCATCTCTAGTTAGAACATATTACTCTGGCCATTGAGTGTATAAGTCATACGTCAAAAGTATAAACTTGGTTCATTTGCTGTCAGACGTTCAATTCAATCAAAAATTGTTTGTTGTTCACACTTGATATACAGTTTATATTAATAACCTTGTAATTCATTGTCATATATTCAATATAAACCTCTGAGCAATCGTTTTTGTTTGATCACGCACGTTTGCTTGTTATCCATGCTCAAAATGTAACACACTTAAAATATATCCTTTTAATTAGTATTGCAATTGACCCCATACAATTTGGTAATTCTGTTTGCAAATGTGCTTTCCTTGCTTAATTGTTCCATTACCATATGTAAATGTATGTTTGAAACCTCATTACCCTTTGTAAACTGATATTATCCAAATGAGCAAAACACAATATATTTAATATACCATGTACATTGTGTGTGCACGCATTAAGAATATATATATTCCACTCAAATAGAGACAAACTTCTTGGCCAGTGATGTCTGTAATAAGGAGGAACAAAAGGCTGTGACATAAGACAAATCCTACCTGTGTCTCCTCCCTTCCATTATATCAGTTAGCTCCACCCCTATGGTCTGGCCAACTATTTAGGTGCTCTTCTGTCAGTCTTTGTTCAGCTGTCGAGTGGTACACATGGACCATGTAACATACAAAAAGATGACACATAACACACCAATAAACAAATATATTACAAAGACAGGCCAGTCAAATTTTTTTTTCCACACCTAAAGGAAAAATATCTAATTACTGTAAGTGCTAGAACAAAAGCCACAAAAATAGTTTTATTCATTTTTCACAAAAATTCACAAAAGTGAAAGTCACCAAGAAATAGCAAATGTACATTATCAAATAATCAAATAATCAAATAATAATACTACCTAATTTTTATTGGAAAAAATTGTCACCACTGAAACAAAATATAACCTGTCTCTTAAGTAAGCAGTGATCTCATTTGTCCATCGGTAGTGAAATTATCTTTATTAATTCTGCAAACTAGCAAAAGATTAGTTCTTCTACATATATGTTATATTTGCACAATGTACACACACAATCATTGTAAAAAAAAAAATCAAGCACCTAGATGTGATATTGGTGGGCATGGAGGCATGCAGGTTCCGTATGGTATCTTGTGGCATATCGTTCCTCATTTGCTGTAACTGAGGCTTTAGATCGTGCAAACTCATAGGCTGTCAAAGTTGGCGTCTCAGACGGTCCCATATATCTTCGATTGGTGATAAATCTGGCGACTGGGCTGGCCAAAGAAGTGTGACAATGTTGTGGAGACATTCCTGTGATGTTCTTGCTGTGAGCGGCTGAGCGTTATACTGCTGGATAATGCCTGTTGGAAACCCTGGCATGAGAGAAACACCTGTGGCTGCAGGATGTCCTGAATATATCGCTGAGCTGTCATTGTCCCTCGTACCACTACTAGGGGTGACCAACTGTTGTGTGCGATGGTCCTCCAGACCATCACGCAAACAATAGGGACAGTGTACCACTTCACAGGTCTGAAGACACCAGGAGCCATACCTGCAACCTGGTTCTCTTCCTATAGTTTCCCTATTGGCCGTACAGACATGGCAATCTAAATACTCACTATAGCCATTCATCATGTTATCTTACCATCATCACCAATTTTTGGAGTCATTGCAACTTGAGCCATTTTCTTTCACTCCCACTGTGTACTTCTTGACCTGTCTTGTACAGGTACACATCTGGCCTGTAGCATCTCCTACGTACACTTGTACCACAATTCATCAACTAACTTTATATATCCACCCACCACTTTCCTTTCACCGCTTCACAGTGATTGAGACTCTCATCCCTAGACATGAGCACGGTTGTCATCAGTGCCCAAACTAAACCTGGATACGTTGCCGAAGGCAACCCCGTTCCACTCCTGATGGGTGCTGTAAGACCAAATGTCCTTCAGCCAAGTGCCTGGAAATGGTTCTGGAAGACACAGGGACCTGTAATGATGGCACCACCTGTCTCTGGATGGCAGACAACAAAGCAGTTGGAGCAGCTTGTCCTTGTCAGATGATCAGGCAATCCTCTCTATTGGTGGTCTTTTGAGGGCGTCCTCAGCCCTGTCGCCGTGTGTGTCCTCATTTGTCCACTGATCCTAGCAGCTCCTAACAGTCTGGTCAGAACGTCCCAGGTGGCGGGCATTTTGCCGATACGACCATCCAGCTTCTCGCATTCTAATATGCGCTCCCACTCAAACTCTGTTAACTAGGTGAAATCTCTTTAATTATATTGTAGAGGCATATTTAGTGGTCAACAAGTTCTACACAAGCAGGAAAAGAGCTCACTACACACAAGTAGCCTCTGAGAGCCTTTTATAGGCCAAGGATCGCAAGACCATTCATCTAATCACACCACAACTTTAATCATTTGCATATCTGCCTGAAATGTAACAGCATGCTGAATTTTGCAGCAAAAGGACAATTCCTTCTAGGTGCTTGATCTTGAGCAGTAGTAAACTGCGATAATAAATTCTAGGTCCACAATCTCTATCTCTTCCCCCACCCCCTCCTGGGGAATGGTGCAGGGGGATCCTTTTACTTGTTAAGGGGAGCATGCCGTGTATTTAACTTTAGTTTCATTAATTAGATCTAAGTATATAGGCAGTAAATGAATGTATTTGGTCTGTCAGTTAACGGGAAGTGATGGAGTGCAGTGATGCATACAAAATCTTATCTGTGTATATAGCGTTAGGCTTCTTTTTAGATTGGCCAATTCTCATTTCTAATGTAAAAGACTGAACAAATGTGCAGCTTAAAGGAAACGAGAAGTGAACGAGCCAATGATGCCTTTTTATGCCTGCATAAAATGAAGGACGAGCTAGAAGTAAATGATTCTCATTCGTTGTTTAGTTGTTGGTTCAAGTTTAGACTGAATGATTATCGTTTACTTTCGCTCGTTTGAACAAATTTTTTTTAAAGATAGTCGTTCCGTCTAAAAGCGCTGTTATGCTTCCTTATCTAGGCATCCAGCAATGCAACAGAGCTGATGTGAATTTGTGTGCTTTTACACGGGACGATCTGTCGGGCAACAGATACCCAACTGGCCATCCTAGCGATAATCTCTTAGTTAATTGAAGTGGTGTGGATTTTGATGCAGGTTTGATGAAGACTTTGTTGCAGATTTTCTGCTGTAGAAAATCTGCACCATTTCCGCTATGTGTGAACATGGTCTATTGATAATGATTCTCCTCATCCTGTGCCTGTATATCCCACCCAGCTGACAAGTGAGCCACAGATAACAGAAAGCATTAGCTCATTGGATCTGCTCTAGTGGCCAGTGTGAAAACTGGAAAAGTGGACAGTCCATGTGGCATAGAATGGTAGAGTTGGAAGGGACCTCCAGGGTGATCTGTTCCAACTCCCTGCTCAATGCAGGATTCACTAAATCATCGCAGACAGATGTCTGTCCAGCCTCTGTTTGAAGACTTCCATTGAAGGAGAGCTCACCACCTCCCTTGGTAACCTGTTCCACTCATTCATCACCCTCACTGTCAAAGTTTTTTTAAAATATTTAATCTGTGTCTGCTCCCTTTCAGTTTCATTCCATTGCTTCTGGTCTTTCCTTGTGCAAATGAGAATAGGGCTGATCCCTCTGCACTGTGACAGCCCTTCAGATATTTGTAAACAGCTATTAAGGCTCCTCTCAGACTTCTTTTTTGCAAGCTAAACATTCCCAGATCCTTTAACTCATAGGACATGATTTGTGGACCGCTCACCATCTTGGTAACTCTTCTCTGAACTTGCTCAAGTTTGTCTAGGTCATTTTTAAAGTGGGGTGCCAAGAACTGGACACAGTATTCCAGATGAGGTCTGACCAAGGAAGAGTGCCCCCACTAAAAATGTTTTAAAAATATACTTTTGATGAAAAAATATTAATTTTACATAAGAACTTGTCATTTTCTGTTGATACATTTCTTTTAAATGTAAATATTCTGGTGTCACTTGGATCAGGTTAAGAAGATTGCAAAAACATCTTTATGCTCCAATAGCATTAGCTGAAAAACTCTGTTGAATTTGGGAAAACTGCGTCTGAGGTCTTCTTCACATCTTGTTTTCCTTTCTCCCTAGTGTATATGCCAGGAAAATTTCCCAATGTTTACATTCAATGGAAGCTTTAATGGATGGATAACAATAGTTTGCCATCACCTATAAAATATTATGGCTTCTGTTTAACTTATGCCATCAACTTTTCCTGGCATATTTTGTAAGCAGGTGCCATAACCTACAAGTGAGGGATGCCACTATTATGTTGTTAGAGCATTCGATAACCGTGTTTGTCATGAAAACTTCATGACTTCTACATGGAGCATGCACACTAATGTATGGCAAAATGTGGTGTGAATGCAGCCTTTTATGTGTAAGACTTTTAATAGATTTTTCTCGCAAAGTATGATTTTAATACATATAAAGTCAATTGGTGACTTGTTTTATTATTAATGGCATCCTCAATCTTTTTAGATCTTTGAGTCAAAGAGTATCAGCGGCATATTTGATGTAGGTGTACATCTGAAAGCTCAAGTTGACCAACTCACTGGTAGAAATGAGGAGTTAAGGCAAGAGTTGAAGGGATCAAGGAAAGAAGCTGCAAAGTTTTCAAACCTATTGGCTAAAACTGATGAGAAGGTATGTGCACATGTACATAAAACGCTACCAATATGTATAAAGGGATGGGAATTGAAGCAGTTGTAATGTTTCATCAAAGGAGGCTAAACATTTTGTTTTATTTTATGTGACAGCTTGGTCTTTCTTATTTTACTAAAATGGAGAACTAGTCTTCTGTTTTCTGGGAAAAATACATAGGAGGATAAAGAATGAAATTTGTAAAAATAAAACCTTTCTTTGTTGTTTTGAAACCTTCTCTAATGTAGCTACATTTTCTAACTAAGTGTATAATTTTACAGAAAAAAATATACATTATATACAAACAAGAGTTATCTCAGTTCCATTTTTTTCCATCAGTGTAGCAGTATGATGTCTTTTTAGTCCCCATTCTGCAGCTACACACCAGGTGAAGCGAGCCAGTGATTGGCTGCAGTGTCGGGATGTCATTGTAGCAACAAGGAGTACAGGTAACAGGGGATGAACAACGTCAGAACATTTGAACAGAATTGGCGAGGAATTGGGTGGGCTTAGCATACCGACTTTCATGTTTTTACATTATACAGAGCACTTTTCAAATTTTGTGGCGGACCTGTACCTATAGGCGATATTAGAGAAAACGTCTTTTTCCTTCTGGAGGAGTGCTGTATTAATCATTTAGCAACATTCGCTGTATACATTTTATGCTAGATGTGTGCAAACAATTTATGGAATGGGACCGGTTGCTAAGCCAGCTGTATATGCAGCAGGTGCCAGATGTCTTATACAGCTGAATCCTGCCTGAAATGACTGTAGCACCTATGGGGTTAACGACTAGGATCAGAGCTATCTTAACCCCTTGCATGCCACAGTAAATAGCAACCACTACATCCAAGAAATGAGACTCCCTGTCTTACCTAATCTGTTCCCACGATGTGGTAATAGGGTATCAGTTCCCGCGATGTGGTAATGGGGAGCTCAGGGATTGTCATGGCAGTCCAATGGCCTAGTTGAAGGCAGCCAGACCTGTCATTTTAAAACTCCATTGGGCACATTACACTGCAATACAGAAGTATTACAGTGTACTATACAGACAATCAAGCAATCACATGTTCATATTCCCTGTGACGACTTAAGAGAAATGTAAAAAAAAAAGTTACATAAACTTTTAAAAGATATTTAAAAAAAAATCTTTAATAGCTCCCCAAAAAACTCAGAAAAATACAACCATAATGGTTCTTTGAATACGAGCTGAAAAAATTGTGAGAAAAGGAAAAAGCTCATATGTAAAATAGGAAAAAATTATTTGTATTCTAAAGTAGCCTTTTCTATGCATTTTTTATGTTTGCGTTACCGAATTCGTAACCTAAAACTTGATGCCATCACTTCTTCACTCACTTCCAGGCATGTGGATAGCTTGCAACCCCACTAGAAAACTTTAGTTTTGCTAAAAGATGTGTGTGATGTGACTGTAATATCTTATTTTTCCTAGATTTCACACCTTGAAAATGAAGTTGTCCTTCTTCGTCAATCAGAAGGGGCAAACATTGTCTTCAAAGCTGTAAACCTTCCTGAAGGAATGTCTCTCTCCAGCACCAATCTCATCAATTCTATTAACGAGTATCTCTTGCATCTTCTGGAGGTATTCCACTTGATCGTTTTTTTCTATTAACCCCTTGAGTGGCAGGTTTCCTATCACCCTGTCGTGCCCACCAGGGCAGGTTTTTTAAAATGGTCTAATCATTGAATTTCAACTAGTTTTGCAGTTGCGTCTCAAGAGCCATAACTTTTTCATTTTTCCATTGACATGGCCATATGAGGGCTTGTTTTTTGCGGGACAAGTTGTGATTTTTTAAACAGGGGGGAGGAAAAAAAGAAATGGGGAAAAAAGAAAAAAAGGGGCCATGTCATTAAGGGGTTAAATAATGTATTAACTTCCTTCTCTGGGTCATTACGACGCATGGATACCACATGTGTGATTGTATTTTTGATTTTTTACAAAGTAAAGGGAGACAAGTGTTTTTTAATTTTTTTAATAATTTTTTTCCTTTTTTTTTTAATTTTTTTAATTTTTAATTTTTTTTTTTTTGTCCCTATAGGGGACTTCCACAGGGACCCATCAGGGCCCCTGATCACATTCCGGGGGTCCGATGGTGACAGCCCTTTACATGCTGCAGTGACAACCCTTTACATGCTGCAGTCACATAGACTGCAGCATGTAAAGGGTTAACACAGCAGAGATCGGAGGTTTTCTCTGATCTCTGCTATAAGAGCTGGTACCTAGCTGTCCTCTGACAGCTAACAACCAGCTCTCCCTGCCACAGAGACCATCGGCTTGCTTCTGACAAGCCGATGGTCTCTATGGCAACCTGTAAACAAAGCAGGAGATATTGCCGGCATATCGGCAATATCTTCTGCTGGTTTTTTAAAGCCCTTGCACTGCTCTGTGTGGGTCTGTGCAGGCAGAGCACACTGTCACAGCTTGTGGCATTGTGCTCTGCAGCTCCCATAGTGATACATAGCCCGGAAATCTTCCGGGCAGTATCGCTATGAGCAGTGGAGCTCGGCCCCGGAAATTTTCCGGGCGTGCCACTCAAGGGGTTAAATTAAGAAAGCATATGCTTATAGTGTAGCTGTACACGTATGTGCGTTTGTACTTAAGGATATGTTTAGGGTTGACGTTTCTTTTGAAGGGAACATCCAATCAAAAATAGTTTGTTGACATGTCATAGATATTTGTTTGAAAATCCCATTGGTGGGATTTATGAGCCTAAGTTATCTTTTGGCTGTTAAGAGAAGCTAATGTCTTGTACATCTTTTGTATTTTATTTCAGGAAGTAAAGTCTAAAGAAAATTCAGTTGTGAAATTGGAAGAGGCCTTAGAAGAATACAAGAGAAAATTTGCAGTAATGCGTCACCAGCAGGGGCTAGTGTACAAGGAATATCAGAGGTGAATGAAATACAACGGATGAAATATATTTAAAGCCATATATATATCCTAAGTTAAACATTTCATTTTCATTACCACTGCAACATTTAAAACTGGCACTGCACTCTCAACAAACTTTGCATGCGTCAATAGTACATGCGAGAAATGCTCTGCTTTTGAGACACCTCTTCTCCCCTAGCCTTCTGCACTGATCATTCACTTCCAGTTCACTGCTAAAATCTGTCTTGAAAGACTAGATGGATTATCAGCTCACTGAGGGATCAAATTACAGCTGCTCATTGACGTCTATGGAGGGAGATCAGGTGCAGAATGAGAGGGAGATAAAAAAGGCGCAGTGTCAAAGAGATGCTGTTGCTTCTAGTAAGTGTTTTTTATTCTCACACTGATGCTAAATTCACAGTTGCACTGCTCAATACTGTTGTTTCTGTGTGTGTACCACAGAGAGAGATGAAGCAGGATCTTCTCTGTATGTACAGTACGGGAGGTATCATAACAGCTATAAAATTAGAGATGGAGCCTGCAGAGTTGAACACTGTTTAGATAAGCCATATTATCACAGGTCATATAATGACCAAAGATAGTGTTATTCCTCATGTGTATACACACATTGCAGTTTAGCCTGAAAAGTCACCTGAAACGTGGGTGGGTTTGTGTGAGTGTCTGGACATAAGGAAGGTTTGATATTACCAATATTTATATACCTTACTTTTGAGGAATAGACCTGGTTATGTTATTTGATTTTAGAAGTTTTTTTTTCCCCACAAACCCAGTTATCCTCTATCCACAGCAGCATGCATTTCATGGTAAAATCCCTTTTGAGGACCAAGCATGGTAAATTGGTCCTAGGCTTTAATCCTGGCTGATGGCAAAAGTATGGCGCCAGATTAAAGCTCTTGCAATTAAACAGAAGCACAGCCGAGGACCCTGAGTAGTAGGCAGAGGCGTTTTTTAATGGCTTTTGCCTTCTCCTTTACAGGCTACGTAGCGCTCAATGAGCACTATGTAATGCAGAGTAAAAGCAGAAGTGTTACTTCCACTATTCGACTTGGTGATCACATGACCATCGGGTGCCCCCTGGCACAGCAAAGCCACAGGGTCTGTTAGGGACTACAATAACTATAGGGGGAAGTTTTCCCCTGTATCTGGGGCATGGATGCCCCAGCTTCAGTGAAAAAGTGTGAAATTGGAAAAAAAAGACAATATGTATGACCCCTAGTGGTATTATATGATTTCACGGGGGACATGGATGGTAAGAAAAAATTGTTACAAACATAGGTTTAAAAAAATCAAGAATAAAAGAAAGATATATGCATACTTTATTTTAGCGTAGATATAGTCATTTTTTAAAAAATCAGTTTGTTTTTTTTAGCTTTTTACCCCCCAATAAAACAAAAAAAGGCAGTAAAAAAAGCCCTGTATGTCACAAAGGAAAAAAATGCAGCAAAAATTATTTTGGTAGCGGAAGAAAAGAATATAGGGCAGTAAAACTACCACATGGGTAAAATCCATAAAAAGTATCTGGTCCTTTTAAGACCAAAACACCTTGTTTTTTTTAGGGGTTAAACACATTGTTCTTATTTATTCCTTTGTTCATATTTGTGCAGTGAAAGAGAATCCTGGCAGGTGGACGTAAAAAGACTGAAGGAAGAAGTTTCAAAATTGGAAAGTGAAAAGGAACAGGACACAGTACAAATAAAGGAATATATGGTAAGTCCTATCCACTGCTATTAATGGGTTTTATAAATAAGCTTGATACTGTCAGAGCTGATACTGGCATGGATATCGCACAGCTGAAAGAAGCAGCGCAAACCGAAAAACATGGGGGGAGGTCAACGTTATGCTGGGTTCCCACGGGACTGTTTCACCATGGAAATCTCGAGGTTTTGCCGCAGCGAAAACCACAAGATTTCCACTGGATAAGCGCAGCTTCGAAACCCTCGGCACTCAGCCGCGGGGTGGAGAATTGACCTGCTGCGGCCCGGGAATCCGCACCGCAGTGCCGGCTAATGCCAGCTTTGCCACGGCAGATTGTCTGCCCCATGTGGAAGAGATTTTTGACAAATCTTGTCCACATGGCTGGTTAACTCCAGGACTAGCGGCCGCAGGCGGACTTGCCGTAGCAAAACTCCACAGGGAAATTCCACGGCAAATCCGCCCTGTGTGAACCCAGCCTAAGGGTTGCCTAGGATCGTGAACAACTAAACGGCTAGCAACAACATAAAACGGTTAAGTTGATAGTGTGCATTCATTACATTGCAGCTCATCTCAATACGTTCACGATTTCAAAACACTGTGATGTGCCAATTTGTTTATGGTGCTTAAAAACTCTATATTTAAAGGAGCTTTCATCTAGCATAAAAAAGAATGCCACATCAACAACATAAATTAATCCAGTTTACAACTTAAGCTAGTGTCCCACTTCCTCCAAAGATAAGGGAAGATTTATATTAGTAGTTGAAATGCCAATAGTGTAGGTATTGCACAATTAATAATAAAGAGTTCTCTGATATTGTTGTAGCATTTACATATTTTAAGTGATCACACATCTTATAACATCATTATGCAGTGCAGAGTGTCAAGGCAGCAGAAATGCAGTCCTAAGCTCTCGCTCATAACCTGAAGCTGGCTACATGAACCAATCCCCACATGGTTCAGGTAGCCAGCTCAAGGTTGACTCAGCCTTCCATCCTTCCGAGGTCGGTAAAATGAGTACCCAGCTTGCTGGAGGGAAAAAGATGACTGGGGAAGGCAATGGCAAACCACCCCGCAAAAACAGTCTCCCGATGTGACGTCATACTGGTTTTTTTTATCATATTGCCAGCAAAAAAAGATGTGTTTCGAGGCATGCAAGCCTCTTCCTCAATAATGCTGAGCGGAACATAAGTCAGGTTAGCTGCACTGATTTTGTGCTTTTGATTTCCATATTCAGCGGGTGCCAGCTGTAAAATCTGGCAGCAGCAGGATTCCGAGATAATTCAATCCTGACTGTTTAACCATGTAGATGCTGTGGTCAGTTTTGACCGCAGAATTTTCACAGCTGGACAGAGGGAGGGATCACCTGCCTTGCACAAATGACCTATGGATATTTCCCAGAACATGTGTAGAACCGTCTGTCATGGAAGTGAATGGGTCAGTTCCTGTCCACTGCATGAACTGCCCACATGATCTCTGCTGTAACGCATATCTCTAAAATCTGCCGTAAAATACATCTATGCAGCTTAGGCAAGATGGCAGCCCTCCTAGTCATGTACAGACAAACAAATACAGTATATACAATCAGAAAACAAAATTAGATTAGAAAAGTTGAAAATGTTTCACGATCTGGTTTTAGTTAGTAAAAAATGTAGGTGGTACAGTTCCTTTAACCCCTTGAGTGGCACGCCCAGAAATTTTACGGGACGAGCTCCACTGCTCATAGTGATATAGCCCGGAAGATTTCCGGGCTATGTATCGCTATGGGAGCTGCAGAGCACAATGCCACAAGCTGTGACAGTGTGCTCTGCCTGCACTGTCCCACAGAGAACAAAGCAGGACATTGAGAAGCAGGAAGATATTGCCGATCTGCCGGCAATCTCCTGCTTCTAATGCCCTGCTTTGTTTACAGGTTGCCATAGAGACCATCGGCTTGTCAGAAGCAAGCCGATGGTCTCTGTTGCAGGGAGAGCTGGTGCTTGGCTGTCAGAGGACAGCCAGGCACCAGCTCTTTTAGCAGAGATCAGAGAAAACCTCTGATCTCTGCTGTGTTAACCCTTTACATGCTGCAGTCTATGTGACTACAGCATGTAAAGGGCTATCACCATGGGACCCCCCCCCCCCCCAAGAATGTGATCAGGGGGTCCTGATGGGTCTCTGTGGAAGTCCCCTAAAGGGACAAAAAAAATTTAAAAAGTTTTGAAAAAAAGTAAAAAATTAAATAAATTAAAACAAAAACACTTGTCTTTCTTTACTTTGTGAAAAATTAAAAATAAAATCACACATGTGGTATCCCTGCGTCGTAATGACCCAGAGAAGGAAGTTAGTACATTATTTAACCCCTTAATGACACGGTGCCTTTTTTTCTTCTTTCCCCGTTTCTTTTTTTCCTCCTCCTGTTTAAAAAATCATAACTCCTTTATTTATCCATTGGTGTCGCTGTATGAGGGCTTGTTTTTTGCGGGACGAGTTGTATTTTTCAATGGTGCAATTTAAAGTACCATATAGTGTACTGAAAAACTTTTACAAAATTCTAAGTGGAGTAAAATGAAAGAAAAATGACATTCCACCATCCTTCAGTGCGTTTTGTTTCTACGGCACACAAACTGCAACAAAAACGACATGATAACTTTATTCTATGGGTCGGTACGATTACTACGATACCAAATGTGTATACTTTTTTTTACTGTAGCACTTGTATTTTTTTCAGACATTTAATTTTTTAAAATTATTTTCTGCTGCATCTTCTGTGCACAATAACTTTTTTATTTTTCCATCGACGTACTTAAGCAAGGGCTCATTTTTTGTGGGATGTCCTGTAGTTAACGTTGGTACCATTTTGGAATACATACGACTTTTTGTTCGCTTTTTATTGCATTTTTTTCTGGGAGACAGGGTGACTGAAAAAAGTGCATTTGTGGCGTTCTTTATTTTTTTTTCGGACTACGTTCAACGTGCAGGGTTAATAATATTAACTACTTTGATAGATCGGACATTTATGGACGCGGTGATACCAAATATGTATTTTTCTTTTATGATTTAAACTTTTTTATTATAGATATGGCAAAAAGAGGGTGATTTAAACTTGTATTTAAGTGTGAAAAAGTCAAAAGAAAAATAACTATTACAATTTGGTATTGGCATAGTCGTACTGGCCTGTAGAATTACTTTAATACATTATTTATACTGCTCAGAGAATGCAGTGAAAAATAAAATAAAAAACATGCCAGAATTACAGATTTTGTTAATCTTGCCACTAAAAAAAAAATGGAATAAAAAGTCGTCAAAATTTTACATGTTCAAAAAAATTAGATAAATAAATACTAGAGTTCATCCCGCAAAAAACACGGCCTTCTAGAGTGCTGGCAATGGAAAAAGAAAATGAACACAGCTCTTGGAGTGCAAAAGCAAAAGCAAAATTTTAAGAAAAAAAATGTTTTAAATGTACAAAAATAGCAAAACATAAAGTGTATAAACTTGGTATCGCTGGAATCGTGCCGACTCAGAGAATAATGTTATCACACTATTTATTCTGCACACTGAACGCCGTAAAAAAGGAATCCAAAAAACAAATGGCAGGATTTCTTTTTTTTCCCCTAATCTCCCCACAAATTTTTTCACAAAAGTTATGCAATACGTTATATATACCCAAAAATTATGCCATCAAAAAGTACAACTTGTCCCGCAAAAAACAAGCCCTCATATGGCCGTGTCAATGGAAAAATGAAAATGTTATGGCTCTTGGAACGTGACTGGAAAATGAATTGAAATTAAATGATTGGCCCATTTAAAAAACCTGCTCTGGTGGGCACGACAGAGTGGTGAGAAACCCGCCACTCAAGGGGTTAAAACGCATATTAGTGAAAAATACCAACATACAAAGCGTGTTCTATACATACAGTACAGAATCACATGACCTGTCAATAACCATACTTGGCATCACAAAAAGAACAATATCAGTTAAGTGTAAGCATATACCAAAATATATGTTTATGTAGTTTTCAAATCAGCATTGAGAGTTGGAAACCCTAATGGTACCAACATTAAATGCTTTTACATAAATTTGCATGGGACATTTGGTGTCACGTTGGGGAGAGACGGTGTGCATTTAGAGTATATACAGTGGGAGAGAGAGATACTGGACCTTATGAAAATTATCAAAATGTTCTCTGTTTTTAAAGACGATTTGTTCGTGTGGCATAATTGTGTTAAAGGAATGTTAAACAGAATATTCACACAAAAGAAATCCCAACAATTGCTAACTTAAGCTTATCCTTTTCATTGTTCTTTACTTTGTTTCATATTGAGGTTAAAACTCATTAGTGAAGCTGTCCTCTCTGTGTTCCCTGGGGGATCAGCCATTCCAACTTCTTCTCACTGTCCTTGCAGCAGGATGCTCTCTCCTCTATTCCAGTAGCACACAAATGTCATTCAGCCCCTTCCCTCAGCCATTTACATGCAATGCCTTTTAACATAGTAACATAGTATGTAAGGCCGAATGAAGACAATGTCCATCTAGTTCAGCCTATTAACCTCCTTGTTGATCCAGAGGAAGGCAAAAAACCCCAAGAAACAGAAGCCAATTAGCCCTTTTGGGGGAAAAATTCCTTCCCGACTCCCTAATGGCAGTCAGACTAATCCCTGGATCAACCTCTAATAGTTCCTACCTGTCTGTATACCCAGATCAACAACCCCACTGGTCACCTAAAATTTATATCCTGTAATATCCTTCCAATCTAGAAAGACATCAAGTCCCCTCTTAAACTCCTCTATGGATTTTGCCATCACCACGTCCTCAGGCAGAGAGTTCCACAGTCTCACTGCTCTTACAGTAAAGAACCCTTTTCTGTGTTGGCGATGAAACCTGCTCAAGGTCTCATTTAAAACAAAAAATAGAACATGCTGTGATCTTTATCTTCGCAGCATTGCTCTGAATGGAGTTCATGTTTCTGCATCTTGCAACAGACAAAATTTGCGCAAGATTTTCACCCATGTAAATGTAGCCTGACAGTATGCACAGATTTATCCCCCATTTACTTGTCATTCATTGAAAATGATGGGAGAAATACTAAAGTAAGGTAGCAAAAAATTATGTAAAATGATGGCTTAAACAACATGTTTGTATGGAATATCATCCAGGGAGAAAAAGAACAGCTTAATAATTTTTTTGCTACTTTTATTTTGTAGCATGAAGCATAAACTCAATGACTAAAAAGAGACACTTAGCTGATTTTTTTCCAATTTTTATGTGACTCTTGGGAGTTTAAATGTATGAATTACACTTACAAAATATAACCAATTATAAAATCACATTACTTTACAGCACTTACTCATTTGCATCAAAACGGTGACTTACACTCATAGATTTTCGGACTGGAACTGGGTATAATGCTTTTTTCCCTCTTTTACACTGCAGAATTTGCTAGAAACACTCAAGATGGGGCCGGATGAAATAAAAAAACTGCTGGCTGAAAACTCCAGAAAAATGACTGTTCTTCGGGTGAATGAGAAATCGCTGACCAGGAGGTACACCACATTGTTGGAAATGGAACAACATTTGCGGAAAGAAAATGACAGGCTGAGGAGTGATATATCTGATATGGAGGCTGCCGTGGGAGAAAGAATTGGCTATCTACAGAGATATAAGGTAGTGGAGAGAATCCCATTCATTGTTTCCTTCTCTAAAGTCGTGAGTTTTTCTTAACCATTTCAGCCTTGAATTTTGTAAATAATTCAATATTTTTGACACACATCTAGTAAATGATCTCTTTTTTTTTAGCCAACTTTTTTTTACTAACATATGAAGTCTAGTTTTTAGATAAAATTGATATATTACAAACAGGCTATAGGAGCTGGTGATTCCAAGTGGCAGGATGGAAAGCTTGTGTAAAATGGGGATGACTTGATGAATATTCTTGGTAATTCTCTGGATTCATTGAGGATAGACCATTCTTGCACATTGCGTAATATACATTACATGCCAACTTTTTAAGCAAGGTGGCATATCTAAAAAATAATTTCACAAGAGTGTAGCTTAAAGGTATATATACCTTTTTGCCAAAAGCTACCATTATTTTCAAAAAGAAAGCCACAAATTAATCGTAAGACTTAATCAAACGTTAAAGGGGTTGTCCCGCGCCGAAACGGGTTTTTTTTTTTTTTTAACCCCCCCCCCCCGTTCGGCGCGAGACAACCCCGATGCAGGGGTTAAAAAAACAACCCGCACAGCGCTTACCTGAATCCCGGCGGTCCGGCGTCTTCATTCTCACCTGCTGAAGATGGCCGCCGGGATCCTCTGTCTCCGTGGACCGCAGGGCTTCTGTGCGGTCCATTGCCGATTCCAGCCTCCTGATTGGCTGGAATCGGCACGTGACGGGGCGGAGCTACACGGAGCCGGCATTCTGCACGAGCGGCCCCATAGAAGACTGCAGAAGACCCGGACTGCGCAAGCGCGGCTAATTTGGCCATCGGAGGCCGAAAATTAGTCGGCTCCATGGGAACGAGGACGCTAGCAACGGAGCAGGTAAGTATAAAACTTTTTATAACTTCTGTATGGCTCATAATTAATGCACAATGTACATTACAAAGTGCATTAATATGGCCATACAGAAGTGTATAGACCCACTTGCTGCCGCGGGACAACCCCTTTAACGTCAAAGCATGGTTACTTTATTTTCTATACTTAAAGCTGGCCGTACATATTGGATCGCTTTTTGTCAATTGTACATTTTATCTCCCTCGAACCTCTTGATAAATATGCCAACGGAATTCTTATTACATAGCTAATGGAAAAACTGAAATTGGCATCTGGATTGATTTTTTGACTTGCTCCTAAAGTCTACAACATTTTACAATAAGATCTAGTGCAAATAATTGTATTATCACACCAGAACAGATAAAGCATGAGAAATAAAGGCTAAACATATCCAGTAGGTTAAATAAAGTATGCAGTTCACTTCATTTCTCTAAATAATGTTTAAATGGATTCAGTTGCCAGGTTCGTGCGGCCTGAACCGCGGGCAGCATGAACACTGAACAGGGAAGCCTGCCACCCCCATGGTGTTTTACCCTGAATCGCTGCAATGTTTTTGAAAAATACACTTCAAAGTGTATTTATTTTGAAATACTGCAGCGTTCCAGGATAAAGCAGCATGGGGGCAGCGGGCTTCCCTGTTCAGTGTTCATGCTGCCCGCGGTTCAGGCAGCACAAACTTGATGACCGAATCTCTTTTAAGTGAGTTCAACCAAACTGGATGCCTTCTTATTTGAGATGTTTCAATCCCAACTTCACGAAGTGGGCATAACGACACTTTGTGTTCTCAATATAGCACGTGTGTGTGTGTGTGTGTGTGTGTGTGTGTGTGTGTGTGTGTGTGTGTGTAATATTTTGTTTTGGGGTAAGAATTTCCTTTTATTAAAAAGTATGAGTATATACATATTTATTTTGAAATATGGACTCCTTTAAAAAGTTCTCTGCTCTTTGTTTAGGATATTGCTGCTTTTAAAGTGGCATCTTTACAAAAAGCCTTGGATGACAGCGTTCCTTTATCGGAGTTAGAAGCTGCCAACAGACAATATAATGATCTTACAGCCAAGTACAGGGACATGCTGCAGAAGGATAATCTACTTGTACAGCGGACTGCTAACCTAGAGCACTCAGAGGTGAAGTATATGAATGTGCTGTTGAAATGTTTCTGAAGTATAAGAATGTGAATAATTTTTGTAAAAACTGACATTTATAATGATTTCACTCATTGAAATTGAAGTTTAGAAAAGTCAGAATGCTACTTGACCACTTCACGACGACTTCATGTAAATTTACGTCATGCGGTTGTAAAAAATGTATGGAGCGGGCTCAGAAGCTAGGTCCACTCCATACCAGGCGATATTCAGCGCTTGCTGACAGCCGCCGGTAACTTCCGCGATCAGTTAGCTCTGATTGCGGCAGTTAACTATTTTAGATACCGTGGTCAAAGGTCATCATATGTCTAAACAGTCAGCGGGAGGGACCCCTTACTGCGCTCCCTCGGCAAGCCCTGCAACGTGATCAGGGGGTGCAGATGGGTCCACATGGCAGCCCCAAGCCTTCTGAAGGCTCCCAGGGCTGTTGAGCATAGATGCCTATCATGCCCTGGCCATGTAAATCACTATATACTGCAATGCTAAAGTACTGAAGTATATAGTACAAGCGATTAAATTATTGCATATTCAAGTAGCCTGTGGGGACTAAATACAATATTATCTGTTATGCTTTAAAACAGCATGAAAATGCTTCACTGAAGTCACAGATTACTTCTTATATCAAAGAGCTGGAAATTGCTAAAGAGAAACTGAACACTCTAGAACAAGCCTGGGAACACATTGGTGCACTAGGTAGGTACTGCTGGTAAGGAGGTCTTTCAAACATACTGCGGCCTAGCTTGGTTATTCAGGACATGACAGTTGTTTTGGATTTTCTTCTCCACTTTTCAAAAGCCATAACTTTTTTTAGTTTTCTGTGTATAATATGAGACCCCCAAAAAGTACTAATGTAAACTACAGTTCGCCATGCAGTGAACATCAAATGTATAACCTTATTATTTGGGGGGGTCTGGGTGAAAAAACGAATCAATTCAGTCATTATTTTTATGGCTTTCACTACTACATAATTTTTTCCTGCAGGTCAGTACACTTCCGATAATATGAGAATAATAGATTTAATATAATAACCCCCCCCTTTTTTTTTTTATTAAAAAAAAATATTCTTAGTCTTTTTTGCATCTCATTTCATTAAAAGAGCCATAACTTTTTTTATTTTTCTATGGGTACAGCTGTGTAACAGCTTGTTTTTTGGATGACTAGCTGGAGTTTTTATTAGTACCATTTTGGCGTACAAGTGACTTTTTTTGACCACCTTTTATTGCATGTTTTCTGAAGTGGCATGAGTTTTTTAAAAAATTTTTAATAGCTTTTGCCATGTTCGATACGGTGTTTTCAGTTTATTGTACAAATAGGTACTGCCTAGAGATGAGCGAGCATACTCGTTAAGGGACAATACTCGAGCGAGTATCGTCCTTTTCATGCTCGTCAGAAAAGATTCTGATGCCGGCGGGGGTGAACAGGGGGGAGATCTCTCTCTCTCTTTTCTCCCCCGCTCTCCTCTGCTCACTCCCAAAACTCACCGCTCACCCCCTCCGGCACCCGAACCTTTTCTGACGAGTAGGCAGGTACTCGAAAAGGACGATACGCGCTCGAGTATTGTCCCTTAACGAGTATGCTCGCTCATTTCTAATACTGCCTCATTTGTACTGACCTGAACAATGACATCCTTAGTTATTTATCCCACACAGTAAATGACATAAAAATTAATTTTAAAAAATGATGGAATTGCTACTTTTCGTCCATTCGCCTCAAAAAAAAAAAAACACACTAAAAAGGTTAACTATGACAATTACAACTCTTCCCACAAAAAACAATACCTCATTGTTCAGTTAGTGTGTGTGGGGGGGGGGGGGAGGGGGGGAGTTATGGGTCTTGGAGTGGAGCTAAACAAAGTCTATTTTTTTCCTTTAACAATGTGGTGGTGTTCAAAAGTAGTAAAAAAATTTTTTACATCTGGTATCATTGTAATTGGGTTGACCCACAGAATGAAGTTAAAACATCAGGATTCTTGTCCTTTAGCAAAGTCCAAGATGTAAACAATTATCGCTTTCTCCTCCATAATTAAAAGAAGATAATTATAAAGTAAGGGCTTAAAGGGATCCTATCCATAAATGCATGTGTGGCAGTGAAGGGGATGAAATATATATATAAAAAAAAACTTCTTGTCTCTGACTCGCTGTTTCTCTGCTGCTGTTTCTATTCTTCCGTCGCTGTAGCTGTCACATGGTTGTTTACCCACGTTACTGTTGCAGTCAGCTTTAGTCCCCAATGACCAGGTCAGTCCTTCTACATTAGAAGCCTATGTGACCGCTTTACAGGACATCACTGGGTCAGCCCCCGTTAAGTATATTCCTAACTAACTTGAAGGAGGCATGGCTCAATACCATAAAAAATCAAGTTGGACAACCCCTTTAAATTCAATGCCATACAGCTATGACATGCTTTCGTTTGATGTCTCGGGGGGATGGGGTGGGGGTTCAACCTCTCTGAACTGCAACAGTCTCAACAGCCTTTGCTATAAATGGTTTTAGTAGAAAAACCCCATTCATTAAGTAGAATGTAAGACTAGAAAATGGAGGACAAGTGGAAATAGTAACAAAGTATTTTAAAAGGATTTTCCAGTTACCAGATAGCTTCCCTTTAAGGCCTTAGTCAGACGGGCGTTTTTTGCCGCGATTTGCGCATGCGCGTGCGTCCGGCGATTTTATAAAACCATTGCTTTGCAATGGTATCGGACACATGAGCGCTTTTTATGCGCTCGTCCGATAAATTATAGAACAGAAATCGCAGATCGCACCTATGTGCGATCTGCGATTCCTGTTCTCTTCTCTATATGCACTCAATGGGGCCGGCGGCAGCAGCGCCGAACCCATTGAGAACATATAGAAGACAAATCATTCTTCTTTGCCACAGCTATAACAGCTGTGACAGAGAAGAACGATGTTTGCCCATTGAATTCAATGGAGCCGGCAATACAGCCGCTCCATTGAAAGCAATGGGCTGCCGGCGTGCGCGGGGTGAATTGTCGGGAAGGGGTTAAATATATAAGCCCTTCCCTGCAATTCATCCTAAAATGTGTTAAAATAAAAAAAAATTGTATACTCACCTTTCCGCTGCAGCCGGAGTCCAGCCGCGGCCGCTGTCAGTTCTCCTAAACTGCTTCTCGGCACTATTCAGCCGGCGGGGCTTTAAAACCCCCGCCTGCTGAATGATCTGCCTCTGATTGGTCACAGCCCTGACCAATAAGAGGTAGGTTTCACTCACACACCCATTCATGAATTCATGAATGGGTGAGTGACTGCTGCCTCTCAGTGCTGAGCCAATCAGGGACAGGTCTGACTCACATCCATTCATGAATTCATGAATGGGTGTGAGTGAGACATGCCTCTGATTGGCTCAGCGCTGAGCCAATCAGGGGCCAGGTCTGACTCACACCCCCTTCACACCCACTGCAGGACGGCCGCGCGGAGCTCCGGCTGCCGGGAGAAGGTGAGTATATATATATATTTTTTATTTTTACACATTTTAGGATGAATTGCAGGGAAGGGCTTATATATTTAAGCCCTTCCCGACAATTCATCCCGGGCTCGCCCGCAGCGCATTGCTTTAAATGGAGCCGGCTCTATTGCCGTCTCCATTGAATGCAATGCGCTGGACAGCTCCGGCCCGTTTCTAATGAAACGCGGCTAGGAGCAGATTTTCGGGCGATTTGCGGGCGACTTGCGCGCACCGGTCACGCGATTTGCAGATGCGCATCCATCATGCGATCCGCAAATCGCGTGAAAAAACGCCCGTGTGACTAAGGCCTAATAGGGCAGTAATGTAATAAACTGAGTTATACTCATGTCTCCTCCACTGCCGGCATCCTGTGCTGCAGCCCCGCTCTGGTCCTGGTTGTGACAGCTGACGTCACAGAGAGTCAGGTGACCGCTGCAGCATTATCACTCGTTCTTCTGGCATTGACAGTCACATCCTGAGTGCCATGTTGCTAGGAGTTCGGGAAATGATGCTGCAGCCTCGTATTGGCGACAATGCTCACTTGACTTCATATGATGTCGGCTGTCGAAGCAAGCGCCGCAATGCCAGCGGCAGCAGAGACTTAAGTACTGCTCAGTTTATTGTTTCAGTACAGGCAGCCGTATTAAAGGGGTGTTGTGGGTGTTGTCCAGTAAGGAGACAACGCCTTTAATGATTATAAAAAAATGCAAAGAAATTTTATTAAACTGTTATTTTTTTTTAAGGAGGCAATTCTGCAATGGACAAAGCCACAAAAGCCATAACAAATAATGAAATAGTGTCCATTTCAAAAAAGATAACCATGCTAGAAATGAAAGAGCTAAATGAAAGGCAAAGATCTGAGCATTCCCTGAAAATGTATGAACATTTACGAATCACATTGAAACAAGTGGAGGAACGAAATTTTGAACTTGAGTCCAAGTTTGCTGAGGTAAGTATGAAAGATATACTTCTTACATTTGCAGTGTGACACTTACTTGAATATGACATCAAAAATGTTAAAATCAAGTTTTTATGTTAAACATATTTTGAAAGAGTTTTTTAGTGATTTATTGTATTTACATTTTATTTACAAGTCCTGAAATCTTTAGTTTTCACACTGAGCCTCAAAATAGTCTGACCCTTTTTGTTCTGTAGAGAAATCCTATCAGTAGACATCTCATCATTATCATTATTGTCATCATATGTACAATTACAATGAATGGTAACTCCTATATAAGGACAACACAGGATCCACAATTCACAATAGGTGATGGTCCCAACTTATCTAATCCCCTTCCCTTCATAGTAACCTCTGCACATGACACAATGCATTCATGAAATTCCCTCCCATAGAAGTAGAGGAAGGAGAGGTATCCTTTAGGCAGAGGGTCACATGACATAGATAGAAAATGAGGAAAGTAGGGAGACAATGTACAGTAAACCTATTACAAAATGACTTAGTAATGATGTACATTAGATTTAAAAATGTTAGTCTGTGCCTGGAATACCCCTTTAACACTATTGAAGTGACACTTTATACCATAAGACAGTGGAGATAAATGGATGTAAGTCACTGTTGGTCAATGCTTACCTGTGTGGGCTTGTAGATTCCTTTCAGAATTAGAATGCTCAGTGTGAATATTTGGCTTGATTCTATGCATAGATGAATCTCAGGGATAAACTTTTCCCTTTCCTTTGGTTTTGATATTTATTCAGACAGTAATAGGAAACATTTTGATGAGCTATATGTGTGTTTTTGTTCCTTGTTTTTCTTAGCTTACTAAAATTAACCTCGAAGCACAGAAGATAGAACAAGCACTAAGGGATGAACTTGCTGACAGCATAAGTAAAGAAGTGTCCGATGCAGATCGAAAAAGAATTATAGAACTTGAAAAAAGCGAAGCTGAACTCTCAGTAGAGGTCTCAAAGTAAGTATGAGTTGATAATTGTTTATGCTTATAGCGCTCATGTTTAGCGGTAGAGTGCAGCACAGAGGTTGGACGGTGAGCAAATCGCTCAGTGTAAATAGCAGCTGTTCAGTAATGAACAGCTGCTATGTTAAAGGGGTTGTCCCGCGAAAGAAAGTGGGGTTCAGCACTTCTGTATGGCCATATTAATGCACTTTGTAATGTACATCGTGCATTAATTATGAGCCATACAGAAGTTATTCACTTACCTGTTCCGTTGCTAGCGTCCCCGTCGCCATGGTGCCGTCTAATTTCAGCGTCTAATCGCCCGATTAGACGCGCTTGCGCAATCCGGTTTTCTCCCTGGTGAACGGGGCCGCTCGTGCCGGAGAGCTGGTCCTCGTAGCTCCGCCCCGTCACGTGTGCCGATTCCAACCAATCAGGAGGCTGGAATCAGCAATGGACCGCACAGAGCCCACGGTGCACCATGGGAGAAGACCCGCGGTGCATCGTGGGTGAAGATCCCGGCGGCCATCTTGCTAAGGTAAGAAAGAAGTCGCCGCAGAGCGGGGATTCGGGTAAGTACTAAACTGTTTTTTTTTTTTTAACCCATCCCTTGTGTTTGTCTCGCGCCGAACGGGGAGCCTATTGAAAAAAAAAAAACCGTTTCGGCGCGAGACAACCCCTTTAAGGCAATGGAGAGGGGCGGGGGAGGGTTAGAAGAGAGATCTCCTCCTGGCAACCCACTGTGAGCCAGCGCTACTAGCTCACGTGCAGGTGCACGGGAACTAGTATGTGCGGGGACGAGTGTCTGGCATTGTTTGCCCGACACTCGTCCCTTCTACATAGGCCTTTAGTCAAACAGCCTCTTTTTTTTATATATCCCCTCTCCAAAGATCTAACCTCCTATTTTTGCGATAATATCTTCTACTGTCAGGGAGGAGCAGCCTGCATCCAACGGGCAGTAATCAGCTTCTGTGCCTGATACGCTGCTTTTTGAATTCCCAAAAGAGAATGCCCTTCAAGCCCTCCAACAATACCCAATATACAAGTTCTGGGTTTAAGACCAATATCAACAAGATATATTTTTTAAATTATCTCTAGTAGCCCAATCCAAAATTCATGCAATTTTACATAATCCCATACCATGTGCACAAAATCTGCACAATACATACTACAACTCGTAAAGTCTGTGTTTAATCAATTACCCATGTTAAAGAAACTTTAATGAAGTACGATAAACTCTGTGCACTAAATAATTGTGATACTCGTTGACTTTCACAACACTGCAGCCTATTTATCTTCACTATTATGGCCTAAATCTTTTTTCAATTTATGATTTCCTCATAGTTTTTTCTTCCAGTTCCTTCAGTTACGACATGTGTTTACTAGAGATGAGCGAGTGTACTCGCTAAGGCAAACTACTCAAGCGAGTAGTGCCTTATGCGAGTACCTGCCCGCTCATCTCAAAAGATTCGGGTGCCAGCAGGGGGCGGGGGAGGAACGGGGTGAGATCTCTCTCTCTCTCTCCCCCCGCTTCCCCCGCCCCCTGCTCACTCCCGCAACTCACCGCTCTCCCCCGCCGGCACTCGAATCTTTTGAGACTAGTGGGCAAGTACTCACATAAGGCACTACTCGCTCGAGTAGTTTGCCTTAGCGAGTACGCTCGTTCATCTCTAGTGTTTACTGCTCAGGCCCGGTCAGTATCTGTGCTTACTGCTCAACACCCTTTGGTGAATTTTCTTGGGTATTCTGGAGCTGTGAAGGGTGTAATATCTTATTTATATAGACAGATGCTTTCTTACTATTAACAGCAATTCCCAATAAAGGTAAAAGAAAAAATGCAATTAGAATTGGATTGAATGGTTCTTGTTTACTAAGAAAAAGTAATGCTAACTTATTTATTGCATTATACACTCATTTTTAACTTTGCCTTTACTGGTGTTTACGTTGATGGTACTGTATTAGAATTTAGTATTGGATTCATTTATTTTTATTAAATTCAATGTAAGTGAATCTTTATTCTTCATTTTTAACTAAGGATTGCTTATTAAACTAGTTTCTACTTATTTCTGATCTCTCCAGATAATACCTATGGCTGTAATGTCCACTATGTTAAGTATTCTATTTTATTTTCTTTGTACTAGATTACGTAATCTTTCTGATATAGCCAAAGCTCAAGTTTCAACATTAGTTTGTAGACAGCAGTCAAGAGAAAAAGAAGTTGAATCCCTCCGGAAACAAGTTTTGGATTTTCAGGTATGTACTATAAATTGTGTGGAACAGCTGCTTGACTGTGTTGAGCTTTTTGGATTATTTCCAAAAAAATTTGATTCTGTTACCGCTTTCTTCGCTTTCTGTTTACTTTAACAGCTGTCTAATATTGAGAAGTTTTAAAACAGTCATAAAATGTGGGAAGTATACTCTCCCTTAACCACTTGAGTGGCACGCCCGGAAATTTTCCGGGACGAGCTCCACTGCTCATAGTGACATAGCCCGGAAGATTTCCGGGCTCTGTATCACTATGGGAGCTGCAGAGCACAATGCCACAAGCTGTGACAGTGTGCTCTGCCTGCACAGACCCACACAGAGCAGTGCAAGGGCTTTGAAAAACCAGCAGAAGATATTGCCGATATGTCGGCAACCTCCTGCTTTGTTTACAGGTTGCCATAGAGACCATCGGCTTGTCAGAAGCAAGCCGATGGTCTCTGTGGCAGGGAGAGCTGGTTGTTAGCTGTCAGAGGGCAGCTAGGTACTAGCTCTTACAGCAGAGATCAGAGAAAACCTCCGATCTCTGCTGTGTTAACCCTTTACATGCTGCAGTCTATGTGACTGCAGCATGTAAAGGGCTGTCACTGCAGCATGTAAAAGGCTGTCACCATCGGACCCCTGGAATGTGATCAGGGGTCCTGATGAGTCCCTGTGGAAGTCCCCTAAAGGGACAAAAAAAAAAAAAAAAAAAAAAAAAAGGTAAAAAATTATTTAAAAAAATAATAAAAACACTTGTCTCCCTTTACTTTGTAAACAATCAAAAATACAATCACACATGTGGTATCCATGCGTCATAATGACACAGAGAAGGAAGTTAATACATTATTTAACCCCTTAATGACATGGCCCCTTTTTTTCTTTTTTCCCCATTTCTTTTTTTCCTCCCCCCTGTTTAAAAAAAATCACAACTTGTCCCGCAAAAAACAAGCCCTCATATGGCCATGTCAATGGAAAAATGAAAAAGTTATAGCTCTTGAGACGCAACTGCAAAATTAGTTGAAATTCAATGATTAGACCATTTTAACCCCTTAGTGACGAAGCCTGTTTGCGCCTTAGTGACGGAGCCAAACTTTGGAAATCTGACATGCGTCGTTCAACGTAGCATAACTCCATAAAGGCTTTACATATCCAAGTGATTCTGACATTGTTTTTTCGCCACATGTTGTACTTCATTTAGGTTGTAAAAAGAGACCGATATAATTTGTGTATATTTATTAAAAGTACCAATATTGGAAAAATTTTGAAAAAATTGTCATTTTTTCACATTTTCAACCGTAATAGCTCAAATATGTCCAAACATACTGTACAAATTTTTGATAAGATATATATTTCCATCTGTTTACTTTATTCTGAATGCACACTTGAAAAACTTTTGTGTTTTTTTTAACCATTTAGAGGACATACAAATTTAACATTACTTTTCAGCATTTTGAGGAACACTTTGCTTTCCTGCACCAAACCAAGTTTGCAAAGGCTCATAAGTGTCAGAATAATAGATACCCCCTCAAATGACCCCATTTTAAAAACTACACCCCTTAGTGTATTCACTGAGCGGTGTCATGAGTATTTTGACCCCACCAGTTTTTTTCAGGAATTAATTCAATTTAGAGGAGAAAAAATAAAATTTCATATTTTTGCAAATATGTCATTTTAAAGACATATTTTTTTCCTATAGAGCCCATGAAAATGAGGATTTACACACCAAAATGGATACCCCCGTTTCTCCCGTGTTCAGAAACATACCCATTGTGGCCCTAATCTTATGTCTGGATGCACAACGGGACCCAAAATGAAAGGAGTAGTCGGTGTCTTTCAGAACATAAATTTTGCTTGAAGGCGTTTTAGGCCCCATAGCACTTTTGTAGAGCTCTTGAGCAGCCAAAACCAAAGAAAGCCCCCACCAGTGACCCCATTTTGAAAACTAGACCCCTTAACAAATTTATCTAGGGGTGTACTGCCCATTTTGACCCCACAGTTTTTGAAAGAATTGAAGCAAAGCAAAAAGAAAAAATTGTGATTTTCATTTTTTTGTCAATTCTGTCATTTTAAAAACAGCTTTTTTTGTACAGCACACGCATGAATGAAGACTTGCACCCCAAAATAGATACCCCAGTTTGTCCCGTGTTCAGAAACATACCTATTGTGGCCCTAATCTTTTGTCTGCATGCACAACGGGGCCCAAAATAAAAGGAGTAATCGGTGGCTTTCAGAACAGAAATTTAGCATGAAGGTGATTTAGGCCCCATTGCCTACTTGTAGAGCCCTTGAGCGGCCAAAACGACAGAGAGCCCCCACAAATGACCCCATTTTGAAAACTAGACCCCCTAACGAATTTATCTAGGGGTGTACTGTGTATTGTTACACTAAAATTTTTGAATAAATCTAAGCAAAGCAGTAGGAGAAAAATTACAATTTTCATTATTTCGGCAGTTGTATCAATTTAAAAACAGTTTTTTTTGTACAGCACACATAGGAATGAAGACTTTCACCCCAAAATGGATACCCCCGTTTGTCCCGTGTTCAGAACCATACCCTTTGTGGCCCTAATCTACTTAAAGGACACATGGCTAGGCCTATAATGGATGGAGCACCCGTTGGATTTCAGGGTACAACGGTATAAATTCCAGGCCCCATTGCCCAATTATAGAGCCATTGAGCGTCCAAAACGATAAAACCCCCCCACAAATGACCCCATTTTAAAAACTAGACCCCTTAATGAATTCATCTAGGGGTGTATTGCGTATTTTGACCCCACAGTATTTGAATAAATCTAAGCAAAGCAGAAGGAAAAAATTACGATTTTCATTTTTTTGGCAATTTTGTCAATTTAAAAACATTTTTTTTTGTACAGTGTACATAGGAATGAAGACGTTCACCCCCAAATGGATCCCCCCGTTTGTCCCGTGTTCAGAAACATACCCATTGTGGCCCTAATCTAGTTACAGGAAACATGGCAAGGCCTGTAATGGAGGGAACATCCGTTGGATTTCAGGGCACAACTGAATAAATTCCAGGCCCCATTGCCCACTTGTACGGAATAAAAATTGACACCTTAAAAAAATATCCCCACACACACACACCCACCCCCCCCCCCCCCCCGCCCTTTTCGGCGTTACCCAAATCTTAGATAAAAGTAATAATGTGAACTGTGTAATATTTCCAAAGACAAGGGTAATTACGGAGGCTGGATGGGTACATGGGGCTATAAAACCAGGCATCCCCCCTCCTCTCATGCTTTTTGGGGGTATTTCGTGACCTCAGTGGCGGGGATGGGGTGTAAAAAGTGGCGCTCTGTGAGTCTCCGTAAGCCTGCTGAGGTGCGGCGGTCTCACACAGAAGGCGCTCAACAAGCTGCTCCTGGAACTGCAGGAAGGCGAGCGTTCCCGGGGCTTCTTGTAAATTGCGTATTACAGGTAGCGGTCTGAATAACGCCGGGCTCACACGGCCGTATGCAGAATCAGCTTGCGGAGGCCCGCAGCGGATCCCAGCTGTGAGCCCGGCTGTGACCCTGCGTACGGCTGCGTAATGTACTGCGCATAACTGCCTACTCACACAGGCGGTCATACGCAGTATATATATATTTTTTTGTTTGTATTTTCCGCACCGTCGCTTAGCGATGACGCGGGTACCCGCAGCCCGTATACAAGGTAGTTGCGTATGGGCTGCGGGTATATCCGCGACCACGGAGCACAATGGGCTCTATGTTGCGGATATCTGCGGTAAAATAGAACATGCTGCGTTCTCTTTTCTGCGAGTGGATTATACAATTCCGACCCGCTAATGTGAGCGGAATTGTGTAATCCAATGCGATTGATCTGCGTATTACCGCGGATCAGAAGCATGCAGAATCCGTAATTCCTATCCGGTCATGTGAGACCGACCTAAGGTAGATCGCTACCTTTTTTTCACGTGACCGGGACCGCCCAACGAGGCCACCCGTCACTGCTCCAGGCTCTCGGCGACCGTTGGTCGCTGGGAGCGAGGAGATTTTAAATTTCCTGTGCTCCCCGACTCCTGCGCATGTGTCCGGTGTTTTGCCGGCGGTCGCATGCGCAGAATCAGGGAACGTTCACGGAAGAAGATTGTGTCGGGGCGCAAATACGGAGGCCTCCGGTAAAAAGTTTCATCTCCTCTCACCGATCGCATCGGTGAGGGGAGATGAACCTTCACCTTTTTTTTACTTTTACGTGATCGCCATTATCCATTGGATAACGGCGAACACGTGATCAGGAACCACTCACCGCGGTGAAATCTCGTGAAATCTCCAGGCTCTCGGCTAAGTTTTGTAGCCAGGAGCAGGGAGATTTTAAATTACCATGGCTTTTGCGCATGCACCTGCCATATTGGCGACGGGCGCGTGCGCAGAAGCTGGGGTAAGGTCCGCGGATAAATCCGTGGGCCTTAGGTACGTCATTTCATCCTCCCTCACGGATATGATCCGTGGGGGGAGATGAAACGCAAGTTTTTTAAACTTTTTAAAACTTTTTTTATTTAACTTTTTGCACTTTTTTTTTTTACTTTTTACCCCTTTTTTATTTTTATTTTTTAACTTTTTGCACTTTTTTTTTTACTTTAAATGATCACTGTCATCCATTGGATGACAGTGATCACGTCCCCAGTGACATCCCTCTGCTCTTGGCTACACATGGCAGCCAAGAGCAGAGGGATTTTGAATTTCCCGGGGCTCGAGCCCCTCTGTGCACGCGCCCGATGTCAATCATCGGGCGCGCATGCGCAGACCGGGATTTCGGGTCCCGGGACATCGGGACATCGCAGAGGACCGGGGGTGAGTATTTTCACCTCCCCTCATGGATCCGATCCATGAGGGGAGGTGAAACCTTACTTTTTTTTTACTTTTTCAACTTTTTCGCGATCGCCGCTATCTGATCGATAGCGGCGATCGCGGGCCCGGGGACCGCTCACAGCGGTCCCCGGTAACACCTCCTGGCTCCCGGCTACCTTCAGGAGCCGGGAGCCAGGAGATTTTAAATTTGCCGGGGGCTCCCGGGCTTCTGCGCATGCGCGTGACGTCATCGTCTGGCGCGCATGCGCAGAAGGCCGCCGGCGGGTCCGGGAGGACGAGATCTCCGTGGGACACCGCCGACAAGCCGGGTAAGTAATTTCAGCTGCCCTGGTGGAGCCGATCCAGCAGGGCAGCTGAAGAACTAACTTTTTTGACAGTTTTCTTTACTTTTTTGCGATCGGCGCTAGCCATTGGCTAGCGCCGATCGCAATGCCGGGGGGGACTGCCCGCATCCTGGGATGACAGCTCCATGCTGTCGGCTACCTGCGGGCACCGACAGCATGGAGCTGTCACGTCCTCAGGCAAGTGGGCATTAATCCAAAGAGGATGCATAAAACTACGTCCTCTAGGATTTAGGCCCACTTTCTGAGGACGTAGTTTCCCGATGGGGCAGTCGTTAAGGGGTTAAAAAACCTGCCCTGGTGGGCACGACAGGGTGGTAGGAAACCCGCCACTCAAGGGGTTAAGTCAACAAATCCCACTCTGTTGATTATTTTTTATGGACATTTACCTCAAATAGTTGGGCAGATCATAAAAGCATATTAGATATATTAAGTATTTTCATATATCCTGTATTTACTGTTTAAGTACATTTGAAATAAAGAAAAACTGTCTTCTTTACTATCCGTTTAATGTGTGATTGTTTAGCAATGTAGGTGGTATTGATTCAAAATTAATAAAATAGGCTCTGTGGTATTTCTACACATAGAAACCACAAAAATGTATTGCATTAGAGTAGATAGAATTTAAAGCACTCTTTCACACAAAACCTAAAATAAAATTAAAGTTTAACTGAGGTTAAACAGTTTTTTTATCTAGACAGCCCCATATGAAAAGACAGCTGCCCCAGGTGAATGCCAATTGCCACAGTTCTTGCTCCTTGACCCCTTTTGAAACTGATGTTTGTTATATTCAGCCATGCTGTTGCATTCAAATGAATATTACTGGGATCTTCCAGAGTGGAAACTGCTCTTATCTAGTGGCTCTGTTCTACGGCTATCAGACATCTGGACAGGGATTGAAGCTCAATCTTCCATTATCCTTTAGAGTCATACTTAAAAGAATCCAAAAAGCCAGAGATCTGGGTTGCTGTATGCAGATTTTAAAGAGAGAAGATAGATAGATAGATACCGTATATTCTCGGGTATAAGCCGACCCGAGTATAAGCCGAGGAACCTAATTTTACCACAAAAAACTGGGAAAATTAGGTGCCTCGAGTATACGTCTAGCTAGACCAGGTAAAAAAAAAAAAACGTAATACTCCCCTCTAAGCCGGTGTCTGTTTTCCCGGCACGATGATCTTCCCGGCGGTGTGGCAAGCTGCTCTGTAATCCTCCCTGCTGTCATCTCTCTGCTCGACTTTGAATTCCTCCGTCGTCAGCAAGTAAATGCTTTGATTGGATCGAGCACCAGACAATTACATCCGGCGCTCGATCATTCTCAGTCGTTCATGAATGACATCACTGAATGGCTGTGATTGGCTGGTGCTCAATCCAATCACAGCACTTACTTGCTGATCGCGGAGGAATTCAAAGCTGAGCAGAGAGATGACAGCGCGAAGGATAGGGGTCTTTTTTTAACCTAGTCCCTCACTCAAGTATGAGCTGAGGGGAGTTTTTTCAGCATAAAAATTGTGCTGAAAAAGTCAGCTTATACTCGAGAGTGTGTGTGTGTGTGTGTGTGTGTGTGTGTATATATATGTATGTATATGTTACTTTTAAAAAAGTAATGGCACTATGTTGCTTATGAATGAAAAAAAATGATTTTTATCCACTATTTATCCTGGAGATTTACGACTTACCTCTCTCGGTGCTCTTCATGAAGGCTCGAGGAATGCAGAACTCCAGTTCAACTATGAGAATGACCTTAGGGAGAGTATTGAGATTGAAGGGCATTTTTCATGATAACACGCTCCTTTTGTTTTAGAACATAGGTTTTACTTAGAGTATATCAATATTAGCAAAATGGTGCCCCAAGTTCCTGTTTGGTCTGTTTTTGCTGTTTAGAATTTATGTGACTATATCTACAGCACATTCATTGTACAGGTATTATAGATGTGATTACATGCTGCCTCTAGGCCACTGAGGCTAAGGGACACTCATAATTTATCTACAGCATGTACTGATCTCCGGAGTCCCAATTTAATTTTCTCAGTTAAAAGGTTTGTCACTATGACAGATCCACCTTAATTACACACAAGCCAGGATTTTGTGGCTGACTGGAGGTGTTCTTGAAGTAGAGGTGAATTAGAGTTTTACTGTATGTGTGGTTTAAGTTTTTTTTCCAGTAACTTTTTATTGAAAAATGTTTAAGGGATGCAAAGAAAATGCAGTTACATAAAGCACAAAAATAAACTTGGGGTACAGAGAATTGCTAATGAAATAAAAAAGGCAAAATAATAAAGCTTTGCTAGGGTTCATAGAAATATTTTCGCCAGTGACTTTTCCAATGAGAGAAAACACTGCTGTCCAAAAGGTAAAAAAAGAATTGGACACTTCCAAAAGATGTGGTAAATGGAGCCAATGTGGCCACAATTCCTCCAGCACAAGTCACTAGACCCAGGGAAACATTTGGCAAGTTTAAGAGGGGTGAAGTACAATCTAGTCAGCAGCTTATAGTGGATTTATAATAGGGTGGCACAAAGTGTAGCTTGATTAGCCCTTTTTAAAAGCCGAGAACCACTGGTCATGATTAAAGTTATCGCTAAGTCCCTGTCCCAATTTAGAAGATGCCCCTTTGTTGATCTGTACCCTGAGATCCTATAAAATCTATTTTATAGAGTTCCTATAAAAAAGTATGTCTAAATAAATTCCACCACGACATTTCATAATTCTATCATGGGACTCCAAATTACAACACAATCTAAGGTCAAGATTGTTGAGGAATAAAAAAAACTGCTTTATGAACTATTCTGTGATCTGCATCCCTCAAAATGATAAGGGAATCGGGGTAAAAAACAGTTCAAAGCAGCGGTAAAGTAAGTGATCTGACGCGTTTCACTTGAGGTGTAGATCTTCAGGGACCTCTATAACCTGATGATAGATTGACCTCTATAACCTGATGACCTCTATAACCTGATAATTATCCCTGCCCACATTGATAGACTGTGTGGTCTCAGGGAATATTCAAAGTCACCTAGTTGTGGGACATAAGTTTTGTCTTCCTTATACATCCTCAATTATTATATGATTGATTGTATCTTCTTCCACTCCATTCATGCGGTGGCTTCATAGAAGCCCCAGATCAACTGGAAAGGAGGGGGGGGATTACGCAAGTCAGTAACTATATCATGTGATGCGTCAGAGCTGTGTGGACAGTGGGGTGGCCAGGAGAATGCAATGTGTATACCCTGCCTGATGTCTTCTAACATCAGAGCCGTACAGGCTTCAGTAATAATGTCACAGAATGGTCAATAGTGGACAGGAAAGCATTAAAGGTATCTCAGGAGGACTAAGACAGCATAAAATTGGTTTATTTGCCAACGTCCCTATATGGTTGCTTCAAACATTTAACACAGCAATACAAAGAACATACTCGTTGCTGGTGGGAAATCCAAGGGTTACAACGTTATGTTGAACATCAGATTGTCCCAAGGGGCTTATGAAATATGATCTTGCCCCCTAGGAGATGTAGAAATATAGAGTTTGTGTCTAGGTGGGAGAAAGGATGCACTGAGTCATCCATCAGACTTATTAAACTCCTCTTAGAAGAAGAAAAGATTACATTAGAAAAATATCCTTGAGGGACTGATTGAATAGGTCAAGAGTTTTGCCTCTGACCCTGAATTCCCTCTTGAGGAGAAAGCCCTCCAACAGAGTGTCGAGAAATACACATGGATTATTAAAGAAAGGAAATGTGCCCAATCCGCTAGGGATATGCAGGATTTCAAAGATAACCGTGCATACAGTGTTAGTTGACCAAGATCTAAAAAAGAACTTATTTCGTCAGATTTTGAACAGTCAGAAGGGGAGGGACCCCAGGGCGAAAGAATGGACTTCCAACCCGGACGCAATCGTGGTTGTTTCAATACTAGGGGTAATTTTTCAGCGGAAAAGAGTTGTTTTTTTTAGGTCAACCTATCGGCCAATATTTCCTATGAGGCAGGAAAGAGATGTAGCCGAACGATTGATGGATAGCATTATATCATATTCTCAAGATATTACTCCACAACCGAAAAATGACAATATACACATTATTAATCTATCTGATCGTACTTCAGAACTTGCAACAGGAATTTGACACTACTGTACTCCTCCTTGAGATATGCAGATTTAGCCACTGGAATGGATTAATAAAAAGAACCAGACATTTTCATTAATTTTGAACTGTATGGACATACTCTGCATTGGTAATGACTTTGGCTCATGATTGTAAGTACCATAATTTCTTTTCTCACGGTGTATGTCCTTTAAACATTCAAACTTCAAAATCATATCTTTTTAATTATCGATGTCCTGACCACAAAAGCAAACTTTTTTTTAAATGAAAGTTATTTTCCATTATATTTTACAATACGCTAACAGGAACAAATAAACTTTTCTTAGACACAAAAATCGCGTTGCCTAGTGTTACCTCTCAAAAGACATCGTTTGAACAAATTTTGAGCGATAATCGTTGCGTGTAAATGGGGCTTAAAAGAAAGGGCTCCTCCTTGGAATGTACAAATATTGAAATAATACCTCAATGGGATGAAGTCTTATGGGACAACTCCTAGGTGACTTTGGTGGATTTTTTCCGCAGAGTAGCTTTGTTGATGTTCAGATACATTGATGCCCCAGGACTCTAGCAATTTGGGACCATCTTCAGGCTTGGATAAGATGTGAGAGACATAAACACGAATAGGTTGGGAACACGGGTGTTACGATATCCTACCCAATGATACGCCAGCCCGGGTTGCCCTAGAACTTACCCGCAACCCCTGTCCCTGCCTACTTGCCTCCACTCCTGGCTAACCCCAGGCGGGCAACTGGGCGGCGGTCCCTACAACTGCTAGGGACCGAGGAGGGACGCTGGTGTACCAAGATGGAACAGGGTAGAATACCGACAGGAAGGGCGGATGAATAAACCAACAGAAAATATAAGCAGGCCGAGGCAGATGGAATGACCTGGCAGATAAAGCACACAAGCTGAACACAGGAGACTGACAGAGGCAGGAAGCTAGCACACTGAACAGAAACCAATAACTGGCAGTTAATGGACCTCACTGCCAGCCTTATAAACAGAAGCCTCCGCCCAGGGGCGGAGAGGGGGAGGCGACACCTCCCAGCAGAATCCCATAACAGGGACTCGTGCATAGAGCTGCACTCACAGACGCCCGTCCGGACCCATGAGTGCGCGCACCGCGCCGACCAACCACCCGCGGTTCCGGCAGCCGCCGCATGGTAACAACGGGCTATGTGAAATACTTTCCTGCCTTATTAGTAGTTAGTGCTCATACATCAAAATACGTGGAGAACGCATTTCGATTGCTCAGAACCGTACTCCCCTACAATAGCAAATTTAACCATGAGTTGGTGGGAATCCACACATTTCTTGTGAGAACAATCCCCTCTATGGCCGCATGGTGTGGTATGCCCGTTTTATCAATGACATCATTGCCGTATGTGAAAAGAAGAATGAAACAACTAGTGCATTTACAATGATAGAACACTTTTCCAAGTATATTAACATGGATGCTTTCAACTTGAAATTTGCCTGCACTTATGAAGAAAAGGATAATCCTTTACTTGATTTGTTGTTACACGAGAATGTCATCAAGAGAATTATAAAAAGACGAGGTGAACAAGGTTCTGAGCAATCGAAATGCGTTCTTCATGTATTCTGATGTATGAGCACGAACTACTAATAAAGCAGGAAAGTATTTCACGTAGCCCATTTCCCAAGCTATTCGCATTTATGTGCAAATTGGCCACTAGATCTGAAGGGTGAAGGGCGTGAGTATATTCCTGCCAGCACAAGAGGATTAAGAGTGTATGTAATTTGCAGTAAGGTGAGATACTTTTTACTTTTTTGACTAAGACGTGAGAGAGTCTATCCTTTTGGAGTAGGAGCTTAATCGAAAAACCCCGTTTTTACATAGAATTTTAGCTTGTCATAAGGTAGAGGTGATGTTGATAAAGGTCCCTTTTGCCTGGATTGTTGCAAGTGAAAGATCAGTGAAGAAATGGATGTTCGCGAAAGGGCTTGAAAAGGAGTTGGCTTTGTGGGAAGCAACCATTAAGGCTTCTTTTGATAGGGGAATATTCTCAGAGAGGAACTTCAGTCTTGGGAGTCTGTGAGCTCTGTCAATAATAAGCTCACGAGGAAGATTAAAAGTAGCAGTGGTTTTTTATCAGTTGGAGCAAGTAGTCTTTCATTCCTGGTGCAGTTATCTTTTCCAAAATTCTGTGGAATTTTACATTGTTCTTCGAGATCTGATATTTTACTTTTGATCAAATCAACATCTTCAAGTGATGAATTATGAGCGTCAATTAAATCGTTATGGGATTTTGTCAGTTTGCCTCTTTTACTTTCAGTATAGCTAACTCTGTCTCCCAAATCATTTATAAAAGAATTAAAGTCTGTAAATTGTTTTGAATAGACCCTCTCAGTGCATCACCATCTCCTTAATAAAAGTTTCTGTAGCAGGCTGATTAGAAGAACGCCTGCTCCTTGGTATCAGGGAGCAGGCCTTGGAAAGGGTTAAAAGTTTCTAATCTGGGGCGATGCTTTTTGGGCTTGCTGTGGGAGACTCAACTTTCCCTAAGAGACATGTGCCTGGGCGCCATCTTAGCTGGGCAAAAGTGCTATGTGCAAGGAGCTTAAAACTTGTGCTCATTGTTTTGGGTGAAGTAGTAGGGCTCTTTTCTGCCCTTGGCTCCAGCTGATCCACCAGAGATGGAGGACATAGTCGAGCAAAGCTCAGAAGAAAGCGGCCATCTCTGCTTACAGTCAGGCCACACCTCCTGTATTTATATTTTTTACCTGCATTGTAATGTCTTTTATATAAGCAAGGCAGTTATGTTGTTTTAATTTGTAACTTGTTTGTTTTACTTGTAGGATCAAACTGATGAAAAAGCATTGATTGCTAAGTTACACCAGCAGATTGTAGCTCTTCAAATCAGCGAATCAGCAGCTGTAGCAAAATTAGAAGCCACCACATCCAAATTGCAGAAAATGGAGGCTTATAGCCTACGTTTAGAACAAAAGATTGATGACAAAGAGCAGGCGCTGTACTATGCCCGTCTAGAAGGAACTAATCGGGCTAAACACCTCCGTCATACCATTCAAACCTTGAGGAGACAGTTCAGTGGGGCTCTTCCATTAGCCCAGCAGGAGAAGTTTTCTAAGACTTTAATGGAACTTCAAACTGACAAGTTAAAGACAGTTCAAGAAATGCAACTGGCTCAACAACAACGCAGAAATGCAGAAACCCATGCCCTTCAACTAGATCTGAAACTGAAGGGTTTAGAGGAACTCATCGGTACTCTTAAAGATGCTAGGGGAGCACAGAAGGTTGGTCATGTTTTGCTCATTATAAGGGTATTGCATACAGTATGAAAAACTACTGTTATTATTATTTGTATAGTAAGGGTCAGTGACACTGGACCTTATCATGTAAGAAATAATTCTTTAGGCAATTGCACAGAGACACCTTTGCAATTGCATTAGTACATTTTAAAGGCTGCATGAATTTTAACATTTTTAATTGATTCAGTGCATCCATGTTGTGTGTGCATTCTGATCAACCTCTTTTACTATCTGTTCTATAGCAAAAGCAGGGCTGAGCAAATTGGAGTAACACATTACTTAAGGATCTTACTATACGCAGGACTTTTTTGTAGTCTACAGTAAAATCTGCATAGAAACTGTAGTCTTAAAATGGAATGGACTATTTCTAAACAAAACTATTTGCAAACTTGCCTAAATTTTCATTTTATTTCATATGCGCTTAATAAATAAAAAATCAGAAAAATTGAATTTATAATGAATGCTATATTTACTTAGGATTTGTACATGCCCCAAGTGTGATTAATTCATAAAAGTTTACGAAAGTGGTGGTAATTAGTTCTAGGTGCAACCTACAAATTCTTGGGGCCGTACATCACTGTTAATAATTCTTTCCTATGCTTGCAGAGCCTTTGGGCATTTGTGAAAATTAGAGAGAATAGCCCTTGATAGGATTTAAAGTGTTAGAACTATGTGAACTCTAGGCATTGGTAGGATGATAAATCCTTAAAATCTGTAAAACCAAACCGATTACACACTGACTAAGATACAACAGTATGCTTTTTCCTTCCAAGCATTATAGTTTCTTACAGTAAAACTAAAGATGCAAACCATATGTGCCTCCTGTCCTAACACTTTACTGTGAGCTATAGATTCCGTGTGATAAAACCTTAATAGAAGCAGGTATGTTTCCTGGGAAAACACATTATGTTAACACAAAAAAGTTTAGTACCGTGAAAGTAGCCATAAGAGCAAAGTGTGATTGTTCTCAGTAAGAAAGACCAAGTAATCTTGTAGATGTTATAGCAAGCTTTCGAACCTACTCGGTGTTCTTCCTCAGGCATAATGGAACAGATCTAAAGATGTATTTATATAAAAACATATACACATGATCATATGGGATGGCACAAATTTGGTGGGCTTTGCAAGTGCAAATGAAGCACGCCATGTTTGTGCCTTTCTATGTGATCATATGTATATATTTTTATATAAATACGTCTTTAGATATGTTCCATTATGCCTGAGAAAGAACGCGGAGTAGGTTCGAAAGCTAGCTGTAACATCATGTATTTTTGTTAGCCATTAAAAGATATCATATCTACAAGGTTACTTGTTCTCAGTAAGAGAAACCAATCACATCATGTTAACAATCACCTCATTCCTAGCATAATAAAACATAGTCTACAATGTATACTATTAACTCTTTACAGATTTCTGTGGGGTAGCCATTTGTGTTTCTCCTGCAGCACCCCTCTATAGTACAAATGGCTTAACCATGTTGGACTTTTCATTTGGTATGTCATAGGCATTGAAGGACTTGTGTCACTAGATACTGGCACTTTCAGAATGTGGTAACCGTGGCCAGCTAGGCATTTCCGCTGCAACGGGCCACTACAGGAAAAGGTGTTATTAAAAGACAAGGTTGGCACAAAGTCTGCTCAAACGAGAGTTGCTCTTACAAAGTGGTTCTTCATTCTGGCTTACAAAGCGGGATTCCCTGCCCGGGCCCCTCTCCATCATGTTTATATGTTCAAATAGAGGGTTTGTGTCAAAAATGCAACCTCTGTTCATATGCGCTAATGGAATCCCATTACAACTGTCGTTATTAGATGTTACAAGGTGTCACTGAAGCTACATCAGTAGCACAAGTACAGTGATGCATAAGAATACCATTAAATAAATAAATATCCCCATCAGTGTCACATGTTTGAAGCTTGTCTCTGGCTGGCTAATTCTGAGACTTTGTTAGTCTGTACTTGGAAGGTCATCATTATAATATTGTAGCTGTAAATATAACTTTTTAAGCTTTTCTACATAGTGTTATATTGAACTCTGACTTTTCCTAGTTTTATTAACTATTCTGTTCTTTCAGAATAGTGAAAAACCAGTATTGTCCTGAGTGTATGTCTTTATTCCCCACTAGAGCTCACAGCAAACTTTTCACACAAACATATTTTCACTTATCAATATGTACTGTCACTTTGATTTATGAGTTATGCTACTTTTATGCTGGAACTTGCTTAGTTCATCGCAAAGTACATCCTTTAGGATTCAAGAAAATGTAATAAAATGGTCTCAATGAACTACTCGTAGGTTACAGAATGGCACCAGAAAATGGAAGAAATGAGCCTCCAGGACATGAAATTGATCCGTGAGTTAAACCAGAAGAAGGAAGAGATTAAGTATTTGAGTAACATCATCTCTGAACAGGAACGCACAATCAATAATCTTGAGGAAGAGCTTGTACAGCAACGCAAAGTTAGTACTACAGGAATGTGGGAATTAGGAGTTTAAAGATATCCAGTGCTCATAAATGCAGTTTATGTCGATGTCTACATACTAGTATCTTCATAAAATCTTCAGTCAGGAAATGTCCTGATTAGTTGTAACGGAGGAATTTGATGTACAACTGCTAATATTCTCCTACCTTTTAGATGAAAATAAAAAGGAACCCCCTAAATTTGACAATCGGACAGTACATGTTTTCCCTCATTAGTAAAGGAGGTTATAACATGAAGAAAAAGTATCCAGTCGCACCCTGGGGACACCTTTTGACTGGCAATGTAGTCAGTAATATCTAGCATCTTATATAGTACTTTAGCATTTTTTGCAGCATTTGCTTATTTTCCTGTGTTTCATTTTTACATGTATACATACTGCTACATCGATCATACTCTCTGAATGCTCAATATGTCTTGATTGAATGGAGTGGCAGTTGTGCAGGTACTGTGCTGTTCCATTAATTTTCAATGGGACGTCTGGAAATAGCCAAGCACCTGTACTCTACTATTTCCATCAATACCATTTGAAACGAATGGAGAGGCACTGCACATGGGTGACCACTGCTCCATTTATTCTTCACGTCACTGCGGGTAGATGCAATGAGCCGGCAGTGATGAGAAAAGAGCGGCACAAGACCCCCTTCATTCTCAAAATCAGTGAGTCTCTCTGCAATGAGACCCCCTTTTATCAGACTTTTAGAACCTAACCTATGGATATGTCTTAAAAGTCAATTGTGGTGCAACCTCTTCAAAGCCATTACATGCGTCCTTGCCCGTGAAAATCTGCCATAGGGTTATCAATATAATTCCCTGGTATAGTTATACTGGTGAATATCGCCTTTTCTAAACCCATCAAAGGATCAAATAGGATGGCATTAATAAAGCATTGTCTAGATCTGAGAAGTCACATAGTTTATCTGATGAACATGCATTTGGTTTGTTAATAAGAAGAAGACCCTTCGAAGCCAGTCTGACTGCATAGACATGCATTTCACTTTGATCCCACCTAAGACTAACTTACGTGGGGAATTGAAATAAAACTTGTAGTAATTTGATGAATTACTAACTAAACAAAATAAAATGCTGTATGTCCTAATTTGATTTTTTTACATGTCTGTTTTGAAGTTTCATGAAGAACGTCAGATGTCTTGGGATCAGAGAGAAGTAGAACTTGAACGCCAGCTAGATATGTACAAGCAGCAGCAACATGAAGTACTCAGCGCTGCTCGGAAGGTACATACACTGGCTTGTGATGGGTTAGTATATCATGTTTAACAACATAACTATCAACATCAATTTGTATTCTAGTTTGAGGAGGCCACAGGTGAATTACCAGATGCCAGTCTACCACTACCTCATCAACTTGACATGGCACTGCGCAAAATAAAAGAACATGTGCGGACCATTCTGGAAACTAAAGCGATATGTAGAACATTGGAGCAGGTGAGTGGAAGAGTGGATATTTTATATATTTTTATACTTAGTCTTTAACCCTTTCCAATCCACTGTCTGACGTCTAAAGACATTATGATTTAAGGCTGTACAGCTCCTATTTTGGAAGACGCCTGTCGGGGTTCTCTTACCGTATATTGCCAGCCTCTCTGCTGTCGGAGCCTATCCAACGTGTCACCTCATGCAGTACTGGCTTTAGCCAGCAGATAGGGCCATTGTATAATGGCAGAAAAAGAGTAAGCACCCTAGGAAAACCAGGATACAAATTGGATTGGAAAGGGTTAATAGCAAAGGAATTTACAGGTTCCTACTATAATGTGCTTCCATATGCTTTCCATAGAGACTTAAAGAGAAGGAAGCTCTGCTCTGGACAGCTGAGCAAAATGTTTTAAGCCGAGATAAAGTGATAAACGAATTGAGACTTCGCTTACCTGCAGTTGTAGACAGAGAAAAGCTAATGTCTGAGTTTAACCAAAAAGAAGAAGATTCGGAGTTGCGCCAAGCTTTAAAAGTGGCTCATCAGACAATTGAAAATATGCAAGCTCGGCTTAATCAAAAAGAAGAAGTTCTGAAAAAGTACCAGCATCTCCTCGCTAAAGCAAGAGAGGTATGACACAGTAACTAGCCCATCTCTAGTAGTTCCTGATCGTCAATGATAGTAAATACTATAGTTTGTTAAACATATGCATAAGCAGACACATTCTACTTGCACTTGTATAAATGTCCATGGGTGGTTGGCCTCATATTCACATAAGCAGATCCAAATTCAGTACAAAAGTACCCCCGCGCTCCAGAGCCCAGGAAACGACAAGCAGCTTATTGTATTCTTCAAAGTTTATTGCAACGCGTTTCGGCGGAACATACCTGCCTTTCTCAAGCAACTGCAAAGTAACATAAAAATAACACGACTATAAATACATGTAATTTAAATTCTAACTTACACAGCCTACTTTCGGTGGGCGTGGGTGCGGGCACCATCTTGGTGTCACGAGGTCATCTCACGTGATGCCCCACGTCATTCTAGTCACGTGATTGACTACGTCATTACACTAGATCCATTCATAAAAGCGGGTTCGTAATAGATCTATCCCGTAGCCATAGACAATTAGTTCATTCATTCAAAGGGGTATGTTACTTCCATTTAACATTTCCCATTTATCATATACCTTTACATTTAACTATAAATTAAAGTATTTCTATATATATATATATATATATATATATACTAGCTGATATACCCGGCTTCGCCCGAGTTAATTTGGTACTGGTTTTTATCTGGTGTTCACACGGAAAATCTTATGAAGTCGTGGTTACTTTAGAGATACTGAGGAAAAACATATGTTCACCATTTTGCATAGTTCTCTGCGTTACCCAGGAAACACCACGTGGAGGTAACCATGCGACGTTTCCTTCATATAAAATGACATCAGGAAGTGAGAGAATTAGATTATGTACATAAAATTTGGACACTGATTATTTTGCGCTTAGAATTGAATAATCGAGTTGGGACGCACTAGCTTTTCCTATTTATGACATAATCAATGCTTGTGCCAAATTTCCCGTTTCTATGACACCGGAAAGTGAGAAAATGACATACCGCACGTAAAATTTGGACGCTAATTCTTTTGCGCATAGAATTGAATAATGGAGTTGGGACCCATTCGCTTTTCCTGTTTATGACATAATCAATGCTCGTGCCAAATTTCCCATTTCTATGACACCGGCAAGTGAGAAAATGACATTCCGCACGTAAAATTTGGACGCTAATTCTTTTGTGCATAGAATTGAATAATCGAGTTGGGACCCATTAGCTTTTCCGATTTATGACATAATCAATGCTCGTGCCAAATTTCCCGTTTCTATGACACCGGAAAGTGAGAAAATTAGATTCTGTACATAAAATTTGGATGCTAATTCTTTTGCGCATATAATTGAATAATCGAGTTGCGACCTATTGGCTTTTACTATTTATGACATAATCAATGCTCGTGCCAAATTTCCTGTTTCTATGACATTGGGAAGTGAGAGATTTAGATTCCGTACGTAAAATTTGGATGCTAATTCTTTTGCGCATAGAATTGAATAATGGAGTTGGGACCCATTAGCTTTTACTATTTATGACATAATCAATGCTCGTGCCAAATTTCCTGTTTCTATGACACCGGAAAGTGAAAAAATTACATTCCGCACGTAAAATTTGGACGCCAATTCTTTTGCGCTAGAATTGAATTATCGAGTTGGAAACCATTTGCTTTTCCTATTTATGACATAATCAATGCTCGTGCCAAATTTCACGTTTCTATGACACCGGAAAGTGAGAAAATTACATTCCGCACGTAAAATTTGGACGCTAATTCTTTTGCGCATAAAATTGAATAATCGAGTTGGGACCCATTTGCTTTTCCTATTTATGACATAATCAATGCTCGTGCCAAATTTCACGTTTCTATGACACCGGAAAGTGAGAAAATTACATTCCGCACGTAAAATTTGGACGCTAATTCTTTTGCGCATAAAATTGAATAATCGAGTTGGGACCCATTAGCTTTTCCTTTTTATGACATAATCAATGCTCCTGCCAAGTTTCACGTTTTCTATGACATTGGGAAGTGAGAGATTTAGATTATGTATGTAAAATTTTGACGCCAATTCTTTTGCGCATAGAATTGAATAATCGAGTTGGGACCTATTAACTTTTCCTATTTATGACATATTCAATGCTCCTGCCAAATTTCACATTTCTATGACATTGGGAAGTGAGTGATTTAGATTATGTACGTAAAATTTCGACGCCAATTCTTTTGCGCTAGAATTGAATAATCGAGTTGGGACCCAATTTCTTTTCCTATTTTGGAGATAATCTATGCTTGCGCCAAATTTCATGTTTCTACGACATCGGGAAGTTGGAGAACTTTTGGCCAGTCAGTCAGTGAGTCAGTGAGTGAGTGAGTCAGTGAGGGCTTTCATCTTCACATATAATATGATATATATATATAATATTAATATATATATATATATTAACCAATAGAACACTCAGTTCACTTAATTGTAAATAAGGTTGCTTATTAATGTTTTTCTAATATGAGGCGCTGAGTAATTGATACATATTCACATAAGGAAATCATTCTGTTTTTGATCCCTAGAGTTGTGATAGGCTATATTTTCAAGGGTGTGAATAGCTCACCTAGAAATAATGACCCTCAAGTGTGCAGCAAACTGCTGTAAGGGGCTCTTCATATTGTGTTTTAATGTATGTTTAACATGTATGTTAAAAGTATATTGAAAAATATACAAACGTCATTTTAAACATACGTGTACTTATTTAGTGTGTACATTAAAGGGATAACCATACATTTGTGACTGTTTGTTTTTACATTTTAAAAACTTTATACTTTTTTTTACTGTAAATTCTTTTTTTTTTAAACAGTTTTTTGTAGTTAAACATTATTATTAATTTTCTTAAGCATTAAAAACATTGGAAATAAGTGGAAATGTAAAGCTTTGTGCCCATATATCTCCTATTGACTATAATGAAAGAAAAAACATAAGTTTACTATGCTTTTTTTTCCTTTTGAAGGACAGAAAAGTGTAGTAGTCAGTGCTATTCTTTCTGACAAAAAGCGAATGCAAATGTAAATAAGGTGAAGCATAGTTAAAAATCTGCACTATTGAACTGTGTTTGACTAATTTTATAGCCTATAAGTGTGTCAAGCTATCTGTTTGAATCCTTTTTTTTTTTTATTCATATGTGCATGGCAGATGGCTAAAACGTAATGTGAATAGCCCCTGAGATTTAAAACACAGGTGCGATTTTTGATGTAGTGTGTTTTAGTGACATCCAGCAGGAAGGAGAAGTAGACGTCCTTTTATATTTCCCATTCCTTTTGAATCCACTTAGGACTTTGGGTCAAAAAAACTGCACCAAAAACTACTATGAAAACTGCACTTGTGATTCCAACCTAATATGTTAGATTTTTTTAGTTGTAAGACGTGTCAGCTGACACAGGATTCATGATGAAGAATATTGTTTTGGTGACGGTTTTAGGAATTCTTTTAAATATATTAAACGCAACTTGTCTTTTTTTTCTATAATAATCACTGTCTCTAGTGAAACCATACTATAGCTCATGTATAATACATACAAACAGAATGCCAAAGACATTGGAAGGTATCCAGAAAAATACAGAATACAAGCTGGCTCAATATACTGTGAAAATTGCAGCTGCTCTACATACATTAGCTGATGCGGCTTGGTCTAAGCAGCTGTCACATGCTTTAAATATTCACTGTGATAAATGTATTAATAAGTTGGGCGGATCACATGGGACACCAGTAATACAGCATTATGAGACTTCAGTAACGAGAAGGCCTTATCTGTTACTAGTGCAGCTCCTTGGCGCAGAGAATGAGAAGCCCTTGTTCCTTGGAGATGTATTACAGGAAGAAGTAAAGTGCAGCCACAACAGGAAACGTCTTCGCATACAGAATTTAATGACTGAAAAGAGATACCTCAGTGCTGCCTAAGCTGCAATTTCAAAATGCATAGTGTAGGTTTAAGGAGAAATGTATGTCTTTTTACCGTAGTAGCTAGCAGATAGAAAATATAAAATGTGAGCGTTCTCGGTAGTTGGTACTTTTTAAGGACTAACAAAAACGATGATGATGACTATTAAAGAGCTTTCCAGAGTACTTAACTACTTAACACAATATCTGACGCATCACGTATTTACAGGGCGAAGAAATAGTGTGACTCTTCAGATTTTAAACTATGCCAAGTAACAAGCCTTCAAGACTTGCTGTTTGTCATCAGCTTTTCACTTAGCTATTACAACCTATCAACAAAATTTTCACTTTTTAACTTTTCTAGTTCCCAGGCAATAACTAAAAACTAGAATAGTTTTGAATGGTTTGAGCCTGACTGCTTTCTCCATGTCTCCTTGGGGTGCAAAGTTGGAAAGGCATAATCTCTGGCCAGAACTGGGGTACGTTCACACGTAGCACAAGCGGAAAATCTGTGTTAAAACCGCTTCATAATCTGCACCACCTTCAACTGAACGGATAAAGTCTGCTGCCGATCCACGTCAAAAACTGTGGCAAAATCTACAGAAGTGGTGCTGATTTTGATGTGTTCTTGGTGGGGAATTTCTGCAGCGGAAATTCTGCACCATTCCCATTATATGTAAACATAGCCTTAAACTGTTAACCCCTTAGTGACCAAGCTTTTTTTCTTTTTTCCATTTTCGTTTTTACTCCCCCCTTTTTAACCCCTTCATGACACGGCCTATTTTGGGCTTAAGGACGCAACAATTTTTGGCGGATTTTCTTCTCCGTTTATCAAAAGCCATAACATTTTTATTTTTTCCGTCGACGCGGCCGTATGAGGGCTTGTTTTTTGCATGGCGAACTGTAGTTTTTATCGATGCCACTTTTGGGTACATAGACTATATTGTAAAACTTTTATTTTTTTTTAATGATAGCAGGGAGAGAAAACGCATCAATTCTGCCATAGATTTTTTTTTTTTTACAGCGTTAATCATGCAGCATAAATGAGACATTCCATTTTTTCTGCGGGTCGGTACGGTTACAACGATACCAAAATTCTTACATTTTTTTTAGGTTTTCCCACTTTTTTGCAATAAAAACCCTTTTTTTTGGAAATCTTTTTTCTATTCTAAATCGCTGCATTCAAAGTCCTGTAACTTTTTTATCTTTTGATGTACGTCACTCTATGAGGGCTTATTTTTTGCGAGACGAGCTGTAGTTTTTACTGGTACCATTTTGGGGTACATACGGCTTTTTTGATCACTTTTATTGCGTTTTTAGTGAGGCAAAATGCTAAAAATTAGCATTTTGCCTCAGTTTTTTAGCGTTTTTTTTGGCGTTTTTTTCCGTGCACAGTCAAAAGCATGTGCAGCTTATTGTACACTTCGTTACGGACGCGACAATACCAAATATGTGGGGTTTTATTTTTTTTTTACCTTTTTTTTATGCTAATCTGAGAAAAAGCATAAAAAAATGGTTTTTTTACTCTTTTTTTTACATTTTTTTTAATTCATTTTTTTAATCTTTGTTTTTTTTTACACTGTTTGTGTCCCCCTGGGGGACTTTAACCACTGCCCTGATGATCGCTGTCATAAGGCATGGCAGAGCTACTGCTCTGCCATGCCTTATCGCTTATACAGTGATCTCAGGCATAGGCAATACAGGACGCCAGTGTCTGGCGTCCTGTTGTTATGGTGATAGGCCGGGCTCTCGCGATGACATCGCGAGTTCCGGCCGGAGACACAGAGGGAGTCCGCTCCCTCTGTGAACTCTTTCCCTGCCGTGATCTACTTAGATTGCGGCAGGGAAGGGGTTAACAGCGGGGGGCACATCTCCGATGCCCCCCGCTGTTGCAGCGGGACGCTGGCTGTGACCGACAGCCGGCTCCCGCTGCGGGATAGCGCTGGATCATATGTGATCCCGCGCTATCTCCAGGACGTAAGTTTACGTCCTGTTGCGGGAAGTACCAGGCTGCCAGGACGTAAACTTACGCCCTGCAGCGGGAAGGGGTTAAAAAAATCGTAACTCCTTTATTTATCCATCGACGTTGCTGTATGAGGGCTTGTTTTTTGCGGGACGAGTTGTATTTTTCAATGGTACTATTTAATATACCATGTCATGTACTGAAAAACCTTTAGAAAATTCTAAGTGGTGAGGAATGGGAAAAAAAGGAAATGCCACCATCTTTCGTTGCGTCTTGTTTCTACAGCACACGAACTGCAACAAAAGTGACATGATTATGGGTCTATTATTCTATGGGTCAGTATGATTACTGCAATAACAAACTTATATAGTTTTGTTTAGTTTTTTTTGCTGTACTACTTGTATTTTTTTTTTCAAATATATTCAATTTTTAAAATTGTATTCTGCTGCCATCTTCTGCGTGCAATAGCTTTTTATTCTTCTGTAGACCTAGTTTTGCAAGAGCTCTTTTTTGCGGAACATCCTGTAGTTTGCGTTAGTACCATTTTGAAATAAACATGACTTTTTGATCGCTTTTTATTGCATTTTTTTCTTGGAGACTAGGGGACCAAAAAAGCACATTTCGGCTGCATTCACACAAACGTATATCGGCTCCGTTTTCACGCCGAGCCGATATACGTCGTCCTCATGTGCAGGAGAGGGAGGATGGAAGAGCCAGGAGCAGGAACTGAGCTCCCGCCCCCTCTCTGCCTCCTCTCCGCCCCTCTGCACTATTTGCAATGGGGAGAGGTGGGGCAGGGGTGGGGCTAATTCTCAGGACTTAGCTCCGCCCCGTCCCGCCTCCTTTCATTGCAAATAGTGCAGAGGGGCAGAGAGGGGGCGGGAGCTCAGTTCCTGCTCCTGGCTCTTCCATCCTCCCCCCCCCCCCCCCCTGCAGAGGAGGACGACGTATATCGGCTCGGCGTGAAAACCGAGCCGATATACGTTCGTGTGAATGCAGCCTTCTGGTGTTTTGTTTTTTTTTTTCTTTTTCTGACTACGTTCACCGTGTAGGGTAATTAAAGCATTACTTTGATAGATCAGAATTTTACGGATGCAACGATACCAAATATGTATTTTTGTTTTATTATTTACATTTATTATAAATATGGCGAAAAGTTTTTTTTTTTTTAACTGTTATTACTTTTTTTTTTAAATTATTAGTAAAACTTTATTGATCTTATTTTTACTGGGGTTTTTTTAGTCCCCAGAGGGAACAACAACTTACGATACTTGAAACGCTCCTGCAGTATGATGTAATGCCATAGCAGGCAGGCAGTCTATCAGGCCACCCCACGGGGATGACTTGATAGGCATTCTCCTATGACAGCCCTTGAGCCTTTCAGAAGGCCCTCGGCTGCCATGACACCTGCACGGCTACCTGCGATCGCATCGCGGGGGGCTGTACGGGACTTCTGAAAATCGTTCTGGAGATTTCAATGCCGCTGTCAGAATTGACAGTGGCATTTAAACGGTTACCAGCTCTGCTGAGCCACATGGCTAATTGGAGTTTTAGCCGCCAGGTGTTGGCTGTTAGAAACAACCGTAGTAGCTGCGTTGTATGAAGAGAGATCGCCGTGCGATCCCCCTCTATACATACATCGATGCCACAGGCCATCAAAAGGCATATCAGCGGTCCTTATGTGGTTAAATACTATTTTTAATACTTCTCACAGCTGAGCATTAGCTACAATTCTATGTAGTCTAGGCAATTCTCTGTGTGCAAAAAAATTATCATTTTTGGACAGCTAAATTTTATCTATTGGATGCACTTTAGGAAACAACTCAGCTGGCGCAATTTTACCCTCTGAACCGGTTTTACAATGTGCAGTTATAGATGGTACTTCTCAGCGTGAGGGTTGGTAAGCCACCATTTGACCACATCCATGCCTCCTGTGACAGTGTCCCTCACATCAAGTGTTCTCGCTTGTGTAACTTGTTTCTGTAGAAGCGTTGTAAATTCTTTCCCTAAGGCCTCATTAACACGAGCGCTGTCTGCACGCTGTATAGGCACGCACAGAACGCGCTTCTCTAAGAACCAATGGTTTGTTATAGAACTGTTCAGATGAATGAATTTTAGACAAGTAAAATCCTTGCACCTAACAAAGATAGGACATGCGAATGCAAGGTTGCATCTAAGCTCCGTGGTGCGCGCAAAAGATAGGACCTGGCCTATCTTTGGTGCGTGCTTTCCATAGACTTGTATGGGAGCTGGAAAACGCACCATGCACCTCCGATCGTGTGAACGGGCTAATTCAAATAGCTGAAATTCACCCATTCACGCACTCTTTTCACGCGCCTATACTGTGCGCAGACAGCGCTTGTCTAAACAAGGCTTGAAGGCACTTTTACACAAGGCTATGATCATGCATGGTCATTTTGCCAATAAACAGCCCATGTGAATATATAAATGGTCCTCAGACAAATAAGCAAACACTTGTTACCTGGAAGTGATGCAACAAAGTTTATAGCGTCCCTTTAAAATCCCACTCCGCATCTAGTTATTTTATTTGAGTAGTTCTTGCCATGCGGCGCTGTTATTGGTAGAGCAGTAGTATTATCACACTGTCATATCCTGAATAAAGTCTCTATGTGGCTGCTTGGAATAATATTGTGCTACTCTGACGTCTTCACAATCACCTGCCGTGATATGAATAGCAAATGTTCTGAGATCTGCATAAAGGCGATAAATAAACCCTGACTGTGAATTACAAGTAACCATAGAGACACAGCAAGTAAACACTTTAAGTGTGAAGAGCCGTTCATCAGTTACAGTCTCATTAGTTTTGGCGGTGCAGGGATCCCGCGCTGCTAGCGGTGCTGTGTAAGCTGCGGCGGCACACAACCTCTATGTTCCCCTGATTGGCTTATCTTTAGCACTGCTAGAGAGCTCTCCGGTTTATGGATTATTTGTTCTGATTTCTGCTTATTATCTCAAATAAGCTCAATCACTCTGCAGTTTTATTCCTTCATGTCTAAAGTGCTTTAGTGTACTCCATATTATAGCCCAATATATACTTCTTTTTTTCAGGAGCAGCAAGAGACTGCAAAGAAGCATGCAGAGGATCTCAAAGGGTTACATCAGAAGCTGGATCTGCATTCAGATGCCTCAATTACCAAATTTAAAGAAGCGGCTTTGGTTTGTGTTGTCGTTTGCCCCTGTTTTTTGTGTACTTATTGATCATCTATACAATATATCCTTGCCAGTGCCTGCCACATAAGCATAGTGTGAATGATAGTCTGCCGTAGTATGAATGCGGATCTGTCAGCTGAATATGTTCTCGTACGTAACGGCACATAATAAGGCCCATTTACACTGAAAGATAATTGCTCAAAATTTGCTCAAACAGCAGTTTGAGTGACAGTTTTGAGCGATCACTTTGCATAAACTCTTAAGTAGCTAATCAGCTACTTAAGAGTTTATTAGTGTGTAAATGAAGGTTCCTGCTGTATGCAGATGACAGCAGGAGTGCTGTCATCTGCAAACAGCTGCTTTGTTCCCGGAGCTGTCGGCGGTGTCCCACTGAGAACTCGGAACGGGATACCAGCTGAAAGAATACTATCAACCGCATCCCGCTGAGAACTCAGCATGCAGCTGATAAGGCTCATCGTTGACTTAAAGCTTGCTTAAAGTCAGCGATGAACGAATATTGCACGAAAAGTGCATGTTGGGGGCACATTTACACACAACGATTATCGCTCAAAGGATGGCTTTTGAGTGAATTTTGAGCAATAGTCTTTTTTTTTTTTTAAATGGGCCTTACTCCTAGTATATAAAACAGCGCAAACAATGTTCTAAATGTTAAACTAATAGGGCACTGAAAGAATACACTGGATTCATAGTTATTAGTCCATTGTATTCATGAGGGGTGCGCTTTTCAGCTGATGGTTAAAGGGGTTGTCCAGGGTTAGAAAAACATGGCTGCTTTTTTCCAACGCAGCTCTAACCTTGTTCATGGGTACGTGTGTGGTATTGTAGCTCAGCTCCATTGAAGGGCAGGGGAGCTGAGCTGCAATACCAGACACAATCCATGAACGTGGGGGGCACTGTGTTTGGAAGAAAGCAGCCATGTTTTTGTAGCCCTGCACAACTGTTTGACAGGCTACTGTGTGAATGTGCATGCACAACAGTCAGTGAATTTCTACCCTGAGAGACTGAAAAAGTGCACTGCTCATGCATACATCAGAATCAAAACTGTGTCCAGTGTATTCTTTCAGCGGTCCTATTAGCCAAACGGCCCCCATTGTTTGTGCTGTTTTGGCTACTAGGAGTACAGACCTGTGGCTGAAATATGCTGCCCTTATATAGGAGAGCATATACAGCTGACAGATCCGCTTTAAGCCCATTATCACACTATATTTTATTGTCCATATTGTATCTGCAACACTGGAGCCTCTTCCCTCTCCCTCAATTGAAGTGAACTGAGTTTCGGGTAATGCCGATATTAAGATGCATCCGTATTATACCAATGTGAAACCGGTACAAGGTGGCCAAACAATAATTAGCCAATTTTCACTATCCATACACATACTGTCATACAATTTAGCAAACGTCTAAGCACCTATTTTGATATTAATGTTTATTCTTAAGCTTAATGGCACTATTTAATTTTTCAGTACCATTTACTAACCAAATGGGAAGATAGAACAATGCCTCTACAGCCCCACCTATTGGAAGGCAGCATTCTTGCAAATCAATATCAGACCTTTAGACGAGCCTTGTAACAGTGACTGGCTTTGGCTCATATTCCCAGATTTTTTTTCAGAAGGAAAATATAACCGTGCACAGACTATTTTGGGGGTTTTGCTCCTCATCCGTGTGCAGTAGGTTGCTGGCTTGGTTGGGTGAGAGGCCTGCATGTAGTTCGTGAAGTGTATGGTTTATCCTTATGGAGAGCACTCTTTCTGACCCACGTTGAGGCCTCTCAGCCAGCCATGCCAGCAACTTACTGCACACTGATGATGGACAAAACCCCCAAAACAGTCCATCTGTACATGGTTATCTTTGCCTTCTGGAGAAGACTCAGGTCTTGTAACAATTACTGGAAATATGAGCCAAAGCCAATTAAAAAGTCTGATATTGACTTGCAGGAATGCTGCCTTTCACTGGTGGCTTTGTTTCATCTTCTCATTTGCAAATTTCCCAGGTGAGCATACATGGACTTATAAGTCTCCCCACAGCTTTTAGGTGCTGTCCATAAAGAGAAACCATAGCTTAACTAACCATGCCTGTACATCACTTGGCTAAACAAGCTACTCTAGAACCTATTTTCATTCGTTAAATGTTTATTAAACAGGTCCCTTGCATTATCGAATAACTTGTTCTAGGGAAAGGCCTTCAATATTTATGAATAGGAGAAAAAAAGAAATGGGGAACTGGTGACTAACAAAGATGGCAAACTGATCTGCTAATGAGTTATTTTTCCATTCTTGTGTGTTTGATTTGTCATCTACAAGTTTTTATCTTTATAGGAGTTAATGAGGAAACCCACACTCCAAGTCCCATCAAGTGCCCATCTAATGCGGATGGCAGAGATGGAACAGACTGTAGCTGAACAAGACATTTCATTGTCGACCCTTTCCAATAAACTAAAGGATGTCACAGGAGAACTAGAGAGGCAAAAGCAAAGACATTTGGCCAAAATGAATGAGCAAGAAAACAGTAAAGCCAGGTAAAATTAATTTACACTTGCTTGCTGAATGTTTATTGCTTAAATTTAACTCTTTAAGAACAGGACCTTAAAGGGGTTGTCCCGCGCCGAAACGGGTTTTTTTTTTTTTTTAAACCCCCCCTGTTCGGCGCGAGACAACCCCGATGCAGGGGTTAAAAAAACAAACCGCTCAGCGCTTACCTGAATCCCGGCGGTCCGGCGTCTTCATACTTACCTGCTGAAGATGGCCGCCGGGGTCTGCTCCCTCCGTGGACCGCAGCTCTTCTGTGCAGTCCATTGCCGATTCCAGCCTCCTGATTGGCTGGAATCGGCACGTGACGGGGCGGAGCTACACGGAGCCGGCATTCTGCACGAGCGGCTCCATTGAAGAGAGCAGAAGACCCGGACTGCGCAAGCGCGGCTAATTTGGCCATCAGAGGCCGAAAATTAGTCGGCACCATGGGAACGAGGACGCCAGCAACGGAGCAGGTAAGTATAAAACTTTTGATAACTTCTGTATGGCTCATAATTAATGCACAATGTACATTACAAAGTGCATTATTATGGCCATACAGAAGTGTATAGACCCACTTGCTGCCGCGGGACAACCCCTTTAACTGTTTCCAATCCGCTGTCTGACCTCTGAAGACATTATGATTTAAGGCTGTGCAGCTCCGATGTTGGAAGATGTCCGTCGGGGTTCTCTTACTGTATATTGCCAGCCTCTCTGCTGTTGGAACCTATCCAACGTGTCACCTCATGCAGTACTGGCTCTAGCCAGCATATAGCGCCATTGTATAGTGGCAGAAAAATAGTAAGACCCCTGTGTTTTATTTTATTAGGATACCACAAAGTATATAAGTTTAGTGGTAATTTTTCACATTTACTTGCAAATTCGAAAAACTGATATATTTTAAGGACCAATTCAGTTGTGAAATGGATTTCAAGAGCCTATACCTCAGAAAACCCCCCATGAATCATCGCATTTTATAAGGTGCGCCTATCAAAGTGTTCAAAGCAGTATTTAGGAAGTTTTTTGACCCTTTAAATGTTTTACAGGAATTAAAGAAAAATGCATCAGAAATTAGAACCCTTTTTTTATTTGCAGATTTTCAATTTCAAACCATTTTTTCTATAACACAGCAGGAGTTTAGCTAAGAAACAAAGCTCAGAATGTATTGATTCTGTAGTTTTTTGAAATGCCCCATGTGTGGATGTGAACTGCTGTTTGGGCACATAGCAGGACTCAGAAGGGAAGGAGAGCTATTTGGCTTTTGGAGTGCAGATTTTGCTGGAATAATTTTCAGGCACCATGTTGTATTTGCAGCTCTTGAGGTTTTAGTACATTTGAAACCTCCAAGAACTGACCCCATTTTGGAGACTAGACCAGGGAATTCATTGAGAGGTGTAGTGAGTGTTTTGACCACACAGATGTTGTGATTTTTTTTAATTTTTTTAATTTTTTTTACATTTTAATTTGAAAACAAAAAAATGCAATTTCTCCCGTGATATGTAGGTTTAGCCCCAGATTTTTAACTTTAGCCAAGGGCAATAGGAGGAAAAAGCACCCCACGATGTGTTGCCTAATTTCTCTTGAGCGCGATAATGCCCAATATGTGGACGTATACAACTGTTTGGGTGCATGGGAGGACTCAGAAGGGAAGGAGTGGCATGTAGCTATGTGTATACACTGTGCGGAGTATATCAGGGTAAACCTATAATGGTGGTCCAATGCAATTAAAATTCCAGGGACGTGTGGTATATTTTGAAGCAATCTTTTATGCACAGGATCATATGGGGCAGGTTTGACAGTTATGAATGGTGTCCTTCCTTATCCCTTATTTCTAACAGACACTTTTTTGGGGTGCTTTCCTTCTTACCACTTGAAGGGAATTTCACTAGGAAAGTGTTGCCCTGGTACAATACGTGTGGCCTCGTTTACAGAAGTAATGGGCCCACCCCCTTCCTGGCCCCCAAATATTAGGACCTTGACCTCTTCTTGGAATTCAAGAAAGGTGACCCGTTAGTCTGCACATCAATATAGCATGTAGGCATTATATAGTGCCGCCTGTATGATGTGTACAACCAGTTTTTTATACCACACCCTTGTTTTCTGCATGGCATTTTACGACCCAATCTGTGTTATTAGTTACATTATATAGGGGGTCACTTACTTTGGTGCTTGGAATTGAATAATCAAGTTGTGACCCTTTATTTTTCCTATTTATGATCTAAAGAATGGTTGTGATAAATTTTAAGTTTGTATGACACTGGGAAGTTAGAGAATTTGATTAGTTACATTACATAGGGGTGCTAATACTTTTGCACTTAAAATTGAATAATCAAGTTGTGACCCCTTTACTTTTCTTATTTAGGACCTATAGAATGGTCGTGCCACATTTCAAGTTTGTGCGACACCGAGAAGTTAGAGAATTAGTGGCAAGTCAGTTAGTGAAGGCTTTTGCCTTTTTTATAATAAATATATATTTAGCCTTTTTCTGTGTGTGTGTGTGTGTGTGTGTATGTATATGTATGTGTGTATGTATATGTATATATATATATATATATATATATATATATATATACACACACACACCACCCACATTTATTAATCATAGCCAATGACCTATGTCTAGATAAATCATTGGCTTTGATTAATAAATGTGTGCACTGTGGTGTTATAAGCCGCCCCTGTGCTTAAGAGTTTACATCTTCAATGCTTTGATGTTTACCATCACTCCTCTAACAAGGCTGAGTGATATCAGCATTTCTTCAGTTTCTGCATGCTTTAGAAGCCTGCAATGAGATTTTTAACTGTGCATGCTCAACCACTTCTATAAACCTCTATGCAGCCCATAGACATTTGTGGAGTCATTGCAAATCTGAAGAAAGCGGAACATGCTCATTAGAGAGGAACCTGGAATGATGCATAGCTAGCACAGGGGGGATGACACATGGTTGTATTGCCAAGTTGCCCAGAACTTCCCATCAGAATTAGGTGAAGAGCATTTTTGGGGAGGAGACAAATGCAGCAAGTGATGATTTTTTATAAAAACTAAGCAAGTACGGTAAATGCCTTGGGATAGGAATATTATGAGGACTCTTATATGACACCTCCAGATACCCATTAAGTGTTTCTCCTAAAAGTAGACTGCTGGCACATGGCAAAAAATTCCATCCAATGTTTTACACTAATAGATGCCTTTATACAGGTTTTTTTTGCATCAAAGCATTATATTTTGGGGAAAAATGCTTAAAATTGTTGTTTGTGGCAACATTTTTGAGCCTTCAGCAGACTATATATCCCAAAAATAAAATTTCAGAGTGTGCACAATTTTTATATACCACTTATTGCTATGTCCACATATAGACGCCTTCACAGAATCGTCAAAATAAATCTCTATAAGGGTGCCTTCCCACTTGCGATAAAGTCGCGCGACTTTCGCGAAATGCAAGAGTGAGTGAAAGCGCAGAATAATGATGCCAATGATTTTCAATGTTTTCATTTTCATTTGCACTCACGCGATGTGGAGTGAAGAAAAACCGCAGCATGTCCTGTTTATGCGTTTAGCGATTAGTTTTTTTATTTTTTTTTAAATCCTCCATAGTTCCCTATGGAACCTCCTTTTTTATTACATTGCATGAACTTGTGATTTTTGTGCAATGCGTTATTAACGTTGGAAACGCCTATTGATTTCGAGCTCATGCGGGTGGCAGCGATGTGATGCGAGATTATTCTCAGGAAAAAGCATCGCTGACGCTCAAAAATGGTGGAAACAAAGACGCGATTGTCCCGGGGCAAAATCACGATCGCCTGCATGAAGGAGCCCTTATACAGGTGCCAGGAAAATTTGAGTAAACCAATGGCCTGGTTAGGTACAGAGGGTGATTTAGAGATGCAACTGGTCCGCCCACCTTTACTAAAAAGAAAATGTCCCTCTAAAGGTAACATATCCCGATACCTTCTCACATAATTACCGCACAACTTTAGGGCGGATATTAGGATTGTTCTCTAAAGTCACAATTCTAGACAAGCGGGTCACATTTCTTAGTAATCAATGCAGAAATCCAAGTAATTCCAAAGGGTTCATTTACTTTTTCTTGCAACTGTAGACTTTGATGGCAAGAATGGAATGAATTACTGCTTAGGAGTAAGCGGTCCTTCATACTGTAATATCCTTGTGGTAATGAAGTGTTCAGTGAATACTGGAATAATCCCCTGGTATACCTGATTCGCTGTAGTTTATTTCTTTCTGGGCAGTAGAACGCTTTGTTAGGACTACTTCCAAGAAAGCATTTTTCTGTTATCTAATTAAACTGCTAGGACCAGCAAAATACATCATGTGAATAAGCCCAGTGAGAGACTTCTCCAAAGCAAGGTAAATGAAGTGAACAGTGCTCCGCACAACCCCCTGCCCACACTTTATACTGATTTCTTTGCTTATTGCTTTAATGTGGAAGTCTGATGATAGTAACTCATGGGGCCTCTTATACATGTTACAAATGAGGAAACCATTGCTTTCATTTTATCTTTTTTCTATCCCACCTAATACTCTGCGGGGTATCATTAATAACTTTACAGCATTACTGTCTCCGAACCTCTTTTGTTCATTCATGTATTATATGCTTCTTACTTAAAAATATAGTAAAAGGGAAATATTAAACTAGCTTCCCGGGGATGGATCCATAATAATATATGCTGAACTGTTATATGTCCTTATTAAATACAGTGAAGTTTGAGAATAGGAATTGCTGTCTTTATGAGTGTGCGCTATTATTAATATGGCACGGAAGCCATGGGGAATCCAAATTCCCAGTGATTTTCAAAGCAGCTTGTCAGCTTGTCCATACTCAAACTAAAGGCTGCTGCTGACATTCTGCTTGTTAAAAAAGTACCTGTAATAAAAATAAATAAATAAAAAAAATTCTCATTTGTATAGCGCCAACTTATTCTGCAGTACTTTCAAGTAATTTATTTATTACTCCCTACCAAGCTGGGTACAAATTTTACCGACTTTGGAAGGATGGAAGATTGAGTCGACCTCATTTTACTGCTGGCGTAAAATTAATGCGTTCATAAGAGTGTGGTGCTGGGCTATTTTTCCATAGCCCACCCTGTACATGCCAATCAGCATAGAAGAACCTGTTGAGGAAGTCTGGCGGAGGGATAAATGCAAGTGACATGGCTTAGCTCTTTATTCTGCACTGCATCCATGTCTTCTTAGCTGTGGTTAGAGGCACACCTTGAAGCTTCTGGGCCCCAGTGCAAAACCTGTAACAGGACCCCTAACTGTAATGCTTTATACATAGTATTGTGCTCTCTATATGGAGAAGAGAGGCCTTATGGGCCTCCTAAGGCTCCTGGGCGCTGGTGCAACCGCATCCCCTATAGTTACGCCAGTGACTGTGGGGAATTGGCTATCTGTACAGGTTCTGCTCCCCTGCACTCAAACAGATCTGCAGTCAGTGTGATGTTATATTTACCTAACTAGGTATGTACATTTATCCATCCCATCTTATCTTACCTGTCTCCAATTTGCTGTGGGCAACACAGTATAATTCTTATTGGACTGATCTTTATAAGCTGCTTTACTAGGTCTTGTGTGTTTGCATGGTCATAACACATATAGACCTCCTTAGAGATCTATATGTATGCTCCATATATGCTGTAATCATGCAAACACATAAAACCTAGTAAAGCAGCTAATAAAGATCAGTCCAAAAATAATTACTTTGCTTTGCCTACAAACTAAAGGTAAATGGGCATAGCAAGTTAGTAACATCAGGAGAGGCAGAGATTGTGCACACTGACTGCAGATCCGAGAGCAGTGCTGGCCTGATAAGATAGCCCCTCCTCCACAACTAAGAAGATGTCCTAGTTGATCGAGAAGGTGAATGCCTAATAACAAGCAGTGGGTTGCAGAGAGACTGGCAATTCAAACTTGATTTACAGTGGTAAAATTAAAACATTTTTTAATGAAAGAATATTGTATGAGACCTACACATCGGTTTTTAGATTAGCAGAAGTTGTCTGAGAAGATGGGGTCCTTTTAAGGTTGAACAGATTGGTAGCCTTTTGCATTATAGGGCAGTTGTCGGGGGTTGAGATTTCATTGAGTGTCTTGCTCTGGTATTGGATTACCTCCTCTTTATGTTTATGGTTTTATAGAGCACCAATATATTCTGCAGCACTGTAAACGGATAAGATGGAAGTGTAAATCATAAACCTATATATAGCATTTAAAGATTTAAAGAAAGTTTAAAGGGAGTTTCCAGGATTTATTTTGTTGACAACCTAGCCTCAGGATCAGTAATAGATCGGCAGGAGAGTGACATTTGTACCTCGGTCCATCAGCTGTTCTCCAGAGACATTGTATGGCCAGAACTAGCACAGCTCTACACATTGTGGGGCTGCCCAGAATAGCTTTGCACTGGTTCTGTCTCATTCATTTCAATGGGAAAGAGTCTATAATACCTATCTGGGGCTCTACACAGTGTAAGATACCTTGCTAGTTCTGGCCATGCAATGGCTCTGGCAAGTAGCTGATGTATGGAGTTGCTAGGTGTTAGACACTAGAGATGAGCGAGCACCAAAATGCTCGGGTGCTCGTTACTCGGGACGAAATTTTCGCGATGCTCGAGGGTTCGTTTCGAGTAACGAACCCCATTGAAGTCAATGGGCGACCCGAGCATTTTTGTAGATCGCCGATGCTCGCTAAGGTTTCCATTTGTGAAAATCTGGGCAATTCAAGAAAGTGATGGGAACGACACAGAAACGGATAGGGCAGGCGAGGGGCTACATGTTGGGCTGCATCTCAAGTTCACAGGTCCCACTATTAAGCCACAATAGCGGCAAGAGTGGGCCCCCCCCCTCCCAACAATTTTTACTTCTGAAAAGCCCTCATTAGCAATGCATACCTTAGCTACCACACTACCTCCAACAAAGCACAATCACTGCCTGCATGACACTCCGCTGCCACTTCTCCTGGGTTACATGCTGCCCAACCCCCCCCCCCCCCCCCGCACGACCCAGTGTCCACAGCGCACACCAAAGTATCCCTGCGCAGCCTTCAGCTGCCCTCATGCCACACCACCCTCATGTCTATTTATAAGTGCGTCTGCCATGAGGAGGAACCGCAGGCACACACTGCAGAGGGTTGGCACGGCTAGGCAGCGACCCTCTTTAAAAGGGGCGGGGCGATAGCCCACAATGCTGTACGGAAGCAATGAGAAATCCAATCCTGTGCCACCTCCATCTGGAGCTGCACACGTGGGCATAGCAATGGGGAACCTATGTGCCACACACTATTCATTCTGTCAAGGTGTCTGCATGCCCCAGTCAGACCGCGGTTTTTTATAAATAGTCACAGGCAGGTACAACTCCGCAATGGGAATTCCGTGTGCACCCACAGCATGGGTGGCTCCCTGGAACCCACCGGCTGTACATAAATGTATCCCATTGCAGTGCCCTGGACAGCAGAGCTAACGTCAGATTAAATGCAGGTGGGCTTCGGCCCACACTGCATGCCCCAACCTGACCGGGGTTTTTAATTCATAGACACAGGCAGGTACAACTCCCTATTGTGAAGTCCCTGTGGACCGACAGCATGGGTGGGTGCCAAGAAGCCACCGGCGGTACATAAATATATCCCATTGCATTGCCCATCACAGCTAAGGTAATGTCATGTTTAATGCAGGTGGGCTTCGGCCCACACTGCATGCCCCAGTCAGACTGGGGTTCTTTATAAGTAGACACAGGCAGGTACAACTCCGTGTGGACCCACAGCATGGGTGGCTCCCTGGAACCCACCGGCGGTACATAAATATATCCCATTGCATTGCCCATCACAGCTGAGGTAATGTCATGTTTAATGCAGGTGGGCTTCGGCCCACACTGCATGCCCCACTCAGACTGGGGTTCTTTAGAAGTGGACACATGCAGTTACAACTCCGTGTGGACCGACAGCATGGGTGGCTCCCTGGAACCCACTGACGGTACATAAATATATCCCATTGCAGTGCCCAGCACAGCTGAGGTAATGTCATGTTTAATGCAGGTGGGCTTCGGCCCACACTGCATGCCCCAGTCAGACTGGGGTTCTTTAGAAGTGGACACATGCAGTTACAACTCCGTGTGCACCGACAGCATGGGTGGGTGCCAGGAAGCCAGCGGCGGTACATAAATATATCCCATTGCATTGCCCATCACAGCTAAGGTAATGTCATGTTTAATGCAGGTGGGCTTCGGCCCACACTGCATGCCCCAGTCAGACTGGGGTTCTTTATAAGTAGACACAGGCAGGTACAACTCCGTGTGGACCCACAGCATGGGTGGCTCCCTGGAACCCACCGGCGGTACATAAATATATCCCATTGCATTGCCCATCACAGCTGAGGTAATGTCATGTTTAATGCAGGTGGGCTTCGGCCCACACTGCATGCCCCACTCAGACTGGGGTTCTTTAGAAGTGGACACATGCAGTTACAACTCCGTGTGGACCGACAGCATGGGTGGCTCCCTGGAACCCACTGACGGTACATAAATATATCCCATTGCAGTGCCCAGCACAGCTGAGGTAATGTCATGTTTAATGCAGGTGGGCTTCGGCCCACACTGCATGCCCCAGTCAGACTGGGGTTCTTTAGAAGTGGACACATGCAGTTACAACTCCGTGTGCACCGACAGCATGGGTGGGTGCCAGGAAGCCACCGGCGGTACATAAATATATCCCATTGCAGTGCCCAGCACAGCTGATGTAACGTCAGCTTTCATGCAGGTGGGCAAAAAATTAATTGGATTACACTGTAGGCGAGGGCCCCAAAAAATTGGTGTACCAACAGTACTAATGTACCTCAGAAAAATTGCCCATGCCCAACCAAGAGGGCAGGTGAAACCCATTAATCGCTTTGCTTAATGTGGCTTAATTTGTAACTAGGCCTGGAAGCAGCCCAGTTAAAATAAAAAATTGGTTCAGGTGCAAGTTTCAACGCTTTAATGAGCATTGAAACGTATAAAAATTGTTTACAAAAATTATATGACTGAGCCTTGTGGGCCTAAGAAAAATTGCCCGTTAGGCGTGATTACGTCAGGTTTCAGGAGGAGGAGCAGGAGGAGGAGGATGAATATTATACACAGATTGATGAAGCTAAAAGGTCCACGTTTTTGATGGTGATAGAGAACAATGCTTCCATCCACGGGTGCAGCCTACGTATTGTTTAGGTATCGCTGCTGTCCGCTGGTGGAGAAGAGAAGTCTGGGGAAATCCAGGCTTTGTTCATCTTGATGAGTGTAAGCCTGTCGGCACTGTCGGTTGACAGGCGGGTACGCTTATCTGTGATGATTCCCCCAGCTGCACTAAGCACCCTCTCTGACAAGACGCTAGCCGCAGAACAAGCAAGCACCTCCAGGGCATGCAGCGCGAGTTCAGGCCACGTGTCCAGCTTCGACACCCAGTAGTTGTAGGGGGCAGAGCGTCACGGAGGACGGTCGTGCGATCGGCTACGTACTCCCTCACCATCCTTTTACAGTGCTCCCGCCGACTTAGCCTTGACTGGGGAGCGGTGACACAGTCTTGCTGGGGAGCCAGAAAGCTGTCAAAGGCCTTAGAGAGTGTTCTACTGCCTGTGCTGTACATGCTGCCTGATCTCTGCGCCTCCCCTGCTACCTGGCCCTCGGAACTGCGCCTTCGGCCACTAGCGCTGTCGGATGGGAATTTTACCATCAGTTTGTCCACCAGGGTCCTGTGGTATAGCATCACTCTCGAACCCCTTCCCTCTTCGGGTATGAGAGTGGAAAGGTTCTCCTTATACCGTGGGTCGAGCAGTGTGTACACTGTAGTGGCCAGAATGCGTGTAACGCGAGGGTCACGAGAAAGGCATCCTAACATGTCAGGGTACCTGTACGCAACACATGGCTGTTCTCACTAGGAAGATCACTTTCAGGATCCTCCTCCTCAGGCCATACACGCTGAAAGGATGACAGGCAAGCAGCATGGGTACCCTCAGCAGTGGGCCAAGCTGTCTCTTCCCCCTCCTCCTCATGCTCATCCTCAATGCGCTGAGATATAGACAGGAGGGTGCTCTGACTATCCAGCGACATACTGTCTTCCCCCGCCTCTGTTTCCGAGCGCAAAGTGTCTGCCTTTATGCTTTGCAGGGAACTTCTCAAGAGGCATAGCAGAGGAATGGTGACGCTAAAGATTGCAGCATCGCCGTTCACCATCTGGGTAGACTCCTCAAAGTTTCCAAGGACCTGGCAGATGTCTGCCAACCAGGCCCACTCTTCTGTAAAGAATTGAGGAGGCTGACTCCCACTGTGCCGCCCATGTTGGAGTTGGTATTCCACTATATGTCTACGCTGCTCATAGAGCCTGGCCAACATGTGGAGCGTAGAGTTCCACCGTGTGGGCACGTCGCACAGCAGTCGGTGCACTGGCAGATGAGACCGATGTTGCAGGGTGCGCAGGGTGGCAGCGTCCGTGTGGGACTTGCGGAAATGTGCGCAGAGTCGGCGCACCTTTCCGAGCAGGTCTGACAAGCGTGGGTAGCTTTTCAGAAAGCGCTGAACCACCAAATTAAAGACGTGGGCCAGGCATGGCACGTGCGTGAGGCTGCCGAGCTGCAGAGCCGCCACCAGGTTACGGCCGTTGTCACACACGACCATGCCCGGTTGGAGGCTCAGCGGCGCAAGCCAGCGGTCGGTCTGATCTGTCAGACCCTGCAGCAGTTCGTGGGCCGTGTGCCTCTTCTCTCCTAAGCTGAGTAGTTTCAGCACGGCCTGCTGACGCTTGCCCACTGCTGTGCTGCCGTGCCGCGCGACACCGACTGCTGGCGACGTGCTGCTGCTGACACATCTTGAAGGAAGGAGGAGCAGCAGCCAGAGGATTCAGAGTTGCAGCAGTGGACGGCGCAGAATTCTGGGTGGTCGATAGATTGCTGGATGCACTTTCTGCCACCCACGACAGGACCTGCTCACACTGCTCATTTTCTAATAAAGGTCTACCGCGTGGACCCATTAATTGTGAGATGAATGTGGGGATGCCAGAAACGTGCCTCTCTCCTAATCCCGCAGCAGTCGACTGCGATACACATCGATCAGGAGCTCGGCCTGTGCCCACACCCTGACTTGGGCCTCCGCGTCCTCGCCCGCGTCCACGTCCTCTAGGCCTACCCCTACCCCTCAGCATGCTGTATTACCAGTAGTGCAGAAACAGAATGCTGTAATTAAATGTGCCGCTTATTGCCCTGTGGTTGGAGGCTGACTTCGCTTACGGAACGCACAGCAGAGGCAGGAAAGAATTTTGCGCAAGCCTGCTGTAACACTTAGCTGTCTGCGTATGAATTAGGACAACTACCCCCAGCAGAGACGCAATACAGTCAGGACGGTCACAGGCAGCCCAAATAGATTTTTTTTCCCCAATTTTTTTGGAAAAGCCCACTGCCTATATAGACTGGATATGTCTTTCACTGTTCCTGCCTCACCACCACTACTGGCCGTGGACTATGTAAAATTACTGCAGACTGTTTCACTCTGGACAGGATGACAGCGGTGATGTAAGAGGCAACGCAGAGCCAGGAAAGAATTTTGCGCAAGCCTGCTGTAACACTTAGCTGGCTGCGTATGAATTAGGACAACTACCCCCAGCAGAGACGCAGTACAGTCAGGACGGTCACAGGCAGCCCAAATAGATTTTTTTTCCCAAATTTTTTTGGAAAAGCCCACTGCCTATATAGACTGGATATGTCTTTCACTGTCCCTGCCTCACCACCACTACTGGCCCTGGACTATGTAAAATTACTGCAGGAAGCAATGCTCTGGACGCAATGGTCTGCACGGCCGATATACAAAAAAAAAAAATGTGCAACACTGCAAAAGCAGCCTCAACAGTACTGCACACGGTCAGATGTGGCCCTAAGAAGGACCGTTGGGGTTCTTGAAGCCTAAAATCAATCCTAACACTCTCCCTATAGCAGCTCCGGCATCAGCAGCACTTTCCCTGATCTCTGTCAGAATACATCTGTGGCGAGCCGCGGGAGGGGCCGATTTATATACTCGGGTGACACCTAATCTCGCCAGCCACTCACTGCAGGGGGGGTGGTATAGGGCTTGAACGTCGCAGGGGGAAGTTGTAATGCCTTCCCTGTCTTTCTATTGGCCAGAAAAGCGCGCTAACGTCTCAGAGATGAAAGTGAAAGTAACTCGAACATCGCGTGGTGCTCGCCTCTAGTAACGAGCATCTCGAGCACGCTAATACTCGAACGAGTATCAAGCTCGGACGAGTACGTTCACTCATCTCTATTAGACACCCATCAATCTGTCATTGATGACTTATCCAGAGGATATATTTTGGTTGAAAGCCTCAACTGTCCTGAAAACGTACTCCGAAGGAGTATCCGGTCTCCTTAAGGAGAGCACCCAAAAAGTGTGTGGAGACACCTAGGGGTTGAGTGTGTCAGGGGATGGTATAGTCACTCCTGAAGGAGAGCACCCAAAAAGTGTGTGGGGACACCTAAAAGGTGAATAAAGAGACTTATAAGGCCATGCACACTCCTCTGGGTAGTTTATGCAAATAAAGAAGATGGAAAAATAACCTGTTTCCCTGAAAATAAGACATCCCCAGAAAATAAGACATAGCATGATTTTCCAGACTTTTTGAGGATGCAAAATGATTTTTCAGGCTTTTTGAGGAGGTTTGAAATATAAGCCCTACTCCAAAATTAATCCCTGCTAACAGTTAATTAAAAAAGTCAATTTAAATAGTGTCCAGGCAGCTATACATGTAAAAAACTTAAACCTTTTTGAACAAAAATTAATATAAGACACTGTCTTATTTTCGGGGAAACACGGTACCTCTGCAGTGCCACTCTGACAGACTAAGCTAGAATCCTGCTGCACACTAATGAGGGGCAATCACCCCGAAACAGCTGTATGTGCATGGTCTTTTGGCTTGGTTTCCTATTCCCAATCATTATAAGGACTTGTTATAAAGTCACTTTGATTTGAAGGAATGCTGCCATCCAATAGGTGGCGCTGCAGAGGTATTTTTCCATCTTCCTTATTTGTGAAAACGTACTCCTCACACTGGTGCACAGCACATTGAAATGATTTTCTGGGCTTTGGGCAACTTCAAAGTTTTCCGACCTCCTGCATAATCTGCACATTATCAAAATTAGATTTTCTGTTAGGTTTCCATTCATTGACAGCAAACTATGATTAAAAAATATATTGGAAAATTTCAATTTTCGTAGTGCAATGAACGAGTCTTAATTATATAAAGCAGAAAACTCCTTTAATTAAATATATGAAAATGTTTACCTTTAAAATTATACTTTGAATATTGGGCCATTTGCACATTTGGTGGTTGGTTGCAGATTATAAATCTATAACATTTTACCCATAAAAGTTGCCTGAATAGGATTATTTAATGTTGGTGCTGGGGTGTTCAGGGGAAGCGTAAAGGCATACTTAGAGATGATCCATTTTATTTGACCTAGGCTTGAAGAGAATTCTATTTTAGAGGCAAAAAAACATAAGAGTGAAGCTGAAGAGCTGAGAGTTCGCATCTCTGAGATGGAAAAGGAAATTAATTATCTTAATACTGAACTTGAGGCACAGAAAGAAGCAAACACCAGAGCTCCTACTGCAACTATGAAGAATCTAGTTGAACGTCTGAAAAGTCAAGTGGCTCACAAGGAGAAGCAGCAAAAGGTAAGAAAAATAAATTGGTTTGTATGTTGGGAAAATACATTTGTTAACTATTCTACTGAATTTGAGGCAGTTTGAGGATATATACATGATTATTGTGTGGATTGTTCTCGACCGAAATCATGGCATTCTCTCAGAAACTTGTCGTGGGTTCAAATCCCCACCTACAGAATATTCAAACATGTAAACTCATGGCAGCCAGTAAGTTAAAGGGGTTGTCCAACGAAAAATATGGTATACAATTAAATCCAACCCATATTTCCCTAGATATTCCAGGATAATATTAGAATAGCGTCACCTGCTGCTTTATATTCTGTGTCCACCTCAGTAATTGCACCAAGGTGGTCACACATGCTCAGTCTTCCTTTTTTCTCTGCTCCACTGGGTATATGTAGGGATCCTTGGTGTAATGAGCGGCTGCTTCTGATAAGAGTGAGACAGCGTTACTGCAGATAAGCAAGACTGAGTGTGTGTGATCACTGGGAGCTTTTACTGAGGTGGACTGGACACAGAAAGGCTCTTCATAGAAACAGCAGATGGCGCTACTCTAACAATCCTGAAATATCTCGGAATAGAAACATATTTTTTTATTAAATGTTAATACAAAAAACTTTATAATTACAGGCTGGATTTAACGCTTAACAATATTTTTCCTAGAATAACCCCTTTAACCACCTCCTGACCACAATGTTAATATATGTCATGTGAATGTGAAGGGCAGAAATCAACTGTTCAGAGTTGGCTGTGATCGTGGCAGTTAGCTGTTTAGATGCTGCTATCAAGGCTGACCATGTGTCAGTCAGCTGGAGGGGGAAGAACCTCGCCCCATATGCGCCCCATCGGCATGCATATATCTCTATTACACTCAAGTTCGTCACTAACAACCAATCAGGTTGAATCAGACAAGCCAAACAACCAATGAGATTACTGGAATTGTGAATCAGAACCAATGTGGTTGCTGGAAGTGCCGAACTTGAGTGTAATATAGATATATGCCATCGGCATACCCTGCAACATGATCAGGGAGTGCCGATGGGCTACCATGGCAACCCAGAGGCTGCCATGCATAGATGTTTATTCAGTCCTGCCTGTGACTAAGCTTCATAGACATTAAAAAACCTCATACATGTCCTGCAATACTGAAGAATGCAAGCAATCAATTTCAAGTTCATTTTCCCTATGAGAACTAAATAAAAGTGTAAAAAAAATAAAGTAATAAATATTTTTAGATTAAAAAAAAATATATATTAAAAGTTCAATAAAAACCCTTTCCCCGTTTAAAAATCCAAACCATTAAAAAAACCACTTATTTGGTATTGCTGTGTATGTAAAAGTCTGAACTATTAAAATATCGCAATATTTATGCTACACGTAAAGGGTGAAGAAAAAACAGAATGTCAGAATTGCGGGAGGTTCTTTTTGTTATCACAGCTCTCAAAAAATGTTAATATGTTATCAAGTAGGCATACGGTTTCCAAATTGGACCTAATTTAAAAAAAAATGCAGTTCAGACTGCAAAATATGAGCCCTCACATAGCCCAGGCAATGGAAAAGTAAAAAAAAAGTTACAGGTCTTGGAAAATGGCAATGGAAAGTAATTTTATGTTAAGAAAATGTTTTATTTACTTTTTGTAAAAGTAGAAAAACAAAAAAAAGATACAAATTTGGTATTACTGTAATTGTACTTAAACATACAGTAGAACGAACTTCATGTGGATGCTGTATAAACTAAAACCTACCAAAAATGGTGCAATTGCATTTCTCCCCAACATTTTTTAAAGTTTTTCTGTACATTATATGGTATTGTTAAAAAAAAATACAACTAGTCTTGCAAAAAAAAAAAGGAAAACAGGTCTTTTACAGCTTTGTCAGTGGGGAAATAAAAAAAAGTTATGGTTCTTGAAAGGCAGGGGCAAAAAACGAAAATGAAAGAATGAAAAATCTCTGGTCCTGAAGGGGTTAAGTTAGATGATAATGCTTATACAATACATGACTGTAGTTCAGCATTAAATGCCTTTTTTAATGTATGTTACTTCTGGTAGCCCTTAGGTCTAATTTGAAGTGCTCCTTATGACCTGTTGTTAAGAGCTCTTATTGCACAAATCCTCATAGGGTAACAATGTAATATCTGCAGGAGCAGAAGACGATTCCGCTGAATGTACCTTATTGTCTTTTACAGGCTTTAAGTAAAGCTCTACTCGCTCTAAGGGCAGAAATGACCGCTCATGCTGAACAGCAGATTATTTCTGCAGCAGCACAAAAGGAAGAAGATTTAAACATTCAGCAGATTGTTGATAGACAGACCAAAGATTTAAAGGTGGGAATGTGACATTTAACTTCTCAACTTTTCTTCCATTTACTTGGAAGCTTTGAGATATAGACTGTTTATTCTCCAGCTTCTGTCATGTATAACAAATTGAATAATAACAATGATTATTTTTACAGCAATATATACAGTATGTATATGGTATTTTAGATATATTATTTACACTACCAGTTTCAGCCTGCAGATGGCAGTGTTGTAGTGGCTGCACATACAAAAGACTAGCTGTATAATAGAATGCTGTTTTCAGCCACATCCATGTACAGCAAGAACTGGGAAGACATAGGCACAGAGCTGTATTGCTGTACTTGTATTCAGCAGTGTAACAAAATATATATATTTTGAAACATTTATAAGACAGAAAATGTTTAAATTCTCTACTGCACTGGATTCTTGATTCTTGTTCTACCTGTGCTTCAGTAGTTGGATGACTGGGAAGGAAGATACTTGAATGTACTTGGTGGATATTGGTTCTTCATGTTTTTCAGAGAGGGTATGAGATCTATACCGTACATCAGCCATTAGATCTTTTCTTGTGTTTACTTGTAAATTTACAATCCATTTGCAGAAGTATTAAATCTTTTACAACAAATTGCGTATTCGTGGCACAAATCCTTTCAGCTTGTGACCGTTTTGGTAATTATGTAATAATACTACATTGTATTTTTACATTCTTTCGCTATTTGACATTGCATTGATCGTTGAATCAATATGGTAGACTGAGGTGAGTTAAGACAGAAAACATTTCAGTAACCTCGGTTGTCTGCCTTGTTTTATTGATATTCCTTTCGTAGGTACAAGAGTTAAATAATTCATTTGAAGCAAATTCTCTCATTAAGCGTCTACTTGCAAATGATGTCCCATGGTGCTTGGGTTGGTTGCAAATGAAAATTGTTACATTATCCTTTCTTAACTTAAAAGCTGATTACAGAGTTTTAATCCAGAACCTAATTCCTTTGAGGTATTTTAAGTAGGCAAATTTAATTGTGAAGAAACATGATATTATCGTTACAGGCACGAATCGAAGATTTAAATGAGCAACTACTAAAGCTTAAAGAGACCCTGAAAAGTAGCAGGGCGAGGGAGAATAACCTCACGGAAGACCTTGAAAACCTAAACCAGGAGATGCGAGGAAAGCAGAAAATCATTAATAAGCTTCAGAAGGAAAAAGATGAAGTAGATAAGGAAAATGAGGAGCTGAAGAAAAGGCTAAAGCGACTTATGAGCAGTGCACAGGTAAATGGAATATTGCTGTCAGAGATTGCTTTCTTCCATGAGAAATAGAGAGCACTCTCCTCGAGAGTAAGAAGCTTTGCATACACAAGGGGTTAGATCTGATTCTCCAATGCTTATGACCTCTACCGAAGTTTGACAACTGTTGAACTGACTTTTGTTTACCTGATTCACAAATGCACGTTCATTGTAAGATCGTTAAAAATAATTAATTATACAGTTAAGTAGGAATGGTTGAGACGCAATATTCATTGGATAGTTCTCCTGTTAATAATCTCCAACAGGAACACTCCCTTAAAGGGAATCTGGCGGCTATGTTGAGCCCTATAAGCTAAGCTTATGGGCTAAAAGTAGCTAACCCGCTGCGTATGGGGATGTAAATTTTATACTTGCCGTTTTATTCTTACCTTCGCCACCATTCCCCATTATCAACTCTCTAACTCACCGCTGCAGGGGCAGGTTGGACTGCTGACAATGGGGGAATGGTGAGGAAAGTAAGTATAAAACTTATATCCCTGGACTCAGTGGCTCAGTTACTTTGAACCCATGAGCTTAGCTTACGGGGCTGAAAGTAACTAACTGAACCTCTTTAATGCACGTCTATGCTGCAGGAACCTATAGTAGTCAATCTGGTAATTTCACTGCACCAATGCAGTCCTCAAGAGTGAGAGACATTATTTGCAGTCTATTTTCTGTTTATTTAAAGGAAGTCCGATTGAGTGATTCACTTTCTCAGATCAACCCTCTTTCTAATGTGGCATGTAGAAAGGGGGTTATCTATACTAGGCAACCCAGGTAAAGCACAGCTTCAATCCCGGAGCCCTTTTAAATAATATCATATTCCATTCAGTATCTGACAAGTCAGAAATTCTGGAGTTGTACAGCGGTACAAAAACATGGCTGCTGTCTTCCAAACACAGTCCACACCTGTCCATGGATGGTCTCTTGCTTTCATGTGATTTTTAAATTAATAAAGGACCTAAGAGGACTTCGTGGATGCTGCAATCTTTTCTTCCATAATAACATAATTATGGACTGATCCACAGAGTTCCTGGATGGGAGGTAGAATCAATGAACACATGCTGATGCTATGTTTTAAGGGACCACCACCTGTCCTTGAGAAAAGAGTGACTTATGTTGCAATATTATGTTTATTATGTTGCACAGCTGTATAAAACTATTTTATGAAGAAATTCTTCTAACGTGCTTTGTATTGAATATTATATTGTATATTATTATCGTATAATCAATATTATGTTCACTATATATATATATATATATATATATATATATATATATATATATATATATATATATAAAATCATAATATTGTGTAGTCTAGACTGGAAATGCGTTGTGCCTTTTGATGCAGAATACAAGATTTCAGCATATTGTCATCAAGTCGGGGGACATGGCCTAGCTATGGAGTTGTGTGGACATGCTTCACTTATAATCATAGAATGGTAGAGCTGGAAGAGATGATCTGGGTCATCGGGTCCAGCCCCCTGCTCAGTGCAGGATTCACTATATAATCTCAGACAGATGTTTGTCCAGCCTTTGTTTGAAGACTTCCATTGAAGGAGAACTCCCCGCCTCCAATGGCAACCCGTTCCACTCATTCATCACCCTCACTGTTTAATATCTAATTTGTGCCTCCTCCCTTTCAGTTTCATCCCATTGCTTCTAGTCTTTCCTTGTACAAATGAGAATAGGGCTGATCCCCCTGCACTGTGGCAGCCCTTCAGATATTTGTAGACAGCTATTAAGTTTCCTCAGCCTTCTTTTTTTGCAAGCTAAACATTCCCAGATCCTTTAACCGTTCCTCATAGGACATGGTTTGCAGACCGCTCACCATTTTGGTTGTTCTTCTTGTAACTTGCTCCAGTTTGTCTATGTCTTTTTTAAATTGAGGTGCCCAAAACAGGACACCGTATTACAGATGAGGTCTGACTAAGGAAGAGTTGCGGGGGATAATTACCTCACGTGATCAAGACTCTATACTTTTCCTAATACATCCCAGAATTGTGTTTGCCTTTTTGGCTGCTGCACCACACTGTTGACTCATGTTCAGTCTGTGATCTATTAGTATACCCAAGTCTTTTTCACATGTGCTGATGCTTAGACCAATTCCTCCCATTCTGCATGTGCTTTTTTTTCATTTTTTTTACCTGGATGTAGGACTTTACAATTCTTCTTGCAAAATACCATTCTGCTAGTCGCCGCCCATTGTTAAAACTCTTCTAGATCTTTTTGAATCCTCTCTCTCTCTCTCTCTCTCTCTTCTCTAGTGTTAGCTTTCCCTCCTAACTTTGTGTCGTGGCAGATTTGATCAGTTTCTCCTAAATTCCCTCCTTCAGATCAATTATAAAAATGTTGAACAACACTGGGCCCAGGACAGAGCCTTGTGGTTCCCCACTTTAAACATTCTTCCAATTGGATGTGCAGCGATTTAGGAGTACAATCACTCAGCTGGTTGTGAATCCACCTAACAGTTGCCTTGTCAATCCCATATTTGGTCATTTTTTCAATAAGTATGGTATGAGATACTTTGTCAAATGCTTTACTAAGGTCAAGATATACTATATCTACTACATTTTCCTGATCAACCCAGTTGGTGATTCTGTCATAGAAGGAAAATTAGATTAGTTTGGCATGACTTGTTTGTTACAAACCCAAGCTGGCTTTGGTTAATTAATCCTTCAGTTGTATTTCTTTAATAGCACAGGGAAGATCAGTTGATGTTACATTTACTTTCTAAGAGAAAACAGATACAAAATAGGAATTTAAAATGTTGGCCTTCTCAACATCATTTTTAATTAATTTACCATTTTCATCTTGTAAGCATCCAATAGCATATTTGACTTTTCTTTTGCTTTTTGCATACCCGCAAAATCCTTTTTATTGCTTTTTGCCTCTGTTGTAAGCTTTCATTATTATCTTTAGCTTTTCTGACACTTGCCCTACAGTGTATGCAGACTGCATTATATTCCTTTTTAGATAATCCCCCCTCTTTTCATTTGATAAACATATATTTTTCTTCCTTTTTAGCATGTATTTAATTTCTGTGATCCTCCATCCTGGTCTCTTTAAATGCTTCCCATTCTTCCTTCTTTTAGGGATTGTTAACGATTCTGCTTTGAGAATCTCATTTTGCAATTTCTCACAACTTTCTTGGACATTACTGTCCTTAAAAAGATCCACATATTGGATCCTTCTTACCCTCTTACTGAGTCCATTGCAATCTTACTTTCTGAAATTCAACCTTGAGCGCTTGTTATCCAAAATTCAAGGATATCATGATCATTGCCTCCTAAGGTCCCAGCCACCCTTACTTCCTCAACCATTCCCTTCTTGTTGGTAAGTATTGGGTCCAATATAGCAGATCCCCTTGTTTTTTCTTCTATCTTTTGGAAGATAAAGTTGTCAGCAAGATCAGATAAGAATATGTTGGATCCATTACTTTTATCTGAGAGAGATTCCCAACAAATGTCTGGATAGATAAAATCTCCCATGATCACTAGGTCATGCTTTTTTGAGAGCCTGCCCATCTGATGTGGAAAGAGTTCATCCATATCTTCTGCTGGTCCAGGTGGCCTATAGTAAATGCCTACAACAGTGTCCTTTCTGTTGTTCTCTCCTTGTATCCTTACTCAAACAGTTTCTACAGAACTCTCATGCTCTGAAGCTTGAATCTCTGTGCAGATTAATGTATTCCTAACATATAACACAATACCTCCTCCCCTTTTTAGGTCTGTTTCTTATAAATAAGTTATATCTTTCAAGCCTGGTATTCCAATCATGTGTATCATTCCAAGTTTCCGTGATGCCTGTGAAATCATATTTCTCTTCTTGTGCTAGGGGCTCCAATTCCCCTTGTTTGTTTCCCATTCTCTGTTCATTTGTGTAAAAACATTTTAGTTTGGGATCGGTGTCTCTTGGTCCTCTTCCTTTCCTTACCTCAGCTCCCAGGCCTAGGACCATGCCATTACCTGTACTTTCCAATTACATTTTGTACACCAAATAGGCACGAACAAGAAGAGGATGGTAGCCCAGCTCTCCAAACCCATGACTCAAGCTCTTTCCTACTCGATCCAGAGGTCTATGGTGGGCACGGTAGCACCCTATTCAGCAGGATAACAACCTGGCTGCTGCCACTCCAGCTGCGGTTCTCAGCCTTCTGGCTCAGTCTACGCTCACAAGGAGTCCTGCAGACCACATAGCTCTTTGGCTGCTGATAGCCCACAAAGGAGACTAGAGGTCAGATACCACATTCAAGACGCCACCATCTAGGACATGAAGCACAACTCCCACCTCAGCAGCACTGACTAGAGAGGAAGGAGAGCTACAATAGTTTCCATGGCAGGAAGGCTCACATTTGTCACCTACTAGATGCTCCATCATTGGGAATGGCCCCAGGTTTGCAGTCCGGCACTCCATATCTTTGCCCTTTTTTCAACATAGCATGGATATTCCAGAGAACTGCATCTTCAAATATGGCTACTCCTTTCTCACAGCCTGCATCTGCAGCTTTTGACTCTGGGCACCCCTTAACTTCTTATCATCAGTGGGAGCTCCTGAGCATCATCATAATGGACTAGTTTCTAGTCATCATGATGCGTCACTGAAAGTGAGCCCACCTTCTTTGTCCCTGCCAATCGAAATTGGAGCCCTCACAGGAATAAGGGAACTAAGGTCATATATTGACACAATCCCGACCAAGGAGACTATAGAAACATATGTCATGCAGCTAGAGATGGCATAAAGAGCAGAAATGTCCACTCTGCACTCTGTAGAATTTGTTGTTCAACAGACTACAGAGTCCGTAGTCCAGGATGTCAGTGACAGAGAAGACTCCTTTCAACTTGCCTTAGATACACCAGCTCAGTACATGATGAATAAAGTGGACAATGCTGAAAACAGTGGGAGGCAAATCTTGCAGTGCAAGGGTTGCATGAGTTGATAGAGCCCAGAGCTCTGCTAGCTATTCTACCCCTCAATGTCAGTGATGTTTTGGGGGCACTTCCTGACTTACTTGTTGAACTTGACAGAGCGCATAAGTCCCTGAGCCCCTAAGCTGACAGACCCAAATTGTCCTTGGGATGTAATCTATAAAGTGTATCTTTACTCTCAAAAAGAAGCTAGCACATTAAAATCTGCTGCAAAATCTGCATCATTTAGGCTGCCTGTCCACGGCCGCGACGGAATATTGCTAGCGATATTCTACCGCGCAGGAGGAGTGGGGAGCACTAAAAGGTCTCCGCGATGAGCCTATATTAATGATAGTCTCACCGCGGAGAATCGCTGCATGCTGCGATTTTAATCACGCGAGCAGAAAATCGCTATAATTTTCCGCTTGTGTGCAGTAAGCTGCACTTTCCATAGTTATCCTATGGAAAGCGTGTTATGCAAGTTCGGCGCGGATCTCGTAATGACACCTCGCCCGTGGGCAGCCAACCGTAGGTGTGGCTTTGGCTCCTGCGGATTTGCTGCTGATTTTCCACTGCAGATCTTGTACAGGGAAATCTAGCTGTTGTAAAGTCACCCTTGCATTGGATGACTTTTTACATCGTTAGCTCTTCTCTTTCCTTCACTCTGTCCCTATAGTCTTCCGCTTCCATGCCTCTTTAACTACAATAGTAGAATTGTTCACCCAGAAGTCCAACCTCGGCCCACAGTCATTCATAGATCTAAAACTTATTTCTTGCAAATGCTACCCTTGATAGATCTCCTTTTGCCAGTTCTGGGAGAGCGATTTATCAACTTCCATTTCAGATTCTGATTGGGGCAAGGCATTCTTGTTGTTACATAAGATACCTTTGCACATGAAAAGAATTTTAAACTGATCACTCTGTGGTATAGATGTCCAGACCTCATTCATTGAATACATCTATCGGTTCTGGGCTCTTGGTGGCATTGCTGCGGAACGAGGACTTTACTGCATGTACGGTGGGACTGTCCAGAGATTAGGTCTATTTGGGATGTATGAAAAAGTCACACATTGGCCTGTAGTGGTGCCCCCTCAGTTAGCTTTGCTCACTGTCATCGCTGTGATTGAATAATACGAGCCTACTGCGCCATTTCTTAACTGTGGCAAGAGTGGCCATCCCCTGACATTGGAGGAGCATGCAGCTGCCAACAATGGTTAAATGGGTTCAGAAGATGAAGCATATTATGAGGAGGAAGAAGTTAGTGGTAGAGTATTCCACTGACTCTAGCAACTTTATGAATCTTTGGAGTCCGTTCTCTCTCTTGCAAGACACCTCTGAATTTCAGAATCTCCTTCTGTGAATTTTGCCATAGGTGGCAAAACCCTACTAGTTCCCCCCCCCCACCCCGCCTTTTTTTTTCCCCGGATTTTTTTAATTTTTTTATTTCCTAGGTTTTTTTTGTACTTGTTTCATATGACATGATTTATTTACAACTAATGGTTTGTAGTAGCGTAAGAGATTTAAGGACCTGAGTACCTTTTGCCCACTGTGAGGCGCATAATTGAGTCTCGCTATGATGTTGAGGAGCTAGAAGATTTTATACCTCCTGTCTGTATACGTTATTGTCATATGCAGCATATCTCATGATGTATGATTGTATTCACATATTTATTTTCATTGTTCTATTTCTTAAAACCCAGTTAAAAAAATAAAAAAATATTGTGGTTGAGTCCCCTGGGGTCAACAGCAGATACAGCTCCTATCCTTACCAACAAACATCATCCGCTTGTCAATTATCACACACAAAGAACAACAAAAATGGGAGTCACAGGAGCAAAGAGGCAGAGGGATGGGGAATAATCAGTGATAAACGTGTATTGGAAAGTTTATTTTTATGCTTTAGGTCTAAAAAAAGGTTCAAGTTATCTGAAAATGCTAAAGTGGTTGATTTGGCTCAAAATATCAAAAAAAAAAAAAAAAGCTGCCCCGCTATAATAGTCACTGGCATGCAGTATTTTCCGACCTGTTCTCCTTATAGAACAATCTGCCTTTGACCCCTATTACTAAGCAGAGCATTGGATCACAAATGTTGTCCGCTACTGTTAATAGTAGCCTTTCTGCAGTGCAAATACAGAGTTTCATTCTGTCACTTTCTTTGGAGAGAGATTTGCCTGTTTTGACAGTCCAGTCTTCCGCTTACAGCACAGCCATATACTGATGTGACTCTTGGTCTTCAGTTCTTGAAGCGTTGGTTCCCCTTTGACCATCATCTAAATAAAAGCTCTGTGGGAAAAATACACTTTACCCTTTGAACCCTGCAAAGACATTTTAATAAAGAATCACAGGTGACAACCAATATGAGAGTGCTTGGAAACCAGCAAAAAGGGAAAAAAATCCTTATACATTTCTACATTGTTAATGTATGTTACTTGACTTTCCTATAATTAGAAATGTTCTTCCAGTGGGTATCCTTTAAAGGGCCATTCCAGTGCATTTTGTTTTCATTCATTATGTAACTAGCCTGTCAGTGTATATGTCAACCAGTATTACCTTGGTTAAATATTTCTTTCGATCTGAAACTCCTGGACTCCTACTACTCAGATGGTCTTGTGATCTCAATTCTGACCAGCTGTGATTTACATGGAGTCATGTGTTCTCAAACTAGTCAGAGGCATATAACATCTGTGTGATTATATTACATGGAGTGTACCACACATGCTTTGGAGAGGGGATGCCCCTTTTGTCAGTTACTAATGATGATCACACAGCTCCTGTCACACAGTTCTAATAGAGGAGATCACCGTTCATCCTCCTCACTGCATACTTATGGTCTGTTGTCTGTTTAGTTGAGTGTAGAATACAAAAAGTAATGGCCATGTTGCAGACTTGTTAGTCGCTGTAGCTGCTGATGTGATTTTGTGCTAATGCATTATGAGAGTGTTAGCAGAGCATGGAGAAAGTGAGCAGGGAGAAATCTCAGCATTAAGATGGTGCCTGGTATGCATCAGACATGGAGCTGCACTGCATACAAGTGACTGCAATATACAGAGGAGCCCTCCAGAGTGTGACAGGCAATCAGGTGAGGGGGGCACGGATAGTAAAATGTGTTTTCACTGGAGTGGCCCTTTAAATAAATAGATCACTTATGCTTATAAGCGAGGGTCCCACAGAACCTCATATTCTTTGGAACCCAGCCAGATATTCCTCATAAGACTTCAGCAGCAGGAGTGGTCAGTGATTCAATGGCATGATTTGTCTGCTTCCGCAAAAAATATAAGGATTTCATTGCAATGCCTCAGCCAGAGAAGTGCAGCACACCTCCATTTCAGTGGCTATGCTACAGTTAACCGCACAACCAGATGGCCCGAACCTCTGCAGTGTAGGGAAAACATACAAGGGCACACAGCACTGCAGCCCCTTCACTTTCAGGGTAGGTGTGAGTCACCGTGATCAAACCCTCATGATCATAAAGGATGATCAGACGGGAATAATGCTTTAAGGAAATAGCGAATTCTTTATACCGCCGTAATGGGAATAATTATTCAGAAGCAAATCCCGATGTTGTCACATGATGTGGTCTGCGACAATTTATAAATCCTTTTCTACCTATTAATAACATGGCTGATTGTTAATACCGTATTCTTTTATTCAGTTGCATAAAGAGCCCCTTAGGTACATAAAACACAGCAAAGGCTGGAATAGCTATTTTATGTGCAGCCTTTCTCAAGCAGACATCAAACAAGTCCTTTTCAGTTTTCAGACTCTTTCATTATGTAAATATTAAAGCTGGATTTTGAATATCTATATTTCAGAGTAAGTCAGATCTGGAAAGTAAACACAACCTGATAGATGAACTTCAGAAGAAAGTTAAAAGACTAGAAGTGGAGCTGGAGAAAAAAACAGTGGAAGCCGAGCGAAAACCTGCACATGAAGATAAGGTTTGTTCAGAAAGTCTATTACCCTTCATTTAACGACTGCTGTATGTTAGGTGACAGAATCGGGCTTGTTTGTAAACAACTCACTTAAATCATATTATTTCTATTGTTTGTATGTTAAGGGGCATAAAGCCAGTTTATAAACTACAAATTGACTTGGGCAATCTTGATGCTGCATGCAAGAATAGAATGTAATATTGTGTCTAAGTGCTGGGTGTCTATGTTGTAATGTGCACGGCGTCAAAATTTATTATAGCCGTCGCTTAAAACGTAACTAAACTTTCGGATGACTTTTCAGAATAAGGTGTGTGTGCGTGCGTGCGTGCGTGCATGCGCGCGCGCGCATGTGTGTGTGTGTGCGTGCGTGCGTGTGTGTGTGTGTGTGTGTGTGTGTGTGTGACTTCTTACCTGCATTTTTTAAAGCAGTTTTCTCCTTCTCTAGGCTCAATTGCTAATTCAAATTTTTTCTGAACTAAGCTCCAAGAGGGGTAAAGACTGACTGCTATGATGTCTCCCTAACACTACACACATAGACCAGAGAAGATCCCGCTCCCTTATCTCTCTGTAGCACACCCATGACCTGCCTTAACCCCTTAGTGACGGAGCTTTTTTGCTTTTTTTCCATTTTCGTTTTTTCCTACTCCCTTTTAAAAAATCGTAGCTCCTTTATTTATCCATCTATGTCGCTGTATGAGGGCTTGTTTTTGCGGGACGAGTTGTATTTTTCAATGGTGCTATTTATTGTACCATATAATGTACTGAAAAGCTTTTAAAAAATTGTAAGTGGAGAGAAATGAAATAAAAAACGACATTCCACCATCTTTCGTTGCGTCCTCTTTCTATGGCGCACAAACTGCAACAAAAATGACCGATAACTTTATTCTGTGGGTCAGTACGATTACTACAATAGCAAACTTATATATATATATATTTTTTTAGGTATTTAATTTTTTAAAATTATTTTCTGTCTCCATTTTCTTCGCACAATAACTTTTTTCTTTTTCCATCAGCATAGTTATGTGAGGGCTCATTTTGTGCGGGGCGTCCTGTCGTTTCCGTTGGTACCAATTTTGAATACAAACAACATTTTGTTCACTTTTTATTACATTTTTTTCTTGGAGCTAGGGTGACCAAAAAAGCAAATTTCTGGCGTTCTTTATTTTTTTTTTCAGACAACGTTCACCGTGTGGGGTAAATAATGCATTTCTTTGATAGATCGGACTTTTACGGATGCGGCGATACCAAAGACGTATTTTTGCTTTAATATTTAGATTCTTTGATTGCAGATATGGCAAAAGGCTTTTTTTTTCTACTTTTATTCCTTTTTTTTTTTTCCTAATAATTAGTAAAACTTTATTGAAATCACAGAGGTGAGGAGGAACTGTTGAGATGCAGGGCAACCCGCTGCCATGTCAGTGTGAGTTGTAATCCTGTATTGTGGGACGCACCTATCTATTGGCTGGCTTCTGTGATGTCGTTCACTTTGCAGATTTAGTTGCATGCAGTCGCTCCTCCCCAATCTGGGCTGGGTTGAGTGGGTGGCTGCATATAAGTCTGCAGTGGACAGTTTAGCTCCTCTGGTTTATAGTCTGGCTTGCTGCATATTGGTAGGTTCTACGGCCGTTGTGTCGGTCTTATGGCGACCGAGCCTGCTTAGCAGCTATCTTGCCTGCTTTGTACCTTTTATTAGGTATTGAATTTTGGGCTTTTTTCCAGTAAAACTTTATTGTTTTTATTTTTACACTTTCTTTTAGTCCCCAGGGGGGACTACAACCAGCGATGCTCTGATCGCTCCTGCAGTATGATGTAATGCCATAGCACTATATCATACTGCATTCTGACAGGCAGGCTACCAAGCCACCCCCCGGGGACGGCTTGATGGGCAGTCTGCCAAGACAGCCATTTGGTCTTTCAGAAGGCCCCTGGCTGCAATGACACCTGGACGATCTCACTGCGGGGGGCTATACGGGACCACCGAACATCGATTTGGGGATTTAAATGCCGCGGTCAGAATTGACAGTGGCATTTAAAGAGTTAATAGCCACGATCGGCCGCGCGACCGATAGCAGCTATGGCCCGCAGGTGTCAGCTTTAATAAACAGCTGACGCCCGCGCTGTATGGAGGGAGATAGCGACTAGTCCAGACTAATTTTGTGGGTCTAGTGGAAAAACAAGTATCCACATTTAACCCCTTAGTGACGGCGCTATCGACTTTCTACGTCCTGCTGTTGCAGGACGTGTATGGAGGGAGGTAGCGGCGCTATCTCCCTCCATACAGCGCGGGCGTCAGCTGTTTATTACAGCTGACACCCGCGGGCAATAGCCGCGCTCCGCCTTTCGGCCGATCGCGGCTATTAACCCTTTAAATGCCGCTGTCAATTCTGACAGCGGCATTTAAATCCCCCAAACATCGTTCGGGGGTCCCGCACGGCCCCCCCGCGGTGAGATCGTGGGAGCCGTGCAGGTGTCATGGCAGCCGGGGGCCTAATGAAAGGCCCCAGGGCTGCCTTAACAGACCTGCCTATCAAGCCATCCACACAGGGTGGCTTGATAGACTGCCTGTCAAAAAGCAGTATGACGTAATGCTATAGCATTACGTCATACTGCAGGAGCGATCAAAACATCGCATGGTAAAGTCCCCCGGGGGGACTTCAAAGTAAAGTAAAAAGAAAATCGATAAATTTTTATTTAATGGTAAAAGAAAAAGCTATAAAAGTTTAAATCACCCCCCTTTTGCCATATCTATTATTAAAAAATCTAAATCACAAAATCAAAATATGTATTTGATATCGCCACGTCCGTAAAAGTCCGATCTATCAAAGTAGCGCATTATTTTTCCTGCATGGTGAACGTCGTCCGGAAAAAAAACCCCGCCAGAAATACACTTTTTCAGTCACCCTGTCTCTCAGAAAAAACGCAATAAAAAGCGATCAAAAAGTCGTATGTATTCCAAATTGATACTATCGGAAACTACAGGACATCCCGCAAAAAATGAGCCCTTGCTCAGCTACGTCGACGGAAAAATAAAAAAAGGTATTGCGCACACAAAATGACCGCAGAAAATAATTGAAAAAAAATAAATATCTTAAAAAAAAAAAAAAAATGCAAGTACTACAGCAAAAAAAATACTATACAAGTTTGGTATCGTAGCAATCGTACTGACCCATAGAATAAAAATATCAGGTCGTTTTTTTTCCATTTCTCTCCGCTTAGAATTTTTTTTTTTTTTTGTTTATTCTTTGTTTATTGAAGGAAGTCAAATATGAACAACAATTCGTAACATTACAGGTAATAATAGTTGCATATAATCTTAGCTGAACAAAATCCAGAAACGAGATCGATTTTCCTTTATTATTTTTTTTAACGAGAAAAGTAGAAAGAAAGTAATAATAGAGTTAGAGTTGTGGGGTGCAGGAGAGGTGGGGAGGGCAAGAGAGGATAGAGGGCGGTGAAAAGGAAGGGGGGGGGGAGGGGGGGGATAGGGGGTAGGCACCTCTTGCATCTCCGGCGGTGTAACATTTATGAGAAAGAGGTATGAAACGTGTCAGTAATCAGCTTACGTCTTAATCGGCTGTGTCAACCTAAGATAATAGGCTATTCCAAACCCTACAGCTAAGTCTAAGAGTTAGTCCAAGAACTCCAAGTTTCCCTAAATTGTGTATGCGTTCTGTTTGCCCAGCTCGACAATTCCTCAAATCTACGGATTTCGTTGACTTTTGACAGCCACTGCGAGAAGGTGGGAGCTTGGGGTTGAAGCCAGTTTAAGGGAATAAGAGTTTTTGCTGCTGCTAGAAGGTGCGTGATCAAGTTTATTTTGGAGGGCTTGAAGTTTTCAGACGGTTTAGCAAGAAAGACATGCTCCGGGAGGAGGCTAAAGTCGCTGCTAGTTATGTCTCGTATCTTTGTCTCAACTTGATCCCAGAAGGGTTTTATTCGCGGGCAGGACCACCAGATGTGCACCAGAGAGCCGATGTGTTCACTGCATCGCCAGCATGTATTGGAGTTCGCGAGTTTGTAGGCAAAAAGCCATTCTGGAGATTTGTACCAGCGTGTTAGTAACTTATAATGATTTTCTTGCAATCTGATGCACCTGGAGTGTCCATGAGCGTTTTCTAAGATAGTTTTAACCTCTTTATCTGACAAATTAATCTTAAGTTCTGCTTCCCAGGATCTAATAAATGTGGGTCTGGTAATATCCTGCCGATCGATGAATTTCTTTTTGAGAGTTGAGAGTTTCCTGTTGTGTGTCTGTCTGGCTGTGGCCACTCTTTCAAAATCCGTCAGCGGGCGGGAGGATGAAAATGTTCTATTGAACCTATCAAGGGTTTTTGATAAATGCAAGGTCTGTAGATGGTCGAGAGGGGGATGCGGGACCAGAGCTAGTAGTTTTTCAGTGAGTTGTGTATCTCTGGATGCCCGATGAAACCACAAGTCGTTTATTGTAAGTTTGTTTAGAAGGGTCCAAAGTTTTTCTGTATGTTTATCCAGCTTTATGTTTAAAATCCCTGGAACAAGAGTTAAGGGTGTTATAGGAGAGGGGAAAGGAGCTAATTCTTCTTGTAGAAGGTCCCAAATCTCGCAGGCACCGCTTATAAGTGGGTCATTTGTAGCTTTTTTGTAAATTTTGCCTAAGGGGCACCATAAGTCCTTTGAGAAGGTTGTTCCATATGAGGCATGTGCCAGAGAGCTTACGACTTGGTTTTTAGATGGATTCACTAATTCAAGCCATCTGTTGAGCTGAATAGCTTTATAATATTTTTCGATATCTGGTAGGTTTATTCCTCCTCTCTCCCTTTTCTGTGTTAGCAATTTATGTGAAAGGCGAGGACGCTTGTTATTCCAGAGGAATTTAGAGAAGTTTGACTTAATGCATTTGAAGAATGAGTTTGGTAGGCGAATTGGAATCATTTGGAGTTTATATAGAATTTTTGGTACAATATATGTTTGGATCAGGTTTTTCCTGCCAAACCAGGTTAAGAATGGTAAGTTGTATGTTTTAAGTAACATCATCACTTCTTCTAGAAGAGGAGCGAAATTTTTATTATACAGATTCTCTAAGTTTTTTGTAATCCGTATCCCTAAATAGTCGATGTAAGTTTTGGCCCAGCTGAAGGGTGAGGATGCCTGTAGTGTTTTTACGGCTGTTACAGGGAGTGTGATGTTTAATACAGTAGATTTGGCGGCATTTATTTTGAAGTTTGAGACTGTACCATACAATTGCAATAATTCATTGATTTTGTTCAGGCTCTTTTCGGGATTTGTTAGAATGAATAATATGTCGTCTGCGAAAGCTAGAGTTTTTATTTGATGTTGGTCTAATTTTAGGCCTTGTATATCTTTGCTTTGTCTAACCATCTGCAGCAGAATTTCTATTGAGAGGATGAAAAGAGTAGGGGATAGGGGGCAGCCTTGCCTTGTTCCATTTGAGATTGAAAAAGGTGGGGAGAATATGTCATTGACTTTTATTTTTGCGTGCGGGTTCGAATATAGTGAGAAAATAGCTCGTGTGAGGGAGGGAGGGAAATTAAATTTATCTAATACAGCTCGCATAAAGGTCCAATTCACTCTATCAAATGCTTTTTCAGCATCAATACCTAGCAGGGCTAGGGGTAGTTTTTTATTCTTGGCGTATCTCATAATGTGAAGAAGGCGCGCAGAGTTGTCTTTCCCCTCTCGACCAGCCACAAACCCAGATTGTTCTTCGTTAATTAGCCTCGGTATTATTTTATTAATTCTTCTAGAAATTAGTTTGGCCCATATTTTGACGTCTAAATTTAGAAGCGAAATGGGTCGGTAGCTACTGCACAAATGGGGGTCCTTCCCCTCCTTATGTATAAGGGTAACGTAAGCTTCTTGGGCTTGTTTTGGTAGTTGTGCTCCCTCTAGTAGGGCGTTGAAGGAGGAAACCAATTGAGGTAAGATAATTCCCTGATATTTTTTATAATATGCCAGTGGGAGGCCGTCTGGCCCAGGGCTTTTATGTTGTGCGAAGCTGTTTAAGACAGATGTGAGTTCCTCTAAAGTTACTGGTTTTGTTAAGTCGCAGGCCTCTTCCTCGTTCAGTTTTGGGAGAGCTAATGGGGCAAGTAGGTCCTCAATTTTTTTCTTTTTATCTTCTAGTTCAGTGTTGTCTAGTTTGTTCAAATTATATAGGTCTGTGTAGAACTCTCGAAAAGCTTGAGCTATTTTTATGGAACTGTGATGTAATTTTCCCGCTCCGTCAGCAATTGTGGGGATGTATGTTTTACTCCTCGCTTTTTTGATGTATGAGGTCATGAGTCTACCTCCCTTATTGCCGTGTGCATATAACTGGTGTTTAAAGTATAGTAGGGATTTAGCGAATTTATTATTTAAAATATCTTTGAGTTTTTCTCTAAGCGCTGTTAATTTAGGTTGGGCTTCTTGTGCTTTTTTTTGTTTTGCTATCCGTTCTAGTATAGAAATCTGTGAAAGTATGTCGTCAATCTCCTTTTGATTACGTTTTTTCTGAGTTGCTCCTAGGGCTATGAATATACCTCTGATCACCGCTTTGTGAGTCTCCCAGACCAGCGGTTGTTTGTCTTGAGTTTGAACGTTCTCTTTAAAGAAAAGGTCCAAATTTTTAGCTATTTTTTCCGCTATTTCCTGGTTTTCCAGCAGAGATTCGTTTAGTCTCCATGACCAGTTTTTGCTCACTGAGCTCGGTTTGGTAAGAGAGACTGTTACAGGTGCGTGATCAGAGATTGTTATGTTTCCTATATTCGGGTTTTTTATTTGGTGCATTGAGGCTGAGGAGATAAAGATATAATCAATTCTTTGATGCGATTTATGTACTTGGGAATAGAATGAGTAGTCTTTAACTGTCGGGTTAAGGGTTCTCCAAACATCAATGACTTGAAGGTTTTGGAGTGAGCTAATTAATTTTTTCCGCGCTTTCTGAGATATCTGGGATTTCCCTGAGGATGAATCTAGAAGGGGGTTTATGGTGAGGTTAAGGTCAGCTCCTATTATTATCTTGCCCTCTGCAAATAATTTGAGTTTGTTTAAAGCTTCCAGCAGCCATGCAATCTGATTTTGATTAGGAGTATAGAGATTTACCAGAGTATATGTTTCGGAGTGAATTTTACCCTTTAGGAAGAGCATTCTCCCTTCTGTGTCTGATAATTTTTTCTCAAGGACGAACGGAACCGAGGAGTGAAGTGCTATAGCAACTCCTTTGGACGCGCTTGAGGGGTGGTTGTTAAAGTGCCATTTATCAAATTCTTTTTTAGAAAGTTTTGGGGTATTTTCACCTTTGATGTGAGTCTCCTGTAAGAAGACTATTGAGGATTTTAATTTTTTAAGGAGCCACCTTATTCTACTTCTCTTTTGAGGTGAGTTCATACCTTTTACGTTTAGGGTTGTGATTTTGTATTCTTCCGCCATTATGGGTTGAGGTGCGGGTGAATACGTTTATGCTGCAAGTACCAAAACAGCCAAACGTATTATTTTGGCTGGGTTAGGTGTGGTCTTCGAGTTGGGTAATAGAAGGGGAGGGGGGAAAGAAGGAGTCTGAGGGAGGAAAGAGAGGGGAAAGAGAGACAGGGAAAGGGAGAGAGAGAGAAAAAAAAATTGATTGAATTGAAAAAAAAAAAAACAAGGGATTCTATGAGAGTGTTCCCAGTGGAGTCCGGGAGTAAGATAGAAAAACAATCCTTCTCAAAACGAGGAAAAGGATCGTAAAACTAAGTGTATTAAGTGTTGTAGGTGGAACGTGCCCTACTTAATGCATAGAAGTGCTAATAAACAACATGAAATTTTCTTAGCATGCTAAATTCTTGCATAGTTATGTCTGTGCATAAAAACATCATGTCAAGTATCAAGTATCTCCAAAATACAAACTAACATTGCAGGTGTGCGCGTGACCACCACCCGGCCCCCCCGATACACGCCGCGGGGGAGGAGGGGCGGGAAGGAGGCCAGGCGCAACCACCAATGCGTACATTGAACCAATAAGGTAAATCTTCCGAAGGCTCGCCGAAGGGGCCTCGACTCACAGTGTCGCCAGGAGGCGAAAAGGAGCAAAAAAAAGAAGAAGAAAGGCTCCAGCGCCAACTGGGCCGGGCCCATCTCAAATATAACAGGCGAGCGTGATTATGTCTGTGCATAAAACATCATGTCAAGTATCAAGTATCTCCAGAATACAAACTAACATTGCAGGTGTGCGCGTGACCACCACCCGGCCCCCCCAAATACACGCCGCGTGGGAGGAGGGGCGGGAAGGAGGCCAGGCGCAGCCCACCAATGCATACACTGAACCAATAAGGTAAATCTTCCGAAGGGTCGCCGAAGGGGCCTCGACTGGCAGAGTCGCCAGGAGGCGAAAAGGAGCAAAAAAAAAGAAGAAGAAAGGCTCCAGCGCCAACTGGGCCGGGCCCATCTCAAATATAACAAGCGAGCGTAATTATGTCTGTGCGTAAAACATTGTGTCAAGTATCAATTAACTCCAAAATACCAACTGACACTGTAGGTATGCGCGTGACCGCCACCCGGCCCCCCCAGACACACGACGCGTGGAGGGAGGAGCGGGGAGGAGGCCAGACGCAACCCAACAATGCATATATGAAAACAGCAAGTCAACTCTTCGGAAGGGTCGCCGGATGGGCCTCGGCTCGCATCATCGCCAGGAGGCGAAGAGAAGTAAAAGGCAGAAGACAGGTTCTAACGTCCGCTGGGTCGGGCCCGTCTCAAATATAAGAAACGGGCCAATCGGAGAGTGTCACATTTCCGAGACCAGGCAACACCTTCACCTTTATGTCGTATCATAGCCTTGTGGTGACTAGTCTCCGAAAGGGCGCCACAAAAATTAAGTGTAATTAAACAGGTGGTGGTGCATGGCGGTACTTATCAGAGGTAGATCAAGTCTCTTGTTCTAGCTTTGTCTTTCCCTCCAAGGCGAATTCGGGTTCGCTGCAAGCGTGTCTCGAACGGGTCCTCTACTGCGTATGAGAGGGTTGAAAAGAAGGAAGGGGAAAGAAAAAACACAGGGGACCGGGGAGTCAGAGATAAATTGAAGTTAGTTTAAGTCATACACATTCTGGATATGATAGTTCCAAAGGACGACAGGTCTATGTCAGTCAGGTGAGCTGCATCTTCTGCTTCAGCTCTGACACCCTTCGGTTTCTCAACCATCTTGCAGTATGGGGGTCTCAGTACTCTGTGCCTGCTGGAAGTCGAGTCTGGCTCTGGATCTCCTATTTTTGGGGGATTTGGAGCGTGAGACGGTCTTCCAAGGGGTCTGCTTCTCTAGTCTCCGGTCCCCATCTCTCCCCCCCAGAGGCATCCATGAGGTGATCTGGATTGGCGAGATCCCCAGCACACTCCAAGCTTTCTCCAGATCAGCCGGAGTGTGTATGGTGATCCGTTTACCGTCTTTCTGAATCGCCAGGCCGAAAGGAAAGAGCCATGCGTACTGTAAGTTCTTTGCTCTAAGTGCCTCAAGGAGGGGTTTAAGTTGCCTTCTCTTTGCGAGGGTAGAAGGAGCCAGATCTTGGTATATTTGGAAGACAACGTCCTGATACTTTAATTGGCCTCTGTCTCTAGATGCTGTTAATATTGCATGGGTATCATTGAAAGAGAGTAGGCCGCAAATTATGTCTCTCGGAGGATCTCCGGTTTTTGGTTTGGGTCTTAGGGCTCTGTGAATTCTCTCAATGATGATCTGGCTGGCTCGTTCTTCGCCTAAGAGGTCGGTGAATATGGTTGCGGCAGCACTTCTCAAGGCATCAGTTGAAATAGACTCCGGAATACCCTTAAGTCTAATGTTTCGTCTACGGCTTCTATTTTCTTGATCCTCAATTAAGACTAAGGCTCTGTCAATCTGGTCTCTTTGTGTATCTACATGGTCGGTCAGATCGTTTGTTTGCGCGATGAGATCAGTGTATGTATTCTCCAGATCTTCAACTCTGTTACCTATTTGGTGGATTTCTGTTTTTATTTCTGTCAGTTCTTTCAGTATAGGATGTAGCGCCTGCGCTAGCGCTTTTTTGAGAAAGTTCTTGGTTATACTCGATCTATGTGCACTGCTACATTCTGTATCATTGTCGCTGTCAATATCAGAAGCCGACATATTATCGTCTTCTGTAACCGGCGGTGGGTTTTTCTTGGAAGGGCCTGCTGGAGATTGAGCGCTACGTTTCTTTAAAAAGCGCTGTAAGTCGGGTTGGTTCTTGGAATTTATCTGCTGTCCGGGCGTAGAAACTGCTTTATCTTTTGTCTTTACCATTTTGGAGATAGCTAAGGCTAAGACTCTTGCGTAGGGCACGGTTTAATATGAGTTTTTTTTTTTAGAACATGGTCATTCTACTGCTTTCCCCTTTTTTTTTTTTTTTTTTTTTTTTTTTTTTATAGGGGGAAGAGTATTTGGGGCACACTCCTGTTTCTTTAATAGAGATGGGGAGATAAGGAGGTAGGTGGTTTTGGGAGGTGGGGGACGTGGGCCACCTCTGCAGGAAGAGAGTCTGTGCAGGTCAGTACTGTCTATGAGAAGCACTCTATGTGTGGTACAGAGTGCCCTCTAGTTGTGACTGTCGGCTGGATGTCTGCCTCAGTTCTGGGCTGGAATCCTGCTGTGCTTATGGGTGAGCACTGTCTCCTCCTGTGGAAGGCACTGGCCTCCTTTGCTGGGAACGGAGAGGTAAGCGGGGGCTCCTGTCCCTTTAAGGCTTATGTGTGACAGCCTTATGTGTGGTTTGCAGGTGCCGGCTTACCGTTATGGTTCCCGCGCCCGCCGCCGTCACGGAGCTCCTTATGCCTATGCTGTGTCAGCTCCGGCTCCACCGGTGTATGTGGCAGGGCAAGGAAGCTTCCTTTGCCTTTACAGAATGCTCCGGTTTCTTTCGCTCGCCGGCGTGCAGGCCGCGGTCTCTTGCGGCCGAAAATCTAGCCCCCGGCTCCGGCCTGTCAGCTAGGCCTCAGCTGCCGTAGCTCAAAGCGGCTTCTGCGGAATCCCCGCTCCGGTCTCGACGCTCCCGATGTCTCCGGGAGGACTTCTTAAAGCTTGAGAAGCCTTAGATGAGTGGAGAGGATGTCCCCAAACTTAGTTTTTAGGGTGTTCTCCAGCGGGCTCTCTCTCAGTGCGGCTTCTCAGTATGGTGGTTAGGCCACGCCCCCCGCTTAGAATTTTTTAAAAGCTTTTCAGTAAATTATATGGTACGATAAATAGTGCCATTGAAAAATACAACTCATCCCGCAAAAAACAAGCCCTCATACAGCTACGTCGATGGATAAATTAAGGAGCTACGATTTTTTAAAAGGGAGTAGGAAAAAACAAAAATGGAAAAAAGCAAAAAAGCTCCGTCACTAAGGGGTAAAAGAGCTCTTATTTTTAGGGCCACTTACCCCCTATTTTTAAAAAACTGATAATTTTAATAGCAAACTAATCAACAAAATTCTGAAATCCATACCTTAATTAACTTCAGTAATCACTTCTTATATAAAACATAAATAACCGTATTACACCGAGATCGTGCAAAACATTTATGAAACTTGATTTTTTGGACATTTGACCACTATTATAGGAATTCTGGCCACGGTGCACAGGTGCGAATATCGTTGGCTCTCAGTGGGGCGACTGGAGGAGATTTCTCTTCCAGCTCTCCCCTGCCCCTCTCCATTCACTTAACACAGCAGCCGCTATTTACACTGAATGATCATCATTCATGATTTTCTGCAGCCTAAACGATGAGCAATGATCCTGAACAATCAGCGTTCCTGGTAAATAGCAGGCTGCAGTACTGAACTGTCGCTATGTTAAGTGAATGGAGAGGGGCGGGGGAGAGCGAGGTGTGAAATCGCCTCCAGCCGCTTCGGCCCCCTGCTGGCCACACTGTCACAGAGCCAGAGATACTCGCTCATGTGCAGCAGTACGGGAGGAAGTACTTGCGGGAACGAGTGTTAGGCATCGTTCGCCCGACATTCGTCCCATGTAAATGGGGCTTTAGCTGTGTGCAGCCCCACAGGACGCTGGCCACCAGTTTGTATGGGGTAACCAGACAGATGTAGGCTGGGAGTGATCACCCCCTTTAAGTCTGCCCAGCCGAATCCTCTTCTTCCTGTGAGGCAGTGTCTTGCGCAGCTACATGAATCATCCTCCTCCTAAGGGTGCATACACACAGATGATGTTTCCATCCGAAAAATCTGTCCTAAAATCAGACAGCAATAGTACCCATCTGTATGAATAGTCCGCAGCATGTCCTATTCTTGTCTGACTTCCAGGAGAGAATAGCACATGTCAATGTGCTGTGTTCAGCACATTAGATAGCACACGGGCAAGAATCTCAGGCACAACTTTTTTAACCCCCGTGTACATGTAACTTGGCTCTGTCTCCTCCCCTCTGTTTTTCTGAGGCACTGTTGCCAGCCTATTGGCACCCGTGCAACCCAATTGCTCAGTTTTGCATTTATGTTATGAGCCTGGCACTGGGGCTGTTTTTATTAGCTTTGTTCTGGTACAGTATTTATTCACTGAGCTGTTCTGGTGGGTGTGTGCTGCTAGTTTGATAGTCAGAATACAGGTAGACTGCATATTAGTGCAATATATTTTGCTTTCTCTCCTTATAATTGGGTGACATCAAAAAACATTGTGCACAAGGTGCCATTCAACGTACGGCCGCCACGGAGCACACCTGCAAAAGCAACAGCATGGAGGACAATATACCGCAGTGCTAAGCCATTCCAGTACTGGGGCGAGATAAAGCAATTACTGTGCGATATTAGCCATGTGTGTCTGTGCCTTTCTGCCTCTTCCCCCCTTTAGCATCAACCCTTCTCCTCTCTTCGGTTTTTGTAGATTTCTATGAGCTGCAGCTGTAATTTCATCTCCTTTTGTATGGACTTAAGCAGTATATTCAGAGTGATCAGTGTGGGAGGCAGGAATGCAAGTGGCTATTATGTGTTAAAAAAAAGTCATTTTGTTAAAAAAAAAGAAAATTACAAACTTTCTTGTTTTTGCTTAACGGGAACCTGTCGGTATGTTTGAGCCTCATAAACTACATTATGGAGCTCAAAGTTGAGGGAATTGAGGGTCCAGGTAGTTGGTTCTCATAATCAGAGTCCCCCTTTTCACGACAAATCAGCACACACACACAGGGTGACTCTTTCCCGAAGGCTGTGACAGATCAATGAGAGAGTGTGTGCACACAGCCTTCTGGAATGAGTCACCCTGTCTTTTTTGCACAGATTTCTTTTGGGGGGGCACAGCAGTGGAACGTGGGACCTAGTGAATATGAGACCGCTCCCCAGACCACCTGTTTTCTCACCTTCGGGCCCCATAATGTAGTTTATGGGGCTCAAATGTGCTGACCGATTCCCTTTAAACTAAGTATTGATTTATGAAAAAATTTCAGTTGCTCTTTAAAAAGGTATTACAGTAAATAAGTAATTTTACAGTATGCTTTCTTATCTATTTCAGGTAGTTTTCAAAATCTCTGCTTGTTGTCACTGAATCTGAACTTTCATTGTTTACTTCCAGTAGGTAAACATCTGTCCTGGTTATGTGACAAATAGGTGCAGTGGTCATTACAAGGCACATCTGATGACTGTACTGTAATGAAACTCTAATCAGATGGTCACATGACAAGGGCAGATTATTTTACAGTACTATACTGCTATATGAATGTGTACATAACTAGTCCCTGCCCTCCAGCAGCTGTGGTCCCCAGGACTGATTTTAGCTCAAGGTTATAGAACTACCTGTGCTTTGCTATAAACATTATTTGCACGACTATACAGAATTCCTTAGATAACTGTAATTACAGGTTAATCATTTTTCCACTTTAGAGCTCCAAAGAAGAGATAATAAGGTGGGAAGAAGGCAAAAAATGGCAAACTAAATTAGAAGGAATGCGCACCAAGCTTCGAGATAAAGAGAAGGAAGTAGAGACACTAACAAAACAGCTGACGACACTCAAAGATCTATATTCCAAGTGAGTTCTCAGGGCAGGTTTATTGACTGCATTCAAAAATATTTTTTTTGCTTTCCAGTTGGGTATCTGACCTGTTCCTGATTTCCTTCGTTGTACATTTCTCATACTGAATGAATGGTTTCTGCCATTTAAACAAGATGTCTCTTAAACGCAAAAGAACACATAAAACGTGTGTACCTTTTACAGCACAGGTCAAGATGCACATTTAGTTACAGTTCATCATTTAAATCCGTGCCCTGCCAAGAGTTTGGGCATAAGACATTCGGTGGGGAACTTAAAGTGTGTATTCCCATAAGACAGTTTCCATATGTGTATCCCTGCAGCCAGGCTTAATTTTCTTGTGCAAATTTTAAGGAAGTCTACAAGCAGTTTTACTGATGCAGAACTGCTGACAGCTCTATGTAGAGTCAGGGAAGCACTTAAGTGAGAAAGGCCCCATTCTGAGCAAGAAGCTGTATAAGGTGTGTTTATGACTAGAGATGAGCGAGTATACTCGCTAAGGCACATTACTCGAGCGAGTAGTGCCTTAGTCGAGTATCTCCCCGCTCGTCTCTAAAGATTCGGGTGACGGGTGAGTTGTGTCGGGAAGCGGGGGGAAGAGAGGGAGAGAGATCTCCCCTCCGTTCCTCCACGCTGTCCCCCGCCACTCTCCGCCCCTCACCGGCCCCCGAATCTTTAGAGATAAGCGGGAAGATACTCGGCTAAGGCACTACTCGCTCGAGTAATGTGCCTTAGCGAGTATACTCGCTCATCTCTATTTATGACCTAATACAGGAGTGTTTGCAAAAATGCTGACAGGCTCCTTTTTAAATCAAGGAACTTGGCCCGGATTGAAAATGATTCTGTTGTTTACAAGGTAGCTCATATTACAGCCTATATGCACAAGGGTGATACATTTGCTGCACTATGGTTACCCTACTACAAACAAACTGTATGTTAAGCCTGATTCTGCAGTGATGCATTATTCCTTTACTCATTTACTCCTCAGTACTATACAGCCATCTGTGGTCAGCAGGTCAGTATTCACGCATAGCAATGTATCAGTGAAAAAGACTTCTGAACTGCATTTTCTCACAGAAATCAGAGTTTGCAGAGCTATGTCCATGTGAAAGAAAATAGGGGAGGAAACATTGGCACAATCTAAAGCAATGGGAGAAGGCAGTTGTGAGAGCGAGACCTTGTTACACAGGGAACACCCACTAAGCTCTGAACTTGAATCCCCACAAGCAGACCTCTCAGAGAAAGTAGCCTTTTATGTAGTGCATCTTGAACCTCTCTGGGTACACACACAACTTACAAATCATTTGATAAAGGTGCACATAAGCTTTTCAAAGAAAAGTTCTGCAGTAACTACAGTTCCTGACCTATACCTTGTATAATAAGTATCTTTCATGTCTAAATATATAGTTTTTGATATTGCGTGACTTAGCTGGTTTTTAGTGCTAATAAGTGTATGTATTCTATCGTAGAGCTGACCAGGAGAAAATAGTGTTACAAAAAAGACTGAAATCTCGAGGTATAACTGCGGATCAAGTAGTAGGAGTAAGAGCTGTGGAGTCGGAAAGAGAAATTGAAGAACTTCGGAAGAAGAACATTGAATTAGAAAATGAAATGTCTTACATGAAGTATGAACTTTTTCTATTCAATTAATTTATGATAATTTATAATAGTTGATATTTGATTATTTTTTTTATTCAATAATTTTTATTGAGTTTTGATTTTTTTTTTTTCACGCATAAACCTACATTTCTAACCTCCTTCCGCCTCCCCCTTACCCCAAATCCTCCCTCTTCTCTCTATCTGTCACATTCCAAACAGTTAGTTCAGTTTATAACACCATACACATCAACATATTAGACGATAATTATTTCAGTTGATACATAATGTCCTTGGATGTAAAGAGTCCTTTTCAATGGTATCTTGTAGTATGATCTCCTCTTCCGGAGAACACAGGGAATCTGCCTGTAACGCTATATCAAGTACACAAGTATAGCATATGACCCATATAGCATATTTACCATATATTTACCATATTAAGTTTGTGTCCCCATTACCATCCACTGCAACAGAGCAGCTATACAACTCTCATTCCTAGGCTGGGTTAGCATTATAATCTAGTTGTTAACTGCTAGTCCCTGATTTCCTACTCCAGGCGTAGTCAGCCATTTCCCGCATATCTTGTCATATTTATGGCCAGTGTTTCTTTTGAGATATATCCCTTTTTTCCAGGGTAATAGATAATTAACTTTAGTTTTAAACTCTCCTTCTGTGGGGGGGTCAATGTTAGGCTATCAGTTTTCTTGCTATATAGAGTAACTTCACCACTGCTATTTGTTCTTGTTCCTCTATTGGTAGATCACTCGCATAACCGAGTATGCATACTAGTGGAGAAAGATCTAAATTAATTTTATATACAGTATTGATTAATGAGTGTACATCCATCCAATTTCTGTTTAATTTTGGGCATCTCCACATCATGTGTATTAATCCTGCACTTTGGATCTTCCATCGCCTACATAGCCGTTTTGACATTTGATTGATTCATCTTTAGATATACAGCAATTAGACTTCACACCTGTTATGGGAATAAATATCATATTCCATGAACTTCACTGTCTGCTCCAAATTGGTTAGAATGAGAAGTAGCATGCAGGCAAATGTATCGGAGTCTGACTCCATGTGGGTCATTCTCTAGTACACGTCTAATTAATTCACATCATAACGGTATAGATATAGTTGGACATGATGCATCAATACACATGTACTCCCCCAACATCATAACAACTCATGATTGGCTTAGTATGTAATGACTCTATGATGTACATATCTTAACGCCCCAAGTTATATGCCGCTACCAAACACGTACCGTATTTTTCGCTCTATATAAGACGCACTTTTTTCCCCTCCAAAGTTGGGTGAAAAAGTCAGTGCGTCTTATAGAGCGAACGTGCCGAGATCAGACCCGGCCGGAGATGAAGAGGATCGCGAATCCTTCTCACTGAGCTGCCGGCCGTTTGCATACAAAGCCAGCACAGCAGTAGAGCAGAGCGGCCGCACAACAGCTGATTGCTGGGGGCGGGGGAGGAGCAGGGAGCAGAGCGGCCGCACAACAACTGGTTGCTGGGGGCGGTGGAGGAGCAGGGAGCACAGCTGACCGGCCCGTACAACAGCTGATTGCTGGGGGCGGGGGAGGAGCAGAGAGCAGAGCGGCTGGCCGCTACAGCAGCTGATTGTGGGGGCGGGGGAGGAGCAGGGAGCAGAGCGGCCCGTACAGCAGCTGATTGCTGAGGGCGGGGGGTGAAGCAGGAAGCTATTGTACAGACAGGCAGCTCCTGCTAGATTGCCGACAGTGTGAAAGATAGCAGGTCTGCTCCACACCAGCACCCATACAACAGCTGATTAGTGAGAGGGAGCTGCTGCTCCCCCCTGCCTCAGCAGTCAGCTGTATGTACAGACACTCTCACATCTGCCAGCTACATAGGAGAGGGAGGGGGAGGGGCAGAGGGAGAAAGAGCTGCCTGTATTGTGTATATATTTGTGCCTAGTTATGCATAACCATAATGATACATGCCATGCAGGGTTCCAGGAAAGTTGGGTGACAACTAATTGAATCATCACATTGTCACTCAGCTCTTCCAGGATCCTGAATGCCAACTGCAGAGTTATGTAAGCATGCATACCACATGCATTGTCATAACTATTCAACGTGGGATTCGGGGCTCCTGGAAAGCTGGATGACAAGTAATTAGATCACCATTACATTTATACTCAGCTTTCCTGGATCCTGAATGACAGGTTGACCTAGTGGTATATACTTCATTCCGAGGCGGTACTACTGCTCTTTATTCCTCCTGTAATACCTCCCTCACTGCCTGGTCTGGGGAGTTCAAAATATTTTTCTCCTATTTTCCTCCTCTAAAACCCAGGTGCGTCTTATCATCCGATGCGTCTTATTCCTAAAACTCAAGTAGCACAGACTTTATTAATATCCCTGCCTGGAGCAAGGTATGTGAGAGAGAAGATAAGAAGCAGCCCCCCCTTCATGAGAATGAGCATCCCAGGTCCTTCTTGTGAGAAACACATCTAGAGACCGTCCTGGGAACCATGCGTAGGAGAGTGTGTTGGAGATGGCGCACAAGCATCCAATACACACACACCAGTGTACAATATTGAACCAGTTAACCATTTAACTGCTAGCTATTTCCTAGATAGATAGATGTGTGTAATCTAAAATATATATATATATATATATATATATATATATAATATAATGTATGTATGTTTGCCTAGGCCAATGTAAGAAACACATATATCATTAGTATAACACACCTATAAACCTTTCTCATGGATTAGTCATGCACCTACCTCGTTAATACTTGACACAGAGGCCAACAGCTTCCTTTTCCATCTAGAAAATACAATTCAAAAAGTGTTTTCCAAAAATTATATAAATGGCTCCAAAAACAGTGAAAGTGAAATTTATTAATTCAGCTTTATACTTCTGCTCAGCTTTACCACCATCACTTTCCAGTTCTAGCACCCCATCCTCTGTTTTACCCAGCAACAGAATGAGGCTGTCACTTGGGGCAATCACAAGAAACCCATTTTAAAAATTGCATGGTTACTGTAAAAGAAATAGATGCTTTCAACAGTTTATAGAAACTAAAGTATCATTGGTCTAGCCAAAGTGCTTACATGGTTTTTAATATGTGTATTGTTTGTATGACTAAGTTACATATGTGTGAGGCTTTTCACAAACACTGTCCACTTGTTCCTCTGCTACCGGTGCTTCTAAAACTTTTCCCTTTCCATAAACAATCAGTGTTCTGAAACTTCTTGCTTCATGGGCGCTCACCTGATGCTGACATCACAGAAAGCTGCAGTCTCAAAAACGTTTATCCCAATTCTATGCTACTATGCATATTCCGTGTCTACCTGTTTAATGGTTTTGGTTCTATATAATGTTGAAAGTGTGTATTTCTTTTCTAGTAAGCATCTATATACATCACTGTGGAGAAGTGTAACATAAGAGTAGCTTTGTCTTGTCAGTCTGCTTTGCATTTCCCACATCACACTAACTCGGCATCCAAACCATAAGTGGCACACAGATTCCCTGAAGTGCTCAGTCCTTCTGTAAGAAATACGCATAATAAAGTGATCTTGAAATACTGTCGCCTGTATGAAAGCGCTTGGATTGCTGCTTTCAGCTTCTATATATTCATTAGTGACTTGTACTGTGTGATCTGTACACTGCGTAGTAGGCATGCATTAGCTCATATCTTTTTTTATTTCTAATGAGCATCTCTTCTTCTATAGAGAAGAGATGTGTAGATCAGTGCAACATTCATAAATGGTTATGGAATGAAATCCACCAGTAGACGCCATTTAAAGATATAGACATACGGCAGCACCAGTATACAGCTTTTTTTCAACATTGTTGTTCCTACTTTCTCACTTGCTTCTTTTAGAGAAATTGGAAGAACCTCCAATCTGTTTATACGAGTATCGGTCTCATTGCTGGACTTTCTACAGTTGTTTCTGAATTCTTATGATTTTTGCAAGCGATAGGGCTTAGATAAATGGGAATGAAGCCATTAAAAGTCATGGGTTTCATAATTCAGCGTTTTCTCGCACCGCTCATAAATCACGCGATTTTCTCGACAGTGTGAAGGCAGCCATACTGTATGTACAGTTGCAATCAAAATCATTCAATTCCCATTGAAAATCAGGTTCACTTGCAAACTGTATGAACTTTCAGCTATTTGATAAAAAAAATAAATAAATAAAACACGAACAATATAAATCACTCAGTACAATTAATATAACAAGGGGAGTCTCCAAATTCAAGACAGAATGCTACATTTAATGACTACAAGTCTCAGAATTATTTAACCCCTTCATGACTGGTGTCTTCAGTACTTGGTAAAGCAATAATGTGATCCGTAGCTAGACACAAGCTTCTGGCAGCATTTCTGGGGAATCTTGGCCCATTCCTCATGGACAATAGTCTCCAGTTCACTAATAAGGCTTGCAAGCTGCAACCGCTTTCTTCAGAACCCAACATAGATTTTCTATTGGGTTCAAGTCAGGCGACTGTGATGACCATTCCAGAATCTTCCAGGACTTCTTCTGAAACCATCCTTGGTGGACTGAGAGGCATGCTTGGAATCATTGTCATGTTGGAAGGTCCAATGAAGCCGAAGTTTCTGCTTCCTCACATAAGGCATGATGTTTTCTCCTAGGATTTCCTGATGCTAGATTAATTCCATCTTGCCCTCCACACTCTGCAAGTTTCCAGTGCCGGAGGAAGCAAAGCAGCCCCAGAGCATCACCAAGCCACCGTCATGCTGCATTGTAGGCAGGGGGTTCCTTTCATCAGTCCTTCTCCAGACATACCACTGATCCATAGGCCTGAAAGGTCCAGTTTTGTTGCCAATGATCCACAGAACATAATCCCAAAACTTCTATGGCTTATTTATATACTTTTGAACATATTAGAGGCAACTTTTTTTGTGCTTTGGGGTCCATAGATTAGTACATGTTGGAGTTTAGGCATGAAGCCCTTCAGTGTTTAGTATGTGCCAGCTGCCACGATTTCTTGCTGCGGGTCTTTTTGCAATCACTTGAGGATTTTTAACCACCTGCCTCCTCAGACATCTGGTAGCAGCAAGTGATCACTTTATCTTACTGCCACATCCAGAGAGTGTTGTAACCAGTGTTTCTTTAACTTTAAACCTCCGAATTATACTTCCAACTGTATTTACCTAGGAACATCAGTGCCTTTACTATATTTTTGTAGTCTTTTACATCAGGCAATAATTTCTTCTCTTGCCTTTTTAGGCCTCACCCTTCACTTAACCATATTTCTAATATGCAATTAAACATCACAGTTAACAAAGTCCTAGCCAGTCCGGGTATTTAATGTGTTTTATCTTAAGCACACCTGATGTAACCAATGAAGCCTTTTATTAGTTACATCAGGTGTACTTGAGATAACACCAGATTTACAGATGTGTGATCTTGTAAGGAATTCTGTTCATTAGACTGTGGTAGTAATTAAGTGGAATTTTGTGTTGAATTTGGAGAAACCACTTGTTATATCAGTTCTGGTGAGCTATTTAATTTGTTCTTGTTTGATTGTTTCTTTTGCAAACAGCTGAAAGTTTGTAAATTTTGCAAATAAACCTAATTTCAAGGGGTGAAGAATTTTGATTGCAACTGTAATGGTGCTGTATTTAATTAATGAAAACTGTTAGCAACGCATTATGTTAAGAAAAAATATATCTAGTTCTAGTACTGATGATCTGTCGTCTTTTGTGAAATCAGGTCCAGTGATCACTTCACAAAGTCAATTCTAGTGACCATATCTAGAAACCGCTCTAGCACTGAGTGTATAGTTGTAGGACCATCAGATTTAGATTATGCCATTAGTTAACGAATGACCACTACATGTAGCATCACTTAGGATTGCTTATAGCTATGGTTTCCAGACCCGTGACCATGTGTAAAATCTTTAAAGATAGGCACATTGCTAAGAACATTTTAATAGTGTCTTTTTAGTATCCACCATAATATTCCTTAATCTAGCATGTATAGTTTCAATTATTTGAATCTGACATAAAGGTCACTAAATTAAATGTGATATATTGTGACCCTCCCATAAAGTCACCGCACATATTATGCACAGTGTAAAAAAAAATCAGACTTTCTTCTTGTAATTGGTTTAAGAATAACAGCTTAAATGCATCACTGGAATTAATTTGCCAGGTTAATGTCTGAAGAATAGAGGGTACTGGAGATTCTTGAGATAATTAGAGACATTACACATGGATGCACAATGTAATAATTTGGTTGGGAAAGCCTAACCTCTGCATATAAGCAGAGAGATATATTATTGTTAACCTTGTCGCAAAGGATGAAGAAAAATACTGCACTTGCTTTTTAAAGGAACACTAAACCTAGAATTGAATAATAAACTTCAGCAAGAAATATAGCTGCCCTCACTATTCGTCAGATTGCAGCATCCTCTGCAAGATCCTGAAACTAAGGGTCCTCTAGAAATCCTGCTGAGAACAAAGGCGTTAAAGAGAACCTATAGATTCATATTGAACCAAAAAGAGTTCTTAAAATAGATGTCATTAAAAAATGTTACAAAGCAAGCATACCATTAAGTAAATTACCCAACTCCCACAGAAGTCAAGGCCGAATTTCCCTTTTGTTGATTCCTACAATCACTTACGCCAACACACATTGTCAGGATGTGAGATCTTTGTATATATCGCAAGATGTTGCAGCTCTGAGCGCTGTCAGCCACCTAAATACAGTAGTTACCAATCAGCAACTGCTGCATTACTGTATTAATTAGTAACTGCTGCATTAAAGCAGCAGTCTGCACTGGTTTAGTCACAGCCGCAATCTTGGTGCTGCGGTAAATTATTGGAATATGCTGTATATGCCAAGAAACCCATGACTTGGAAGTAAACCTCGTACTCATGGGGGGTGTCATGATTTATTTAATGGTGTGGCATTTTTTTAAATAGATTTTTTTTTAATTACATCTATTTTAAAAACTACTGATTTGGGGGATCTACACACATTTCAGTGATTAGTTTCTATTGTCTCCTGTTGATCTGTTGCATTTTCGGTTGGTGACTGACTGAGGTTTAACAAATGGAGTAAAGAAGAAAAAAATTTGCACAATCTGTAGTGTGGATTTTAAATCCTCAGTGTGTCAACTTTTTTACTGCAGATTTTAAAGGGGTTTTTCGAGCAAATCCTATTCATGATCTATCCCAGCATAGGTGATCAATAGTTGTTCAGCTGGGGTTTACTGCTCAAGACCCTGGCCAATCAGCTGATCTGACACCTGTTGTGAGCCCCATAATACACAGGAGTATGAAGCAGAAGCAGTTAGCTCCAACCAACCTCTGTGTAGTGGCTGTGGCTCATAATTGCAGGTGCAGATGTCAATTACTTTAATGGGATTTAGAATTGCATTTACCAGCGACGGCCACCACACAGGAGTCAGAGCTAACTATTTTTGCTGCGTACCCTGCATGTTGTGGCTCTGACAAGGGGCGTCCGATCGGCTGATCAGCCAGGGTCCCAACCGTCGGGCCCCAGCTGACAAACTGTTAATGACCTATCCTCAGGATAGTTCCTTAATAGCATTTGCGGCACATCTTCAGTGGATTTTAGTGCAGTTTTTGCAGCTTTGAATCCACATCATTTCGCCATACCCTCACTGAGATTGTGAAGAGAAGGAGTAAGGGATGACTGAGCCCCTGGGACATGAAGAATATTTATTCCTTTTGTAAATTTTTCTGTTTTAATTGTAATGTGAGGTCAAACGGGAGCAAGTAAAGGAAGAGATTAAGGAAGGAAGTGTTGAGAAAATGCACAAAAATAAATCTCCCGTGTACAGTGTTCCCTTAAAGAAGATGTCAGTGGATTTTTTACATTTTATTTTAGATTCTCTTGCTCATGCTTACACAGCTACAATGTAATAAACACCAAGCTACATTCACCTTTTTGAGGTATTGGCCGCTCCTGTCCCACCGGTGTCCACTTTAAGTACCACAGATCATGAGCGGTCTATACTCGTAACCACTATGGCCAATCACTGGCCTCAGTGTTTGTACTGCTAAGGATAGTGATAGACCACAGCAGTCAGAAGCCTAGACAGCACGTGATTTGCTGTACCCTGAAGTAAGGAAAGACCCATGCAGCAAGGACCTTAAAAAAGGTAAATCTAGTTTAACGTTATTTATATTATAGCTGTGTAAGCGGGGAAAAAAATCCTATAGACAACCCATTTAAGTCGCTTGATATTACAACTAGAGATGAGCGAACGTGCCCGTTTAGGACAATTACTCGATCGGGCATCAGTTTTTTTCAAGTAACTGCCTACTCGGGGCGAAAAGATTCGGGGGGGGGGTCGGCGGGGTGGAGCCGGGGATGGCAGGAGGGAACAGGGGGGAGCTGCTCTCTTCCCACTCCCCACCACAACCCCCGCTCACCCCCAGCGTCCCCCGAATCTTTTTGCCCGATTTAGGCAGTTACTCGAAAAAAGCGATGCTCAATCGAGTAATTGCTCTAAACGAGCATGCTCGCTCATCTCTAATTACAACCTTTCGGACTTAGAAGAAAGTTTTTAGATTATATAATATAAATGTAATAGTATATATGGTTCATCTCCAGGAGCATATTGAAGGAATGCTAAAAACATAACATAAAAACATTTCCATGGTTTGCATATATATTAGACCTAACTGACCATTGATACATTTTAGATGAATACTCTATTTAATTGAATTGTTGCCCAGATTATCATTCACTGTGATGTTTCATTTACAAAAAAGAAAGTATTCCCGCTGATTGATGTTTTATAAGTTTGTCTGTTGTTGTACCTTGACGGCTGCTCAGATTAAATATTTCATTACATTTATTCATTTCTAAATAAATAATTAGCAATTCTTATTTCTTACTCACAGAACAAAGCAGGCTTTACCTCGGGATTCTGTGGTAGATGAACTGCACTTAAAAAATCAGTATCTGCAAGAAAAGATCCAAGTATTGGAACGCCAGATTTCAAAGGAAAACCTATCCAGGCCCTCTGTAAGTTGTGCTGTACATGTCACTTGGAATGATTTACATGCTGGTTTTGAAGGGGTTTTTCCACTTTTCTCGTCCGTATCATTGGGGGCCACAGCCTAGACCATGGGATATAGCCACTGCCCTAGGAGGCGACACTAAGCAAAAAAGTGTTAGCTCCTCCCTACCTGGCTATATCCCCCCTGCAGGCACTCAGCTAATTAGTCTTTAGCTTAGTGTCTGCTAGGAGGCAGACATGGAAAGAGCTATTCGCGGGAATCCGGGGAGTCGGGGCTTTTCCCTGGCTCTACTGGCCTCCCGGGGGAGACGCAGGCAGGGGGTGTCTCCACCACTACTGCGGCGTCTCACCCAGAGAAGAAAAAGGGGCCCGACCATGCAATGCGCATCTGAGTCGGTTACCCGCCAGCCATAGGGCTCCCCCTCCCTGGAGTAGCGCACTGTCTGACGGTGACGCGTAGGGGGCAGCACTGCTGGAGTAGTCGACGCAAGGGCAGGCTGTGGCTCCCAGGACAAAGACACCCCCGCTTGGGACTATGGAGCATTCCGGCGCCACACGGACAGACCGCACAGCCGAACTTTGAACGCATACCTTAAGGAGCATCAGGACGTCGGCGGTGGCAACGGCGGGGGCAGCGGCAGCGGCGATGGCAGCGGCGATAGCAGCAGCGAAGGCAGCGGCAGCTCTCCCGGCCAGGGATAGAAGCTTGCGTGTCGCAGGACGCCGGGACGCCGGCCGGCAGGCCACTTCCGGGCACGGCGCTCCGGGGGGCGGAGCGCCGTCGTCACGGCCGGAAAGCGTCACTTCCGGGTCGCGGGGACGCTTCCGGGGCAGGCCACGCCCCCTCCGACCGGGGTGAGTGTAAAAAGACCGCCGGACAGAGGAATGGCCGCGCTCTGGGACACTTCATTGGTCTACACCTCTGAGCCCAGCACCTGCAGCTCGCCTGAAGCACACACAGCCTTCCAGCCGTTCAGCCCTGCAGTCCTGCAGTTTCCCTCTGCAGTTTCCTTCTGCAACGGAGAAAGCACCCGGACAGCAGCAGCACCTCCTGTCTCGGGCACCAGCAGCAGTAGCAACTCCGCAGCAGTCCCTGCCACAGCACCTGCCGGGTCACCAACGCCGCGAGATCGTATGGTACACCAGCGTCGACTTCCGACAGCACCCAAGCGTCAGGACCAGAGGCTCCAGCTGGACCGGGGGAACCGCAGAAACAGCTGCTAGACCGGGTAAGCCCTGCCCAAGGCAGCACTTTGCGGTGTTCTCCCCTCGCCCTCCCCATCCCCCCTGCAGGCATTCCTGTAACGGTACTTAGCTTTCCCGCTACCTGGGAATTGTTTTCTGTTGCCATGTCTGACCCTAGATCAGAGGGTTCCAACCCGGCCAAGGGGAGGGTGAAGCATTACGCTTGCACTACCTGCAGCGGTAAGTTCGCTTGCGGTCAAGTCGACCCCCGCTGCACTAGATGTGCCGCGGTGCGCGCAGCCCCAGGGTCCCCGGTGCCCCCCGCCGCCCCTGTGGAGCCAGGGCCCGAACCCCAACGGGCGAGGTCCCTGGCCGCTGCCGTTTCTGGCTTGGCCATATCCTCTGCGGCGATTTTACGCCGGTTAGAGCCCAGCTCAGACGCGTCCTCCTCGGAGTATGCACGAGAGAGGGCACACAAAAGGAGGAGGTCCCTTAGCAGCGAGGACACTCCCCATAGATCGCGCCACACCGGGAGGTCGTCTGGACCCTCAAAGTCCAGACGATCCAGGGACTCTCATGGCTCTCATGGTCCAGGGAGTCCGTGCATACTTATCATAGATCAAGGCTTTTTTTCACGGTCCCGGTATTCTGTGAGACCAGCCCGGGCTCGCGATGAGTCCCCTCGAGCATCTTGCTCATGGGCGCCCCAGGACACGGCCCAAACGGCAGGCAAGGGCAGTGGGTCTGAAGACTACGACCACTCTGCAGGCTCGTCAGTTTTGGAACTAGACGAGGAACAGGTGTCGCGCCTAGCCAGCCTAATGTACGGCCTGGTAATATCCATAAGAGAAACCCTCCAAGTAATGGAGGAAACAGTGCAGACGCCTCCTTCCGCGGTGTCATTTAGACGGCAGAAGGAGATCACGACAGGTCTTCCCAGACCATCCGGATTTTTCGGAGGTTCTTAATAAGGGATGGCAGAACCCGGATAAGAAATTTAGGCAACCCGGGAAGACTTGGGAAAGTACATACCCATTCCCAGGGGGCCTGAAAAAGGGGTTGGGCGGTACCTCCGGTAGTTGACCCGCCAGTGTCGTGACTGTCTAGAAGCACAGCACTGCCAACAGCCAAGGTAGCAATGCTGGCTAATCCTCAAGACAGGAAGCTGGATGCGTGGGCAAAACCGTGTTTTAAGCCACAGGCACCGCATGGGTCAGCAAGGCATCCATAGCCTGGGCCAAGCAGCTATGGAGAGACAGTGTAACAGGCGCTCCACCAAATGAGTTGCTCGAACTGACAGACAACGTCATACAGGCAAACAAATTTGTATGCACAGCAGAACTAGACGCAGCCAAGTTCGGTGCCCGGCCATCCGCTGCATCGGTGACGGCAAGGAGAACTCTCTGGCTGAAAAAAGCTGGTCAGCAGATACAGCATCCAAGATGGCCCTAACAAAATGGCCATTCGAAGGAAACAGGCTGTTTGGACCTAAACTGGATGACATGGTAAAGGGCGCTACAGGCGGCAAGAGCACGTCGTTACCACAAATGCCGGCAAGAAAGGAGAAGGTTCCACTAAAAAGGAAACCGTTCTTTCTTTTAGATCCTTTCGGCGTTTTTTTTGTTTTTTTTTTTCATCCCGCCCAGGGTCAGGGCAGTGGTCCCAGTCTACAAGAACCCCGACAGACGCAAAGAGGGGCCCCTCTTTCAAAACAAGGCAAACATGGCGATCCCGACCCGGAATATCTAAAACAGCGGGATCAAAAGAGCGCGGCATGAGATGCTGCCCCCACCCGGTGTCACCAGGGTGGGGGGGGCAGGCTCTCCCAATTGCGAGAGACATGGGGGAGGCGCGTGAGTAACAAGTGGGTGCAGGAAATTGTGACATCCGGTTACGCAATCGAATTCACGACTCCCCCACGGAATTCATTCTGCAGGTCCAGAGTGCCTACCATCCCGGAAGGAGTAGCCAACCTACAGCAGGCAGTGCGGAACCTTCTGGCACAGGGGGTTGTGAAACCGATACCGGAGGCACAAGAGAGGCAAGGGTTCTATTTGAATCTTTTTCTTGTACCCAAAAAGGACGGCAGAGTGAGGCATGGTGCTGGATTTAAGGAGGGGAACCAATTCATCAGAACAAAACATTTCCGGACAGAGTCAATCAAGTCCGTGATAACCTCCATGCAACCGGGCGAATTTCTGTCCTCAATAGATATCAAGGACGCTTATCTCCATATCCCGATTCGGGAAACGCATCAAAAATTCCTTCGTTTCGAAACACAGGGAAGGTATTTTCAGTTTACGGCGCTGCCATTCGGCCTGTCTACCTCTCCAAGGGTCTTTACGAAGGTACTAGCAGCAGTGATGGCGCCACTCCATGCGGAAGGTATATCAGCCATTCCATACCTGGACGATATACTAATAAAGGCACCGTCGTGGGACGGCAACATCAAAAGCGTACACGTCACGATGAAGATTCTAGAAGAATTCGGCTGGATAGTGAACCGCGAAAAATCATGCCTAATATCGACACAACACTTGGAGTTTTGGGCATGATATTCGATACCAGCCAGCACCAGGTCCGGCTACCTCAAGCAAAGGTAGACAAGCTCCGGCAGGGGGTCCGGTCCCTAATACAGGGGAAACCGTTAACCCTCAGACACTGCATGGCTATCCTGGGCCAGATGGTGGCAGCATTCGAGGCGGTTCCGTTCGCCCAGTTTCCAGTCAAGGAAACTACAACACTTGATATTGTCACGCCGGAATGGGTTCCGGATGACCCTGGAACAGCGGATCCAGATAACCCCTCAAGTCCAAAGGTCACTGAAGTGGTGGCTGGAACCTGGGAGGCTTCAGGCGGGATGGCCTTTGGGCCCGAGTCGCTGGACAGTAGTGACGACGGACGCCAGCCTTTCAGGTTGGGGCGGAACACTAGGGGATCAGTCTGTTCAAGGAGTGTGGTCTCAAAAAGAGACAAGGCTACATATAAACATCCTAGAGTTGCGGGCCATCTACTTGACTCTCCGACACTTCGGGCCCAATCTCAAGAGAAAAAATGTACGCATTCAGATGGACAACACCATAGCGGTGGCCTATGTCAACCGACAAGGAGGAACACGGAGCGTGTCGGTAATGAGCGAGGTAGCAGGCATACTAACGTGGGCGGAGAAGCATCTGAGCTCGATTTCCGCAGTCTACATTCCCGGAATAGAGAAAACTGGGTGGCGAATTACCTAAGCCGAGAAACAGTGGATCCCGGCGATTGGGGGCTGCACCCAGAAGTATTTCGGACGATATGCCGGAAGTGGGGCACGCCAGACGTGCACCTCAGGGCGTCCCGACTAAATTACAGGCTACGCCCGTTTATGTCCCGAGCACGGGATCCACAAGCAGCGGCAACGAATGCGCTAACCATTTCGTGGGAGGAGTACAAGCTCCTATACGTATTTCCACCCATTCCTCTCATACCGAGGATCCTAGGGAAAATCAAGCAGGAAGGATGATCAGCAGTATTAATAGCACCAGACTGGCCAAGAAGAAGCTGGTACGCGACCATCATAGAAATACTGTTCGACACACCGTGGCATCCTCCAGAGCAAAGAGACCTGCTATCCCAGGGGCCTTTTTTTCTACACCTAAATTCCAAGTCTCTACATTTGACGGCTTGGCCGTTGAGACCGAGCTGTGGAGGAGGAAAGGTTATTCGGAGAAGGTTATCCAGACTATGATACGGGTCAGAAAACCAGCCTCATCGGCAGTTTATTATAGAGTCTGAGAAGCGCTTCTTCACCTGTGTGAGGAGGGGCGGGTACAACCGATGCAATTGTCGGTGGCCAGAATTCTTGCATCCTTACAATCAGGCCTCGAGGTAGGATTGAGGGTAGGCTCGTTAAGGGGACAGGTGTCGGCATTAACGGTACTGTTCCAAAAACCAATCGCAAAGAGGATGGCAGTACGTACATTCCTGCAAGGAGTCGCCCATACGACACCCCCGTTTAAACCCCCGGTCCAAACTTGGGACCTTAATTTCGTGTTAGACACTATGACGGGCCAGCCGTTCGAGCCGCTGAAGGAGATTTCTATGCGACTACTGACCTGGAAGGTGGTAGTCCTCGTCGCCATTACGGCAATCCGTAGGGTCTCGGAGCTGGCGGCTTTGGCTATGCAGGCGCCATATATGACCGTCCACCAGGACAAAGTGGTGCTGAGGCCATCACCCGAGTTTCTACCAAGGGTGGTATCACAGTTTCATACTAATGAAGAAAATTGTCTTGCCTTCTTTTTGTCCAGATCCAGTACACAAAGAGGAAAAAATGCTGCACCACCTGGACATAGTAAGGGCGCTGAGGATCTATGTGAAAAGTACAAAGGCGCTTCGTAGGACCGACACCCTCTTCGTTATTCCGGAGGGGACCCGAAGGGGCTTGGCAGCCTCAAGTCACCCTATCCAAATGGATAAGGTCCCTGATAACAGAGACGTGTCGCACCTCAGGGCGCTCGCCGCCATTTCGGGTTACGGCCCACTCCACACGGGCGGTAGGGGCTTACCGGGCAGTCCGTCACGGAGCCTCAGCCCTTCAGGAGGGTAAGGCAGCCACCTGGACTTCCTTACATATGTTCTCAAAATCTTATAAGGTCCACACAGCTGCATCATCTGACGCCGCTCTTGGCCGGAAGATCTTGCAGGCGGCGGTCGTTGACCGCGCAGCCGAACTTTGAATGCCCACCCAATATATTGTTTTCGGGACTGCTTGTGGACGTCCCATGGTCTAGGCTGTGGCCCCCAATGATACGGACGAGAAACAGATATTTTTGGTATAACTTACCGTAAAATCTCTTTCTCGTCGCGTTCATTGGGGGCCACAGCACCCACCCCTTGTTTATTTAGGCGGTTGCTGGAACTTTCTGTTCTTCGGTCATGGTTCGGCAGAAAAATTGTGCCAAGAGTTTTTGGTATGTATAAAACATAATATGTATAATCTTACTCCCACTGGCTTCCTACTGCTTGCAGACAGACTAATTAGCTGAGTGCCTGCAGGGGGGATATAGCCAGGTAGGGAGGAGCTAACACTTTTTTGCTTAGTGTCGCCTCCTAGGGCAGTGGCTATATCCCATGGTCTAGGCTGTGGCCCCCAATGAACGCGACGAGAAAGAGATTTTACGGTAAGTTATACCAAAAATATCTGTTTTTCTGTCTACCTTTCCTATTTGACCATCGGTAAATATATCTGCTGAGTAAAAATTTTTGTGTGGATATTTATCAAAAGCAAAGTGAGATGACGTCTATAGCAACTAATTTTCTTCTAATTAACTGGTGGCATCATCAGGAACTTTATTTGTGAACTCTTTGTGACATGATGCTCTGGCAGTTATAAGCATGAATGTACCCATAGTACATTATTTAGGGATCGTTTTGCCATAGGGAGGAGGCCGCTGTGTCTTATATGCTTCCGATATTTTTTTATAGGGGGCAAGGAGCACTATATATATATATATATATATATATATATATATATATATCAGTGCATTTGGAAAGTCTTTAAACCCTTCCACCTTTTTACACTTTGTTATGTTGTGGCCTTGTATAAATTTAAAAAAAATCAAGTGTTCTCCATCATTCTGCACTCCATACCCCATAATGACAGAGTAAAAACAAAGTGTTCTAAATCTTTTTAAACTTTTTAAAAATTAAAAACTAACATTTTGCATTGAGGTAATGTCAGACAGGCGGATGTAGATCCACATTGCCACACACAGATTTGACTTTGGGCTAACTGAGGTGGCAGCACCTGGAGAACCCTAATTTTCATACTCGACATCTCCCGGGGTCCATCATATGCACAGTTAGTTCTGGCAAGGTGCAGTACCCACAAGTCTGAGCAGATGCGTAGTGGTGAGACAGGCTTAATTCAGGGCTGGCAGCAGAGGTGCATAAACTAGGTCCAGGCTGTAGGTCAGGGCAGGCAGCAAACAAAGCAAAGTTCAGACACAGGGCTGAGGTCAGGGAGTATAGAAGTCAGGAATGCCAGGATCACATAAACAGGGGCTTGGTCACAACCTTATGAGACAAATTGCGTATACATCTTCCATGGGGATAAGGATACCCAATATAGCAGAGGAGTACAGGAGGAGGATTAGCAGAGCGCGCACTGGCCATATAAGAAAGGGAGCGAGAGGACGTTTAACTCCTATTGGCAGCAGTCTAGGAATGAGCAGAGGAGAAGCACACACCACACAAACAGCAATTGCAACCGACCATCTACACCCCGTAGCTGATGAGCAGCGGTGCCATGACACATAAATAGCCTTGGGTATAATGCCACAAGGTTTGCACAACTTGATTTTGGGATCTTCTGCCATTCTTCTCTGCAGGTCCTTGCAAGTTCTGTCATGTTTGATGTGGATTGTCTGTGGACAGACATTTTCAGGTCTCTCCAGAGATACTCGATTGGGTTCAAGTCAGTGCTCTGGCTGGGCCACTCAAGGACTTTCACAGACGAAAATGAGTAACAATTAGAGATGAGCGAACGTACTCGTTTCGAGCAATAACTCGATCGAGCATCGCTATTTTCGAGTACCTGGCAACTCGGGCGAAAAGATTCGGGGGGCGGCGTGGTGAAGCGGGGGGTAGCAGTGGGGAACAGCGGGGAGCTCTCTCTCTCTCCCTCTCCCCCCCACTCCCCTCTGCAACCCCTGGCGCCTCCCGAATCTTTTCACCGGAGTAGCCAGGTACTCGAAAATAGCAATGCTCAATTGCGAAATCACCCTTAACAAGTACGTTCGCTCATCTCTAGTGACAATCATTACATGTAAACACAGACATTGTGCACTTTTCATTTGAACGATGGATATTACTTAACATAAAATCCATCGTTCAGCCACTGAAAGACTGCATTCCATTTTAATGCATTTCCCTCATCTTTCAATAGACTGCAGGATGTTCTCCTCCTGGCATGTTTACACTAGCAAGGAGAAGAACAATAGAATGTGCCCGAAGCTGTTTACACAGCAGGGTGTGGGTTTAAACACATGCTGGGCTCTGCAAACAACTTCTGGAGGTACTTTTACATGCAAATGAAGATGATAAAGTGGTAATGGACATTAGAGCCATTAACACTTTATGCAAATAGATTGCTAAATCTTTGGCAGTTTGAAAGATTATCTTTGGTGTAAAGGGACCTTTAGCAACTCCTGTGCTGTCTTGGCTGTGTGCTTACAGTATTAGCCTTGTTGGAAAGTGAACCTTCTGCCCAGTCTGAGGTCCCTTGCACTCTGGATTAAGTTTTCATTAATATATCCTAAGGCCTCCTTCCCATGGACGGATTTCCGCCGCGTAATTCGCTGCGGAAATCCGCTGCATTGCCCGCAGCTATTAGGTTCTATTGAACCTAATGGCTCAGGGCTCACGGTGCGGAATTCCACCGCGGAATTCCGCAACGTGAAATCACCCAGCCTCACCCACAGCATGCTCTATTTGCCGCGGGTGTACGCGTGGACGGCTTCCATTGCAGTCAATGGAAGCTGTCCATTCACGCTATCTTCCACATCATTGCAGAATTGTTGCGAGAGCTGCGTCATCCTCATAGCGATGGTGTGGCGTCATCTGTATTGCGCATGCGCACCGGCTGAAACATCTGCAGCACAGGAAGAAGATGCCGGACAGGTACGCTGGGGTCACCAGCCAGGCACCAGGTCAAACGCCACTAAGGCTGGGTTCACACAGGGCGGATTTGCCGCAGAAATTCCGTGCGGAATTTCGCCGCGGCAAATCCGCCTGCGGCCGCTAATCTCAGCATTAGCCAGCCATGTGGACAAGATTTCTCAGAAATCTCGTCCACACAGGACGGGCCAATCCGCTGCGGTAAGTCTGGCTGAAACCGCGGCTGCGGTTTCAAAAGATGCAGCATGTCTATTTATTGTTTACTTCAGCCGCGTCTGCGCTCTCCTCTATGGGAGCGCTGCCGCAGCGGAAGAGCGAGCGGTCGGACCACTTCAAAGTCGCCGCGGGTTTTTCCACGGCGGTTCTCCCGTCGGAAATCTCGCGATTTCGGCAGCGGTCAAACCGCGGGATTTCCGACGGGAATACGCCCCATGTGAACCCAGCCTAAAGGATCCCGCATGCCGTGTGCAAGCAGCCTTATTTTGAATTGCTACTGAATGTATTCATATATTTTTCGTTATAATGTATGTTAATCCTACAATTTCAAAACAATATTTTTACCCAAAGATAGAGCACAAGGGTATGCAATGAGTCAAAATGAAAACTCTAGCTACAGCATGTAACATTTATTCCTATAATACAGACACATTTAGAATAGCTCAAAGCGGTTTATAGATGTTTAAAAATCATTGTTGAAATGGTTAACATGAAGTAAAATTAGTCCCTTTAATAAAGCTAGTTTCACACTGCTCTACAGTCAGATGATGAGTGCTGATCAGAAACATCAGCTCTAATTTCAATGGCCTTCACATGGTCATTCATTCCCCATGCAGGCTTATCACTGTAGAGACCTGATCCTTTGTGCTGCTGATAATGAAGGTTTTTCTGGAAGCTCAAACAAGATGATCAGCTGACAAACAAGTGTTTGCTCATTAGTTGGCTGAAAGCTGCCCTATTTAATTGAAACAATAATTGGGTGAACGAATGTTCTTGCAAAACTTCATTTGCGATCAGTGGCCTGTATGGAAGTGCCTTTATGTACTGTTTGCAGTAGAGATGCCTCTGAAAGGCAATCTTGTGGTCCTATTACACTGAGAAGTTAATTGTTGGAATAAGTCATTTGCTTTCAAACAATTCCATTTACCCGCGCAGATAATGTAAATTTTTTTCGTCATAGCTCATTCAGTCCATGGCTGATGGGAGTCTGGAGATGGCTGGGAATGGTTTGCATACGACTGCATGATCACTTTTTACACCGAACAACTGCCAAATGACGAACAATGATTTTTATACCTATATAAAATGAATGACGAATGATAAGCAAAGAAATTATCCTTCATCGTTCAGTCTTTGGGCGTGATTCCACTGAATGTTTATTATTTATGAGATTCAACGATTATTTGAACAGTAATCGTTGCATGTAAAAGCGCTCTGACATGAAGGTATGTGATCATGCTCCTGGTGTTTATCTCTGTGTGATGTCCCATACACTGCACCAATCATGGGCGTAACTATAGAGGATGCAGGGGATGCGGTTGCACCCGGGCCCAGGAATGTTCCTCTATTATAAGGTGAAAGGTAGGACTGTGATTGCAGCCCTACCTTACACCTTATAATAGAGAAACATGCCGGCATCTGTAAAGCTACCCACGCACATTCAACAACTGTTGACAAACATCCTACAGCTGTTTCTCCCGGTTGTCCCATACACATGAACGTTCAGTTTGGCCGAACATTCGTATGTGTAGGGAGGTAAGCTGCAACAGAGAACAAAAAGAGTTGATATTTAACATCCTGATTAGAGATGAGCGAACGTACTTGTTTAGGGCAATTACTCGATCGAGCATCGCTTTTTTTCGAGTAACTGCTTACTCGGGTGAAAAGATTCGGGGGGCGGCGTGGTGGAGCGGGGGGTAGCAGTGGGGAACAGGGGGGAGCTCTCTCTCCCCCCCACTCCCCTTGGCAACCCCCCGCTCACCCCCGGCGCCCCCCAAAACTTTGCACCCAATTAGGCAGTTACTCGAAAAAAGCGATGCTCGATCGAGTAATTGCCCTAAACGAGTACGTTCGCTGATCTCTAATCCTGATCCTTTCCCCCAACATCATCTATCAGGAAAAAGTTGAGTCTTCCCTATACACATCAAAGAGTCATTCAGACCTACAGTTATCTGCGAATTCGCATGATTACAATGTAATGTGCATAAGGTCCTTAAGTAGAGGCAGTGTGCGTGCACAGGGGAAAAGGAATCCTAGAAGCTGTAGTTCCTACAAGGTTATCCCATCGACAGAAAGCCCTGGCAGCTTCAAAACAAAGGTGCTGCACATAGCTGGCTAAGATAATGAAAATTAAAAATAATTACTTCTGATGTATGGTGGCATTACCTTGTGAGAATTCACATTTTATATATTTACAGTGTGTGTCTGGATGCGAGTCTTGAATGCCCCACCTCCAGAAAGCTAATGCTCTGATTAGTTACTTCAGTGCTGGCTTTCATTGGCTGACGCAGCGCTGAGTTAACTAATCAGAGCACTATCTTGTTTGAGCCAGGGCATTTAAGACTCACATCCAGAAAGCAATGCTCTGTCCGCGTGGAGGAGGGAGCGACAGCCTGCAGCAGCGCCACAGATCATCGCAGAACGCCATGGGAGGAGAGTATTGAGTTTCCCTACAGGTAGTTAGTTTCCCCATTGAAATGCATTGGAACGCATTAATGACGTTTCAATGCATTCCAATAGGGAAAAGTGCTTTGACATACAAGTTTTTTGCCTTACGACCTCCGTCTCGGAACGAATTAAACTCGTATGTCAAGGCACCACTGTATATTATATAAAATGTAACAACAAAAAGGGAGAAGCTGCCTCCTTAAAAACACGTCTTTTATTCTTCTTTAATTACAAAAAATCCATAAAATAATAAATGATGGGTACCGACGCGTTTCGAAAGCCACTGTTTTCTTGATCACAGCTGACGAAACGCATCTGTGCGTTGACATGGTATCACTTGGTACCCATCATTTATCATTTTATGGATGTTTTGAAGAAGAATAAAAAAAGTGTTTTAAGGAGCCTGCTTTTCTCCTTTGTTGTTGCTATTTTAGCCGTTTGACTCATGGTCAGCCTGAGCACCTGAGAACCTTCAAGCCAAACCTGGGTAAGTTTTACCTACTAACCAGATGAAGATAACCTTGTGTTATGTGTTTTGTGATCTATATAAAACATACTTTTCTACTACACTTTTTAATCAGTTCTGCAAACCTTTTAAAATCAAGCAATTTCACAGAACTATTGTATCATTGGAAACGACATAACATTTTATCCGCTTCAACATTCTATGTACAATCGTTGCCGTTTGCATAGCCAAGCCACTCAAACCCTCACATTACAGACTTGTCACTCACATGACCATTATCCTAATAAACTGAAGAGAATGACAGACAGCTAGCATGGTAGAAACAAATGTCCTGTCATGTACTTGTTTCTTAATTTCTCTTTTCTTTGTATACAATAATGAAACATGCCACATCTCAGAATGTAGAGGAAGACACAGAAAAGATTGCTTTTCTTCGCTGCGACAACAAAACTTGTAAACCAGAAAATGCAGTGACGCTAAACACAAAAAGGAGCCTCTTTAAAAGAACAAAGGGAAAGAAAACAATTGTAGTGGAAGACAACTTTGATAATGTTGATAAGCAGACGGAGATGTTTACCTGTCCAACACAGAACATGGAAACAAATGCTAAAGATCACTTGGATGTCTCCGATCATGGCCTCGCTGAACACTACCCATGTAATGCCTCCGCCACAGCAGGAAGTGACACTGCTTCGGATATGGGTGATGAATTGTACGTTTGTAGTAGAACGGAAAATGCAACAAGTTCTAGAACTCCAGATACAACCTCAACAGCCAGTATCGCAGCCTCCCCAAGATCATGTGATGCATCAGTCTCTGCCAGTGGGACACACTCCTCCAGACCAGGTGATGTTTCACTTCCCGTTAGTACAACGGCAACACCAGGACTGGGTGACAGATCAGGAGTTGGAAGCACACAGGCTATTGATGAGCAAGAGTCTAATGGTGACACTGACTTCCAGAATACCCTTGATCGATCATCCAGTAAACTAAGCAGGACAAACACAATTCAAGAAGCTGATGAAAGTCACCATTGCAATGAAGAGCAGTTGGGTTCAAACGGAAAGATGAGGGAGGCAAAGCTGGAAGAGTTGAATTCTGTAAATCACAATGGAAGCACAATAATTTCTACTGTCGAATGTCCTACTGCTTTAGATGATGGTCTACAGAATTCTAACTTTAACGTTAAGGAAAATGAGTCCGATATGGATGGAAAGGACGCACCCGGGAAGGACTACACTAATAAACTGAATATGGATTCAGATCGCAATGCTCTTCTGCAGGTGTGTGAGTCTCCCATAACCAAATCTCCCTACATTATCCTGCTTTATTTTTAGGAAACAATAGGTGGCTTATTTAGTTTATCCTTTAGAGGTAGGTCCGTTTTTGGAACTGCTTATTTAGTTGTGTCCTAAAGATCCCGCAAACCAAATAATAATGTAGATGACTCATTATAGTAAAGTAATTGGTATATTTCACTATGAAATTGTTTTTTTTTTTCTGCTAGACCTCAGGCGTAGGATCAGAGGATCCATTCAGCAGAGAGATGGAACTACAGAAGGAGAATTTGAAACTGTCTGCTGAAAATGTTGAGCTGCAGTTTCAACTAGAACAAGCTAATAAAGACTTGCCCCGTTTAAAGGTATTATGAGATTTATAACTGAAATGTACACATGCTTGCAGATCTATTAATTAGACTTGACTTCTGTGTGGCTTTCAAGTTTCATTCTATTTCAACCTCAGTGTTTTTGGTAAAAAAGGAATTATTGGTACAAATGCCTAGTGGTAAAAGAATGTTTGTTTATATTTCTCTTTTTTTAGGATCAAATAGCTAACTTAAAGGAAATGTGTGATCTTCTTAAAAAAGATAAGCTGGAAGCAGAACGTAGACTCGGAAATGTCAGAGGGGTAAGTGCCGGTGCTTGGTACACTTCTATGAAAGAGTATGGACTTGCTTCCAAATGTACCTTATTACTACATATTTGTCACACCAAATCATTGTTCTTATTAACTAAGATTGGGCAAAGGGGACTGGAGTAATCATAACACCTTCTTAGATCCATTACTGCATTTGTTTAAAGAATGGTTAATCCAATGCCCATATTACTCCGTTTATAGTACACAACTTATAGCAGCAGCAATTGCAGCTAAACACTCCCTATAATTGGTATCACTCTTTCATATTGCTGTATATAAAATTCTAAATATTCCAAGTTTGTCATCTCATTAGTGTTTATATGAAATCTAGGTAATTTCATCCATGTGCGGTGGTTTCCGATGTAAACTTGTTTTCACAATAGACCATATTCTGTTTGTGAAGTACCATATACATTTAATGGCCAGAGTACTAGGACCGGTAGGACATTTTTATAGAAAGTGGTTGTTGTACAGATATTGCAGGCTTGAGATCACTGGGAGTTAAAAGGAAGTGAACGTGAAAGCATTAAGCATCTACCAGTGTTTAGTAAAGGACATACTGGGCAAAGAAATTGTTCTCACAATCTGTGAGCATGGAATAATTGGGGGTGAAGCTTGGATGGGAGCCTAACAAAAACCTCTGCTTTTGTGAGTTGTTCCAGAACAGAAGGTTATTAAAGTTTTTAGAGGGTGGACCATAAGAAATGAAACCAACAAGAACACAAAGAGGTATTTGTGGTCGTAAATACTGATTGCTTGATGGAGCTGAATAGATGGTTGTACTGTTAAATTGAGTTATAATAGTGACAGATAATATGATTCAGTGACCAAGTCATCTCTCTGTACAAGTACAGGTGGCTTAACTAAGTATTGAGTAAATGTTAAAATAAACTGACCAGTAAGTGTATTTGACTATACCTCATAAGGAAAATATTTTAAACATTTATTTTTATGTAGGAAACACACTTATTTAGCCAAATCAAATCAAAGAAATAAATACAATAATGCAAAGCAAGTGAAAAAATAGTCAACCTTTCTGCTCATTACAACAATTTAATAACCGGATTTGTTGAAAAGACACATATATGTGCGTGCCTTTCACAGTCCATCATAAGGCTAAATAAATATATAATATATATACGGCTCAGAGACAGGATTGTGTGGAGGTACAGATCTGGAGAAGGCTGCAAAAAAAAAAAATCTGCTGCACTGAAAGTTCCCAAAAGCACAATGGCCTCCATAATTCTTAAATGGAAGAAGTTTGGAACAACCAGGACTCTTCCTAGAGCTGCAGACCCAGCAAACTAAGTAATCAGAGGATTTGTAAGAGAGGTGACCAAGAACCCAGTAGTCACTCTAGCTGAGCTCCAAATATCCTGTGTGCAGGATAAACTTCCAGGTCAATTATCACTGCAGTATTCCACTAATCCAGGCTTTATGTCAGAGTGGCCAGAAGGAAGCCTCCCCTCAGTGAAAGAGAATAGGAAAAAAACGAGGACCAAGGAGCGAACCACAGAAGAGTAGCATGATGATAATGGACGTTAAAATGTGTTTATGTGAAAACGGCTGAAATCTGACCCTGGGTAGGAAACGGCTGACTATAGCTATACTACTCCGCTCCAGTTCATTAATACACCATTGATGGTCAGCGAGGAGAAACCATGCATCTTATAGCAGGTTGGCATAGCTAATCAACTGATTTCTATCCAGAGTTGGATTCCAGCTGTTTGCAAAAGTGGCCTAGTCCCTCGAAACACATTACAAGCTGGTTTCAGATAAAGTCATTTCACTGGCCATTATCATTACGCTACTCCTCTGTTCTGTGGTTTACGCCTTGTTCTTAGTTTATCTTCTCTATTACATGGATGTGGCACCTTTATAGACATCTAGCTCAGCTGTGTTACTAGAATGGCAGTAACATTGTTAAAAGTACTGGCTGTTTATACTTTTTTCCCTGATTTTCGACACAGTTGCTATGTCCACTTGTTCTTTTTTTTTATCGTGTTCCATGTCTCCTTAGTAAAAGACACATGAATGCCTGTCTGGAGTTTGCAAAAAAAGCTAAGCGACTCTCAGACTGTGAGAAACAAGAGTCTGATGAAACTAAAATTGAACTTTTTATCCTCAATAAGCGTTATGTCTGGAGGAAACCATGCACTGCTTTTCACCTGCCCAATATGATCGCTATAGTGAAGCATGATCGTGGCAGCTAGGATAGTAAGGTTGGTCAGGGTTGAAGGAAAGCTGAATGAAGTAAAGTATGAACATGTTTTTAATGAAAACCTGATCCAGAGCACAAGGGACATCATTTCTCTCTTGCCATTAGGCCTTGCGTGGATATTTCTCTGCAGGGAAGAAGCTAGGAGTCTCCTCATACAGGATCTTGTAGTCCTTGATGCTCTACAGTCCATCACTCTTTGCACGATAATTAAAATCTGTCTTAGGGCCACCATACACAGAGTTTAGTCATCAAATCTGCCTATAGTGGCAGAGAATTTCAGCTTCTGATTCTTTTGTTCCCCTAGAGATACAGTAAAGGCTCATTTAGATGCAGCGATTATCGCTCAAAATTTGCTCAAAAGCCATCTTTTGAGCGATAATCGTTGCATGTGATGCCGAATGATGGAGTTCAGTTCGGCTTGAAATCCGTCGTTCAGCAGAACAGTTGATAAGCAGGACCGCACGCTGTGTTCTGCCAGGGAAGAGCTGATTACATTGTCTCAGCAGTAATCCGTGCAGCAGAACAAAGAGAATTTATTCAGAGAACAGCATGTGGCTCGCTGAATAAATTCAGCTCCCAGCAGCTCACACGCTACTAAAGGCCCATTTAGACACCATGATTATTGCTCAAAAGATGTCTTCTGAGCGACTTTTAAGCGATAATCGTTGTGTCCATTTACAGTGCAAGGTGATCGCTTAAATGTTGCGCTCCTAACGGGGCCGATTGTCTTCTGCATCCAGCTGTTGCCCGCTCGGAGCGCACGGCTGTTAAACAGCTGAGCGCTTCGAGCGGAGGATGCAGGGTGTCCCCACTTGTCTTCTGCATCCAGCTGTTCTCTGCTTGGAGCGCCCGTCTCTTATACAGCCGAGCGCTCCGAGCGAGCTATGAACACTGCAGCTGGACCACTTTGTTCTTCATACCCAGCCTGTTATCAGGGAACGGGATACAGCTGAAACAATAGTATCAGCTGTATCCTGCTGTAAATTCCTGATGAAGCTCATCATTGTCTTTCAGCATGTTGAAAGACCACAATGAGCGACTGCTTAACGAAAACTGCACAATGTCAGTGCAGTTACACACAACGATTATTGCTCAAAAGCTGTCTTTTGAGCGAATTTTGAGCGATAATCGTTTCTAAATGGGCCTTAATTTATACTAATAGGCATTAGTACCAATTAGTAGATTATGCAAAATAATCGCTCAAAGGCCATCTTTTAAGTGATCATCTTTGTGTCTAAATGCACCTTAAGCCACTGTTGTCTAGAATGTTTGGCCATCATCTCAACAAAGAGGAAGTTAGGGCAGCATGATTTATTTTGCTGTTAGGCCACCTGCAGACGGGCGGAAATTCCGCGGCGGGATTTCCGCTGCTGGAAGCCTGCATAGGATTGCGTTAACAAACGCAATCCTATGCAGATGGCCGCAGTTTGGCCGCGCGAGATCTCGCGCGGCAAACAAATCGCGGCACGCCCTATTTCTGTGTGGGGCTTGCAGAGCCCTGCACAGAAACTTCACTCACCGGCCGCCGACTCCGCTCTGCGCATGCACCGGCAGCTGGAACATGAAAGAGTCGGAGCCGTGGAAGAGGTGAGTGCCCGCGCTGCTCTCTGCAGACGCTCGGGTCGGGTCCTGCTGTGAGAATTCTCGCAGCCGGATCCGACCCGGCCGTCTGCAGGCGGCCTTATTTGTATTGCTAGGGCAGTTTGTTTTTGTCTCTGTTTTTTGTTTGTCTAACCATGATGAGGATATTGTTGCCTTATTTTGCCAATTACCCTCCTTTGTCTAAGGCCCAATATCCACGGCACGCACGGATTCTGAGTACTGAATCCCACCCAGAATCTGTACTTGCCCCTGGATTTGTAATTTGTAATGTACATACAGTATGTAATAGTTTTATATCTGACAGACATGGCCAGCTAATCTATAAAGAATATGTGTGCATATTATGCAATATAATCGAGTCATGGAGAACTCCTCCTCATGTCCACCATCTACTATTTATCCTATTTATTTTCATGAATATTTAAATAGTCTGGAAGAAGCGGAAAGACCATTCCAGAACTGGAGAAGACAATAGGGTTGATGAAACGAGTGGTCGAAAGAGTGCAAAGAGAAAATGAAGAACTTAAGAAGGCCCCTGGGGTACTGACAAGTGAAAAGTTATCCAACCTGGAACTGGAAAATGAAAAACTTAAGGTATGTTTTTTGCCTTTGTCTAAGGATAGTGTAGACAGCTGCATGTTCCTTAGCATGCTTTGTAATGATTTTAAATGGCTTTGTTGTCTGCCAACAGACACTGCCCAGAATGGTTTGATATGTTATGCTTGCCCAGTCTGCTGTTGGCAGAACAGTGAATATTCCTTGAGAGTCACAATAATGCTGCACACAGATCAATAGTTTTGAACAGGGGATACAAATGTGTATATTTTCTTATTGTGAAGCCGCCATCTTCATATGAATTGCGCTAAATATTTTTGATAGTTAAACGTATTGCGTGTGTGTGTGTGTGTGTGTGTGTGTGTGTGTGTGTGTGTGTATGTATATATATGTGTATATATATATATATATATATATATATGTATATATATATATATTTATTTATATTTATTGGTCTTTCTACTGTGTATAACATGATCAAGACAATTCTCTACTCTGCCAGTTGTATAGCATAGTTTATTTTCTAGTGGATATTCTTTAAGGAGACACTTTCACTTTGTATTGAAGGCTGTGTTGGCAGATCTGAGGCTTAGCATGCTATTATTGGCATTAAAGGAGATGTCCCGCGCCGAAACGGGTTTTTTTTTTTTTAAACCCCCCCCCCGTTCGGCGCGAGACAACCCCGATGCAGGGGTTAAAAAACCCACCCGCACAGCGCTTACCTGAATCCCGGCGGTCCGGCGTCTTCATACTCACCTGCTGAAGATGGCCGCCGGGATCCTCTGCCTTCGTGGACCGCAGCTCTTCTGTGCGGTCCACTGCCGATTCCAGCCTCCTGATTGGCTGGAATCGGCACGTGACGGGGCGGAGCTACACGGAGCCGCTCTCTGGCACGAGCGGCTCCATAGAAGAGAGCAGAAGACCCGGACTGCGCAAGCGCGGCTAATTTGGCCATCGGAGGCCGAAAATTAGTCGGCACCATGGAGACGAGGACGCTAGCAACGGAGCAGGTAAGTATAAAACTTTTTATAACTTCTGTATGGCTCATAATTAATGCACAATGTATATTACAAAGTGCATTATTATGGCCATACAGAAGTGTATAACCCCACTTGCTGCCTCGGGACATCTCCTTTAAAATGACAGAAACCTGACAGGCCCCATTATAAGTCAGTAGTCCATCAAGTACCATTGGGCTCAGTGATGCAATCCTAATGTAAGCCACAACACATATGTGAGCAGAATAGGAGTGTGGTTAAAAAAAATCTTTGATAATTTCTCTTGCTCTTTGCAGTTTGATTCCACTAGTTTATGTACTCCTGTTATGTGTTTAAGAGCTTTTTTTTGTTTTTGGCCAAAATGGTAATATTTCCATATTAACAAGGAAGTTCTATGCTAACAAGATATAGGGAGTTCCCTTGTCATGTTATTGGCTTGAGAAGCATGAGAAGCTTACCTCCTCGAACTTCACTGCACAAACTGCCCTTTGCTGCTAACTGTTAGTAATTTTTTGGTGGGGATCACAGCAGAGAAGGAAGATGGAACAATACCTCTGCGGCACCACCTATTGGATGGCAGCATTCCTGCAAGTCAATGTGCGACCCTTTATACAGGTCTGTAGAGCAATGATTGGGGATTGAAAACCAAGCCAGAATCCATACACAGACAGCTGTTTCTGGGTTTTAACCACTCATTAGTGTGCAGTAGGTTTCTGGCTTGACTAGTGAGAGGCCTATGATGTGAGTCAGGAGGGGTATTATCACTCCTTAAGGAGAGCACCTAGAAGGTGAGTGAGGAGACTTATAGGGCCATGCATGCTCCTCTGGGAAATATTTGCAAATAAGGAAGATGGAACAATACCTCTGCAGTACCACCTATTGGATGGCAGCATTCCTGCAAATTTCCCAAAGGAGCATGCATGACCTTTAGAAGTCTCTTCACTCACCTTCTAGGTGCTCTTCTTAAGGAGTGATAATACCCCTCCCGACTCACATCACAGGCCTCTCACTAGCCAAGCCAGAAACCTACTGCACACTGATGAGGGGCAAACACCCCAAAACAGCTGTCTGTGGATGGATTCTGGCTTGATTTTCAATTTCCAATCATTGTTGCAAAGACCTGTATAAAAAGTCGTACATTGACTTGCAGGAATGCTGCCATCCAATAGGTGGCACTGCAGAGGTATTGTTCATCTTCCTTATTTGCATATTATTCCCAGAGGACCATGAATGGCCTTATAAGTCTCCTCACCTTCTAGATGCTCTCCTTAGGGAGTGATGATACCCCTCCCATCTCACAGCAGAGAGTAACATGAAAAAAAAAGAGTTAGGGTATGTTCCCAAGTGGAAAAATCAGCAGCAAATTTACTTCAAAATCAGTTGAAATCTGTTGAAGGGGTAAAATCTACTGTGTATCCGCACCAAAATTCACATTAAAATCCACAGCAAATTCATCACATGGGAACATACCCTTAATCACTGGAAACTTACCGGAGAAATGTAGAATTAGATGGTGACTATTGAGATGCATGGCTGTGAATAATAATAATCTTTATATATATAGCACTAACATATTATGCAGCACTTGGAAGACAGGGGGAACAGAAACAAGACCACTGTTACATGTAGTAATCAGTTGATGGAAACAGTAGGGGTGAGGGTCCTGCTCCAACGAGCTTACATACTACAAGTAATGGGGTGATACAGAAGGTAAAGGGGCTGGAGATGTGCACCGTATGGCGAGGTGGAGAGTGAGGCATGCTATACACAGACAATGGTCAGGCCGTATAGTGGCTGAATCGGTATGACTGCAGGGGGCGTTGATTGCGTCTGGCAGGGATTGCAATCGGTAGAAGAGGGAGAGTGTTATCAGCGGGAGTAAAGAAGGGTTTGTTTTAGGGGATATGGTATGCCTCCTGAAGAGGTGCACTTTTAGGGCACGTCTGAATGGATGTCTCATGTCTGCCAGGGCAAGAACCACTGCCCGATACTGACACTCCTTATAGACAGGGGCCCCACTCTGGCATCTATATGCCTTAATAGGACATATGGATAAATGTTGTCCTGATGGGATGATCTAAGGTTAGGGCTGCATTGAGACTTTTGTGGGTGCTTCTAATTGATTTTATCTGTTGAGCTTCATATGCAGGTCTAAAGAACATATTGAGTTGTATGCAATCTTGTGAACTGCAGCTGTCACTCAGTTAAAATTGGTCAGTAGCACTACACAAAGTCTCACTGCAGCCTTAGCCCTAATGTGGTGTGTATATGATGTACTGGAGTGAATGTTGAAATAGCTCAGAGGTGTAGCTAAAGGGGTTGTGGGGGCAGCCAAGTCCAACTTACATTGGGAAGACCATCAAGATTTCTCCCCTGTTGTGCTCTCTTCTTCTGTGTGGTGGGGAAGGGTAGTTAGTAACTTCCTGCAGCCGGAGCCACGTTGCTGGGAAGTGTTCTTCAGTCTCCTGCAGGATAGCATCCTCAATTTCTAGAGAATCCGGAATGCTTGACTGCCCATGCTCCATTCAGTTGGACATATTTGTACATGGCTGGGAATCCTATGGTGCCCTGAAAACTAGTAAATAAAATCCTCCTGAGTCTTGAGTTGTATTGTGTATAAGGGGTCAGGTCACTGTGACCCCCTTCCCCTCTTCAACCACATATTCTTAAGTCTGAGCTCTTGTGCAGCAGAACACCACATGGATACGCAAGTCCACATAGCTTTCAAATTGACCAGTTTGTTGATTGCTAATGGCCATGCGGTTGTGCAGATAAAACTGATGTTTGCATGCAAAAATCCAGTGCTGATATAACCAATGGCATCCTGAGTGGCCTTTCCTAGACCAGTGGCCATTATCATATAACCAACCATTAATTATGTTTAACAGTCAATTCGAAAACTGCTTGGGCTTGCACATCCACATGGCTTTCTGCTACAGTGGGCCTGCTTCTTTACTGCCCAAAGCCCACTACCCTAAAAGGACAGCCATGTGGAACGGCACTGATGCAACGAAGATGCAGTCAAAAAACGCATCTGAGTGTAATAATGTGGTTTGGTGGGTGAAACAGATGATTTCCACCACAACCATATGGCCATTTAACAAATGGGATGTGCCGTTCTAAACATCTGGGTTGGGGACCCACTCGGTCCTCGGATGTGTTTCATCCCCCTGAACTCTAGCTGTGTCTCAGTAATAGCTGTTATACATGCAGTTGGAGAATTTTTCACCCATTTTCCAAACTGTTACTGACCTTTTCTCACAAATGGCATAGTCCTGACCATTCGACCTGGTACTGTGCACTCTTTAATGCATTTCCTTTTTGACAAACTTTTCATTCTTTTATGTAAGGAACATTCATTGTGAATGAAAACTAGGCATTATCTTTGCGTAGCTTTTGTTCAATGCTACATTAATACAAGTCTGTGTGTTCTGTGAGATCAATTCTTCATAATCATTTTTCTTTATTGCCCACCTAGTCAGAACTTGAAAAGCTGCAGCTGCATGTGGGTGGACAGCTAAGTATGAGATATGAAGCAAAGACAAAAGGCATGGAGAAAGTAATTGCTGAAAATGAGAGACTTCGGAAAGAACTCAAAACAGTAAGAAAAGAATATCCATGATCTGCGTCATTTTAAAACCATAGCCATCATATATGATTAAACCATTCAGGCAATTTACAATGTAAACATTACTTTACATGATCGCATGTTAGCTCCCAGTGCAGGTGCTGATTGGATGTAATTACCCGATCATTATACGCTTCCAGATTTACTATTTCACCTGTTTCCCAAGAGAAAACATTTCTTTCTCAGCTGAGCTGTTTGTGCAGCACATCTACTGAAGAACAATTTGATCTTTAACCCCCTTACTGCCGAGTCTTTTGACTACTTCCATTAATGTCATTTTACTGTACTTTGTTGCTGTTTTTTCTTTCCTATGGTTAGCATTCTTTTAACCCCTTAAAGGGTTTCTGTCACTAAAAAAGAAAAATTCTATACTTATCTATTCCTCCCCCCCCCCCCCCCCCCCCCCATCAGTCTAGTTACCAGATCTTCACCTCCCCCCATCCTCTCCTGTCTCCTGCAGTCCGGGGAGTCACTTCACCTTGAGCTGCCTGATTCTTCTCCTTCCTGTGAGGTTACGTACATTTGGTTGGCAGTCTTCTGCCTGCCAACCAATGTACATTACGTCACAGCTCACAGGCCAGCAGGAGGACTGCCTATCTTCTTCAGAGATTGCTCAAGCGAGCTGTCTCTGAAATAGATTACAATTCATTCCTAGACAGTGAAGCTACAGCACAGGGATGTAACCTTCACTGACCCGGCCGGAAGGAATTTGAGGAATGAAGCTGGGCCCAGCGTGCCGTGAGGTGACCCGGGACACTGCAAAAGCTCAGCTAGGAGAACATTTGCTAAGGAAACTGACAGGGAAGGAATAGTTAAATATAGATTTTTTATTTAGTTATTTTTTAAATGACAAAACCCCTTTAAGGACCAGACACTGTTTTGTACCTATAGGACCAGACACCTTTTAGTGATTTTACCCATGTGGTGGTTTTACTGCCCTATTTTTTTTTTTTTTTTAGCTACCAAAATAATTTTTGGTTTGTGCTTTTTTTTCCCTGTGATATATTGAGCTATTTTTTAATATCTTTTTTACTGATTTTTCCCATTTTTAGTTTTATTGGGGGTAAAAAGCTAAAAAAAAAATTTTTTTATGCATGTATAATAGTATTTTTTTTTTATTAGTATATTTATGCTGAAAAGAAAAAAATTAGGAACGGGTTCCTCATTTTGTTTCGGACATTTTGACATACGATATGTATAGTTTGGATTACAGGGTGCATACGGAGACTGTCTTGGTTGGCGTTGGTGGTGGGTCATTCTTTTTTATGTATATATTTTAATTTTATTTAGTAACTTTTTTTTTTTAACCATAAGACTTTTGGGGGTCATTCACATATATATTTTTTATTTCACGCTTTTCCACTGTAGCTGTGGCATCCATAGGAGCCCCAGTTACATGGTAAAACATCCCCCTGTAGTGACAATAGTCACTGGCAAAGCTGATCAGGGTGTGCTAGGACCCTAAAGCTTTGCTGTAATAGGGAAACCCAGCGGTCACATGATCACCAACTTGCATAGTGGAAGAAACACTTCCACTTTCACTTCTTAGTACATAGTGATCATTGACCGCTATGTACCCGGGAAAGGAGAAGGCAAAAGCGGTTAAAAAACGCTTCTCCCATCTCCTTTGAGTTCTCAGCTGTGACTAATAGCTGAGAACCTGACCTGCCTGCTCCTGCTTGATAGCAGAAGCTTTAATTGCACGCTGTTTTTTTTCCTATCAGCGGGGGTTAAAGCCCAGGACAAAGCGCCATCTATTTATCATGCTTGGTCCTTAAGGGGTTAAGAAAAAAGGATTTTTAATTTTGTAAAAAAGTTTTTTAAAAGTTCATAAATAGGTTTTATTGAACAAATTGGCTAGTGGTTAAAGGGAATCTGTCATCACGTTTGAGTCCTTAAACTACGTTATGGGGCTCAAAGGTAAGGAAACTGAGAACCCGGGGAGCTGTGTTTGATGCTCACCGGGTCCCTTGTTCAAGCACAGTATGCACGCAAAGTTACCACGCGCACAGTGTGACTCTTCCCAGCCGGTTGTGTGCACGTACTCTGCCACTCATCTTGGTTGGGACTGTATATACATGTATAGACTAATTATCTTATTTTCCTTGTTAGCCCTATGTTATTTCTTGATGTTTTTTGCTGCAATAAAGTACTGTTTCTTCCATAGTCATATTCAGTAGAAGCTACCCTAAATATTCTCAGATGCGCTTTCCCCAGTTCCTGCTATGTGCCAATCTCGTCCCCATAGAGATGTCATTGGTCAGCTATACACTGGAAGATGTTCATGGGCAACTGGTAAGCATTTTTATACTTGTTACATGGCAGTGATCAACTGATGAACAAGTATACAATTGCTTACCAGTTGCCCATGAACATCTTTCAGTGTACTCCTGATCAGTGACATCTCTATGGGGACAAGAGATTGGCCCATAGCAGGGACTGGGGAAAGCTCATCTGAGAATCAGTAGGGAGGACTGAGGAGACCTAACAGCCTAGTGTAAGGTGCTGGGGGAAGAAATGAGCCATCTCCGTGTTGGAGAGAGCAGTCTCAGCAGGGATAAGATGGCGGGTGTATCGTATGTGCCACAATGCAGGTTGTTGTGATGAGACCATGGTCATACAGAAGGAGGAGGAGGAATCTTTGTAGCATGTATCACTGATGAGGCATGCACATTGGACTCTAATTTAGATTTCTTTTTTTGAGTTCCATATTAAAAAGGTACAACTAATGCATATTTCAAAGGTCCTCTATAACCTGCCCAAAAATAAATGACTAACCAAAACTTCACTTTAAAGAAACACACCAGGAATAACTGATATTACAACACTGTGTTATGCCTAGGGCACTGAGTGGTGTTTTTTTTTACTCAGGCAGTGTATCTAGGGCGTTTAGTGCTGCCAAAAGTGCGGTACCAATTTGTGCCGCATTTTCAGCAGTGCTGAAACTGCTGCCCATTCATATCAATGGGCAACACAGGGCTGAAAACGGCCAAAAATAGGACATGCAACGTGGTCAAAGCACAGCGTTGAAGACTCTGCATTTTCAGCCTTGTGTGAGCAGGCCCATTGAAATGAATGGGAGCGTTGTACAGCATTTAGCGCTATGCTGAAAAATCAGCGCTAAACGCTGTACAAAAACGCCTGTGTGAAGGAGGCTTTACTGAAACATACATCTGTTGAAGATAATGAATGTCTTTGTTTATTTTAGAAAAGTATATTTATTTAATGTATTATTTTAAAACTTCTCTGGGGGCGACCATATTGGAGAAACATACACTTACTGAAACAGTACAAGAAGTCTGTGTTTTATGGCTGCTAGAATAATTGGGAGTCAATTGACAAAAATGTCATACTGTATCTATTACAATAAAAACTTGATTTAAATAATCAATAATTTTCAGATTATATTGTCTTTCTAAAGGAATTTGCACAGAGTAGTAAAATAGCTCACTTTAAACATATAGCTTATAATATACTAACTATGGTATTTTTAAACATGCATTTAGACACAAAGATCATCGCTCAAAAGATGGCTTTTGAGCAATCATTTTGCATAATCTACTAATTGGTACTAATGCCTATTAGTACCAATTAGTAGCATGTGAGCCATGGGGAGCTGCATTTATTCAGAGGACCACCTGCTGTTCTTTGAAAAAAATTATCTTTGTTCTGCTGAGCTCATTACAGCTGAGACAATGTAATTCGCTTTCCCCGGGCAGAACACAGTGTGCGGTCCATCTTATCAGCTGTTCTGCTGAATGACTGATTTCAAGCCGAACTGAGGTCCGTCGTTCAGCAGAAAACTGAAAGTTGAGCACATTTACACGTAACGATTATCGTTTAAAAGATGGCTTTTGAGCGATAAATGTTGTGTCTTAATGGGCCTTAACATAACTGGTATAATACTTTATTGTACTCTAAATACGTGACCTATTATAAATGGGTAATGAATAGAGAGCGAGTGTACTCGGTAAGTACCTGTCTGCTCGCCCGCAATGATTCGGGTGCCGGCGGGGAGCTGCGGGGGAGAGCGGGGGGAAGATCGCTTTCTCTCCCCCCCGCTCCCTCCTGCTCATTCCCGCAACACAGTGCTCAACCCCGCCGGCACCCGAATCTTTGCGGGCGAGCAGGCACGTACTCTGTAAGGACGATACTCGCTCTAGTATCTGTTGTTACCAAGTACGCTCGATAATCTCTAGTAATGAAGCATTGGTATACAATTATTCGGGTGGAAAAAAAACCCCAGATCTGCAGCCGTTGACTATAATCAATGAATGTTTTTTTTATCTGCCACAGGTTTTGTAATCCTACCCTTAGAGGATATACATTGTGAAGCTAAGATTTTGTTGTTGCTTTTTGATCATGTACAGGAAACTGAAATGTCAGAAAAATTAAGAATTGCAAAAAGGAATTTGGAAGTGGTCAATGAAAAACTCTCAACAAACTTAGAAGAAACCAGAAGTAAACTGAATTTCGCTGAAAGCAGAGGACCACAGCTGGAAGGAGCAGACAGCAAAGCCTGGAAGTCTGTAGTTGTGAGCAAGTAAGTGTGTGACCCTTGCTTCTCTTTTTGTCTAAGATTTTCTGTTAAAATGAAGGTTCCTTATAGTAAATATATGTTCAAAAGAATTTCTTGTTCCAAGTCCTACCAGGTTTGTGATCCTGTTGCAACTCAATATTTCCGGTTTCTTCCTGCTTATTGTTATAGTGATCATGGAGTCCCCAATGATTATTATTTTGCTGTTATCACGTTCCTAAAATTGGGGACTTGCTTGTCACTTATATCAGTCAGTCCAAGCCCTAGTTTTTAATCATTCCAATAAAATGTGGTTTTAAATAGGTGTTGATACTGTGAAGGACTTTATACTTTTAATAGACGCTTCTGCCCCAGTGAAGTGTTACAATTTTCTGCTTTAGTTCAGCAGGACAAACATGCTTAGAAACAACATTCTCTGCAGGGTGCCTGCACAGTAGTTCCCTTCTGTAAGTACATGCACAGTGGAGCCCTCAGATCTGACACATTATAAGGCCGGCTGCACACTTGCCAAAGTTTGGGCACAACTCACTTTCAACACACAAACACCTATCCGCGTGCTGTGCAATACATGGACAGACTGCATATTGACATGCATTTGCACGTCCGAATTCTTGTCTGTGCATAGCCCCGTAGGCTAATATGTGTGCTGTCTGTGTATTAACATGGACAGCACACAGACCCAAGTATGCTAGCGTACCAGAGGCCTAACTTGTTCTCTTCTGGGTCTTAGCCAGAACTAGTAATGTGTGTAGATACTTCTGCCTCAGCCTCTATCAGCGCTGACAGCAGAGGAAGATGCAGGGATAGAGGCTCTGCCAACCTGCCCTGGGTCTTCTGTACAGGCTGCTCTTCCTCCTCCTGCCTGGAGTCCATGGTGCTGTTGCTTTTCCCAGTCCTCCACTTCATCCTCTCCTGCCTTCCAATGAGTTACAACAGTCGGGCCATAATGGAGGCGGAGGCTACAGAGAACAGGAGAGACAGGTACGGAGGCTCAGTCCTGTTCTCTAGCTGACCGTATAACTCCACTGATGTCCAGACTTTAACTATCTTGTGCAAGTATGTGCATGTGGGCAACATGTGTGTATTTATGTACAGTTGCGATCCAATTAAAGCAAAACCAGGAAAGATCCATCTCAGAACAACTGCTAGAAATGATCTCCACTTTTATTAATGTACAGTATATCAAACCGTTAAAAGCAGACTGTATAATGATGTGTCCCATGCCTGTAAAGCCACATCGACGTTTTGGATTTACTTCTTATTCAAGGCATACAAAACTTGAGACCGTCATTCTTCGTGAACACCCATAGAAGAAGACACGTGGTATAAACAGCCAATCAGAATTGGCTTACATAAAACATTTCCAGGTCAGAAACTGCTACATTATTACATAAAAAAGGTTAATAACATAATATATCTTGTTTAACATTAAGGCCGTCTGGTGTAGAAGTACCGAATAACAATATCCAACTGGCTACTATATTCAGTAATGTGTTGTGATCCCCACCCCTCAATGGTCTATGCAGTACTTCTGGAAATGTTTTTTGGAAATCATTTCTGATTGGATGCTTATATCATGTGTTTTGTCCGATGAGTGCATATAAAGATTGACAGCCTTGTGTATTGTATGCCATGACTAAGGTATAAAATCCGAAACGCATATGAGCTTTGACATTTCAGGGGCACATCATTATACAGTCTGCTTTCAATGGTTTGATATGTAATAAGACTGCTCCTGGATCTTTCTGCACTAGGAACGCCGGAGCTACTTTACAGGTGAGCTGATCACCTCTGTTTCATATAGTTTTCCCATTGCAAATTAGGTTTATTTGCCAAATTTACAAACTTCTGTCTGTTTGTAAAAAACAATTAAAGAATAACAATTTAAATAGCTCAGCACAACAAATATAACAAGTGGTTTCTCCAAATTCAACCCCAAATGCCACTTTTAATGACTACTGCATTTTCAGAATTATTCAACCCCCTAATAAGTGACTGTAGTACTTAGCAGAGCTCCTTTGCCATTTTGACCTGCTGCAAATGTGATGCAAATGCAAATGTTTATATTTATGTCCAAAAGCTGAAACCCCAACACTGGCAATATACCCAAGATGGCTGTCTGCCAACTGCCATTCCCCTCAGCCTCCTACACACACGGTTTCTCAGCTAACTGTGGTTGTTACAGTGGGGATAGAGACATTGATCAAGCTTCTTGAAATATTTGCAGTTGTTGGACAGTCGGGAGATGCGTATACACAGCACAGCAGCATACTGTATCTAAACATAACATCTCATTGCTGTCTGCCTGATACAGTTGTATCCACTCTGCCCAATCCTAGACTAACTCTGTGGTAATGTATCATTGGAAAGCGCTACGGAATACGTTGGCGCTATACAAAGATTATTATTATTATGGGAGGTAAAATGCATCAGACTGGAGTCCGAGCTCAGAATATTTTCTAGACTCTGTACAATTTTGGCAAAATTTATGGGAGAGATTTATTAAGACCGGTGTTTCATATGTTGGTCTTAATGGGGTTTTCAGGGCTCAAAATGGATATTCTGAAAAATGCTGAAATCTAAGAGGTACAGCTAAGAAGCGACAACCTGTACTTTTTATTTGGACACTCTTCGTATACAGCTACCAATCTGCTGCTGTTCACTTCCATGGTAAACACAGCAGCAGATTGTTTCAAATTCCCCCCAGCATGCATAGAGCTGGTCTCTGGACAGCACTGTAGCTCCGCCCACACTCACAGGTCCTGCAACTTACTAGCACCAACCTCCCTCTAATTCAGAGGGCCAGAAAAAGCTGCTGAAGCAGAGAGACAGGAGCTTCTAGCACTCTGAACTGCGTATGAGCAACACAGCGCAGTACTTCCACCCTGTCCTCCCATCATGCACTGCTCACAGGATGCTGGAGGCTATGGACAGGGGAGGAAGTAGGAAATGCAGAAAAGACGTCAGAGGAAGATGAGATATATACACGCCTCTTCATATTTTAGGTGGCTCTCGGCACCTTTATGCACCCACACGGGGAGATCTGTACCAGCTGGAAGCTGGCATAGATTTCTATTATAATTGATGCCAGTTTGTGGCTTTAATGCTTTAGTCCAGAGTGGCAGTGAAGCGGTCAAAAGTCACAAAATGTTTGCAAGTGGGACCTTCGCCAAATTTAGCAAATTTTTTACGCCAAAAAATCTTCCACTATGTGTTTATAGAAGTTGGTAGGTCCTGTATGTAATACATGAATGTTTTCATTCACTGACAGCAAGTCTTCAGAAGGTTTGTGAATGGAAATACAAAGTATATTAAACACTTACTGAACTTTTCATTCTACAATGATTAAGAGGTGCCTCACCACGAAAACCTCAATCCATATCCCCTACTAAGAAGGGACAGCTACATCCATGCAGTGCATGGCCAGCTATTCCTTACATGTGTATATGTATATATGAAATATATAATCCTTTAAATGACTGTTCTATTGTATAGTTATTTTCACAATAGCTCACTTTAGACCGAATTCATAGAAATAGGATCGTTCTATAGGAGGGATGCTCTGACCTATTCATCCTTTCATATGTGTGAACCAAATACAAAGAGAATCTACAAATATTGGGAAGCATCGCGTTTAACGAGCTGCTTGGGAACACAGCCCTAAATTACATTTAAAGGTGGCATAATGTCTTCTGAGGGAATGGATTTTACAATCCTACCCAGCAGTGAATTCAGACCGGATACAATTAATAACCCTTGAAGCTCAGGGATTTTACAAGAGCTCCAGTTGTTATGCTTTGTGTGAAGCAGAGATAAGTCTCCAATGAACCTCACAGTACATAATGGCTATATTTCCATACACTCTTCACAGGAGATTAAACGGTCCTCAGTAACATTGCAGAGTTTGAATAAAACCTAAGTATTACACGCGGCCCTCCTTTTCTTTCGGTTTGATGTTATACATTTCCTATTTTTATGCCATGGACACTTTTTTTTTTCTTTTAAACAAAATAAGCAGATAAAAGGGCCTTTTTTACCTTGTCAGGATGTATGAAACGAAGATGAAGGAGATGGAAGCAGAGCTTATAAAGAGAAATGACAGCATTGTTGATCTGAAAAAGCTATTGAAGGAAGCAACCGAGCGTGAACGTAAAACCGAACAAACAATTCAGCACCTAAAAGATGAAGTAAGTAACGGAGGATCCTGGTAAAAGAAACCCAACCATCTTAGTGCAGCCTTGCATCTCTTCTGTGCTGCTGGAAACCTAGAGCCATACAGTATTCTGAAGCGGCTCTCATTCGTTCTTGGTTGGGAACGGTTTAATGTTTCATCAGGGCTTGTAGGAACAGACAACATTCACTAATATATATGCGGGGTCACAATCAGCCCCAACAAACCAATGAATTTAGATTTTTGGGATAGCGTTTCTGTTCGCACAGGTTTATTATTGCATGCTGTGACTTCTACCCTCATAACACTGTATTTATACAGAACAAGTATCACACAGGAGCAATAGACGTTCCGGGAATGGACGCAGAGTGCGCTGGAGAGGTCTTCCAACCACCTGCCTCCATTCACTGCAAACAGGCAGTCACTGAGCGACTGCTGTTTCCACTAAGTCATTCACTAGTCACTTCTTTTCAGTCTGTGCCCTCTTCCTGGGTGTGTTATGCAGTGACTATCACCAAAAGATATGCACCCATGCTCATTCAATTTTTATGTGTATGGGGGGAAAAAAAAATAAATCGCACGTTTCATTAAAAGTGAAAAAAATTGCATTGAACCCGCCCCCGTCCCGCCTCCTTTCATTGCAAATAGTGCAGAGGGGCAGAGAGGGGGCGGGAGCTCAGTTCCTGCTCCTGGCTCTTCCATCCTCTCCCCCCCACCCCCGCAGATGGGGACGACGTATATCAGCTCGGCGTGAAAACCGAGCAGATATACGTTCGTGTGAATCCAGCCTCAGTCTGATTTCAAAGGACATTTGGGAGATCTGGCTTTCCGTATGTGACTTTTCTGCTAGGCTCCAACAGCCATAGGTGCAATCGGCTGCTTGGTGAACTTGAAATGTATCATTTGTGTCTTTGGATAATCCTGATTGAGGTACAAGCATGTGCTTTGATGTTCTGGGTACATGGACTTCATGTACAATACTGTAGGTTGTCCCCACAAGTAGGACTTGGACAAATGTAATCAAGTAGATACTGCTTTTTATTTCAGGACTCTTACCCTGGCAAACAGTATATGAACAAGCAACACACTAACTACATTCTCTTGTTCCTGTAAATGATCATTGGACTTAGAACAAACTTGTACTTATCCAATAGCCAATGCGATAACTACCATTACTGTAAATCACTTTATTTACCTAAAATGAGGTTTCTGTCCTGAAAAATACCTCTAAAGAACTGGCTCTTAGAGAGTCTCCCTTTCTTCCAATTTGCTGTTTACTACCAGTTGTCAAATAAACTCCATCCCTAGTAACTGAGACACCGAAACAGGTTAAAAGAAGTAGCCATGTAGCAAGTAGTCTGATGCTGCCCATAGAAGTATATGGAAAGGAGGGAAGAGAGCTGCAGAGGAAGACAAAAGCAGACAGACTCACGGGAAGTGCGGCTGCAGCCAATAGTAAATGAGTTATTGGCACTGACAACTACTAACATCACATTCACACTGCTCAGTACTGTTATATAAGTTTTTCAATGATACTTATGAGGGTGTGCTACAGAGAGCTAGAGTTTTATTTGTATAAATGTATGGAAGAAATCATAGCCGCTAGTCTCTAGCCATCAGCTCAGGGAAAACTGAGAATTAGAGATGCAGCCTGCAGAGGAGAAAACTATTGAAAGTCGTATAATGGCCAAAAATAGTGTTAGTCCTCATGTATACAAAGGATGGCTTATTTTGAAAATTCATTTGAAAGTGCAGAAACACTTTAAGGGGTAGTCTTTTATGAATCACTTTTATATTACTGAGTAATGTTATTTTAACATTTTTCAACATTTTCCTTGACCAAGATTGACCTTCTGAAGCATTTCCCTGAAGATGCCAAGACAGACAAAGGCCTTTCCAGAGAATTTCAGATACTTCGGTAATTATACAAACACCATGGTTTTAAAGTTGCCTGTCAATATTATTCAAATCACTAGCTATTGGTGCTAATATTTACATTTTAGAATGTAAATAAGAATGTTTTATTCTAGACTGCCCCTGTAACTATTATTCTAGTATATGGTGGTTGGAGCACACCTTCACACCCCATGACATACGTTATCACGGGTGGCTGGGACTTTACACAAATTCATGTCCTAGTGATGGCATGTGCTCAGCAGTAACATATAGCTGACACTCTGCTTCATTGGCCCAGCTCGGTGCTACTTTTGAGCCCTGCCATTTAACCCCTTAAAACGCAGCAGTCAATAGTAAATGATTGATAAAGGGAAAGAGCTCCCACTGTATCCCATTGAACCTACCCCACTCTCTGTACCTGTGATGCAATCACGGGTTTACTATAGTTTGCTATGCCAACTGGAGGCCTAACAATAGTCTTCTGAATATGGCAGACCTGGAGTCACTGCAATATAAAAATAATGGTGAAATCCCCATAGTGGTACTAATAAAAAGAGTAAGGCAACTGTCACACACGGCAAAAAAATGCCGCAATTTTTACCGCCGTTCTCAAAGGCAGTTCACAGTGCTTTTTAACGCACCTCATTGTGATGGCTGATGAGGTGCGTTAAAAAGTACAAAAACTCTTTAACCCTTTGCAATCCAATTTTGGATTCAGGGTTTCCTAAGGGGGTTTCTCTTTCTGCCGTTATAAAATGGCGCTATCTGCTGGATAGAGCCAGTACTGTGGTATGGGAAATGTTGGAGAGGTCCCCGACAACATAGCGGCCAGGATTCTACAGTAAGAATACCCTGCCGGACGTCTTCCAATATCAGAGTTGTACAGCCTTCAAATCAGAATGTCTTTAGACGTCAGACAGTGGATTGGAAAGGGTTAAAATATAGCAGACCGCACTTAAATTGCGGCGTTAGAAAATGCCATTTTGGAGTGCAGGTCTGTGAGGCCACATTTAACTCAATGGAAGCGTTGTACCGTGATTACGGCGGCATTCAAAATACCACGGTAATTGTGGTAAAAAGTACAGGTGTGAGAGCAGCCTATTTAAAAAAAAAAAAACACTTAGCATTAAAAATACTTTATTACGTCAAAAAAATAAAGAAAATGTACACAGAATTGACATCACCAGGTTCACAAAAATACAGACAAAAAAATCAAAAGTAAATATGTATTCCAAAATGGTACCAATAAAAAAAATGTCAACTCATCTCACGGAAAGCAAACCTTTACACACTTAAGAACTGAAAAATAAAAACATTATGGGTCTCAGGGTGACTGTATCAAAACATGAAAAAAAATATTTCAGTGTTTTTATTGTGTAAAATTGGTAAAATAAACTATCTGGTATTGCAGTAACTGTAATGCCCCACAGAACAAAGATAAACCTGTCAGTTATAACACATAATGACTGTTGTAAAAACGATACTCTAGCAACAATGTAGGAATTGCTGTTTTTATTCCCAGTTCCACCCAAGAAAAAAAAGGAATGCCCTTAAGTATTCCACACTATAAATACACATCTGCCTCCAATGTGATTGTTTTACCAGTAAAACCCTGAATAAAACTACTACTACTTTTACCCCTAGATGGATACCCAAAAGGGTACAAGTTTCCAAAACAGGGTTGCATCTCATCGGCTTCCACAGTACTGGTACTTAGGAGGCTCTGTGTCTTAAGTGATATAAGTTAAATAAATCCTTTTATTTGTATAGCGCCACTTATTCCGCAGCGCTTTCGAGTAATTTATTTATTCCCCACCCTCCAAGCTGGGTACTCATTTTACCCACAACGAAAGGATGGAAGGCTGAGTGAAACTTGGGCCGGCTACCTGAACCCGCAACCTTCGGGTCATGAGCAAGAGCTTAAGACGGCATTTATGCCGTCTTTGCACTCTGCACCGCACAAGTTGAGCACAACACATTGATCAATTTTTGCAAAAACCATTGTGGGATTGAAATACTCACTACACACTGGAATGCTTTGAGGGTTATAGTTTCAAAAATGGGGTCATATCTCAGGCGCTTCTACTAGACTTGTACCACAAAGCTTCTCCAAATAAGATATGGAGTGCGAAAACCCTTCAAAGCAAAATCCCAAATGGCTCCTACCCTTATAAACCCTCCTGTTTGCGAGAACAGCAGTTTACAATCACATATGGGTTGTAAAATACAAAGTTTCAATCCAAACCTGTTAGGGCTCATGTCCACGGGGAAAATAAGAATTAAAATCCGCAGCGGATTTTAACTCTTCTCCTGCGCGCGGATCCGCACCCCATAGGGATGCATTGACCACCCGCGGATCGTCAATAAAAGTGATTTTTAAAAAAATGGAGCATGAAAAAATCTGGACCATGCTCCATTTTCATGCGGGTCTCCCGCGGGGACGGCTCCCGCGGGCTTCTATTGAAGCCTATGGAAGCCGTCCGGATCCGCGGGAGACCTAAAATAGGAATTTAAAAGCATTTACTCACCCGCAGCGGGCCGGGAAGGTCTTCTCTTCCTTACGGCCGCATCTCCCTTGCTTCGGCTCGGCGGATGTGCCCGGCGCATGCGCGCGGCACGTCGACGACGTGCCGCCGGCGTGACGAGTTCATCCGCCGGCCGAAGAAAGAAGATCCGGCCGCGACGCAGAGAAGAAACGGAGTGGATGGAAGGTGAGTTTATTCTCATTTATTGTTATTTTCAGCGCTCATGTCCGCGGGGCAGGAGGGACCCGCTGCAGATTCTACATGTAGAATCCGTAGCGGGCCCGATTTTCCCTGTGGACATGAGGCCTTAAAAAAAAAAAATGTCACAACCCAGTTGTAATAAACTCTATGAGATATCTGCAGGGTGGAAATGCTCACTACACCTCTAGATTAGGATGGTTTTTAGGCACCATTTGAGGTTTGCTGAGGCTTTCAATAGACACCCTGATCTTTTTGCCCAAAAATACGCAGTATCTTTAAAGGGGTTATAAAACTGTCAATCACTGAAAATAGCCATATACTTACTGATACAGGAGGGCAAATATGTGCACCACCTCAGCATGCAGACTGCCAAATGAGGAAGCTAGTTACACCTGTGTTGTATGTAAGTAGTGTAATGTAATTTTATTCTCACGCCCATTAAAGGGTTTTCCAGGATTATAATGTAGATAGCCTAACCCTTAGGATGGACAGTCCGTGGTGGTCCCACTCTTGGGACCCTGCTGATCAGCCACTTGGAGGGGTCGTGGCATTTGGGCGAGCGCTGTGGCGTCTTTATTTTTTCTATTGCTCCGCACATCTGTATGCTGTGGATGTAGTAGTGTCTGTCCTAGGATGGCTACTTTGTCCCATTTACTTTCAACTGGATCAGGTTACATTGTGTAATATATCAATATGGTATGCATTTCAGGTTGACCAATAATCGCTTAGAAAATGAAAAGGCGGAGCTTGTTCACCAGCTGGAAACATATAAACAACAATCTGGTATGTGTTCATAGTAATAGGACCTTTAATATAGGCAGTCAATTTATAAACGAACATTTAATAAAACCACCATAGGTGTGTACTCACATAATACTGCAGAATTGTTCTCCATTTCTGATTTGTTTCCCCACATCGCTATTTTCCAAGATGGCTACCACATCTCTGCTGACATGCAACTTGAAACTACATTTAATACAATTTACTGCTCTGTACGTAGTTCCTGTGCTTGTCTCTGCTAAGTGCTGCCTTGCTATTGGTCAGCAATTCGATCCAGGGAGCAGAGTTTAAAAAAAGAAAAAACACACCACACATCCCTGGTAGTTCCTGCTGAACAAGCCCAAACTGTAATGCTGGAATGCCTACAGGTCGTATCCAGTACAACCTGGGAATATACGCTTCTGACATGCCAAAAGGTGGTAACTGCTGATAGAGCCACAGACACAAAATCCAACGCAGAACCACATTTCGAACTTTAATAACATTTGATTAGTGTTTTACAGCAATTTTTTGAAATATCCCTTTAAACTGTAAACGGTCACACCTGTAGAACTAGAAGCTCCATTTTCTCTGTACGTGCATTGCAAACGGGAAGAAATAAATTTAGGTTCCCCGTTTTATATTGCTTTCAGGGTCTGATGAGGTTCTCGAAAAAGACGTAAAATACAACAAGTTGATGGAACAAGTGGTGGACCTTGAAACACATATGAAAACCTCGGATTTGGAGAAACTACACTTAAAGGTAACGCTCTAGTAAAAGGTTTTCCTTAGACGGTAACTGACATTTGAAAAAAAAAACAAAAAAACAGTATCATGTCATAGTGACTGGTCAGACGTTTTGATTCATGAAGCTCTTGGGTCCTGAGAATCCCATGATTGCTGACATGAAGGGTCCGAGCACTGCATTCTTTTTTGGCTGTGGTTCAGCTGATTTTTAGGGATGCGAGCAGAGTTGTGCACGGACCCACAGTCTGTTAAGTCCGTACACTGCTTACCTCACCTTTTACAGAATCAGTCACGTGTAATCCAAATATCAGTAATCCAGCAAACCGGAAAAGTGATAATATATTCTATATCGAATATATTGAGATCACCTTTTATGGCTTGTTTGCTGGATCAACGATAATTATAATTGGAAGTGGATTACATATGACTAGAGATGAGCGAGCATACTCGCTAAGGACAATTGCTCGAGTGAGCATTGTCCTTAGCGAGTAGCTCCCCACTTGGAAGAAAAGGTTCAGCTGCTGGCACGGGTGACAGGTGAGTTGCGTCGGTGAGCAGATGGAGAGAGATCTCCCCTCCGATCCTCCCCGCTCTCCCCCGCAGCTCCCCGCCGGATCTTTTTTTCAGAGTGGGCAGGTACTTGCTAAGGACAATGCTCGATCGAGTAATTGCCCTTAGCGAGTATGCTCGCTCATCTCTACACATGACCTTTACCATGGGCTTTGCGCATAAACCTCTCAATTTGCATTTTATAATAAGCTGGAAAATACATTGCAATGGATTTTGATACAATTTCGTCTGCATTGTTTTTTCCATGATGTGGATGCAGAATCCGCATCAAATCCACAGCAAAAGTGTGACGTCGCTTTAACTGGGAATCCATGGTGTAGTTTATACGGCCGTGGATTTTAAATCCACTTTTTTTTTTCTTCATGTGATGGTACTTGATGTTGAATCCATGTCGGGAATTCCACACAGGGACTTGTCCCATTGAGCTGGACTACATCCGCAGAAGCTGAGTGTGTCAATCCATGGCTTGGTTGCGGTTTGTGATCTACATTTGCCTCATAGACTATGTTCACATGGCTCTTATGTACAACTACTGTGAGAACAATATTTGGTATGTGACTCCTTCATAGGTTCTGCATTGCCTACAATCAGGTTCATTCTAGGGTTTTTCTTTTTATTTACAGGAAGAAATCAAAAGACTGAAAAAGGAACTTGAAAATTTTGATCCTAACTTTTTTGAAGAGATTGAAGATCTTAAATACAACTACAATGAAGAAGTTAAGAAGAATATACTCCTTGAAGAAAAGCTAAAGGCCCTCTCTCAGCAATTTGGTGTCCATATAGGTCTGCCCATGCACTGAGTTAGTTTACATGTCCATCAGATCACAGCTAAAGGTTACAGATTGAGAAAAAAAAAAAACAGTTAAACAATGACCCAAATAAGTTTGGGTCATTGTTTAGGAGTACAGTCTGAATAGCTGTGCAAGAGAGAACGCAGCATCACTGCAGAGCGTTGCAGCTTGGATTTCGGGAAGAATGATCTTGCAATAGACTTCACATCATCCTGATAGTGTTCTTTATTACACTAGACAAAAAAGTCACCACTTTTTAATAGCCTTTCTAAAAATCAGGTTTTAAGTGTCAGTACATACTGCTGCATTGATTAATTAGGTCCATATCTTTTCAACAAATGAGAACTTCTACAGTAAGATTTATAGTCTTAGTGGGAAGAATATGCACCATGACCAAGTTATTACTGAGTAATATATTAGGCAGACTTGGACATTTTTTTTTTCTTTAATTGAAGGAAAGACCTTTCTGGCCAGTTCCCATGGCCGTATTTCAGGCTGTACATGTATTGCAGTTAGCCATTTCATAATAACCCGTGAAGCTACTCAAAATGGACAATTTTTCCCATGGACATCATGATGTACAGGGGGACAACAATTGCATATCCTAGATCTTGTCTGCTTTCACAGATGAGAACACCACATGCGATGCATGGCATTCCAAAACCTCAAACCGCACAAGGACGGTGTGTTCTGTGCTCAATGTTCATGGGTGGAACACCAAACGGCGTGACTACAACCTGATATTTTAAATTAACCTTTTCCTTGCCAAATTACATAATGACTTGTATAGTTAACTTAGTTTCTTATCTGTAAATACAGAATTCTACACGTTTTTTTAGATATGTTTTGTAGAAATTGTGAACACTTATTTGTATTTATAAATAAACTTATTACGTTTTAATTCTGGCGGACTTATTTCTTGTCAAAGCTTAAGGCTGCATTCCCATGAACGTATATCGGCTCGGTTTTCACGCCGAGCCGATATACGTCCTCCTCATCTGCAGAGGGGGTGGAGATGAGGCAGAGAGCTCAGTTCCTGCTCCAGGCTCTTCCATCCTCCCCCCCCCCCCCCCCCGCAGATGAGGAGGACGTGTATCGGCTCGGCGTGAAAACTGAGCCGATATACGTTCGTGTGAATGCACCCTAAGAGTACTTAAAGATGACTTTCCAGCTCCCCTGATAGGTCTATTTAGTAAATGTGTGCATTTCCAATAAAATAATTAGAGAACATGTTTTCTTAAAACCTTGCATTGTGCCATTCCTCAGTTATGCGTTTTGGGAAACTAGGTATTCCCATTATCAATAAGTTGTGTCCCTATATACTGCAACACCGTGCCAAATTTTGTAGGGACACAACCTAGTAAGAAGGGGTAGGATAGGACTCGCTTGTCAATTCATGCATTTTCAGAAGGAAAACAGAACTGTGTTTTGTGTCATTCCTCTGAGGTCACAGGTTCTTTAAATTATTATTGCTACTGGAAAACACGCAAAACTTCAAAAGAAGTGCACCCCATGTGATGAGCTGACAGCGCCCAGCAAGGTAGGATGTAACACTGTAAATGTCAGTCTTTTCTGTTAAGGAAACCTACATCAGTCTTGTGTAATAGTCATGAATACAGTGGGTTTGCACCATGCAAATGGCTGTTGTGTTAACCCGGTGGGGAATGCCATGTTTAAAAAGTAGAATTTCCACAATATTCACCATCAGGCTTGATATGCGGTCAACACACAATTTATTCTTTGCAAGGTGCCATTTTCAGTCCAACAAAATGTCTTTTAATCTGTCATAAGACTGAGTGTCTTTCTTCGAAAACCGACCTAATAACGTGCTTGAATCGCCTTCATATTTGCATAAGTCCAATCTAATGGAAACTGGTTTGGAATTTAGGTGCGTGTCATTGAGTGGCCAATGTAATCCAAGATGATGACGATGGAGCTAGAAAAGAAAAAAAGTATAGTTACATTACTAGCTGATGAAACTAAATAAATGATTAATGTATTGGCTTGCACAGATGAGTAGTGCCACTATCTGAAAACTGTTCCTTAAAAAGGAACACTAAACTTAGTTTTTTATTTTTTTACTTTTATCATTTCTATCAGAGATGCAGAGCTGAGTCGAATTCCTTATAATTAGAGTTGAGCGAACATACTCTGCCGAGCTTGATGCTTGTTCGAGTATTAGCGTACTCGATGGTGCTCATTAATCGAACGAGCATCAAGCAGTGTTCGACCTCGCCCCAGTTTTTGGCTCCTCCCCGCTGTGACATGCCTGTTTGGGCCCCTCCCCGCCGCAGCGAGCGTCATTGGAAAATTTTTCGGCTGAGAGAGGGGGAAAGAGGGGGGGAGAGAGACACAAACAAACCTAGGGGGGAAAAAAAAAGTTCGGCACCCGGCGTCCCATATACAAAAATGCTCAAGTCTCCCATTGTAGTCAATGGGGTTCGTTACTCCAGTAGAGCTCTCAAATTTTCCGAAAAGCTCAACTCGAATAACGCGGACCCGAGCATTTGGGTGCTCGCTCATCTCTACTTCTTATAATCTTTCCATTTTGTTGGCACAGGGGTAGTTTCCTGTAAAGATCATACTGATGCAAGTCATCATTGAGCTATAGTTTTCTGTGTTGTCTGACTGCTATACTTTGTGCATCATATTCCTGGGCAGTAAGTTATGCAAATAAAGTTTAATAAACCATTCTATATGCAGTACTTTGCTTACATTTTTCAGTAATTTCAAGAGCTTTACTTGCAGTCAGGGAACAGGAATATTCTTTTCTCATTGTTAACCACAGCTGAAGACCTTGGGTATAGCTAATGCTACTAGGAGTCAGACACTAAGCAGAAAAGTGTTAGCTTTTCCTACTAGCTGTAGCCCTCCTGCCGGCACCAAGCTCATCAGTTTTTAGCTTAGTGTCCACAGGATCCATGGAACCGGAGCAGTTTCCATCATCTATAGACATCAAGGATGCCTGTCTCCATGTTCCCATCTGTCGAGCGCATCAGCGTTTTCTCCGATCCAATCACTATCAATTCTCGGCACTTCCATTCAGGTTGATCACGACCCCCGAATCTTTACAAAGATTCCGGAGTCGGTAATGGCTCTCCTCCCCTACAAGGGGATAGCAGCCATACCCCATCTAGACGACATGATAAAAGCCTCGACCCAGTCAGCCAACCTGGAGAGTCTCCACAAAACTCTGGACACCTTGTCCAGGTTCAAATGGATCAACCACCACCCCATGTCCTCTCTCTCACCATCGCAACGTCTGGAATTCCTAGGCCATTCCTTCACCACTGTCCAAGCCTGTGTACTGCCTACACCAAAACTGCTCCACCTCCAGAAGCAGATATGCTCTCTGCTAACTCTGAAGGTCGTGACCATTTGTCACGGTATGAGTCTTGGGACTGATTGTCTTCTCCTGTGAGGCAATTCCATTCTGTCTATTTCACGCTCTGACTCTCCAGTGTACAATTCTCTCTAAATGAAACAAATCCATGGACTCTCTCGCTCGGAAGATCTGAATACCCCTGCAAACAGGCTGGATTCTCCACGGAGGCAACTGGGACGCTGCTTTCTGGGCCTCCAATGGCAGGTTCTCACCACAGACGCCATTCTCTTCAGCTTCCAGTATACTCTGAAATCTCACAGCGCAAAGCAAATGGACTGAAGAAGAATCTATATTGCTGATAATTGTTGGAACTTCAAGCCATCCTCCTGTGGTTTCATCACTTCGCACTCCATCTGACAGGTCGCCCAGTTCAGATCCAAACGGACAACGCGATGGCGGTCACATACATAAATTATTAAGGTAGAACCTGCAGTACGAAGTTCATGGCAGAATCAGCTAAGATCTTGACCTGGGCCGAAGATCACCTCCCAGTACCGTTGCGAAGATCTAGTCATTCAGCTCGTCAACACTCCGTAGCGCGCCTCCCTTTTCGAGAAGCTCTTCTCTTACAGGGACCCCTCTTTTGTCCATGCTTTAAAGAGGTTTTGTCATTAGAAAGAAAAAAATGGCAAAAATGTTTTTGTGCTGAAAAATCCCTCTAAAGTGCCATGTCCCTCCCTTAAAGGGGTTGTCCCGCAGCAGCACGTGGGGGTATACACTTCTGTATGGCCATATTAATGCACTTTGTAATGTACATTGTGCATTAATTATGAGCCATACAGAAGTTATAAAAAGTTTTTTACTTACCTGCTCCGCTGCTGGCGTCCTCGTCTCCATGGAGCCCGCCTAATTTTCGCCGTCTAAAATGGTCGAATGGCCAAATTAGACGCGCTTGCGCAGTCCGGGTCTTCTGCTTTCTTCAATGGGGCTCCGTGTAGCTCCGCCCCGTCACGTGCCGATTCCAGCCAATCAGGAGGCTGGAATCGGCAATGGACCGCACAGAAGAGCTGCGGTCCACGGAGGAAGAGGATCCCGGCGGCCATCTACACCGGTAAGTATAGAAGTCACCGGAGCGCGGGGATTAAGGTAAGCGCTGAGCGGTTTTTTTTTTACGTCCCTGCAACGGGGTTGTCTCGCGCCGAACGGGGGGGGTTGAAAAAAAAAAACCCGTTTCGGCGCGGGACAACCCCTTTAAGCCCTATTTACAGGCAACAATTATCGCTCAAACGATGTCTTTTGAGTGACAATCGTTGTGTGTAAATGCTACCATCATTTTTTTTAGTTTAGCTTAAAATCTATTGTTCATCCAGAGAGCTGATGATAGGGACCGCACGCTGAGTTTCTCCATGGGAGCGCTGATAACATTCTATTTCAGCTGCAGTCCTGCGGCAGAACAAAAAAGCTATATGCAGAGAACAGAGCACCTGCTGTTCTCTGCATACAGCGCACAGAGGCTCATTTACATGCAAATGAAGCTAATAACCTAGTAATGTGCATAAGTGCCCATTAGCAGCTTATGCAAAATGATTGCTCAAACTGTCAATCATCCTATCTTTTGAATGAATTTTGAGTGATCATCTTTGCATGGAAATGGAGATTTAATGTCCCACTCTCTGCTAGCTCTTGTTTGACAAGGGAAGGCTTGGACAGAAGAGCAGGGAAGGAGTCATCATGCTCATTGAACTGTATGTAGAGAGGAGGGGGAGCTAAAAGTAAGATCTTCTGTTGTCTATACACATGTACACTGCTAAATCTTTCTGTACACTCCTAGAATGGTAGAGTTGGAAGGCACCTCCAGGGCCATCGGGTCCTACCCCCTGCTAAATGCAGGATCACTAAATCACCCCAGACAGATGTCTGTCCAGCCTCTTTTTACAGGCTTCCACTAAAGAACTCACCACCTTTCGTGGCAATCTGTTCCACTCATTCATCACCTTCACTGTCAACGTTTTTCCTAATATCTAATTTGTGTCTCCTCCCTTTCAGTTTCATCCCATTGCTTTTAGTCTTTCCTTGTACAAATGAGAATAGGGCTGATCCCTCTGCAGTGTGACAGCCCTTCAGATATTTGTAGACCGCTATTAAGTCTCCTCTCAGCCTTCTTTTTTTTTTTGCAAACTAGGCTTTCCCAGATCCTTTAACCATTCCTCATAGGACATGGATTGCAGACCACTGCCTGATGAGGTTAGGTCTGTGTGTGTAATAGGCATTTAGAAAATCAAGATCGCTGTAGTTATCAGTTTACAGTCTATAGAATTCAACACAGCAGCAGCTCCTCAATTCAGTCTCAAGAGGATGGAGAAGCAGATATGCACACTGCTCAGCGGCAAAATACAGGATGCAAGTCATATAATGGTCCGAAAGAAGATTATTCCACATGTACACACAACTTTTCGAAATAAGCTGCCATATGAAAGCTCAGGTGCTCTTTACATGTGTTGTCAGAAACACTCTATTTGGGCAAGACACTCCTCAGAACCTCCCTGTATAAGTCAGAATAGAGAGTGGGTACATAAAAAAAGGCACTTGCTCTAGTGGACTCAGCAAGTCCATGCCTTACAAAGTGCATTCAAGTTCTAAGGTCTCCTAATATTTTTTTCTAATACATTACTTAATCCAGAAAGTGGACATTATCTTCCTCTTAGGGTACAACTTTTTTAGAACATTGATGCTATTATTGCATGGCTGCTTCAAACTCTCTTAGGGATCTATTTTACTCACTGGAAAAAAAAAAATAAAAAACTAAGGCAAGAAGCAGCATAACTAGAAAACGTGTGACCAGGAAGAGCGTCCTTCATTCATGTCACAATTGACAGAATGAAGGCACTATTCATGGCCTCATCCTGTGTCAAGATGGCCTGACACCTTGTCACACATTCAGCCTTACTATAGTAGGTCAACATTCGCAACACCCATCTGAAGGAAACTTGTACATCTTCAGGTCTTCACGCAGGATGGTGTGCACAGGTCCTACCGCAATGCCAACTTGCAAACAATGTCTTTGCAGTCAATCAACAGTCTTTCATAACCACCTGTTCCACTCACACAAGCATGTTGTCGTACCAGCTAATGCTTGGCCGAGGCTCCTTTGGTCAATTCTAGCATGACGTTTGGCCTTCTTTGAAGTGTCGCAGCCCCAACTGCACATTTTTCAAGCTCGAGACACCTTGACCACATCTCACTCAACTGACAATGGGCGTCGTTTCACGCAAGTGAAGAAAACGAATGATTACACGCTGTTCTTGGAAAGTGAACACTGCCATTTTAAAGTTCTGAAAATGCTCCTCACGCCAACCAATGTCACATGGGCTCTAGGCACTGTACAATGCTGGCATCTCTCACTCATCACCGAAGTGTACCCACGTTTTCTAAAATGTGTCCCATGTTTCTAGCTGCTCATATTCCCAACAATCAACAAAAAAAAATGTAGGAGACTTTAGAACTTGAATGTACTTCCTTGATGGTCAGCCATCTATTTGGGTTAGTGAAGGACAGCCTGTGTTGATAAGCTGTTCAAAGGGCCAGCTTCCATTTTTTTTAAAAATCATGTTTTTGAGAAAACCTGTTTAAGCTTTATTTACATAAAAAGATAAACTTGCCCTAATGTCCTATAATTTATAGCACCTCACTCAGTTTACCTTGAATAAAGATCCATCTTTGCAGTGCCATACTATGCCTTCTACTTTCCCCTCTTCACAATGTTCAAACCAAGACATAAGACTGTTGTGATCCAGCGCTGCTAGATCTTTTATGAGGAAAGTGCCGTGAGGGACAAGGAGGTGAATCGGATTCTTCTTATTACCAATGCCTAAAGAACAAAGATATGTGATATACTCGTTATATGTAATATAACTAAGTTGTAAGGCATGAATTTATTTGGCAAACCCTACCAGGACGACTAAAGGTGTGTTTATAAGTAACTAGTTTTATTTTTTAAATCGATAATCGTTCAGTTTAAACGTAAGCCAACGGCTGAACGATGAACGAGAATCATTCGCTTTTCATTCATTGTTCAATTTCAACCCGCATAAAAATCAACGCTCCTTGCTCCGTATTTCACATAGGAATGTGCAAATGGGAAGGTGGACCAAGACCTCTGCAGCGCCACCAAGTGGCCTTATAAATCTCCTCACACACCTTCTAGGTGCTCTTCCTGACCCACATAGGAATGTGAAACACTGAACAAGAACTGAATGATTCTCAACAATGATCTGTGTCTAAACTGGCTGTACGAGCGCGAATAAGCTGGTGATGACGTCACCAGCTTGTTTGTTCAGGCAGGCAATGAAATAAACAGAGGAAAACGACCCACAATGCCATGGTGTGGCTCACTTCAGAAAAAAAAATTATGATATAGTTGCGTCATTGCGGATGTGTGATGTCTTCTTAACTGATCAGAATGTGCCATTTGCTGATCAGGGAATAGGTGGTTTGTGTTTTGACAGAATAGGCCACATTTATCGCCCATTCGGGTGGTCCGGTCAGAGAATGTTTTTGAACATCACTTTTACTAAAACCGTTTTGGTGTATTTTTGCCAAAATCATAACCCCAAAAGCGTAAACGTCACATGCAACTTTTCATTTCCTCGGTGCAGTGTAATGTACAGAATTGTGTGTTTCTGCAGACAAATTGGCTACTGATTAATACACTTACCATATGGATTTCCATTAATATTGGTCCCAATGAGTTCTAGTGTTTGCTCAAGCAGATTTGACAAATGAACAAGACAAATCTCCAAAGACTCAGGATCTTCTATTTTGGGTTTTAATACTAGGGCTACTCCTAATGTGTAATCGATAGCAGATGAATGCCAACAATACTGCTTATTGCCATTTTCCACAGGCACCCAACCTGATAGGGCAGAAAAAGGTTTAGAGAAAGAAATTGCAAACAGAGGACAAATCACATACAAATATAGGGATTAAGGGTCATTTACAGGGGACGATTATCATGTAAAACGCGTGATAATCTTTACGTCTAAATGCGATTCCATCGTACACTATTCAGTTGTCGCTCACTTGCAACCAGCGTAAAAATCATTGCTGGTTCGCCTACCTCTTGCTGCGTCTAAACGCTCCCCGCTTCATATAGAATGTGATCACTGATTGATACTAAGTAATCTGCCTGTGTAAACGTTCTGCATGAGCGCCAACAACTAGCGCTGACATCACCCGCTCCTGCAGATCGTTTAGCAGTCATCCTGTGTTAATGGGGCATTGCATATACTAGCAAAGCTTGCTGATGAGTCCCCTCATATAGTTTTGCACTGACGATTTGAATAAAAGGAGAAAAGTTAGATGGTAACTGGACTACATTGGGTAGTTGGAATGATAGTACACTAGAAATGACATTTTAGAAGAACCAGAATATGGCAAACAAGATGAAGAATGCTCTGATGACTTACTGCAGTATAAAGTTGTATTTGTCAGCTAGTCTTATGATACATTATAGACATTTTTAACCATAATATAATGATGTGGAATTCATATTTATGTTTATGAAATAGTATATAAGAAATATGGCAAGAGGCGCTCTATATTATATAGTTGGGTGTGGAAACATGCAACGAAGTTTGTAAACAAATGAACTGGTGTCTTGGGTATCATAGAATTAGAGTTGGAAGGGACCTCCAGGGTCATCGGGTCCAACCCCCTGCTCAGTGTAGGATTTACTAAATCATCCCAGACAGATATGTGTCCAGCCTCTGTTTGAACACTTCCATTGAAGGAGAACTCACCATCTCCCGTGGCAACCTTTTCCACTCATTGATCACCCTCACGGTCTAATATCTAATCTGTGTATCCTCCCTCTCCGTTTCATCCTATTGCTTCTAGTCTTTCCTTGTGCAAATGAGAATAGGGCTGATCCCTCTGTACTGTGACAGCCCTTCAGATATTTGTAGACAGCTATTAACCCTTTGCAATCCAATTTTGGATTCAGGGTTTCCTAGGGGGCTTTCTCTTTTTGCCATTATACAATGGCGCTGTCTGCTGGCTAGAGCCAGTACTGTTGCATGGGACATGCTGGAGATGCCCCCAACAACAGAGCAGCCAGTAACGTACAGTAAGAATACCCCGCCGGACATCTTCCGGCATTGGAACCGTACAGCCTTCAAATCAGAATATCTGAAGAGGTCAGACAGTGGATTGGAAAGGGTTAAGTCTCCTCTCAGCCTTCTTCTTTGCAAGCTAAACATTCCCAGATCCTTTAACAGCTCCTCATAGGACATGGTTTACAGATGGCTCACCATCTTGGTAACTCTTCTCTGAGCTTCCTCCACTTTGTTAATGTATTTTCTTTTAAATTGGGGTGCCCGGAACTGGACACAGTATTCCAGATGAGGTCTGACTAAGGAAGAGTAGAGAGGATAATTACCTCACATGATCTAGACTGTTTCTCTGAACAAAACCCAGAGCTGTGTTTGCCTTTTTTGATACTGCATCACACTGTTGACTCATGTTCAGTCTGTGATCTATTAGAATACCCAAGTCTTTTTAGCAGAATAGGATGATTTTCACTATAGTACTAATTTTAGGTTATGTACTATCAGTTCTGCAGAAATGTTCACATACCTGGTTAATCAGTCCTTTCAGTCAGCTGACCAGCGAGGGCCCTGAATGGTGGACCCCAACTGCATAACCTCTTTAATAACACACACACCCCATGCACATCCAACAAAAGAAACTAACGCAAAAGAAGTAATTCTCTATCTTTTTGCCTCACTACTTCTTTTGAGTAGATGTATGTGACGTATTTGTTATGAAATATTAATTATATGCTACATTGGGCAGACATAAAGAGACTGTATTTCATATCTTACCATTATGAGATTCTGTTGGCTACAAATCATCCTAGTACATGCAAATTCATATTTGTGGTTTTTATTTTATGGTAGGCTGTCCAACTTGGTTTTCCCACAACATAGTCTAGATTTTGAGGGTCTATGAATGCATTTAAATCTAGAAACCAGATTATTACAAGCTTAAATGGTTTGAGAAATATACGGTAACTTTAATATCAGCATCATAAGATTTTTTTATCAAGCAATCAATGTGCAGTATGTGATATTATACCTGGTATATGGCCATTTTCATCAGGATACAGTTTGCCATTAGATTGCTTTACACCCTTTGCTGGAATCCAAAAATCGGGGACAACTTTGAAATCCTCATCAACATTCCAAGCAAAATCTAAAGTTAAAAAATAAAATAAATTAGCAGACAGATATCATCCATATGATGTAAGATGTGGAATTTATAAGACTAGCTAATCATTCAGAAGCACAATGTGAAATATGTTATTACTAGAAAATACATATACATAAAATCAACTTATATAAAAGGAACACACAAATCCTCCACTAATTAAACAATGTGTTAAAGAGGTCGTACCAAGATAGGCAATAAAAAAAACAGACTCCCACCGATCCTGAGAATAGGAGTCCCTTATACCCCTCTTAAATGGGAAGATGCTTTTTGCACCTGCAATGATGTCAGATTAAATGCAGCAATGGCAGTGCATCCACAGCTGCTGCTCCATTCATTTCAGTGGGGCTGATGGAAAAGCCACGCATTTGTACTCTGCCATCTCTGGCAGTCCCATTGAAAACGAATAGAATGACACCACACATACGCGGCTATAGCTCTGTTCAATCTTCTGATCGTTGCAGGGTGTGGTAGAAAGCCCACAGCAAGGAGGAGAGGAGGGCACGGGACCCCTGTTCATGGGATCAGTGGAGATCTCAACAGTGTGACCACCACCAATCAGACTTCTATCACCTACCCTATGGATAGATGAGGAAATTCTACAAAATCCTGGTACAATCCCTTTAAATTGCATAGAAATAAATTACAAAATACAATCTAAAAAACAATGGAACTCTGTGTAAAATGTAAATAAAAAAAGGAATGCAATGATTTGGAAATCTCATTTAACCATATTTTATTCACAATAGAACACATACCAGAAGTTGAAAGTGAGACCATTGTGTAGGATCCCCTCTTCTTTAAACAACAGTCTGTAGACACCTAGGGAGTGAAGGGACCAATTGCTGGAGTTTTGGGAGAGGAATGTTGTCCCATTCTTGTCTGATGTAGGATTCTAGCTGCTCAACAGTCCTGGGGCTTCTCCGTCAGATAATGCACCAAATCTTTTCTATTGCTGAAAGTGTAAATTGGACTGGAGGTGACCAGTTCTGTACTCGGACTCCTCTTCTGTGACGCCATGCTGTTGTGATGGATGCAGTATGTGGTTTAGCATTATCTTGCTGAAATATCCAATATGTTGTCTGGATGGGGGCATATGTTGGTCTAAAACCTCAAAAGCATTGATAGTGCCTTTTGAGACGTGCAAGCTGCCCATGCCATAGGCAATAATGCAATCTTATACATTAGAGATGCAGGCTTTTGAACCATATGCTGATAAACTAGATGGTTCCTCTTTCGAGCCCGCAGAACATGGCATCAGTGGCTTTCAAGTAGAATTTTGATTCAACCAACCACAGAACAGTGGTCCATTTTAAATGAGCTTTGGCCCAGAAAAGATTCTGGCGTTTCTAGATCGTGTTGCTACATGGCTTCTTTGCGTGATACAGCTTTAACTTGCATTTGTTGATTACACGGTGAAATATGTTCACAGACAACGTTTTCTGGAGGTATTCCTGAGCCCATGCAGTGATTTGCATTACAGAATCATGCCTGTTTTTAATGCAGTGACACCTGAGGGCCTGTAGACCTTGAGCATCCAATATTGATTGTCAGCCTTGTCCCTGAATCTCTTGATATCATGTACTGTAGATGGTGGGATATTCAAAGTCTTCGCAATTCTACGTTGAGTAACATTTTTGTAAATTGATATGTGTTCTATTGTGAATAAAATGTGGTTATATGAGATTTCCAAATCTTTGCATTCTTTTTTTTCTTTACATGTAAATTTTACACAGCGTCCCAACTTTTTGTGAAATTGGGGTTGTAAAACAGTATTCTGCCCCTCCAATGTGCACGTCTTCAGTGACACAATCATAGATAAACAAACATACAAATACTCACTTTTGCTAATTTAGTACAAGTACAATTAGGAATATTAAACAGTACTCAAAACATGTTAAATGTGTGCAGGAATGTGACAAATAATGAAGTGCACCAACCTTTGGAGTTTCCCTTTGAATGAATATATTTTTTAAACCTCTTTTCTGCCTGTTTTGTTGGTTTCCTATCATATCGTGCCCACAGGTATGGGAGACCTGTAGAGGATGAAGTACACATTGTGAAACTGACATAAGACACAAGGATTTCACAGGACTCCAAGTACCTTACTACAAAGGCTAGAGGCTTTGATCTGTTCTGTCTGAAGTTCATAAAAATGGAAAGGGGGGTGGGGGGTTACAGAAAGGACTTCGAAGAAGGGCCTCACAAACCACTGGAAAACGGAAAAATATTCAGCACCTACTGCTCTCTCGGTTCATGTAAGAAGATTGGTGCGAGACCCAGTAAGAATCTCAGCAAATGGCTTCATATGATTCTAGTTTTGCTGACTAAACTATTTGTGGTTTGTCCACCATTGCTTTACAACAAAGAGAAAACATATGGAGAATGAGCTCACCTGTGCATCATTCTGAACAAGTGTTAGCGCCAAATAATGAGATGGAAGAATCTTCAACCAAGTTATTTGTGCCATCTCCTAAGACGCTTCAGTGAAGTCCAGCACCATACATTAAAAGCACCTCTATTTCATTCGGATAAAATACCAGCATACCGGACATCTCTTACATGCTTAGAAAAAGGGAAGCTGGAACACTGTCTCTACAGCGCCACCAACTGGAAGTCTACACAGTACCCCATAAAAGTTTTATTCTGGAACACACTTTAAAATCTGACTCAGAATGGAGCTCTCTAATCAAAGACTTGGGCTGCATCCGTCTCTCCCCATCCGCAGCATGTTGACTGACAGCCCTTTACCCGTTTATGTATAGGGAAAGAGCTGTCAGTCAACAAGCGGCAAGCGGGAAGAGGTCGATGCAGCCCGACTCTTAGGCCCAATGTCCATGGGCGGATTTGATTTGCAGAACCCGAGAGAGAGATAGGGATGCATTAGCATCCGCAAAACAGTTAAAAGCATGCTGATGTAATTTTTTCCCAGTGTGTGGATCGCATGAGCAGGAAGAATTCGCAGCATGCTCCATTTTTCTGCGGATCCCGCAGGACGGCTTCCATGCAGTCAATGGAAGCTGTCTGATCCACGGCATAGCCGCAGCTAACACTGTGGACATGCCAAAGATAAGCAGGAGATTTTTTTAAAATTGCATTGTGCATGCATCCGGCACAATGCCGATGCGCCTGGACGCATCTGCCGTGCTGAAGAAAGAAGATCCGGCTGGCACGGAGGAGACCTGCGCTGGATCTGGACAGGTACAAAAATATGTCTTTTCCTATTAATGTCTGTGGACACGGCTGGATTCCGCTGCGGTATTCAGTAGGTGGAATCTGTGTGTGCAAGTGGACATGAGGCCTAAGGGTCCAGAGCTCCGTTCCGAGTCCAACTTTAAGTTGTGTTTATTCTGAAATGCCGCAGCGTTCCAGAACACCTACCTGGGGCACAGTGCATACTTGTCCTGGGTTAATGCTGCCCGTGGTTTGGTGACAGGTTCCCTTAAAATGTAACACAATTGTCGCACCTGTAGTAGGAGGTAATCCTGAAGAAATAATGCTTTCAGTGTATATGCCGGACTCCACCGAAACTTTCTGGGATCTCGCCATTAATTGTAACATCACTTTTAGCGCATGCAAATGAAAATTAGCAAACTGGCAAAGCAAGAGAATTATGTGAGTGAGACAACCTGGAGACTAGACTCAACCTGCTGACATTAATAATAATGATGGTAAAAACCACCTAGAAGGAGTTGTTGGAATCCAATGAAACCTTATGAGCGATTATACGCAACGGTGATATAAATAAGGGCCCTTTTAAAAGGAACGATTTATCATTCGCATTGGCGAACAATGTCAGAGTTCATTCATTCGCCTGTGTAACTAGGCAGATAAATCATTCAGTCATTCATATGCACTATAAAAGTGAATGAGAATGACTGAACGACCGGTATTTAAGCCGAATGATTAGCGAAAACCTAACTCCCAGAAGAGGGAGCCAAAAATGCACCATTTGCTAAACTGCAGGGCAGGTTCAATCACCACAGACCCTGATAGCATGAAGAGGGCCAGATTGTAAAATATTCATGTCAGCCTAATGAAGCAGTCACCCAGCTCAACCCAGCCCAGACTGGGGAGGGGTGACTGCTAACAAACATAGTCTGCACATGTGAACTGATACCAAGGATGCCAGCCATAGAAAAGTGTGACATATCATACAAGATTACAAGCCCTACTGGCAAAGCAGTGGATTGCCCTGTATCACCAGTGAGCCACACTGGCAGGGCATCCCGGGCTCCCCCAGCATCTATAGCAGACTGCTATACATGAAATAAACAATGACTAACAATGGAACAAATAAGCGTTTGATCGTTGGTCATGTTTACACTTAATGATTATTGTTCAATTGTGAAATTTGAACAATCTAGCAATTTTTATTAATGATAATTGATCCATGTAAATGCACTTTAAGTGATTACAAAAGGAGAATTCATTATGGAAAACTGAACACTTGAAGTGAGGCTCTAGTACGCTGTTGTACCACCTCTAGCTTGGATACAAGATGTGATACGGGCGGGCATGGAGGCTCTAGTATATTGTTGGTCGCCTCTAGCTTGGATACAAGATGTGATACGGGCGGGCATGGAGGCTCTAGTATCTTGTTGGACCGCCTCTAGCTTGAATACAAGATGTAATACAGGGGGCACGGAGGCTCTAGTACCCTGTTGTATCACCTCTAGCTTGGATACAAGATGTGACACGGGTGGGCATGGAGGCTCTAGTACCCTGTTGTATGACCTGTAGCTTGGATACAAGATGTGACATGGGGGGGCATGGAGGCTCTAGTACCGTTGTACCGCTTCTAGCTTGGATACAAGATGTAATATGGGGGGCATGGAGGCTCTAGTACCCTGTTGAAGCCTCTAGCTTGGATACAAGATATGATACGGGCGGGCATAGAGGCTCTAGTACTCTGTTGTACCGCCTCTAGCTTGGATATAATATGTGATACGGGTGGGAACAGAGGCTCAAGTACCCTGTTGCAGCCTCTAGCTTGGATGCAAGATGTGATACAGGCGACCATGTAGGCTTTAGTACCCTGTTGTATCCAAGCTAGAGGCGGTACAAGATGTGATACAGGTGGGCATGGAGGCTATAGTATCCTGTTGCACCCACCTCTAGCTTTGATGCAAGAGGTTATATGAGCGGACATGGAGGCATACAGATTCTGTATGTTATCCTGCAGCATATCTCTCCAAATTTGCTGTAACTGAGACTCTAGGTCATGGAAATTCATAGGCTGTTGAAGTTGGCATCCCAGATGGTCCCATGCATGTTCTATTGGTGATAAATCTGGCACCAGGCAGCCACAGAAGTGTGACAATGTTGTGGAAACATTCCTGTGTCCCCCTTGCTGTGTTCAGCTGAGCATTATCCTGCTGGAAAATGCCTCTCGGAAGTCCTACCATGAGAGGAACACATATGGCTGCAGGATATCCTGAACATATCGCTGAGCTGTCATTGTCCCTGGGGCCACTATTAGTGGTGACCAACTGTCATAAATGATGGCGCCCAGACCATCACACCAGCAGTGTGCCGCTCCACAGCAAAGGCAGGATTGAGGCGCTTATCCCGAGGTCTCCAGGCACAAACACAGCTGTCGTTAGTGTCCAAACTTAACCTGGATTTTAGCAGAAGACACCCTGGTTCAACTCTGTAGCAGTACAGTTTCACTGTTCACACCATTGCAAATGGAGGCGACTGTGGGTGTGAAAGGCCATACATGTAATGGGTACCGTAAGAGCGAAGTCCTCCAGCCAAGTGCCTGGAAATGGTTCCAACAAACACAGGGGTGTAACGATGGTGCTACCCGTCTCTGGATAGCGGACAACGAAACAGTTGAAACTGCTCACACTTATCGGACGACCAGATGATCCTCTCTTCTGGTGGTCTGTCAAGGGCGTCCTGAGCTCAGTCATCATGGGTGCGGCCTCAAGCATCCCACTGATCCCAACACCTCGTAAGGCTAACTTCACACAGACGAATGTGATATGGGGCCATGAATCACAGCCCCATATCGCACTCGCCAACACATTTTATGTGAAAACCGCCTCGCATCACTTCAGGAATGTAGCGATCTTCCGCCGCAGCTGTCAGCCGTGACAGAGGATCGCAAAGTCCCTCCCATTGTTTTCAATGGGAGAACTCACACCGCATGCACCTAGCATGTGGTACGATGCTGCCGCCGGCCTCATTGTAAACAATGGGCACTTCGATAGCACGCACAAGATAGAACATGTGGCAATCTGTTTCCTGCATCGCAGTGCCATGCAGGAAAACATCATTCACATGTATGACGCGATTTTCTCGCCTGTGTGAAGGCAGCCAAATACAGTAATTACCTTTGTGAGTGGTCACATAGCAGCAGGTACCATCCACCTTCTCTGTAGCCAGTGCACTGTCAATAGCAGCGCTCTGTGCCAGGGGGTGCAGCGTTTCTGTAGCCAGCACTTTGAACATCTATTAAAAAGATAAAAATTAGTTAGTGATACGATGTAAGCATCACCGGGATCCATCCGATAACGTATTCAAGAGAACTGCATCACTGGAGGGATAACCGACTCCGGAGCTGGCAATTCATCTGTATACCGTTCATTATAGCTTATTATTAGAGATGAGCGAGCGTACTCATTAAGGCAAAATACTCGAGCGAGTAGTGCCTTATGCGAGTACCTGCCCACTCGTCTCTAAAGAGTCGGGGGGGGGGGGGGGGGGGTGGAAAAATCACTCTCTCACTCTCTTCCCACCCCCACCCCCCGCGCTCCTCCCTGCTCTCCCCTGCCGCCACCTGAATCTTTTGAACCGAGCGGGCAGGTACTCGTATAAGGCACTACTCGCTCGAGTACGCTCGCTCATCTCTACTTATTATACATAGCTGGTTTCTCTTCTTTATGCTCGGCCAAACAACTGGACCGATCTGCACCAAATTTGCCACTGTAGCACGTTCCTGAATTCCTGTTACACAGGATGTGAGCGCCGATGTCAGGAGAGTAAGCAGCGATGCTGCAGCCTCTCATTGGCTGCTACGATCCCCTGATTTCCTGTAACATCATCAATCAGAGCAATCACTGGGACCACAGCGGGGCTGCATCACTGGAGCCACAGAGGAGTAACTATACTTCACCTTATTATTTTAATACAGGGGGTCTATTGAAGTGGGGGGTCTCCAGTAACCAGACAACCTCTATAGTTAAAATCTCTTTGGGATGCCACTGGCGAGATGTCATATTTCTGCACATGACAACCCAGCCATTTTTCTTTACTAGCGGCAAACAGTCTGTGATTTAATATGTCACCTTCATATAAGTAGCAAAGGATGTTTTTAACCACAAGCACTAATAAACAGTTACATGAAATAGAGCCGTGAGATGCCGGATAATATCTGTATACAACAGGGAGAGATCTGCCAATTCCAGCAGGCAGAGGATTATAGGGGTGGGGAGACGGGACAACTCTACAAACCGGGCACTTTACACAGGCGCCCAGCAGGGTTTGAGCCATGGTATACAGCAGGCTACGTGAGATCATGTACTGCTTTGTTAAAGTACTCTTCTACAAAAAGGCACAAGCTCATTGGTCAGTTTACGGGAACAGAAGTGGTTGTCACATGACCTCTCCTGAGCGGCAAGTGATCATGTGATCAGTGCTGACCAAACAGGTGTAGCGTTAGACTACATCAGTAGTTAGAGAAGCAGTGCGGCCATCTTTGTTTCTCCAGGAACGGAGGGTTGCTTTAGTCCGGGACAACCAGAACACTTAGGCTCTGCCTATAAATGCGGCTCCCATACATGTGGTATTTTAAAGGGGTTGTCCCGCGCCGAAACGGGTTTTTTTTTTTTTTTCCAATAGCCCCCCCGTTCGGCGCGAGACAAACCCAATGCAGGCATAAAAAAAACAAACCGTCCAGTACTTACCCGAATCCCCGCGCTCCGGCGACTTCTGACTTACCTTGTGAAGATGGCCGCCGGGATCTTCACCCTCGGTGGACCGCAGGTCTTCTGTGCGGTCCATTGCCGATTTCAGCCTCCTGATTGGCTGGAATCAGCACACGTGACGGGGCGGAGCTACGAGGAGCCGCTCTCCGGCACGAGTGGCCCCATTCAGAAGGGAGAAGACCGGACTGCGCAAGCGTGTCTAATCGGGCGATTAGCCGCTGAAATTAGACGGCACCATGGAGACGGGGACGCTAGCAACGGAACAGGTAAGTGAATAACTTCTGTATGTCTCATAATTAATGCACGATGTATATTACAAAGTGCATTAATATGGCCATACAGAAGTGTATAACCCCACTTTGTTTCGCGGGACAACCCCTTTAAGGCCATATTGCTCCCATTGCAGAGAGTACAAGCGCTCGGCTATTTCCGACAGTCCCGTGAGGGTTAGTGGGGCGATACGTGACCAGCATTACCTTCATGTGAGGATAATCGGGACACCCGTTTTCATAATCACTGAGAGGCCCAGCAGCTGCACCCCATATCAAATAATTACCCCCTCTCTTTTCCTAGGACAACCGCTTTAAGCACAGCACCACACCTGTCTACAGGTTCGGTCTGGTACTGCAGCTATGTTCAGTTCACTTTAAAGGGGTTTTGTCATTAAAACAAAGCCCCCCCGTCCCCAGCCTAAAATAACAAAGGAGGTTATACGCGCCTCTCCTGGGGGCCGTGAGACGGTGTGCCATCGGTGACTTTCAGGTAGATGGGCCAGGTGGAAGTATGTGACCACTGCGGCCAATCAGATGCAGCAGCGTCACGTCCACGAACTCCTAGCATCATAGCTCCAGGATATGAGCGCTGATGCCAGGAGTGTCAACGATGAAGCTGACTGGCCACAGTGGTCACATGCTTCCACCAAACCAGTTTACCTGAAAGTCACCGCCGGTGCCACGCCGGCTGCGTCCCACAGCCACAGGAGTGTCGCATATGGTATTAGTGTATCTTGACGCCACTGGAAGCTAGGGGTTTGACAGGAGGAACGCCCCTGGCACACCCCTAGCTCCTAATTGGGTCAAGCATTGAAGGTCCTAACAGCCTTTCTGTCCCGGGATTTTAGATTGCAGTGTCCCTGCTCCCCTGCAGCCTCCCCGTCCCCCTCCCTCCCTCACTCACTGTAAAAACAGCGCTGTGCTGCCGCTCGGTCGCTCCCTCATTGTCCACCGCCGCTGCTGAGTGCAGTGAGACTCCCAGGGAAGGCTGTCTGCCGCCGTTCCCTGATGGTCCTGCGTCGCACCCGAGTGCAGGGAGGCCGCCGGTGAAACCGCTCTTCCTCCACCAGCCAGTGCAGGGAGGCCGCCGGGGAATCCGTTTTTACGCCCCAGCTGTCCACTGCAGGGAGGACGCCGACAGAGAATAAGAAGCCGGTGTACCAAGGGGTAAGCCGCTAGAGCACAGGTTACGCCACTGTCACTTTGTAGTGAGTTGCAGGACCTGAGAGGGGGCGTACGGCCTGTCAAAAGCCCTCTATCTTGTCACCACCCAATGTTCTGGTGGCATCAAGATACACTAATACCGGCGCGTATACCCTCCTATTTTATTTTAGGCAGGACCAGCTGGGGGACGACCCCTTCTATAGCAGCGCAGGAGTGGATGAAGGGCTGTAAACTTTGGGAGCCATTGCCATCTTTGCAGGGTCTTGTTCACATCAGCATCGCGTTCCATTCAGATCCGCTGATTTCTGCTAAAAAAAAAAGGGCCAAAGAGTTGAGCGTGCCGCCACTATTTCATCTCGTACAGTACTAGACGGACAGCCAGACACCAAACGGACCCCATTATAGTCAATGAGGTCCACTCAGCTATTTGGCGAGAGAACGCCATCCGCCGACTCTCCGAATGCAGCAGAAAAACGGAAACCCCAAGCGCTGCGGCAAACAGACGATAAGCAACACCCGTCCATCAACGTCACAGCGGGGATCCCTCCCCCACTACTAGCACAATCATGTCCTCCAGGACTCTGCTGGATGGGGCCATGTAATACCACACACAGCATATACATGTGTAGCATCACTGGGGCCTTAGTTACAGGATGGGGCCTGCAGATGGCGCCACTGCTACAAGGCTGCATTCACACCCTGCAGATGTCTGCTGAGCAGGTCCCCCACATCCCCAGCGCACATGCGTTTTCCCCGTATTACACAAATGGCTGAACCGTGTGCTCAGCCATGTAATCTCGTTAGCACACTGGAGGGGGCGTCACCTGCTGCTCCCGCTTGCAGGACGGCTCATCTTTTACTTGAGTGACGAACACACAGGAGATCTTCTGCTGCACCGAGCCGCGCGGCATCCTGCCCTCCGCTCATCCAACTCGCCGCAGCACTTCCGCCATCACCGTCCGCAGCCAATCAGCGCCCGGCTCCGTGGTCACGCGGCTGCTGAACGGAGCAGAGGATAACGGGAATTGTAGTTCCACAGAAAGGCGAGGGGGGGGGATTTTGTCTTTTCACTTCTGACTGGAATACATAAAGTGTTCCTTTATATACCAAGAAGCGTGAATTGTATTCATTTTTATGATATTTTACATAATATTTTTATTTACTTAAAATTATTACATGAGGTATTAGCTGGCCTAAACCATAAATTCCAGCTTCCTGGGTTCAATTCCCTTCCCTGGCATGTGGGTAAAAGGGTTGTCAACCTTACAGAAATTTCGAAACAGTCTGTAAAAATAAAGGCACACTTTATTTACAGTGTCCATAAAAATATTAAAGGTGTCCATGATTTTTTTGATGCGGCTGATAGTTGAGAAGGTTATTAGTACTTTATCATCATTTTACCGCTCACAATAAATACTGGTAATAGTTCATATCAGTATCTCACTTGCAGGCATGTATCCCTTCTATGCATTATCCTTCAATATGGTCTTAAAATGTGGCCAAAAAAATGGTGGCCGTCCCTGATTTTTTCATAGGTTGTCCAGAAAAAAAAAAATTCTAATTGGCAACCCGGCGGGGTATTTATGAGCTGCATCCATAGTACTCAGACCAAGCACATGGGGAACAAGGCTATGAGCAATCGAAACGCGTTCTCCATGTATTCTGATGTATCAGCACTAATAATCAATAAAGCAGAAAGATATTTCACGTAGCCCGTGTTCCCAAGCTGTTCGTGTTTATGTGCATATTGGCCACTAGGACTGAGTGGTGACTGGCGTGAGTATATTCCTGCCAGCACAAGAGGATTAGGAGCGTGAATAATCTGCAGTAAAGTGAGATGCTTTTTTCTTGTCTGACAAGCACATGGCACTTTACTAGTGTCCCGTAACATTGCCAGCCAAACCAAATCTAAGCAATGCCAACCGCAGTACTCTGATAGAAGCGCCACACTGCCCTCTGCACGGGGTGAAACCGGTCATTCACATTATGTACTGTGTTTCCCCCCATAATAAGCCCTACAATGATTTGCACATGTGTCTGCACAGGATACCAACTGTATTTGCACAAGGACCGCTAGTTCACATGGGCGGAGAACCACCCCGCCCTGATTTAGATGGTATTAAGCCAAATGAGATGCTGGTGTGCATGGGTTTGAGCAGCGTTTTGCACATACCCATGTGTAAATATGTGTGCATTTGCGCACCTGCCATAGGCCTCTATGGGCCTCTTTCATACACACAACATAGAGCAGGTCCTATTATTTTGCGCCACACGAGAAAAAAAATGAGAACAAATTTATTAAAATCAATGGATTTTATTCTCTATGTTTTGGGCACAGAATTTTTCCGCATGCAAAAACTTGCCAAAATACAGTTGTCTGTAGAAGCCCCAACACCCATTGTTGCCCCAGAAGATAAGCCCTTTACAAATTGTTGCAGTGGATCTCCCTTTCCCTCTTGAAAATAAACATACCTCGCTGACGCAATCATGCAGATTTACAAATCACTTACACTGGAATATGTTGTCTGCATATGAAAAAGGTTTGGTACGGTGTTAGCCAGTAGAGCAAAATGTGATTATTTTCAGCAAGAGAAACCAAGTAATCTTGTAGATATGATAGCTTTTAATGGCTAACAAAAATACATGATGCTATAGCGAGCTTTCGAACCTACTCAGGGTTCTCCCTCAGGCATGATGAAATAGATCCAAAGAGGCATGCATATATATATATATATATATATATATATATATATATATATATATATATATATATATATATATACACACACATATGTATATATATATATATATATATATATATACACACATACATATGACAAGGCACAGACATGGATGTGATTCATTTGCACTTAAAAAAATACCCTAACAGGATGAGTAGAGAAATAAATAAATACTTAAATAGTCCACTGATAAAGATGTGGAAGTTTTATGGTCTCTGAATTAGTGTTGGGGGGTCACCAGGCCAGAGTGTTATCTGTGCTATACATTTCTCATACTTCCCAGTCACGCATGAATCCTCTTGAAGAATTTAACCTTCTGTTGAAAGTGTCAAAAGTTTGTGCTCCAAAATTCTTCTATGGCTTTTGTGATTTGAAATTGCCTTTCAATATGGTGACTTTCATATGTTCTACGTTGTGTCCATGACTGGAAAAATGGTCGGCCACAGGTAATTCTGTCTTTCTTTCTTTAATTGTGTGGTGGTGAGACCTCATCCTCGCTTTCAGTTTTTGTCCTATTTCTCCACTGTAGCTGGGGCATCCTGCTGTAACAGGGCGCACCTAGCGGTCACATGATCGCCGGGTCGCGTAGTGGAAGTAATACTTCCACTTTCACTTTTTAATATGTAGCACTCATTAAGTGGTGTGTACCCGGGAAAGGAGCAGACAGAAGCAGTTAAAAACCACTTCTCCTCTGGGTCCTCAACTGTGCCTGACCTGCTGCTTGATTGCAGGAGCAGAGGCTTTGAAATAAGTAAATAAATCTTGCTATTTGTATAGCACCAACTTATTCCGCAGCACTTTCAGGTAATATATTATCCCCCACCAAACTGGGTACTCATTTTACCAACCTCAGAAGTATGAGTCAACCTTGAGCCGATTACTTGAACCATGCTGGGATTGAACTTGCAACCTTCACATCATGAGTGAGAGCTTAGCACTGTGAGCCACACATATCTCTAGTATTACCAGGGATTAAAGCCTAGGACCAAGCAACGTAAATTTACTGTGCTTGGTCTTTAAGGGGTTAAAACTGACATCACTTTGCATCAGTTAATCTATTAATTTTTTTAAACTTATTTGAAAAACATCTGCTCCAAACGTGATCAATTATAGTCTATTAGCAGGCAATACTGATCTACCTTACTAGACAAGATGGCTTTTCCCCAATAAATTAAGATATCTTCTTGGATGATAGAACTCAATTGATATATTTCCTGATGGTACTAAAAAAAACGATGCTGTGAGCTTTCAACGTGTCACATATATTCACAAGCTGTGCAGCCTGCAGAGTATGAAGAGCAGCTCTCACTCTATACCTCCCAGTATCTCTTGGCTAATCGTCATCTATTATAAAAACTATTATTTTACTCTTCACCTTTGAAACTGTAACACACAGTGTCAGTATGGGAGTCCCAGATCTTAAAGGAGCCAACTACGACACTACTTGTTTTCCCGCTGTGTGCTATTATCCCCAGCTGTGCAGATAAAACTCACATTTTCTTACAAAACTCTGCATAACAGAGACAACTCACTTGAACATTTACGTGTTACTATACTGGTGGTGGCTGTGGTTCTCACTCCCCTTTTTTCTCAGTTGCTTGGCCTTGTTCTATTCGTAGCTACAATAGTTTCTTTCACACCATAGACATCTTCCCTCTCTGTACTTCATTGAGACTTTCTAATCTTTGGCCTTCCTTATGGCATATGTCTTTTTGTGTACAGTCAGGTTGAGCACCCTTAGTTCCAATTGCATGCAGCAAGCCTTCCTAAGCTCCTGCTTTCATACATCCCGCCAAACAAGTGGTGGTAGATCCATATAGGTGTCTGTACTCAGGAGGTCACACACTAAGCCAAGCTGAATGGATCTTTTGGATCTAATTTGCCTCTATCTCTTTAGCCTCAGATATGGGGATGCAGATCTCACTATTTTACAATCTCCTATGCTCTGAAACTCACATGCTGGGCTCCTAGCCCTATAACTTTTCCTTTGCCCTCTACTTTGCATAGACTAAGGGGATTTTCCTGAACTTGTTTACTAGCATGACTATCAGCTTGGGATAGAAAGCCACCAGCCTAATATATGGTGGTCTACGGAAAAGTAAACCTGCCGCAGACAATATTGCAGCAGAAAAAATGAGCAAGTGGATTGTTTTCTCCAAACCTTAATTGATTTACCCACGTTACAACAGATGCTGGAAGTGGTCTCCATTCACTTTTATGCACCTCTAGCCATATCGCAACATATTGGCTGATACTGGCTGCAGCTCTTCAATAGTGATGCTGTGGATAGTGATCCTATTATTTTGCTTGACTTCATCCAGGCTATGCGGATATTGGTGTACACCTTCTGCTTTAAATTTCCCCCACAGATGAAAATGTGAACAAGTCTGGGGGAACGTGGTGGCCATAACCCCTTGCTCACAGTTCGATCTTCCGTAAAGAATTCATAAACCTGCACCAGTGAGTTGCGGGAGGTTTGGCTTGTTGCTCCAGCTTGTTAGAAAAATCACTACATTCTTTCTTCTAGTGTAAAACTGTTCAAACATGTCCAGATAAACCATAGTATTCACAGTTGAATCAAAGAATATTTGGCCCATTCGTGTCCTTGACACTGCACACCAGACGCCAGTTTTCTGGTTGTGCAGTGGTGTTTTGTGAATCAGGTGGAGATTTTCAGTAGACCAGTATTTCGTATTCTGTGAAATATCATGTGACCTAATAATTGAATTGGACTTCGTTCATCATAAAATGCAGCAATAAATCCGCTCCACTCCGCCGCCCCCCGCCGCCCCCCGAATCTTTTCGTCCGAGTAGGCAGTTACTCGAAAAAAGCAATGCTCGATCGAGTAATTGTCCTAAACGAGCACATTCGCTCATCTCTATTCAGTATGCTTTAGTTTCAGAGATTTCAGCACTCACCGACACGTCGTTCATGATACACCAACTTGCTGGGAAAGTCTCTGAGTTGATCCTCGAGAGCTATTTGCAATCCCCTGCTGAATGTCATGAAGACTTTGGACATCTGGACTGATGGAAACATTGGTTTCTTCATATTTGGAATAGACCAGGTTTGGTGCCATTTCTAAACTAGGCTCTAAATACAACAAATACGGATTTTCTTAGAGAAAGTATTCATAACAGTGTGGTGCAAGAATTGGAGGCAGGCTACTTTTCTGTAGCCCACTCTGTGCAATATAAACAGACATATGAATCAGCATAAGAAAGAGCATATTTTACGCCTTGACACTCTTTACAAAATGATGCGTGAATGATATTTTGCATAAAATCTGTAGTTAAAGAGGACCAGACAGCCTTTCCGGCACATTTGTTAAGTATACGCGTACTTGGATTCCTCATAAAATAACACTTCCATGTTCTGTTATCCACTTATTCTTGCTCAAAAAGTATGGAGAATTCTATATAAACACATCAGTTACTTTTAACAGGCAGTATTATGGCATGCAAAAGATGCTCTCTGTAACCCTTATAGATTCTTATCTTATAGATTCAAAAAAGCGTTATTGGCGGGACTAACTAGACATCGGTATTGCCAAAGTGATTAGAAAATAGGGATAGGGGTTGGAATTTAGGGGGTAGGGGCTGTTCTAGGGTGGGGGGCTATAGAGTCCATGGCATATCATGTAGTGGGTATAGGAGCCCACGGCATATCATGCTCCTTTCATTCTATGGCAGGCACTGGCATATTGTGCTGTTGTGACCACTGTGTCTTACTCTTCCCCAAACAGGATGTAGAGTTTTTTTCCTTGTCTATGGAGTTGAAGTCCAGGTGGAGAAAGAGAGTCTTCGGAAGTGAGCGCCCCTCACTGCTGAATATCTGGAGCATCACAGCAGAAAGTGGGCCTCATCCTCCATGGCTGCCTAGTTGCCCTGTCGGCACAGTCTGCTCTCCTTGGGCGTGTAATTCTGCCTGTGCCATTTTGATTCTATGGCCAGACTTTGGGTACCCAGTCTGTAGTGGCTCAGGATCTGTTGCTCTTTAGGCTCTGCTAGGATTTCCAGATACGGGGCCAGTTTGTAGTCCCTCTATAGCCCCTGATATATTGTCAATTACCAGGATGCACTTATGTCATGTGGCCTCATCTATTAATTTTGGGTTCCCTAATACCGGCAAATTCCAGCTAATGTCAGCCTATTAGGCCATGCCATAGACATGTCCTAATAGACTGCCCTGTCAGTGCGGCACTGCATGCATACAGCTTTGTAGATAGAAAAATTAAAACATTAATGGCTCTCAAAATGTTTTAATTGAAAAATGAAAAAATATCATTCCCTGCTAATGATACATAATATTCCCTTTAATTAGAATAAATACAGGACAAAAATTAAGAAGGTTCTAAACCTTTCATAAATAAGAGCAGTAATTTTCTAATTGAAACATATTCCAATTGTGAATATAGACATTTCCTATTGTGCACCATTTTCAGTTCTTTGAATGCAGGCGGCAATGTAACTCTGTTTTCATTATGGTTTCCATGCCAACAGTCAGGGACATGTATATAACTGCTGTTTTTCTGAATCTTGTCTCTCTCTTTTGTATAATAATAATAATCATCATAATTATAGTAAAATGTTTGCTTACCAAATGTCTCACATGCAATATGGTATATTTGTATAGTGGTATGTCTGCCAAAATTTTTGCATATACTCTACAATGCTTTACGTATGTATAAAACTGTATTCACAGAATGTGCAATAGAAATAAAGTTTACATTACAAAGTTTCTCTAATTCATGCCTTAAAGGGATTTTTAGAGCAAAACTATTTGTGGCCCATCTTCAGGATAAGTCCCTTATAGCAGATCTGCAGGCGTCCACCAAATGGGACCCACGCCAAACAGCGGATAACAGACTGCTACAGACAGCAGAAACTGTCAAATGCCATCTGTAGCACAGTGGCCAAGTTTGGTATTACAGATCTCTTCCAATCCCTTCTAAGATATCTGTGCAGCAAAGACTAGAAAAATAACTGCTGTGGCTGGAAGAAGGAATCATCGCAGCCTGGGCTGAATGGCGAATATAATGCAAGACAAAGTTTACTTTGAGAGAAGGTGCCATCTGTGTGTCACTAATGTGAATGTTGTGTATTTATCATGTGACTGCATGTGATGTCAATGTTGTACACTTCTGTATGTTCATTAATAACTAATTTAACTTAAAAGTAAGGAAGCATGTATGTTAAAACCCTAATAGAGATGAGCGAGCGTACTCGTCTGAGCTTGATACTCGTTCGAGTATTAGGGTGTTCGAGATGCTCGTTACTCGAGACGAGTACCACGCGGTGTTTGAGTCACTTTCATTTTCTTCCCTGAGAAATTTGCGCACTTTTCTGGACAATAGAAAGACAGGGAAGGCATTACAACTTCCTCCTGTGATGTTCCAGCCCTATACCACCCCCCTGCAGTGAGTGGCTGGCGAGATCAGGTGTCACCCGAGTATATAAATCGGCCCCTCCCGCGGCTCGCCACAGATGCATTCTGACAGAGATCAGGGAAAGTGCTGCTGATGCCGGAGCTGCTATAGGGAGAGCGTTAGGAGTTATTTTAGGCTTCAAGAACCCCAACGGTCCTTCTTAGGCCATAGTCAGAAATCGCAGATCGCACCTATCTGCAATCTGCGATTCCTGTTCTCTTCTCTATATGCACTCAATGGGGCCGGCGGCAGCAGCGCCGACCCCACTGAGAACATATAGAAGACAAATCATTCTTCTCTGCCACAGCTGTAGCAGCTGTGGCAGAGAAGAACGATGTTTGCCCATTGAATTCAATGGAGCCGGCAATACAGCAGGTTTCACTGAAAGCAATGGGCTGCTGGCGATCGCGGGATGAATTGTCGGGAAGGGCTTAAATATATAAGCCCTTCCCTGCAATTCATCCAGAAATGTGTTAAAATAAAAAAAAAAAATATACTTACCTTGTCCCGGCAGACGGAGTTCAGCGCGGCCGGCAGTGGGTGTGAAGGGGGTATGAGTCAGACCTGCCTCTGATTGGCTCAGGCTGAACCCTATTTTATGTATTAAAGTATAATGCCAGATTTACATGGGCAAGTGCGAGAAACTCAAAACATTATCACACTTGTAAACCTGCGATTTTCCCTAGGATTGTGACATATTTTGCTAGAAACATGCACTACATCTCTTCTCATTGGACTTTTGCACGCAATTTTTACACAATTTTTTTTTGCTGCTATAAAAAATAATGGACAATGTTGCCCGAAAATAGGACATGCTGTGATTTCTCCATCTCGCTGAGAGAGAAACATTACTCATGTAAATACTCTTATTGTAAATAATGGATAATTACAACACGCAAACGCACAGAACTTGTGCGTTTTTCTTTTCTGTGTATATGCACCCTAACTCCATCCTTTATAACATACACTAGACACCATCCAGACATAACATTCAACTAGCGTTGCTTTCTAATGGGAGTTACAGGCTAAATAATAATTAATCTGCATTTTTCTACAGACAAATTTAATCTCATTTATTATACATTCATCTAACATGTTTTTCAGCTGCAAGACGGATATTATGAGCAGTAGACATCTGCTCATTATAACTTGCCTCAAGACTGCCAAATATTCTTCTTTTACTTCCTAAATTGTCTTCAGAAACTTTGGGCACACAGTTCCTAGGAGTCTGGTTTAGATTATGTCCTACTCTGTGCAAAAATTTTTTAAAAATCTCACCCCAGCGCTAGTGCAGTACTGTTGTTTGTGTTCGCCAGTGCTTTGCACTGTTGGGATACATCACCATGGTCATGGCAATCAGTCCACTTTGCTTCTCTCCTCCTCCTTGCACAATGATAGTTCGCAGGTCGCAGTACATGCCTAAACAGTCTTCCTATAGTTTTCAGCGCAAATACACTCTTAGATTTTCCGTGGGTGCCATAAATAGAAATGGTTGATACGAGCTCAGAGAAGCCAATGAATAACACACAGTATAGTATATAAACCAAAGGACATCTGCTTTTATTTTGGCGAGAAAGAGCTTATATTGTAACTCAAACAAAGGAAGGTGTGACATTAAGATACATTACAACATATTGTGTGCTGGTGGGTCATTTTCATAGGGAGTGTTTATGAGGTAATCAAGAGGGAAGGAAATTAGCAGACATGCTCAGTAGGGTCTTGCCACATGACAAAGTTAAAAACATCTGCATCATTCATTTGGTTCAAACCATTTTTCTTTTAGGGCTTAGTCACACGGGCGCATCAGCGCCCATACACGAGCGCCGATGCGTGCGTGCGACTGAGCCCTTACTGCAGGAAGAAGAGGGCCGCACTTCAGGATGGACGGACGACTCCCCGCAGCGCCGAAGAAAGAACACGTGACTGGCAATGAAGCCGGTCACAGGTTCTTGCTTCCGGCGCTGCAGAGAGACGTCCGTCCTAAAGTGCGGCCGTCTGCTTCCTGCAGTAACACGGGCGCATCGGTGCCCGTGTGACTAAGTCCTTAAAGTGCAAAGAATGATAAGTTTCTGTTGACTCCTCTCTGGTCCAGTCTGCTAGCTCTATTATTCTAATGTAAATCTTTGTGTATTCTTGTCTTTTGAAGACTCTGTTTGTTTCATGTGCTGATGTGAATCAGTTTTTTTCCTGTATATGTAAACAATTTATTACTCTCTCATTGTATATGGGGGATGCTTGCTGACATCAGCAGATTTAGACTGAAATATAAACCTAATTATAGAAGAACTTTACTGTCATCTCCCACAAAGTCAATTATCTAGCTCCTGGCGACTGTATAAATAGCCCATGAGGCTGCTGTAAGGCAGTTCTCTAGGAGCTTCTTCACACAGGAATATGCGCTCGCCGCTACAGATCGTAGTTGCACATGAACAGGCTTTTTTCTTAGAGTATTCAAACTCTGTGCTATAGCTTGCAAGTTTGAATTAAAAAAATAGAAAGATAGGTCTTTCTTCTACGTAGTATTAACTATGTCCAAGAAAGATAGGACAAATCCTATCTTTTCTCAGGTGCTAATACTGAGAAAGCTTGCCGCTGCTTTAGAATTCTCCCTGCTGTCATCTGCTCTTAAATCCCCCGCCATCAGCGCTGTGGAAGGAAGCACTGTGATTGGATCGAGCGCCTGCCAATCACATCTGGAACTCGATCATTCACAGCCAATCACAGCGCTGACGGTGGGGAATGACAACGGGGAGGATACTAGCAGCTTGCCACATCGCCGCTGGGGACACAGACGCTGGCTGGGAGGTGAGTATGCAGTTTTTTTAAAACTCTTCCCTGACTCAAGTATAAGCCAAAGGGGGCTTTTTCAGCACAAAAAAAATGTGCTAAAAAACTCGGCTTACACTCGATTATATACGGTAATATGTTTCATTATCTGACTTCAATTAGTAACAAAAAAATACGTGTAATACATTCCTTTAAAGTTCCTTAGACTCTACTACTCAGTCTAATCAGCACCAAATTGGTTGTGACACAAAAATTCTCTTCTGAAAGGAAACCGCAACATTAACTATGTATTACTGCAATCTTGAAGCTTGCATAGAATAATAGCATTACTAAACAATTCTATCTATCTATCTATCTACCTACCTATCTCCTATCTATCTATCTATCTATCTATCTATCTATCTATCTATCTATCTATCTATCTATCTATCTATCTTCTCTCCCAATAGCTAAATGTACAAGCTACTACTTATGATTCAGTTAGCTTTGATAACTTTTTTCTGCTTGCCATGACACTGTCTTAGCAGGTTGCTTAAAGCGTCAACTAGAGGGAGCACATTGCACACATATTTGTACAGCTTCTGTAAAGTTTAGTACTGAGAGAAACAGAAAAGCTGCAATGTGAGGTGTTAGAAATATAGGAAGGAGTAGGGAAGGTAATGCGAGCTAGCAGGCTTGTTGAAGCAGTGGGTCTGGTTGGGCTGCAGCTTCACTGTAGAGTATCTATAATGTGTGACAACTTGGGGATTAGTCAATTTATAAGGATCAACATCTCTAGGATAAGATGGTTGGCACACAAAGCAATTTACTGCAAAACATTGGGTATTGCTATCCATGCTGGCTTCAGGCAATTTTATTCATAGCACAACACACAACACAGAAGCATAGAAACAAAATACATTTTGATCCTTGCTGGCCGCTTACTAAATATTCTGCATCACTCTTTATACCAGGTGGGTTGACCCCCATAGGTCTAAGGCATAAGCCTGTCTCCTCTCAGGTTGGGAGCCATGTGTAAATAAAAAAGCTGTTTATTTAAAGGAGCTGGCTCCTAAAGAGCCTAAATGGCCAGCTCAAAGCATGGATGAGGGGAGTAGGAGCATGTTATGTCTTTCTTACCCCCAACTTCTGCAATCCAGGCCTCTTTTCACAGGTAATACACTTAACTCTTTGCATATACCCTAAATAGATCCTGAATATTGGTCTGTCACACATGGATGAAAATAATAGGAATAGTAGGAACTTCTTGTTAGTAAGTTAGGAGAGAGAATAAAGTGTCCGTAGAACAAATGGCTGAGCTTTGAAAGAAAAGGCTCTACAAAGCATGCATGAGGATCCAAAATATTTATTTTTCCAGGGAGGTATACTTTAACTTTAATAAAGCTCCCAGTACGGCCATTTGGGTTTCATTAAGGAGTCCCATTATTTCTGTGTATGCTCCTGATGAACATTGTATAATATTATTTGAGATCTATCTGTATGTATGGATTATGGATGATCATCACACTGAACATCTACAAGCAACAATAAATGCAATATTTAACATATTGATTATCTGTTTCTCTGTCAACATTGACTTACAATCAGTCTGACTTTACATCTGCATTGGGACCACCATTGCAGATCCAGCTCAAAATACTATTTTTTCTTCTGTATAACAGCCGGGCAACTGAGAAGAATCCGAGTGGACCCCATTATAGTCAATGGGGTCGGTTCAGCGCTGTTCGTTTCTGTCCTAAGATGGAGCCATTCTGCTGCACGGATTACCCTTTCCTGCTCCCCGAGCGGCAAAGCGGACCCCCCGACGCAAGTGTGAAACCACCATTAGTTCCATTTTTACAACAATAATGAAAAAAAATTTCTACAAAGGAGCACATAAAAGATTAACTAATGTAGAACTACAGAGACCATTACAAGGGATTTCTTGTAGGCTGAACAATCATACAACATTGATGCCTATACAATTGACCACATCAGCTTAAAATAGCGATAAACAGTATTAAATATATTTCAGAAAGACAAACTCCCAGGAATTTATAAATATACAAATATACAGTGCAAGCCAAGCAATGTCATACTGAAGCTGAAAGGATCTGTCAGATATAGTTTGTGATATTATTACGCTTAAATAATAATATTTGTATAATGCTGAAATATTCCGCAGAACTTTACAAATTAGAGAGTACATGGACTGACAACATCAGATATTACTTACGGTATTAGACTAAAACAACTGGAACAATAGGGGTGAGGGCCCTGCGCCCACAAGCTTACAATCTACGAGGAAATAGGGGTGACACAAGAGGTACAAGTGCTTGTTCGGTACAAGGGGCCAGCCATCCTTTATATAAATAGGACAGTATACATATAACTCATGCGCTGGTCACCAGCTGGTATATATGTACAGATATGAAGAGCATAGAATATTGAGGATACATCATTATATTAGTCTCGAAATGGTTCTAGCTACTGTACATAAAGTTAAATCTATTAGTTGGATGACAGCCAAGATAATACTTAGATCTCATCTGCAAGCTTCGGTTTGTATGGAAATACTTTGTCAGTTCTTATCATAAAATAATCATAGAAGATATGTGAAGGGCCTTTGAGATTCCCTAAGGTGCCCCATGCGAGAGGAAGTTGATGCTGATAAAAAACATTGCTGTTGGGTATGTCTGAAAGAAATCGGCATAACATTTTTCCTAAGGTAGAATAATATTATCTTCTTTTATGCAAATCTGACTATGTAGAATGACAAAATTTTAATTTAAAGACACAATTATGCACTAGTTGCAATAATTTTAGAAAAGTAATGGATTTTTAACAAGACTTTTGCCAAGGGATCATATAGTTTACTGTGATTCATCTTTTACTTTTTTTTTTTACTTAAATTCCTGTTTACTAAAAACTAGTATTCCTTAGGAATGGCTCATGTAGGAAAAACAACAGAAGATACAAATATGGCCTTTAGGCCGGATTCACAGGAGAGTATGTGTATTTGCGCCATTGTTTTGTGAAATGGGCGTTGTGTTTTTACTGTACTTTTTGTGTGCGCAAAGAGTACAGCAAGAAAACACGCAAGAATACTTACAGCCATTGAAATGGTTAATTAGTTTAATGAATTCCATAAGTTCTCTTTCCCTGCTCAAATGCACAGGAAAAAAAAGCATGCTGCATATTTTTTTTCGTGTGACCGAAATGCGCACGCAAAAAAAGCACATATGAATTAACCCATATTTCGTGTGCAAATGCATCCATGGGAATGCGGTATTAATGTTATTACTTTAGTCATTATGGTGATTCATACTAAGCCTTAACATCTTCTATGGGTGTCAGCATTTGCAAATACAAGAGCTCAACTGTGAGGGATATCTGGCAATGATATATGATCCTTTCCTTGAGCTATTTGCAGAATTTGTGTTGAAGGTTTAGGGCTAACCAAAACCTGTTAAAGGCATTATCCGATTAATATCACCGATCCAGCACAGATGCTTCAGGGACCTCCCACCAGTCTTTGTTCACAGTTTGGCATGCTGTACCAGCACATGTACCAGCAAATCACTGGCCTCAGTAGTCAGGTACCATGCTTACTGGAATCACTGCTCACCTGCATGGTACCCCTGCATAGCACCATACTATGGAGATATTTTACCCTAGTGACATGCTTCCCGATGGAGAATGTATCTGTAATAAGGAATTGATTATACATGGTGTAGTAAATTTTAAAAAATCCTCCTTTTTTTGTATGAAATCAGAGGCAAATGGAGTTACTGTATGTTCCCATAGACTTCTATGCATAGATATAGATGCCGTCTAGCACAGACTAGTGCGAAATATAGATAATGCAGCATGAAAAGCAAATCTGACTGATTAGCCTATACTTATATTAGTACTTAATAACCATCATCATCCATCCACCATCATTCCACACCACTTTACAAATCAAAGGGTACATAAACAGGCAAAATAAGATATTATATACAGTGTTAGACCAATGAATTGGAACAATAAGAGTGAGGGTCCTGCTCACAAGAGTTTACAATCTATGAGGAAATATGGGAGACACAAGAGGTACACGTGCTTGTTCTGTGGTTCAGCCTTCCTTCATAGGGTAGTCTATTCATGTGCAGATGTAAAGTATATTTAGGGAATGTTTAAGACCTCCCTAAAGAGATGTGCTTTTTGGGGGGACACTTAAAACTCTGAGCATTGAAGATTTACCTTTCCATGGTTGTGCATTCCAGTGGACTGCTGCAGCTCAGGGAAAATCTTGGAGAGGGAATGTGAGGTTTGGATTAAGGATGAACTTTCTGTAAGGTTATTAGGAGGACAGAGAGCACAGGTAGGGTGGTAGACACAGACGGGGAAGGAGATTTGGGATGGTGCAGCACTGTAGAGAGCTTTATGGATGAGAGTGATGAGTTTAAAGGGGTTGTCTCGAGGCAAGGGTGGAATTTTTTCATTGCCCAGTCCCCCATCTTAAGCATACATTACTATGCACACGTGTAAATGGGTTTTAAAGCAGGTTTCTACTCACAGTTCTTGTGTTTCAGCAACTTATAAAACGTTTCCCAAAGATGGCCGCCGGTTCTTTTCCCAAGGTGCACCGCGGGTTTCTCCCATGGTGCACCGCGCTCACTGTAGCCCGACGTGCGCGCTCCCGAGACGCTACCAGCTGTGTCTCCCTGACAACCAGACGCCCCGCAGCCGCCGACCAGACCCACCGCGGCCGCCGACCGGACCCCACAGCCACCGACCGGGCCTCGGGATTGAACGCGGCCGACCACGGCACACGCTCTTGGGCCACAGTCACCCACCGCCAGGCAGCAGGTAACCGGCGCTAGGCCCCGGCTCCCCCGCGGCAGTCCCCTGACAACAGACGAAGGCTCCGGGGCCCAGCGGCAGTCCCCTCGCTACAGATGTAGGCCCCGGGCCACAGCAATAGGCCCCCGGGGCCCAGCGGCAGTCCCCTCGCTACAGATGTAGGCTCCGGGGCCCAGCGCTAGGCTCCGGGGCCCAGGCCACTTAGTCACACATCACCCCCGACCCATCACTTACCTGGGCGGCTGGGCGGCTTCTCGGCACGGCTGGGCGGCTTCTCGGCACGGCTGGGCGGCTTCTAGGCACGGCTGGGCGGCTCAAGTTTCTGCACCTTCCTCTAAGAGAGGATGGTAGCAGAATGGCCGCTCCAGCGAGCTCCCGAGAAGTTACAGCTCGTCTGCGCATGCGCAGAAGAGCTGTAGCGGCGAGCACGCTGAAGCGGCTCGTGCTCAGAGCAGAAGAACGGACTGCGCAAGCGCGTCTAAAAAAGCAAGCCGCCAGCGAATTAGACGGAACCATGGAGACGAGGACGCTAGCAACGGAGCAGGTAAGTGAATAACTTCTGTATGGCTCATATTTAATGCACGATGTATATTACAAAGTGCATTAATATGCCAAAAAGAAGTGTATAACCCCACTTGCTGCCGCGAGACAACCCCTTTAAATTGCATTCTATAGTGTGGAAGGTAGGGCAGGTATTGCCAGCCATAATCTATTGGATAAATCCAATATATAATGACTGTTTTTCATTCTAAAAAGCACAGTGGTTGGAAGGAGACAATTTTCCTCATCAATCCTCTAGAGACCGATAAGAAACCTAGAAAGAAGGAACCAGCAAGCATGGAAGAGAAAGAAATGTTGGCGTGACTGCTGAAGGGTCTACCCTAGTGTGTGCACCCTGCTGCTGCCAGTATGTTTTTGTCCAGTGTGGATTGGTTCAGGGGAAGTTATTTGAGCCAAAGTGCTCACCACCCTCCCATGCGGAGCCTGCTGACATTGCAGTCAAATGTGAGGCTATCTATCCAAAAGCTAAAACTTGTCGAAAACTGGGTCATGCAACAGGACAATGACCCCAAGCACACCAGCAAACCTACATCAGAAGGGCTGAAAAAGAAAAGAATCAAGGTGCTGCAATGACATTCAAAATCCAGACTTAACCCAATGGAAATGCTGTGATGGGACCTTAAGAGCACTGTGCATAAATGAACACCCACAAAGCTTAATGAACTGAAGCAAAGTTGTTAAGAAGAGTGGATAAATGTTTCTCCAGAACAACGTGAGACACTGATAAAGTCATAGGGAAAGTGATTACTTCAAGTCATTGCTGCTAAAAGTAATTCTACAAGCCATTGATTCATGGGGTGTATTTAATTTTTCACACACTGCTTCTGCATTTTAGCCTGGTTTTTATTAAATAAGCAGTAACACAGTGTAATTTGTCATGGGATCTTCTTCATGTGAGGTTATATGTACATAATTCTAAGACCTTCTAAGGCCTCGTTCACACGAGCGTTGTGGGCGCGCAGTATAGCCGTGTGAAAAGATCACAGCTATGCTGCTCTAAAGATCGCCTGAACCAGTTAATTCCTGATACTTAAAGTAGCCTGTTCACACGATCCGAGGTGCGTGCTTTCCAGCTCAGATAGGAGACCGAGGAAAGCACGCACCAAAAACAGGTCAGGTCCTACTTTTTGCACGCACCGCAGAGCTAAAATATGACCTGCAGTCACATGTCCTATCTTTGTTAGGAGCACGAATTTAGTGCTCCTAACAATCATTCATGTGAGCGCTTCTATAGGAATCCATTGGTTCCTATAGAAACCCATTCTATGCGCGCCTCTAATGCGCGCGGACAGCGCTTGTGTGAATGAGGCCTAAGGACTAGAAGTTGTTTTTATTATGTCCTGATTCATAAAACCATAGAATTAATAGAGGGTGCACTTGGTTTTTTCATGACTGTATATAAAGTTACATTGACATCTGTGATCCATAATGCGGCTTGATAGACATGCAATGCGGAATCTTAAAAATATCCAGGAGGGATATCTTCCTGGCGATGCTTGCATCATCATACTCTGATATTCACAAAGGATAATGTTTTGTCACATAGTGTTTGCAATGCGTTCCTTGTAAATGTGTCTCTTGCCTCCAGTTACAATAAATACATGTCTACATCACTAGTATTACTTTACAGGAATGTCTGCAGGCACACATGTACCATAATTGTATAGAACAGCATGACTCTTAGATCTAGCTATAATATCTTTTACATCAGGAAAACCTGTTATCTCTATACGACACGTATTAAAGGCAATGACACCCGAACCACAAGACTCCAGCTTCATAAAAGGGTGAGCAAGTGGACTACCATCTACATCTCTGTGTGCTACAGTCCGGTAAATGCCTCTAGGCCACAGATGGGAAGTGATGTTTTCATGTATCTAATTATGGGTTTATTTGTGTTTTATTCACAATGCAGAATTTTTCTGTTTACTTGCTCTTAGCAGTTTATGTCACTTCTGGTCAAATTTCTAGTTTCTAAAATATACAGACATTTTTGGTTTAGTGCACCGTTGCATAATGGCTGGGGGGGGGGGGATGTTATAAAACGAGTCCTTCTCTACAGTTGTATTTAGTAAGATGCTACAGATTGTAACTGTTGAAGCAAGACAGATGTCCTAGTGGGGAAGTATACAGCAATATTTTCGATTTGTAAAGGCACACTGCAAAGTCAAACCACGTACGGACCTTGTATTACAGGTTGGTGACACTCTATGTACCAACATATGGGGCTTGCATGAGCCACCATAATCTGACACTGAAACAATGCTTCTAAGGAGGGCTTCAGATGGATATATTTGCATGTGTTTTTTGCGTGCACGCGCATTACGCAGCGAATTGAACTATATCAATGAGTTCTTTTACAAAAACAATTTTTTTTGTACGCATTTCGGTTGTGTGCAAAAAAAAAGACCTGTTCTATTTTCCTACGTATTTGTACACCAAAAAGCCCCTTAGAAGTCTACGAGAGGTGTGCAAATGAGCGCACAATATGCAAGGGAATGCGTGGAACACTGCGCAAAACCGTGGGGAATAGAATACATCTGGACCTCATTTGGCTCAATAGCCTTTCAAATCACAGGGAGGGGGATGATCACGTGCACAGATGAACAGGCCCTACGTGTGCAAAAACGTACAGTACTAAGCGCAGACTTACATGCAATTCAACCTCAAATATAAAAAGGGGCTGCATCCTTAACCCCTTAAGGACATGACCTATTTTGGCTGTAAGAATGCAACAATTTTGGGGGGATTTTCATCATCACTTTCCAAAAGCCATAACGTTTTGGTTTTTTCATTGACCTGGCCATATGAGGGCTTGATATTTGTGTGGCAGATTGCAGTTTATTGTTATCCTTTTTTGGGGACATGTAATGCATTGTAAAAATTTTATGAATTTTTTTTGGAGGGCAGGGAAAAAAAACATCAGTGTTTTTTACAGTATAAATGACATGATAAATCATTTCTCTGGGTTATGAGAATACCAAAATGATATTTTTGGTTTTTCACTTTTGAACAATAGAAAAATCTTTTTTTGCTTTTTTTTTTTTTTGTAATCACTGCATTAAAAGTCCCATAACTGTTTTATATCATCACCAACAGAGCTCTGTGAGGGGTTGTTTTTTGCGTGACAAGCTGTAGTTTTTATTGGTACCATATTGGGATATAAAGCTTTTTTGATCACTTTTCTTGCATTTTTTGGGGGGAGGCCAAATTGACAAAACAAGCATTTTGGCTCATTTTTTTCTGTTTTATTGTTTTTTTTCTGCTATGCAGGATAAATAGTGCATTACATTTATTGTACTGGTCGTTACAGATACTGTACTGCAATATATTATCACTTACAATGGTGATCATAGGCTATGGCAGAGTCAGATGCCATTGTCTAGCATCAGGTCGCCATGGCAACCCATTGACCCTCTGTGATTACATAGCAGAGGGCTGATGACATCTAGCGAGGCTACAAGGGAATAGAAATTGCAGCATGTTCTATCTTTTGGTGTTTCCTCGGAAAGCCTTGCCATTTTATTTCAATGAGACGTTTAAAGACATCGCATAGCACTTGCATGCAGAGTGATGTGATGTTTCCCATTAAAATCAACAGGAAACACTTGCGATCCTCTGACGCCATAAAACACACGCCTGAGGATTGCAATTTCACAGAAGTGATGCAAGGCGTTTTTTAATGAAGAATACCTCAAATCCATGTGAAAGACGTATGTTGGTAGTGCGATATCAGTGGCTCACAAAAGGCACAGTATCTTTGAACAAATTATTAAACAGCATGTATGAAAGTACTTGGATAAAAATGGAGTAATTAACCAGAGCCAGCATTGATTTGTAACAAACAAGTCATGCCAGACGAATCTAATTTCCTTCTAAGAAAAATGAAAAAAGCACATACAGAATGGGAGGAATTGGGCCAAGCAGCAGCACATGTGAAAAAGACTTGGGTTTTCTAATAGGTCATAGACTGAAAATGAGTCAACAATGTGATGCAGCAGCCAAAAAGGCAAACACAATTCAGGGATGTATTAAGAGAAGCATAGAGTCTAGATCACGTGAGGAAATTATCCACCTCTACTCTTCCTTAAGTAGACCTCATCTGGAATGTTGTGTCTAGTTCTGGGCACCCCACTTCAAAAAAGCCATAGGCAAACTAGAGCAAGTTCAGAGAAGAGTTACCAAGATGGTGAGCGGTCTGCAAATCATGTCCTATGAGGAAGAGTTAAAGAATCTGGGAATGTTTAGCTTGCAAAAAAGAAGGCTGAGAGGAGGCTTAAGAGCTGTCTATAAATAGCTGAAGGGCTGTTACAGTACAGAGGGATCAGCCCTACTCTCATTTGCACAAGGAAAGATTAAAAGCAATGGCATGAAACTGAAAGGGAGGAGGCAGAAATTAGATATTAGAAAAAACTTTCTGACAGTGAGGGTGATCAATTAGTGGAACAGGTTACCATGGGAGGTGGTGAGTTCTCCTTCAATGGAAGTGTTCAAACAGAGGCTGGACAGACATCTGTCTGGGATGTTTTAGTGATCCTGCACTGAGCAGGTGGTTGGACCAGATGACCCTGGAGGTCCCTTTCAACTCTACCATTCTATGAGCCAAAGGTAATTACTGGCATTGTATTACAGATCTCTAGGACACAGATTGATAATATGGCCATGTGTATAAGACCCAAGCAGTACTCAATTTATAAATGCAGCATATCTACCTACATACCTGGGAGCTTTTCCACCAACAATATTTATTGCTAATGCAGGTTTCATTTTCTTTGTTAAAAGATGGTGTTATAGTAATAATATATGTATTCTATTGTATATAACTTTTCATATGTTTCTCACATCAGCCTATGCATACACGCATATATATACTAGCCGTTATAACCAGCCTCGCCCGAGTTAATTTGATACAGGTGTTTACGTGTAAAATTTTATGGAGTCAAGGTTACTTTGACTTCAGCGGTATAATATATATTAATCAATCACATCACATCTTTCATGTTACCTCAGTGGTATAATATATAACAACCAATCACAGTGCAGCTTTCATGTTACCTCAGCAGTATAATATATAACAACCAATCACAGCACAGTTTTCATGTTACCTCAGAAGCATATTATATAAGCACCAATCACAGCACAGCTTTCATGTTACCTTAGCAGTATAATATATAGCAACCAATCAGAGCGCAGATTTCATGTTTGTATGCCAAATTTCATGTTTGTACGACATTGGGAAGTTAGAGAATCAGATTTCGTACATTACACAGTGGCACCAATAGTTTTGCACTTAGCATTGAATTTTCGAGTTGTGACCCCTTTATTTTTCCTATTTAGGACATAAAGAATGATCATCCCAAAATTTATGTGTTACGGCACTCTGCCCCCCGAGCGCCAGTTGGGGTGCCCTGATCTCCTGCACCCCACTGTCCCTGCCTACTTTCCTCGGCCCTGGCTAACCCCAGGCGGACAACTGGGCGGCAGTCCCTGCACTGGCTAGGGACCTGGCGACTGCCTAGATGGAACTACTAACAGGGGACAGAGTGCCGACAGAAGAGGCAGGTGTAACAAACCAACAAAACTTACAAGTACAAGCAGGGCTGGAGATGGAGCTCACAGGCAGATAGACAGGACCTGAATAGCAACTAGTGCTGACTGGGACAGACCAGATTAGAGGCAAACAGAACCAACTAAAACAGACTGAGTAACAGGGGACCAGAGGGAGCTGACCGACAACTAGGGACTGCCTGAGGAGGACCGCTGACAGACTGGCTAGGTGCATGCAGAACCAATAACTGGCCATGAGCTCCCTGCACTGCCAGTCTTTTAACCTCAAGGTTCCGCCCAGGGGCGGAGAGTGGGAGGAGGCAACTCCGCCCACTGCTGTATAAGGAGAACGGAGGAGGGCGGGCGGCACCCTACGGGCAGACACGCCCATGCCGCCGCCCACAGCTGCTGGGATAACCTCGACACAGGGCTCCAGGCCGCCGGAGCCGACGCCGGAGCGACGCGCCGCGCTGTATGGTAACATTACCCCCCCTCTGACGGGGGACCTCCGGGCCCCCGGAAACTCGACCAGGCTTATCCAAAAAACGGCTGTGAAAACGCTGTACCAACCCGAGAATGTGACCCTCCCGAGCGGTCACCATGGACTGATCCTCAGGTCCATGACTTCGGTAGCCTGTGGCTGCCCCATTTCCTTCAGGGGCTCTCCTTTCTACATCTTCTTCAGGACCAACCGTTGACATATCGTCGTGTTTCAGGTCGTCTTCCGAGTCAATGCCCGAACGTTCACCACTATCTCTTGTCCCATCCTCGCTCCCAATGACGCTGTCTTCAAAATATGAGGCAACTCCAATTTTAAAATCACTGTCATCTGAGCTATCATACTCCAAAAAACTCTTCCGGGGCCCCAAATATTGTAAGGTTCCTGTACCCCGGCGAGAATCCGGGATCTCCTGAGCCTCATGTTCAACTTCATCACAGACCAGGGTGGGCGGCGGGGGACCGGAGGTGGGCATCACCGAAGAGACAACAGGTTTCGACAACGACTTATGGAACCCCCTGCGACCCCTCCTTTTGCGATTTCCAGAGGACCGGTACCCCTTCTGTCCCACCCTGTACGGCTCAAATACCGACAGACTCTCCTCACAAAGCAACTGCCTACGAGACCCCACCCCTTTCTTCCATCCCCTATGCAGGGCATCGGTGGCGACATCAGCAGCAGGGGGGGCGGACGGGGTTTGAAGGTAAGTGAGACCTCGGGGACTGAGTGCGGTATCGACTGGGCAGGGAGGAAGGGAAGCGTGATGGCTATGGCAGGATGGCCCCCACTGGGTTAGCTCCCCAGTGGCCCAATCGAATTGGGGGTTGTGCAACGCCAGCCACGGCATCCCTAGTATCATGTCTACCGACATTTTCTCCATTACCAGGAACGATAGACCTTCCGAATGGCGACCCCCCACCGTGAGTTGTAACACTGGGGTCCTCCATCGTACCAAGCCCGAAGCAAGAGGAGTAGCATCAATGCTAGCAAAACGAATTGGCGTCTTTAGCGCCACAAATTCAGCCCTCAGGGGCTCAACGAGACGCATGCTTATCAGGTTAGCAGCTGCTCCGGAATCAATAAACGCCTGCCCTAGGCGGGAGAAGTTCCGGAATCTAACCTGACAGGGTATCAGAAGTCTAGGACGTACCTGAGGTCCTAGGCGACCCTCCCTGCAATCGCCTAGGACTGGAAGTCTTTCTGCCGATTCAGACTGTGGACGCTGAGGCCTCCGGGGGCAGGTTATCACCCGATGTCCAGCCTTCCCGCAGTAGAGACAGAGATGATGTAATAACCGAATCCGGCGTCGCTCCTCGGGGTCCAGCAGGTCCAGTTCCATAGGTTCGGGAACAGAGACTGGTACGGGCGGGGAAGGGACAGGACAACTGACCTCCCTGACTCTATGGGTCGGTCTATCTTGCTTCCCAGCCCTGAGCCTCCTATCTGCCTTCACTGCTAACTCCATAGCCTCCTTTAAGGACCCGGGAACGGGATGGGAGATCAACAGTTCTTTGACCGCGTCCGAGAGACCTTGCATAAAAACGTCTTTCAGGGCGCTATCGTTCCATGCAGTATCACCCGCATAGCGTCTGAAACTGGAGCAATAATCCTCCACACAAAGCGACCCCTGATGCAGCGCCAGCAACCGTGAAACCGCCAACCCCACTCTGTCCGGTTCATCGAAGATGCCCCCGAGTTCCTGAAAAAAGGAGTCCACCGAATGCAGGGAGGGGGAACCCTCGGGAATGGAAAAGGCCCAAGTCTGGGCAGAGCCCCGCAGCAGGGACATTATGAGCCCGACCCTCTGGACCTCCGAGCCGGAAGAGCGGGGACGCATCCGGAAAAACAGGCGACACGCCTGTTGAAAAACGAAAAACTTGTTCCTCTCCCCAGAGAATACCTCGGGGAGAGGGCACTTGGGTTCGGGACTGGTAAAGGCGTTCTGCCCCTGCGACAACGCCCACTGCTCCTGGGCCACCATGCGAGCTGACAAATCCCGGATCACCGGCACCAGGTCTTGCAGCTGGTTTGCAAGGGCGCTGATCGCCGCCATGAAAAAAAAGGTATTTTAAGGGCCAGTTATTATGTTACGGCACTCTGCCCCCCGAGCGCCAGTTGGGGTGCCCTGATCTCCTGCACCCCACTGTCCCTGCCTACTTGCCTCGGCCCTGGCTAACCCCAGGCGGACAACTGGGCGGCAGTCCCTGCACTGGCTAGGGACCTGGCGACTGCCTAGATGGAACTACTAACAGGGGACAGAGTGCCGACAGAAGAGGCAGGTGTAACAAACCAACAAAACTTACAAGTACAAGCAGGGCTGGAGATGGAGCTCACAGGCAGATAGACAGGACCTGAATAGCAACTAGTGCTGACTGGGACAGACCAGATTAGAGGCAAACAGAACCAACTAAAACAGACTGAGTAACAGGGGACCAGAGGGAGCTGACCGACAACTAGGGACTGCCTGAGGAGGACCGCAGACAGACTGGCTAGGTGCATGCAGAACCAATAACTGGCCATGAGCTCCCTGCACTGCCAGTCTTTTAACCTCAAGGTTCCGCCCAGGGGCGGAGAGTGGGAGGAGGCAACTCCGCCCACTGCTGTATAAGGAGAACGGAGGAGGGCGGGCGGCACCCTACGGGCAGACACGCCCATGCCGCCGCCCACAGCTGCTGGGATAACCTCGACACAGGGCTCCAGGCCGCCGGAGCCGACGCCGGAGCGACGCGCCGCGCTGTATGGTAACATTATGTTTGTACGACATTGGGAAGTTAGAGAATCAGATTTCGTACATTACACAGGGGCGCCAATACTTTTGCACTTAGCATTGAATTTTTGAGTTGTGACCCCTTTATTTTTCCCATTTAGGACCTAAAGAATGATCATCCCAAATTTCATGTTTGTACAACATCAGGAAGTTAGAGAATTAGTGGCGAGTGAGTCAGTCAGTCAGTCAGTGAGGGCTTTCACCTTTATATGTATAGATATATATACATATCTTCCTTCTTAGTTAAATAGCTGCTTATTAGTAAATAGCAGCAGCTAAATGGTTAACTTGTTCAATATATTTACACTAAAATGTATTAGATTCTTGTATTCACCTCCCACAGGCCTTTCTTACGAGAGAGGCCTAAATTCTGATAAGAGAAGCTGCTCAATCCCCCTCCCCCTTGCATTCCTTTAGCCAGGCAGTGATATTAAGTTTATTCTCCGTTAAGTTTTGTTTCTTGGACATTCCGTGTTTTAATAGTAACACACCCCTTAAGGCATTAACATGCCTTAATCATTAGAAACTAGAGCCTATCCTTATAACTTTAGGGGTATGTATATCTATTGCTACGTCATTTGAAGTATATATGCATCATGATGCTATTAATAATTCAGAAATACACTGCTTTTGATACACAATCTGTGTCAAGTGTCAGCTGTCTGCATGTACACCTTTTCAATAACCAATTTGGAACATTCAGTGAAATCAGAGGGATCCATTGGGGTTTCAATAACAGACAGTATTCTGAGGAACTGGGGCTGGAATTCATCTCAACTTGTAAGAAAATTCAGAAGTGTTCCTGGACTTTGCTAAAGACAGGTGCTGCTTTTTGTGGTGACACTATACTGCAGTAGTTTGCAATTCTGCTAAACTATTAATAGGAATTATTCCCCTAAGGGATTCTTCACATGGGTGTGTTTTAGTCCCGTTATGTAATTGTGAAAACCATGGCCACATAACAGGACGAAACAAAACCATTGATTTCAATGGTTTAGTTTCCACTTTCGGGATTCTAGCATGTTAATAGTATGCACAAGAAAAGATAGGACTTGAACTATCTTTCTCGCACGTAGTTAATACTACATGCGAAAAAAAGACAGGGCAGGACCTATCTTCCCGTTTTTTTTTTTTTTTTTTCAAACTCGTGCACACTAGCACAGAGTTTTAATAGTCTAAGAAATAAAAACCCGGTTCATGCGCTAGTACACTCTGTAGCTGCGAGCGTATTAGCGCATGCCCCATGTGTTTTTGCCATAAAAATCAATTTCAAGTACACTTTGTGCAGTTTTCATATGAGAAGTAACCATTCTTTTTCAAGCTATACAACAGGAATTTTATGAACATTTTTGTTTCCAGCGCAGTTATCACTATGAAGGCTCATCATTTGTATCTTGTATTCTTATATCCATAGTTATTTTTAATGTTCATTCTTGTTTAGTTTTTTCTTACTGAGAAAACATCCAGTGGGCTTTTGAGGTACAAACCTATGTAAAAAAGTAAAATTTGCTTACTTTTTGTTTTAGAGACATAGCTTGTATTTTGCATTTCACAAAGCGGTACACATCATAATGAATAGACAACAGTCTTCCTAGAGGATCAAATGCCAGCCATACAGCCGTATTGCTTAATCCAATGCAGTTCTTTTTATGTGGTAAGCAGATAAGGGAATATAACTAGATTGAGGCAATGGTAATGAGGGCTGGCATGATGCAGATTCGCTACCTGAGATATGTGCCTCTTTTTATCTTATTCCCCATGACACCCTTTTTTACATCTTTCAGTTAATCTGTGCTTCTTCCCTTGTTATTAGAGTTGGTTTCACTATTAGCTTTGAAATGGATGCTGCCATCCTGTATGCATGTTGCTGTCAACATGCCAATGTATATATAAAATAATGAACCTGATAATAAGGGATAACAGCACAGAAAAAACAATATATACAGTATGTACAGTGCATATTTCTCTATCTGATATATGACTTCCTCATATCCCATATTAATGCAAGTTATTGTATTTTTGGCTGCTACATATAGCATTTAATACTTTTTGTCATGCTGTGATTTGTTTTGTATAAATTGATGATAGAATATTGTGAATGGGACCAGTTCAGTGTTGGACTGGGGTGCCCAGGCTCACCAGTAAAATTCATTCTAGGGGCCCACTGTACAGCTGCTGCTATTATTTTACCTCAGCTGTGTAATAAATGAAAGCTGAGCTCTAGCAACCAATCAGAGCACAGCTTGCATTTTACCTCAGCAGTATAAGAAATACCAACCAATCACAGCATGGCTTTCATTTTACCTCAGCAGTATCCATACTAATATTACAAATACGGAAGTACCTCTGTCTGTCTGCTTGTTACCTTTTCATGGTTAAACCGCTGAAGCAATTTTAATGAAATTTGGCAGGGAGATAGATTGCATCCTGAGGAAGGATATGTTTTTCTCATGGGCAACTCCATGTGGCGTGCTTATGTGTATACAGCCCCCATAACCTTCATATCCTAGCAAAAGATGACAAGACCAAAAACAGAACTGTGCTGACAAAAACGTTTAATATCCATAAATCCTCCAGAAAGAGGACAAGTGAATACGGTGAAAACAGACACAGAAGATGGCTACAGGCTTACAAAAGGACTACGCATAAGATAGAACATGGAGTCATATTCATTTCACTAACTTAGGGTAGCAGTCCATAACTTCAAAGTGAAGAGACACTGAGTGATGCAAGAAGATTGTTACGGTATCCTACCCGATGATACGCCAGCCAAAGTTGCCCTAGAACTTACCCGTAACCCCTGTCCCTGCCTACTTGCCTCCTCTCCTGGCTAACCCCAGGCGGGCAACTGGGTGGCGGTCCCTCCACTCACTAGTGACCGAGAGGAAGGACTGGCGTACTAAGATGGAACAGGGTAGAATACCGACAGGAAGAGCAGATGAACTAACCCAACAAGAAATAACCGAAGACCGAGGCAGATGGAATGACCTGGCAGAACTAGCAAACAAGCTGAAAAACAGGAGACTGACAGAGACAGGATGCAAGCACGCTTACAGAAACCAATAACTGGCAGTGCATGCCCCTCACTGCCAGCCTTATAAACAGAAGCCTCCACCCAGGGGCGGAGAGAGGGAGGTACTACCTCCCAGCAGGATCTAATATACGGAACTTGTGCACGGATCCGCAATCACAGGCGCGAGCGTGCGCACTGTGCCGACCAGCCACCCGCACCCCCCTTTGTACTCTACATGTACCGTACAATTACATTTCTCCATGCCTGCTGTCAAATGTGGGTCAGGAAGGGTGTCGTCTGTCCTTAACCCCTTAACAACGGCCCCATCGGGAAACTACGTCCTCAGAAAGTGGGCTTTAATCCTAGAGGACGTAGTTTTATGCATCCTCTTAGGATTAATGCCCACTTGCCTGAGGACCTGACAGCTCCATGCTGTTGGTGCCCGCAGGTAGCTGACAGCATGGAGCTGTCATCCCAGGATGCGGGCAGTCACCCCCGGCATTGCGATCGGCGCTATCCAATGGATAGCGCCGATCGCAATAAAGTAAATAAAAGTGTCAAAAAGGCTAGATATTCAGCTGCCCTGATGGATCGGATCCATCAGGGCAGCTGGAAATACTCACCCGGCTTGTCCGTAGTGTCCCCCAAAGATCGGGTCCTTCCGGACCCGCCGCCGGCCTTCTGCGCATGCGCGCCAGACGATGACGTCAGGCGCATGCGCAGAAGCCCAGGAGCCCCCAGCAAATTTTAAATCTCCTGGCTCCCGGCTCCTGAAGGTAGCCGGGTACCAGGAGGTGTTACCAGGGACCACTGTGAGCGGTCCCCGAGCACGCGATCGCCGATCGCGAAAAAGTTTTAAAAGTTTTTTAAAAAGTGTCAGTTTCACCTCCCCTCATGGATCCGATCCATGAGGGGAGGTGAAAATACTCACCTAAGTCCTCCCCGATGTCCCGGGACCCGAAGCCCCCATCTGCGCATGCGCGCCCGATGTCAATCATCGAGCACGTGCACAGAGGGGCTCGAGCCCCGGGAAATTTAAAATCCCTCTGCTCCTGGCTGCCATGTGTAGCCAGGAGCAGAGAGATTATACCGGGGACATGATCACTGTTGTCCAATAGATAGCAGTGATCATGTAAAGTAAAAAAAAGTGGAAAAAGTGGAAAAAAAAAGTGGAAAAAGAAAAAAAAAAGTTTAAAAAAGTTAAAAAAGCTTGCATTTCATCTCCCCCCACGGATCATATCCATGAGGGAGGATGAAATGACGTACCTAAGGCCCACGGATTTATCTGCAGACCTTACCCCAGCTTCTGCGCACGCGCCCATCGCCACAATGGCAGGCGCATGCGCAAAAGCCATGGATTGCCAGGATAATTTAAAATCTCTCTGCTCCTGGCTACAAAATTTAGCCGAGAGCCTGGAGATTTCACGGGGGGCCGCGGTGAGCGGTTCCTGATCACGGGTTTGCCGTTATCCAATGGATAATGGCGATCACGTAAAAGTAAAAAAAAGGTGAAGGTTCATTTCCCCTCACCGATGCGATCGGTGAGAGGAGATGAAACTTTTTACCGGAGGCCTCCGTATTTGCACCCCGACACGATCTTCGTCCGTGAACTTTCCCGGATTCTGCACATGCGACCTCCGGCAAAACACCGGACACATGCGCAGAAGTCGGGGAGCCCAGGAAATTTAAAATCTCCTTGCTCCCAGCGACCAACGGTCGCCGAGAGCCTGGAGCAGTGACGGGTGGCCTTGTTGAGCGGTCCCGTGAAAAAAAGGTAGCGATCTACCTTTGGCCGGTCTCACATGACCGGATAGGAATTACGGATTCCGCTAGAGATGAGCGAGCACCAAAATGCTCGGGTGCTCGTTACTCGGGACGAAATTTTCGCGATGCTCGAGGGTTCGTTTCGAGTAACGAACCCCATTGAAGTCAATGGGCGACCCGAGCATTTTTGTATATCGCTGATGCTCGGTAACGTTTTCATTTGTGAAAATCGGGGCAATTCAAGAAAGTGATGGGAACAACACAGCAATGGATAGGGCAGGCGAGGGGCTACATGTTGGGCTGCATCTCAAGTTCACAGGTCCCACTATTAAGCCACAATAGCGGCAAGAGTGGGCCCCCCCCCCGCACTGTCAGCATAAAGATCGTTCTTCTCTGCCGCAGCAGTAACAGCTGTGGCAGAGAAGAACGATGTTGGCCCATTGAATTCAATGGAGCCAGCAATACAGCCGACTCCATTGAATTCAATGGGCTTACATTGTTCTTCTCTGCCACAGCTGTTACAGCTGTGGCAGAGAAGAATGATTTCTCTTCTATATGTTCTCAATGGGGTCGGCGCTGCTGCCGCCGGCCCCATTGAGCGCATATAGAGAAGAGAACAGGAAGCGCAGATCGCAGATAGGTGCGATCTGCGATTTCTGTTCTATAATTTATCGGACGAGCGCATAAAAAGCGCTCATGTGTCCGATACGCATGCGCAAATCGCGCGAAAAACGCCCGTCTGACTAAGGCCTTAGTCAGACGGGCGTTTTTTCGCGCGATTTGCGGATCGCATGACGGATGCGCATCCGCAAATCGCGTGACCGGTGCCCGAAAATCACCCGAAAATCGGGCGGAGCTGTCCAGCGCATTGCATTCAATGGAGCCGGCAATACAGCCCGCTCCATTGAAAGCAATGCGCTGTGGGCGAGTGTGGGATGAATTGTCGGGAAGGGCTTAAATATATAAGCCCTTCCCTGCAATTCATCCAGAAAAGTGTTAAACTAAAAAATATATATATACTGACCTGCTACCGGCAGCCGGAGTACCGCGCGGTCGTCCTGCAGTGGGTGTGAAGGGGGTGTGAGTCAGACCTGCCCCCTGATTGGCTCAGCGCTGAGCCAATCAGGGGGCAGGTCTGACTCACACCCCCTTCACACCCACTGAATGGGTGTGAGTGAGACCTGCCTCTGATTGGCTCAGCGCTGAGCCAATCAGGGGGCAGGTCTGACTCACACCCCCTTCACACCCACTGCAGGACGGCCGCACGGAACTCCGGCTGCCGGTAGCAGGTCAGTATATATATATTTTTTAGTTTAACACTTTTCTGGATGAATTGCAGGGAAGGGCTTATATATTTAACCCCTTCCCGACAATTCATCCCTCGATCGCCGGCAGCCCATTGATTTCAATGGAGTCGGCTGTATTGCCGGCTCCATTGAATTCAATGGGCAAACATCGTTCTTCTCTGCCACAGCTGTTACAGCTGTGGCAGAGAAGAATGATTTGTCTTCTATATGTTCTCAATCGGGTCGGTGCTGCTGCCGCCGGCCCATTGAGCGCATATAGAGAAGAAGGACCGTTGGGGGTTCTTGAAGCCTAAAATCACTCCTAACGCTCTCCCTATAGCAGCTCCGGCACCAGCAGCACTGTCCCTGAACTATGTCAGTATGCATCTGTGGCGAGCCGCGGGAGGGGCAGATTTTAATACTCGGGTGACACCTAATCTCGCCAGCCACTCACTGCAGGGGGGTGGTATAGGGCTTGAACGTTGCAGGGGGAAGTTGTAGTGCCTTCCCTGTCTTTCTATTGGCCAGAAAAGCGCGCAAATTTCTCAGGGAAGAAAATGAAAGTAACTCGAACATCGCGTGGTACTCGTTACGAGTAACGAGCATCTCGAACACCCTAATACTCGAACGAGTATCAAGCTCGGACGAGTATGCTCGCTCATCTCTAGATTCCGCATACTTCTGATCCGCGGTAATACGCAGATCAATCGCATTGGATTACACAATTCCGCTCACATTAGTGGGTCGGAATTGCGTAATCCACTTGCAGAAAAGAGAACGCAGCAGGTTCTATTTTACTGCGGATATCTGCAACATAGAGCCCATTGCGCTCCATGGTCGCGGATATACCCGCAGCCCATACGCAACTACCTTGTATACGGGCTGCGGGTACCCGCGTCATCGCTAAGCGACGGTGCGGGAAATGCAAACAAAAAAAAAGTACTGCGCATGACCGCCTGTGTGAGTAGGCAGTTATGCGCAGTACATTATGCGGCTGTACACAGGGCCACAGCCGGACTCACCGCTGGGATCCGCTGCGGGCCTCCGCAAGTGGATTCCACCTATGGCTGTGTGAGCCCGGCGTTATTCAGACCGCTACCTGTAATACGTAATTTACAAGAAGCCCCGGGAATGTTCGCCTTCCTGCAGTTCCAGGAGCACCTTGTTAAGCGTCTTCTGTGCGAGACCACTGCACCTCCGCAAGCTTACAGAGACTCCCAGTGTGCCACTTTTTACACCCCATACCTGCTACTGAGGTCACAAAATACCGCCCAAAAAGCATGAGAGGAGGGGGGATACACGATTTTATTGCCCCATGTACCCATCCCTACCAGCCTAAGTAATTACGCCTGTCTTCGGAAATACCACACAGTTCACATTATTCCTTTTTTTGTAAGATTTGGGGAACGCCGAAAAGGGCGTGGAGGGGGTGGGGAATTTTTAGAGAGTCAATTTTTATTCCGTACAAATGAACAATGGGGCCTGGGATTTATTCAGTTGTGCCCTGCAATCCAACGGGTGTTCCCTGCATAACCCGCCTTGCCATGTGTCCTTTAAGTAAATTAGGGCCACAATGGGTATGTTTTTGAACACGGGACAAACGGGGGTACCCATTTTGGGGTGAATGTCTTTATTCCTATGTACACTGTACAAAAAAACAGTTTTTAAATTGACAAAATTGCCAAAAAAATGAAAATCATAATTTTTTCCTTCTGCTTTGCTTAGATTTATTGAAATACTGTGGGGTCAAAATACGCAGTACACCCCTAGATGAATTCATTAAGCGGTCTAGTTTTTAAAATGGGGTCATTTGAGCGGGTTTATCATCGTTTTGGACGCTCAATGGCTCTACAAGTGGGCAATGGGGCCTGGAATTTATTCTGTTGTACCCTGAAATCCAACGGTGCTCCTTCCATTATAGGCCTAGCCATGTGTCCTTTAGGTAGATTAGGGCCACAAGGGGTATGGTTCTGAACACGGGACAAACAGGGGTATCCATTTTGGGGTGAAAGTCTTCATTTCTATGTGTGCTGTACAAAAAAACCTGTTTTTAAATTGATACAACTGCCAAAAAAATAAAAATTGTAATTTTTTTCCTACTGCTTTGCTTAGATTTATTCAAAAATTGTAGAGTAAAAATACACAGTACACCCCTAGATGAATTCGTTAAGGGGTCTAGTTTTCAAAATGGGGTCATTTGTGGGGGCTCTTTGTCGTTTTGGCCGCTCAAGGGCTCTACAAGTGGGCAATGGGGCCTAAATCACCTTCATGCTAAATTTCTGTTCTGAAAACCACCGACTACTCCTTACATTTTGGGCCCCGTTGTGCATCCACACATAAGATTAGGGCCATAATGGGCATGTCTCTGAACACGGGACAAACAGGGGTATCCATTTTGGGGTGCAAGTCTTCATTCATGTGTGTGCTGTACAAAAAAGCAGTTTTTAAAACGACAGAATTGCCAAAAAAACGAAAAACACATTTTTTTCCTTTTGCTTTGCTTGAATTCATTCAACAACTGTGGGGTCAAAATGGGCAGTACACCCCTAGATAAATTCGTTAAGGGGTCTAGTTTTCAAAATGGGGTCACTTGTGGGGGTTCTCCTTGGTTTTGGCCACTCAAGAGCTCTACAAATGTGCTATGGGGCCTAAAACGCCTTCAAGGAAAATTTATGTTCTGAAAACCACCGACTACTCCTTTCATTTTGGGCCCCGTTGTGCATCCACACATAAGATTAGGGCCACAATGGGTTTGTCTCTGAACACGGGACAAACAAGGTTATCCATTTTGGAGTGCAAGTCTTCATTCATGTGTGTGCTGTACAAAAAAAGCAGTTGTTAAAACGACAGAATTGCCAAAAAAACGAAAATCACAGTTTTCCCTTTTGCTTTGCTTGAATTCATTCAAAAACTGTGGGGTCAAAATGGGCAGTACACCCCTAGATAAGTTCGTTAAGGGGTCTAGTTTTCAAAATGGGGTCACTTGTGGGGGTTCTCCTTGGTTGTGGCCGCTCAAGAGCTCTACAAAAGTGCTATGGGGCCTAAAACGCCTTCAAGCAAAATTTATGTTCTGAAAGACACCGACTACTCCTTTCATTTTGGGTCCCGTTGTGCATCCAAACATAAGATTAGGGCCACAATGGGTATGTTTCTAAACATGGGAGAAACGGGGGTATCCATTTTGTAGTGTAAATCCTCATTTTCATGGGCACTATAGGAAAAAAATATGTCTTTAAAATGACATATTTGCAAAAATATGAAATTTTGTTTTTTCTCCTCTAAATTGAATTAATTCCTGAAAAAAACTGGTGGGGTCAAAATACTCATGACACGTTGGGGCGTGGCCTGCAGTGAGTCCGTGACGGCGGTGTCTGTGTAAGCTCCGCTCGGCAGCGCCTCTCAGCTACAAAAAAAGCAAGCGGAGGACATTGAAAACTCACCTTACTGCCGGGGAAAACATCCAGGACCATGGCGGCATCCAGACAAAGGGCTTCTAAAGCAATCCAGACGCGGCTGGAGGAGTTCTTTGTGTCACGCGGCGCTCTCCCTGAAATGGCGGCAGACGAGGTGCCGGCGCCAGCAACAGGAACCCCGGTAAGAGATCTCCGCAAACCCCCAGCCCCGATGCCCACTTGTAGAGAGGGAGAAGACAGAGAGCAGGAGGGGATAGCGGAACCGGGAAGTGAGGAGAAAGGGACTGCAAGTGAGCTCAAGCAGAAGTCAGGGGCCCATATAAGCCGCAACATAAAAAACAAAATGGCGCCGGCGGCGCTGCAGGGAGATCACCCTGCCTCTAACAGCCCAGTCAAACAAAGACAAAGATTAACAGACGCTGCAGAGTGAGTGATCCCTGAAAAAAACGCTCCTCAACTTGCAAATGAGGGCGAAATAGATAACCTGTCAGCGTCAGACAAACCGGCCTCAGAATCTTACATCAAAGAGGCAATACTAGCCCTGAGAAATACAATACAAGCTGACCTGAAAAGCCTCTCTCACTATGTAGACACGTCAGTCTCAGAAGTTTCCAACAGATTGAATAATACTGAAAATAAGATGGAGGAGCTTGTAAAATCGCATAATGAGCTCATAGACGTGCACTATGACCTGGAGGGGACTGTTGCCAAATTGCAGAGCAAGCTAACCGACTTAGAAAACAGGAATAGACGGAATAACGTCAAAATCCGAGGCGTCCCCGAGAAAGTCTCTAATAGCGAGATCCCTGAGTACATAACATGCCTGATCCAGAAAATACTTCCGAACATTCCTGAACACGAGCTCAAGATTGATAGAGCTCATAGGCTCCCACTTCCAAAATTCTTGAAAGAAAATATCCCCAGGGATATCATAGTGCGAATACACCACTACAGTACAAAAGAAGCCCTAATGAACGCAGCGAGGAAAATGAAGACCTTGCCAAGTCCTTATACTGACATTCGCTTATTTATCGACCTCTCTCAGGCTACCATGGAAGCGAGGCGAAATTTTGCAAGCGTAACTTTGGCCTTGAGAGAAGCAAATATTCCATACAGGTGGGGTTTTCCCATGAAAATTATCGCTACAAGAGAAAATACATCTCATGTATTTCATGACCTCACCTCAGCCAAGAACACCCTAAATTTATGGGGTCTGAAGATAAAAGAACTTTCTGCTACCCGCACCGAGGGCCCCCCCGGAAGGGCTCGCGAAAGAAAATCTTGATTCCCAAGCTGTTCCAAGGAAGCAGGGGAAAAAAGGCTTAAAAGAAATAAGATATCCAACAAGCAAGTAAGAAGATCCCTTTTTTTCCCTTTTTTTTTGCATCCAATATGTCCCACTACTGCAGGACATTGCAGACTTGAGGGTCGCGCCAATCACTCCTGCGAACTCTTATTCCCCCCCCCCCAAATGAGACCGCAAGCATTGACTTGCCATACACACTTCTTTACCCTATGCTGTTTTTTTCTTGTTTATAGTATGCTTTTGCTACAAGATCCACTAACCCACGAATGTATGGTTTTTTGTGTAACAAAAATTTGTTTTCTATACAGTTTTGTTTTGTTAGGCATCGCTCACTACTTAAAGGGGTTGTCCCGCGGCAGCAAGTGGGTCTATACACTTCTGTATGGCCATAATAATGCACTTTGTAATGTACATTGTGCATTAATTATGAGCCATACAGAAGTTATAAAAAGTTTTATACTTACCTGCTCCGTTGCTGGCGTCCTCGTTCCCATGGAGCCGACTAATTTTCGCCCTCCGATGGCCAAATTAGCCGCGCTTGCGCAGTCCGGGTCTTCTGCAGTCTTCTATGGGGCCGCTCGTGTAGAATGCCGGCTCCGTGTAGCTCCGCCCCGTCACGTGCCGATTCCAGCCAATCAGGAGGCTGGAATCGGCAATGGACCGCACAGAAGCCCTGCGGTCCACGGAGACAGAGGATCCCGGCGGCCATCTTCAGCAGGTAAGTATGAAGACGCCGGACCGCCGGGATTCAGGTAAGCGCTGTGCGGGTTGTTTTTTTAACCCCTGCATCGGGGTTGTCTCGCGCCGAACGGGGGGGGGGTTAAAAAAAAAAAAAAACCCGTTTCGGCGCGGGACAACCCCTTTAAGGTCCCCGTCTCTTAGCTTCAGAGTGCAATTTCCAGCTGCATGGCTCTGAAGATTTTGTCGCTGAATGCCAACGGGGTAAACCAGCCACAGAAGAGAAGCTCCGTGTGGAAAGAGGCTCTCCGTAACAACATCGACATTGTATGTATACAAGAGACACATTTACTAGACACAGACACACACCGCATGGTTCACAAAAAATTCCCACACACCATATTTGCAAGCGCTCCAAAAAAACAGGCCGGGGTAATGGTAGCGTTTAGGGACTCCACATCATTTACTCTTGAAAAACAATTATGCGATCCTGGAGGTCAGTATGTGGTTCTGGTTGGAGAGCTGAGGGGCACCCCGATCACTTTAATCAATGTCTATGTCCCAAACAAAAAGCAATTGAGCTTCCTAAATAAGCTTATGAAAAAACTCGTAAAGTTGCGAGAGGCTCATTGATCCTCTGCGGTGATTTTAACCTAACTCCAGAGAGATCTATTGACTCTACTCAACAAACAACTAGAATAGGAGCGTGCCTATATCATTGGTTAAGAAATAATGCACTTTTTGACACCTTTCACTGCCTTAACGCTGCGGCAAAGGAATACACCTTTTATTCCTCCCGACACAGAACGTTTTCACCCATTGATTTATGCTTGGTTGACAAACAACTCATAACATCAGTAGTGAAGGCAGAAATCGGCACGGCCACATGGTCAGACCATGCCCCAACAGTGACAACAATTGCATTAGGCAACCTCCGGCAGGCAGCCAAAATGTGGAAGAATAACATATACTTAATGAAAATCCCCGAATACAAAAATGAAACTAAAAATAGTATAGAGGAATTCTTTACCTTAAACGACTCCCCAGACACAGATCCCAGCACTCTATGGAACGCCCATAAAGCGTTTATGAGAGGGGTCCTTATTAAACTAGGAGCCAGAAACAAAAAAATAAAGCTAAGCAAGACAGAGTCCCTGGTGTCGGATATACAAAGGTTGGAAAAAGAGATGCAAAAAAATACCTTCGTCGGTCACCCACAATAACCTATTTAAGGCAAGACTAGAACTCCGTAAGACGCTACAAAGTGACTTCGATAAAGAAGTCACAGCTCATAGAGCTAACATATACTCCTCACTAAATAAACCGTCAAAGTGGATGGCTAATTTAGTTAAAAAAAAGACAGTTAAGGCTACTATCCCCTTTGTGTGGAACTCAAAAAATAGGGAATTTAAAATCACCCACCCGAAACAAATAGCGGATGAGTTTCGATCCTATTACAGCGAATTATACAACCTAAAAGACGATCCTGCCTCAGATCAACCAAATAGCACCGCAATAGACAACTTTTTAAACAAACTAAACCTCCCAAGTATTGATAAATCACAAGCGGTAGAGCTAGATAGAGAAATGACCGCCCCTGAGGTCATCGACACAATCTTAAAAATGAGGAGCCAAAAGGATCCCGGCCCTGACGGGTTTTCATCAGAATATTATAAGTTTTTCGCTAATCTCCTATCCCCGTACTTAGTAAAATACTTTAACTCCGCCATGCAACGTGGCTCTTTCCCAGAAGAAGCTCTTCAGGCTACTATCGTAGTTCTGCCCAAGGCGGGTAAAACCCCAGACGACCCCTCAAACTTTCGCCCGATCTCGTTGCTAAACTCGGATATAAAGATATACTCCAAAACCCTCGCGATGAGACTCCTTAACATCCTCCCTGAGATAATACACTCCGACCAGGTCGGATTTGTGAAGGGGAGGCAGGCCCCGGATGGCACACGCAAAGTACTAAATCTCCTGCACTCCCTAAAAGTGTCCCACTCTCCAGCAGTCATGCCAGCCCTTGACGCCGAAAAGGCTTTTGATCGTGTTCACTGGGACTACGCATTTCGAACAATGGCCAAGTTTGGCATGGGGGAGGGGTTGCGGCGTGCCATCCGGGCCCTATATTCCACCCCATCGGCTAGGACACTAGTAGATGGCACACTATCAGAGCCCTTTAAAATAACAAATGGTACGAGGCAGGGCTGCCCCCTTTCCCCTGTCTTGTGTCCTCGCAATAGAACCACTGGCCGAAGCCATCAGGTCGTCACCTGAGATAAGAGGTGTCCCCTAGAACCTCCGACAACATAGGATCAGTCTTTTTGCGGACGATGTCATTCTCACCCTGACCCAACCATTAAGCTCCTTAAGAGCTGCTCAACAAATTTTACAATCCTTTAGCAGAGTCTCACAATATAAACTCAACACGAATAAATCAATGATTTTAGGAATTAACGTATCAAAAGACCTAAAGGAGGCAATAAAAAAGCAGTTCCCATATGAATGGAGAGAGAGAGATCTGCCCTATCTGGGAATCCAGTTAACCCCTAATACAAATGACCTTGAGAGGGCGAACTTCCCTCCGCTATTGGAGTCCACGCAGGGGGAGATAGACCGTATGGCCGGAATTAATCTTACATGGTATGGAAGAATCATGACGTATAAAATGAAACTCCTACCTAAGATTTTATATGTCTTTAGAGTCCTACCGATCGATGTGTCAAAACTCACGTTAACCAAACTCCAGAGGCAACTATCGAGCTTTATCTGGGGCGGCAAGAAGCCCCGCCTAGCATTATCCATTTTGGCTATGCGTCGATCTAAAGGGGGAGCGGATATCCCCAACATAGAGAAATATCACAAAGCCTCCCTCTTGAACCAAGCCAGGTACCTGATCCCCCGGGAAGACAAGTTAGGCTGGGTGGGAATGGAGAGAGATTTTGCTAAACTAACCTCGGGCAGTTCATTACTGCTCGCTGCTTCCTTAGAAGCTATAGTAAACCCCTCAAACGCGAAAACAAGCATAAACATAGACACAAAACTCTTGCCTCCCACTACGTTGGCTTCGCTTGGGGTCTGGAGAGACCTAACAAAAAAGATGGCACGATACTGCACACTAGCCCCTCCCAACATCCCTCTCGAAACCCTGAGCTTATTTATTCCAAATTTAGACTTGAGAGACTGGGTGGGGAAGGGAGTGCGGAGGGTGACCGACTTGTTGTCAGGAGATTCTATAAAAACCTTTGACGACCTCAGCTCCCTATACGGACTACAAAGCCAGGACCTATATAGGTACTCCAGAATTAAACATTTCCTAACCACCTCTAAATTACATACAATAATGATACCACTTGACATTACAAACAGACTTGCCTCAACTCCTACTCTGGGAAAGTCCGAAACCAGAACCTTTTACGACATACTGGTAGGCAATGACAACCTTTCAAAGAAAACCCATATGTTAAACTGGGAGGAAGAACTGGAGACAGCCATCCCTTTGGAGGGCTGGCACAGTGCCTTTAGACTGGCTGGAAAGGCAACTAAGGGGCTGGGAATTTTAGAAGTTCAAGTAAAAATCAACATGAGGTGGTATTACTCTCCAGCACTGTTATGCAACAGACTTCGTAGCGGTGATGGTCTTTGTTGGAGGGGGTGTGGTCGTAAAGCTACTCTCCCACATATTTTCTGCTCGTGCCCTAAACTGTCCAAATACTGGCAAGATATATTAAACCTTTTGGATAGAATTCTACAAATTCGGATACCAAGGGGAACAAAACACATCTTACTGCTTGTGGGCTTGGAGGACATCCCCCCACCGGCTAGATACCTGGTTGGCCATGCCCTGATGACCGCCAAAACTCTCATTGCGCAGCACTGGAAAGGCCCTGACCCCCCTCACTTTAACGAATTTAAAAACCGGATGGCGGAGCAGAAGGTGTTTGAGAGATGGTTGGCATTCAGAGAAAACGCGCTGGTTAAGCACGAGGAGATGTGGAGCTTGTGGAGGGAACCACTACAACTTTGACACATATAAACGCCTAATGATGCCTAGTTCTATTTTCTGTTTTTTCTGTTATTGACTGTTAATTTGTAGGTTGGTAACACCATACCGTGTGGTTGCCTCCTAAAAAGAAGGATAATATAATAAGGTGATTAATAGATTTCTCTTTTACTGATTATACATGTATCGTTAAGAAAGTGAAAACTACCAAGAAGGAGGATATGTTATCTTGCAGACCATAACTATCAACCTGCCTCTTATTCTCCCATCTCTGTATAGTATTCAGTATGTATTCATGTAATATTTCCTTACACTTGAATAAAAAAACTAATGATTAAAAAAAAAAAAAAAAAAATACTCATGACACCCTCAGTGAATACATTAAGGGGTGTTGTTTTTAAAATGGGGTCATTTAGGGGGGTGGGTATCTATTATTCTGACACTCATGAGCCTTTGCAAACTTGGCTTGGTGCAGGAAAACAAAGTGTTCCTCAAAATGCTGAAAAGTAATGTTAAATTTGTACGTCCTATAAATGGTTAAAAAAAACACAAAAGTTTTTCAAGTGTGCATTCAGAATAAAGTAAACAGATGGAAATATATATCTTATCAAAAAAGTATGTTTGGACATATTTGAAAATGTGAAAAAATGACAATTTTTTCAAAATGTTTCCAATATTGGTACTTTTAATAAATATACACAAATTATATCGGTCTCTTTTTACAACCAAAATGAAGTACAACATGTGGCGAAAAAACAATGTCAGAATCACTGGGATATGTAAAGCCTTTACGGAGTTATGCTACGTTGAACGACGCATGTCAGATTTCCAAAATTTGGCTCCGTCACTAAGGCGCAAACAGGCTTCGTCACTAAGGGGTTAAGGAGAGCACCCAAAAACTGTGTGGAGACACCTAGGGGTGAGTGGGTCGGGGGAACGCATTGTCTCTCCCCAAAGAGAGCACCTAGAAAGAGCGATGTCAGATTGCATGGAGGAGTGTGTGTGGAGTGACACTTCAAATAAATATTGACCTGTGTACTTAACCCCTTGGCGGCATTTGCCCTACATGTACCACAGATGTGCGCAAGGATTGGATGGCACAGACTTGGAAGCTCCATAACAGCTTGGAGCCTTGTAAACTCATCCCATAAAAAACAAGCCCTCATATCGTTATGATGATAAAAAAAAAGTATGGTTTGAAAGCAAGGAGGAGAAAACAAAAATGAAAAAATAAATGGCTGTGACCTTAATGAGTTAAATATCTTTTGGTTGTCCAGGATTATGAAATAGGGTCCAAGTGTTTTTCACAGACACCGCTATTGCTGTGCATGGACTGTACTGCAGTTTAGTCCCATTCATTTGAATAGGCTCCAATACCAAGCACACTGTTGTGGAAGTCTTTCTATGAAAAAGGGCAAATCCTTTTTTGAAGCCCCTTGAAGTTCATCTCCCCTATGTAGTCACAATACATTTGCTAACTGGAATATGAGCATCTTGTTCCTATGATTATCTCATTAAAATTATTTCAGGAACATTTGTGTTATAATAAAGCAGAGAAAAAGAGAAGGAAGTTATAGATAATTCAATGTGGAAAGTTGACTGGACAAAAAAAAAGTCACTAAATCTTACTAATGGTCCAGAGGTTAAACCATTTGCCTTATATTCAAGGGAGCAGCTCTTGGATGTAATTCATATATTGAAAAGTACAGAATATACATTACATTTCCGAACTATAAATGATTTCTCTATCTAGTCCAGTAGCATACAAAACTTCCCAGAAAACTCTGGAGGCATCTTAAAGACAAACATGCCTTAGGATTGAACTTTCAGCTTTCACGATACCATTGACAGATGCTTTGCAACCTTCATTTAATTTGTTTATCTTTGGCTTATGCCATCTCTTGGTGTTGAGTAAAAATCCAAGTCTACTAAAAATAATTCAACTGTGAAAATCTCTCAGTGATACTTGTTATTGTTATTTCAGTGAGTGGGAAATAAAGTTCTTTTAGAGCATCTGCTTCACAGTTTCAATGACTTCATCTAGATGTTCACAATCAATTTTGTTTTCAGTTCAAGAATACTAGATAAGTTTCTTTTTATTTTTTTGTCCTTTCCAATAATGGATACATAAAGGATGTTGCATATGCCCTGTTTGTTTAGCCTTCTAGCCCATAGAATTATTTAGTATTCTAGATCAGTGTTCCCCAACTCCAGTCCTCAGGGACCACCAACATTTCATGTTTTCAGGATTTCCTCAGTGTTGCACAGGTGATGTCATTATTGTCAGGGCCTCAGACATTGCCACAGGTGTTCTTACCATAGGATATCCTGAAGACATGACCTGCTGGTGGTCCCTGAGGACTGGAGTTGGGGAACCCTGTTCTAGATAAGGTAGTTCAAAAATATTCAATAGAAAAAGTCATACAATTATGGAGGACAAAATCCTTTAAACATTTCGTATTCCTTCCATATAGCATGCTAATGGTATAAAACTTTCTTTAAATGGTTGTCTGATGTAGAAAAACTATTGTCACAGTCTCTGAACTTCGCCTGTGTTGTGGCACGGGGTCTCGACACGTAGACGGGCTGGCTACACTATCCCAGTCTGTCCTGCAGGTTAATGTTTGTGTTTCTGTGGTTTGGCATTTTTTAGGTGTTACTTGGTTTGTTTGTCTGTATTCCCTCAGTGGTTCCCTTGTCATTGATTTTGTTCCCTTGTATTATATGCTGATTTTACCCTGGTGTTTGTGGAACTTTGTCTGACTTATTGTATTACCTGAGCTGTTATGTATGGGCTCCTTCACACGAGTGTATGCGTTTTTACGTTAGCACGTCCGTGCCATAAATTCACATGAATGGACAACTTTTCGTGATCAAGTACCGAAATTATTTTGCCTTTTTTTGACCAGATGCGATGGTTTTAGTGAAAAAATACGTCGCACCCGGAAAACCCTTGATGGGCATAAATCTTCGGAATAACTTCAAAAGCCTAAATAGAGGCATCTGTAAGCTTTTATGTAGCATTGGATGCTGCTAAACTGCCTTCCCCTCCCTTTTTTTCCAGCTCCCATAGGAGTCTATGGGACCCGCTGGTATGTATCGTTCGAAAGATAGAAACAGAACTATCTTTTTACCCAGTGTATAATCACTGACGCACATTTTGGTCAGATATGTTTCATTTTTTATGGTGCAACGTTTTTATGTGCCATAAATTTGCGTGCCATTCATGTGAATGAATGCATTGGAAACCAATGCCTCAGATGGTCGCGTATATTGGCCGGTTGTGAAAACGCGGCCGATAGACACTTGTGTGGATAAAGCCTTTGACTGATTTTGGGTGTGGTTTACTGCTAAATATGGTCTCAGCTCTGGTCGACTGAGGTTGTGTTTATCGGAGTTCTGCTGCTAAGCTAAGTAGTGTTCTGTTATGCAATGTGGTGCTTTTGCTGTCTCTTTGTGTTTTCATTCTTTTAGGTGCTAGAGTCAGTGGCCGACGCACTAGACATGGGCCTTCTTTTTTAAGGCAATAATCATGCTTTTTGGCAGGGCTATTTTTACTAGAAGTCAGGGAGAGGTTATCCCTTGCTTCTCTTGTCGTAATTCTTTTGTACTTCACTCCATGCAGTGGTCTATTCCCTGTGTGAACGCAGCCTTGCACAATTCCTGCACGTGGTGCATCTAGCGTCAGGGCGAACATGACACCTATTTTCGAATATCTTGTAGGTAATTTTGAATTAATAAATTAGAATTCTTGTGTTTATGACTAGAGATGAGCGAACACGTTTGGCCCCGCCCCTTTTTCGCCCGAACACCGAACTTTGCGAACACTTCAGTGTTCGGGCGAAAAAGTTCGGGGGCCGCCGTGGCAGCGCGGGGGGGTGCGGCAGGGAGTGGGGGGGAGAGGGAGAGAGAGAGGGCTCCCCCCTGTTCCCCGCTACTGCCGCCCGCGCCGCCGCGCATCTCCCCGCCCCCCGGCGGCACCCGGACCTTTACGCGCGAACACTGCAGTGTTCGGCAAAGCCGGTGTCCGGGTGCGGATGTGTCCGTAACGGACATGTTCGCTCATCTCTATTTATGACCCTAATCTTTAAATAGGCACTTACTTTACAAACAGCTTGTGCTGATCTGATAGCCAATGTGACAGCTATCCTTAGATCATCAACTATTGATGACCTCAGGATAGGTCAATAGATGATCAGCTGGAGTCCGTCACTTGGGACCCCGACCGATCAGCTGATTGTCCGCCTGTTGCGCAAATACACAGGGATCGAAGCGGAAGCAGCGGAAGTCTCTGTCACTTTTAACTACAGACACGGCTCCCATTGATTTCCATGAGAGCTGCACTTACAGTTAAGTTACAAGCGCCAGCCACTTCACAGAGGTCGGATCAGAGTCTTGCGCTTCGACCCTTGTGTAATTGTGGAGCAGTCAGCGGGCGTACAATCAGCTGATCATTCAGGGTCCCGAGCGATGCACCCCGGCCAATCAACTGACTTCAAATATCCTCAGGATATTTCATCAATAGTATTCTCACTCGAAAACTCCTTTAAGAATTGTGACTTGAGCATTTGTACCATAAATAATAAAGATATAGACTTTACTCATGTAGTATACTACTCTTTATAGCAAATGTGTTTGTATTTTTGTTTCATTAGTTTGTCTTGGAAAACTTTTTAACAAAAAAATAGAATGTAGCACTTACAAATTCTTACACTGCATAAGAGTTAGAGCAGCACAAGGACCTTTTTAGTACTTATAATGCTAACTCGCCTGCAATATTCTAGCTGTGCAATTTGTTTCCTCCCAGCTAAGTTACAGCAATATGTTTTGAAGCCTGTCATTATGTGCAGCTCTATTCCCCTTACTCTAATGAAAAAAGGACACTTGACTGAGCTGAGTTTGCATGTAGATGGTGGAGTCAAGTAGAATAGCTATCAGATGAATGAGCCTTCAACCCACAGGTATCTGAAAGCTGTGGCTAGCTTTAGATGTTAAACCTAATCCTAGACTCATTGATTAGGTGCTTGATAAATTGGACAATAATGGCAATATCATCGCTATCGTTGAAATTGAATAAGCATCTGTAAATTCAGAAGTAGCAGATAAGAAGAATTTAAAGACTGCCAAGACTCATCATCCTAGTCTACTTGTATTTGTTTCTGTACTTCTGTTTTCTGCTCCTTGCCTTGCCTTTCACTCTTTCAAGATTCTGGATCGCAAAAGTAGTTAGTGGTTATATTTTATTTGACCAAGAGAATTTAGCAAGAACACGTTTAATTCTGATATCTCAATTCCGCTATCCTGTCATACAATTGAAGTGGGGTCTGACTCAGCTTCCTCAGCTGCACCATGGCCATCAGACAGCACAGTAATCATAGATCTGATTTTCCCAGTGGACATTTTGGCTTAACCTGTCATTTCGAGATTTCAATCTCACAGAAAACTGCTTAATGAACATTCTTCCTGACCTGAGATTGCTTGTTGAGGCTTACTGAAGACAGGTGTCACATAAAGCATTCACTCAATTGCTTAGCTTTTCCTTCCTTTCCTTTTTTTATCACCACTGGGATATGAACATTTTATCCTCATAAATGTAGTTGAATGGCTATAAAGAAATGGTACTGCTGAGTTGTCAATATGTGCGGAATAAAATGAATGTTGAAAAATGAATCGATGTTCAGAAAAGAGAAATGACTGTATTTATTTAAAGTACAATCAATTACTGAATATAATTGTGTATATATCATAGCAAACATTTATTCCTTTTTTCATGCATAATCAATTCACATAAAACTTGAATCATACCCAATGTAAGGAACAAAAGTAAAGAGCTATTCTAACGATGCCATACAAACTGAATATATACCTGCACTATGTGAGTGTAATCAAAGTTGTTGGCTTTACTAGTGTTAAGATTCCTACATTTCTACTTCACAGCTGAATGTAGAATGGTAAAAAGAAGAGCATCTGCCTCCACCTGCCGGGATCCAGCTCCACTGATTATAGGGATTCAGCAGACTTCCAAAAGCCATCCCAAATAGTAACTGAGTTGAGAGGATTCTGGGATGACGGACAATTTTTAAGAGAAATCAGAGGAAGATAGAACTTGGAAGCATGGAAAACCAGGAGCTTCATTCTAGCCCCAACAATGAAGTTACTTGGCTATAAACCCTTAATGGATCATGAATATTCCGTCATTGTAACAAGAACACACTAAAAAATATTGCAGAACAGAATTATAAGATCCATGTTAAGACAAGATCCTACAAGCTCGCCAGTCTTCATTTTCGGTGAGAAATTCTTTATAATGTGAACAAAAGAAACCTATAAGCTGTGGTAAAGTATAATTCTATTGTAACCAAAATGTGGTACAGTACAGAATTGGGGTATTTTCAGGTTTTGCGGTAGATTTGTGGTAGGTTATGCACAGAGAATCAACAAATAATTTACAGCAGAATGCTAATTAATGGTGTTCTACAAAATTTTATTCATGTGCTACAGAAAAAGTCCATACAGATTTTAGGACATGATTTGGATTTTCAAATTTACAGCATGTCCAATATATTTCAAGTTTGCTGTAGAGTGCTGTTGCAGATTTTACCCTTTACATTGCAATTTGAAACAAATTAGCTGCAAAACGTGTGGCAAAATCCATTGATATAGTGCAGATTTGCCTGAACATACTCTTAGGGCCCTTTAACCCTTTCCAATCCACTGTCTGACGTCTGAAGACATTATGATTTAGGGCTGTACAGCTCCGATGTTGGAAGATGTCCGTAGGAGTTCTCTTACTGTATATTGCAAGCCTCTCTGCTGTCACAGTCTGTCCAATGTGTCACCTCATACAGTACTGGCTTTAGCCAGCATATAGCGCCGTTGTATAACGGCAGAAAAAGAGTAAGCCCCCTAGGAAAACTGGGATGCAAATTGGATTGGAAAGGGTTAACATGAGACAACTGTTAGATGCATAAGTGCCAACAGTCGTCCCATCACTCCTGCGCTTTCACACAAGTGCGAGGATCGCTCAGTGAATAGAGGCGCAGCCAATCAGAGATTGTTCCGACCACTGCCTACATTTACAGTATATAGGCCGTCTTTTCTAGATGAATGAAAGCCTGTTTGCATGGGCCAATCGTTGTTTGACTCTTATGCCTGCAAAAAATGAACGACGATCGAATATCATTCATTCGCTGCAAGCATTTGCACTGAATGATTATTGTTTAGATTCTCTTAATCCAGAGATTAAGGGAATCTAAAAGAGCTTTAACTTTATTCTCTTTATCTACACCATCTAGAAAGCATCGCATAATTTGTGTTCACGTGGTGTAGCTGTGCCACCGCTGACAACTACAGTACATGGTAAAATCTATACATGCTTTTACTGTAGATTGCCACTGTTCCCGTGATAGATGTGGAAGCTTGGCAATTTGGTTTTCGGGCCACATGGCAAAAAAATGTGGTGCTGCAGTACTGTCAAAGCCAACAGTTGAACACTGACGCATTTTGAGAAACTTGTCATTCTTAGTTGGTTTATGTTCTGCACAAAAAGGCCATAGGTTAAAATGACAAATCATAGATCGATCTGTGCTGTGATCTGTGGCCTCTTGTAGGCTTCTATTGATGGAATGCAAATCTGTCATTTGGCATTAACAGCTTTCAAGTATTGCATCTGGCAATGACCAAAAAAATTCAAATATAGCAGGGACTTGCAGAAATCTATGCAAAAGCTGCAGAAACAGCCTCATTTAGATCTACATAGTGTTTCTTTTAGGTGCATACACCAAATCTGCTAGTTGGAATATAACCTCAAGCTGGGTTCCCACGGAATGGGAAAGTGGGAACCCAGTGGGAACCCAGCCTTATACACCTGCTCTGGTGAAGTCTGAGCCCAGTCACCTGAGTCACATTTATTTCCCTTATCATGAACAGAATGTCAGTCATTACTTTGACTTGCAAATTAGCATTGCTAGCTTATTGGTGTCAGGAACATTATCAGTTTTATGTGATTGTTCCCAGTAAGAGAAACCAAGTAATCTTGTAGATATGATACCTTTTACTGGTTAACAAAAATACATGATGTTATAGCGAGCTTTCAAACCTTCTCAGGGTTTTTCCTCAGGCTTAAATGGAATAGATCAGAAGAGGCATAGTATATTCAAAAGCTCACTAGAACATCATGTATTTTTGTTAGCCATTAAAAGATGACTTGGTTTATCTTACTGGAAACAATCACACTTACTCTACTGACTAACACGGTACCAAACTTTTTTCGATCATAATCTGTGATTTACCTCTGACAGAATGAATCCTATTTATTACATATTTATTTATCTAACATGTTTTTCTGCTAAAAGAAAGATATCTATTATGAGCAGTAGACATCTGCTCATTAAAACCAGCCCCAAGACTGCCAAATATGTTTTGGTACTTTCTAAATAGGTTTCAAGTAAGGTTTGTGCACATGGTTTGGAAAGCATTGTTTAATGTAATGTAACATTATTTCCAGAATAAAAGGAAAACACTCCTTTTCTACTATAGCAATTAAAGACATGGTTTTGCCTGCAGAAAATCAGATCACTAGATATTCCATGCTGCTGAAGTATAAGGCCGGTGACATACGATCATATTCTGGTCACATTTATGTGTCCCTAATACAGACGAGTGTCCCTGTCTATCTGCGGGTATTCTGACCCAAATTCTGAGTATCAAAGGAATCTATGACACTCAGAGTTTGGGTCAGAAGACCCGCAATCAGGTCAGGACACATAAATGAGGCCAGAATACACCTGTGTGTCAGTGATCTAACTGAAAGAAGGTTTTAAAGAAAACAACTTTGTTCGGACATATTTTCAGCTGCTGAATGTAAACTTCAAAAGTTGCCATTCACTGATGCCAAGCAATTTTGAAAATGATAATTAAATGTATATTAGAAATGTGTATAATTTTAAATTATGCAGTAATTATAATTTTTTAACATATGACTGGAAATATAGGGTCACACTTGACAATAATTGTACAGTTGACATCTACAGTACTGTGTAAAGGTTTTAGGCAGGTGTGGGAAAATGCTGCAAAGTAAGAATACTTTTAAAAATAGAAGTGTTAAAAGTTTATTTTTGTCAATTAGCAAAATGCAAAGTAAATGAAAAAAAAAGAGAAATCTAAATCAAAACAATATGTGGTGTAGCCACCCTTTGTCTTCAAAGCAGCATCAGTTCCTCTAGGTACACTTGCTCATTGTTTTTGAATGAACTTGGCAGAAAGATTGTTCTAAACATCTTGGAGAACTAACCACAGATCTTCTGAGGATGCTTGCTCAGATTCTTCTGTCTCTTCATGTAATCCCAGACTGACCTGATGATGGTGAGATCAGGGACTGCTTGGGGCCGTAGCCTCACTTCCAGGACTCCTTGTTCTTCTTTACACTGACGATAGTTTATAATAATACTGTCTGTTATTTTGGAGTCATTGTCCTGCTGAAGAATACATTTCACTCATCTCTAGTCATGAGGACTGGAGTTTGGGGAACACTGAATTCTTTATATGCTTTAATGGTAGGTGTTTTTGCCAGTGTGTATTTGTTTCTGGTATAGAATTAAATTTGTTTACTGATGCAGCTACTGTGTTTCCCAGAAAGTAAGACCTACTCTTAAAATAAGCTCTACACTGATTTTCGGAAGGGGGTTCAAATATGGGCCCTACCCCAAAAATAAGTCCTAGCTACACTATGTGAAAAAAAAACAATACTTACCTAGCAGGCACCCTCCAGGTCCCTCCCACTGGTCACTGCAGTCCTGGGCAGGCGGTAAGAACTGCAAGCAAGCCTGCCCAGGACTGCGGAGACCAGCGGGAGGGACCTGGAAGGTGACTGCTACGTAAGTATAAGACATCCCCCAAAAATAAGAGCATGTGCCTCTTTTGTGTCAAAAAGTAATATAAGACAGGGACCTATTTTCAGGAAGACATGGTAGTACAATAAGATTTGTTGTATAAAATGTTAGATTTTACATATGTATGCCTACTGGGATGGTCAGTCATGTGCTGGTGAATGCTGAGCTGTTTAAAACATTGGCTGACCCAGTGCAAACGTTTCCAGAAGGGTTCTCGTCATGAACACTGATAAATGGTAATGGCATGAACAAATGAAATAACCCTTAGTCACCGTTTCACAGTGCCTTGAGTTCAGCTCTACAGACCTGGTCCACTTTACTCTGGTCCTCGCTGATAAAGGAAGCCATGATATCATGTTCATCATTCAAGTGCTGCTGCAGCCAATCACTAGCCTCAGTGGTCATATGCCATTCATGCATACATGACAGCAGCACCATGTGAGCGTTTGAATATGTCATCAATCATCAATTTTTTTTATCAGCGAGGACCATAGTAGAGGGAACTGGGTCATGTTGAAAAATTAAGCATGGTAATTATTTTCTTTTTTTATGCCATTACCTTCCCTGGGGCACTTTTTCTGAATGTCAGAAAACCCATTTAAGTGACTAAAAATATCTACATATTCAAATAAAGGTCATAGTGATACATTATATACAGATGTAGGGAAAATGCCATGGTTTATTACTGCAACTACCGCTAAACCCCAGCTAAATGCTGCAATATTGCAAAATTGCGACAAAACTATAGCATTATATGTGTGAATATATCCTAAGAGTAATTCTATTTAGAAGTAATTTTTATGACACTTTAATAGGAAAGTTTTTGACTTGCAGGTAAAGTCTTCTCAGATTAGAGTTGTCATGGATGGGAGAGGCGGGACCCCAACCCATCCCGCCTTTATCACTGATTTGCCACAGATCAATTGTTATGAGTCCTCTCACCACTATGACCACTTGTCCTGGCAGAGCCTCGATTGATCACTTTAGCAGGATTGCAGTTGTTAGAATATTGGTGGATCAAACCAGCTTTCCTAGGCTTCTGCAATTCGAAAGCTCAGATCTCCCCCTGCTTCAGTCTAACATCTCCAGCACCAATACAATGCTGCTCACATACACATGCTGCCACCACCAGCTGTTGGGAAGCTGGGACCCAGACTATGAATTATGAACACAATCTTTGAAGTTTATGGTTCATTTTAAAATGGACAAGTCTTAACTAATAAATTGCAGATTTATAAAAAAAAAACTACCAGTGCAGATGTATATATATATATATATATATATATATATATATATATATATATATATATTACACAAAAAGGTTGTCCGCCTTCAAGTAAACAGCTGCAGCGCACAAAAACTCCTTATAATAAAAAGGGAGCTAACACGGGGCAATAATGCACGCTCACCAGGATGTAGACTCTTCATGCAAAATGCACAACCTTCAATTTAATTCCAAGCAGCATCCGGGGTGTAATCAATCACAGCAAATGCTTCTTCAAAAGAATACTTCTCTTTATTGTTCCATCTTTGCAGCAACGTTTCGACTGCTGCACAGCAGTCTTTTTCAAGCCAATGAACAGACACAACAAGTACATTACATAAATACTACACATACTAAATTACTCAACCAATCACCAACACCCACATAAATGAAGTAAAATTACCCAGTAGTCATGTTCATCCTGAATTAAATTGAAAGCTACACAAAAAGGTTGTTACATGGGAGTATAATGTTATTTTATGGGTGATTTTAGTGCAATTTGTGGTGCATCTCTTCAGCCTGTCTCCATGGCAACATTAACCCCTTAAAAGGGAGTCCCTTGCATTACAATGCAGGATACAGATACAGTTGAAAGTGGTGTTGCTGCCATGAGGAGCCTGAGTTTGATACAGATGCTCCGTTTGCCTTACAGTTAAGCAGCTCTGGGTGAATAACATGATTCATGGAAGATTTTGTTGAAACTTTTTCTAGGATGTTAGTTTCTTTGGTTTTCTTTGAAATTTTAGAAATAGAATATTCTTTTGGAGAAACAAGGGAGTTACAGATGTAGTATTTTCGAATTTGATTGGCAAAAAGTTATGATAGTGAGTCTATACCATTTGTATAGCCTGGAAGTCATTGGAACACAGTGGCTATGAAAATAGCATAGAGCACTGAATGACTGCTCGACACATTAAACAAACATTTCGTGGCAAACGTTCATTTGACTCTTGCTAGATTTGTACTTTTGCAGTTAACTATCTTCTAAATCTTTGAAATTTGTCAAGCTGTTAGGGCATTTAATTCTATAAGAAGCTAAATATAGGGATTAACGGTAAACACATTTCCGATGTCAATAATGATGTGGCGGACTCTTATCTTGTTTGCAGTTTGAAAGCAGTTTTAGGAGCATGAGTGGATGAGGTAGGAATTCCATATTCCGGGTATATTATTTATTCTTAACATGAATAATCTTCTAGTTTTTAAAGGCCATGGAAACCTTATTAAGTCCCTGCAGAAAAATAATGATGTACTTATTTCTTTTCCATTGAGCTTTCACACACACACACACACACACACACACACACACATATATATATATATATATAATATGTGCGTGTGTCTCTCTCCTGCTCTCTTTCTCTCTCTCTCATATATATATATATATATATATATGCACTAATGTGTTCCTGTTTAACTTAACCCTTAACAGGATAGGATATCAAGGTATGCTGTGGTATCCGTGTGGCTTATATATACTTTGAATTACACTTTGTTGGGTTAAGGTAAGAGAACAGTAGCTTTTTAATGGGCTAAGATAACATAGCTTTCTGCATCATGCTAAGGCCCATTTACACACACAGATATCTTTCAAAACATTGAAAGATCAGTGATCGTTTTGCATAAAGTACTAATAGTCACTTATTGCTATTAGTACTTTATCAGCTTCATATGCATGCAAATGAGCTTCTGGGAGCTGGTACGGAACTTAGCAGGAGGTCTGAGCTCTGTAATTAGCTCCATTGTTCAGCCACAGGCTCCCTGTGGAGAATTCAGCACCATGGATAGCAGACACAGCATGCGGTCCTGCTTATCAGCTGTTCTGCTGAATAACGGTTTTCAAGCAGAACTGAAAACAGTTGTTCGGTTGAACAGTGAAAGATTGGCACATTTAGACACAACGATTATCGCTCAAAAGACGTCTTTTTAGTGAATTTTGAGTGATAATCATTGTGTCTTAATAGGCCTTATCACAATAAAGGTATAATTTGTCCCATTTGTACAGAAAAGATTGGTGCAGCGGAAGGGTATGGTGTAAAAAGAAAATCATTACTCACCTCCTAGTCTTTACTATTTTCTTGCTAGCGCTCTGTCCTCCTGGTCTGACCTTGTTTGCATTGGCTGCAGCACTGACATGTTTGTACTGTATACATATTTGATAGCTGGAGCCAATGCCCTCTCAACAGCCACCCAGAACAGATTGTCATCAGCGACATCCCATATACAAGGGTAGCATTATCTGTTTCTAGCACATGGGACCTTGTAAATAGGATGTCATTGGGCCGAGATGCAGAATGATGTCACAGGTCATGTGACATGTCTCTGCACTGAAGAATGGGTTAGCAGAGGTCCAAGTTTTAATGAAAATTGCTGTGGGGAGTGTAATCCTACTTTTGTCTGATTTATTATGAAACAAAAAATAGATCAGTCAGACAAAGGCTCGTGGATAATTCTAAGACAATGGGAAGTTTCTGACACTTGTCTAGTTAGAAATGTTATTGAATTGTTCAAGATTTTCCTTCCATGTGGTGACCTCTTTTTGGTTTACCAAAATAGTTCCGTATTAACTCAGTTTCAGTTAAAATGCTTTAAAGAAATGCCTTTTCTGAAACGGGGCTGAATTAAAAAAAATACCATTTCTAACATATCAAAGCAGCAACAAAAGCTGTTGAACTTGGTTGCCTTACACAGAAGTATAACGTTACCAACATGTTTGCTTAGGTCAGATGATGAGCATTATTGCCTACTAGGGAAAACTTCATCATTTTTATTGTGGCCGAATGAATGTAAATGCATAATAAATGAGGGCTTCAACTGGCCACATCCTATTCATCTATTGGCAAATCTAGGAATGATGAATTGATATACGCTTGTGCCTCCTTCTCTGAAACAATGTGGCATATGTATCAAACATCTCGTGCCAGAATTTTCAGGGATTTACGCCATGACTCTAACCCTCTTTTTTTAAAAAAAAGTGTACAGGACATGGCAGCATGCAGCCCAACAGATTTTCTTTTCATTTATGGCAGAAACTGGCGTAAATTATAGCTGAAATATATGCCAGTTCATAGCTGGTGCATAAAAGTGCTGCCATATGCGACAAATCTATTAATGCCTTTGTCACACTTACACTGATGTAAAGTCTACTTAGACCGGCAATTGAAATGCTAGTTATTTAATTTGTCCCAATGCGCAGTTAGGATGGCTACACACGAGCTTGTTTTTGTGCGTACATACGCACGCACAAAAACATGCTTGTATTTGCAACATTGCATTCCCTATGGTGTGTGCACATGTCCGTGCTTTACAGGCGTGTGCCTGCAAAGATAGGACATGCGTGCACCATGGGGAATGCGCGCAGTGTGTTCAATGGAGCCGCGGCTGCTGCCAGCGGGTCCATTGAAAACAATGGTCTGCCGGCACCCCTGCATTGTTTTTCAGGGAGGAGCTTTACATATAAGCTCTTCCCTAAAATAGAAAAATTTTAGTGTAAAAAAAAAGGATACTTACCACTCTGCCGCTGCCGTGATCCCCGCGGGGCAGCGGCGGAGAGGTAAGTATTAGAGATGAGCGAGCACCAAAATGCTCGAGTGCTCGTTACTCGGGACGAAATTTTCGCGATGCTCGAGGGTTCGTTTCGAGTAACGGACCCCATTGAAGTCAATGGGCGACCCGAGCATTTTTGTATATCGCCAATGCTCGCTAAGGTTTCCATTTGTGAAAATCTGGGCAATTCAAGAAAGTGATGGGAACGACACAGCAACGGATAGGGCAGGCGAGGGGCTACATGTTGGGCTGCATCTCAAGTTCCCAGGTCCCACTATTAAGCCACAATAGCGGCAAGAGTGCCCCCCCCTCTCCCAACAATTTTTACTTCTGAAAAGCCCTCATTAGCAATGCATACCTTAGCTGAGCACCACACTACCTCCAACAAAGCACAATCACTGCCTGCATGACACTCCGCTGCCACTTCTCCTGCGTTACATGCTGCCCAAACCCCCCCCAACGACCCAGTGTCCACAGCGCACACCAAACTGTCCCTGCGCAGCCTTCAGCTGCCCTCATGCCACACCACCCTCATGTCTATTTATAAGTGCGTCTGCCATGAGGAGGAACCGCAGGCACACACTGCGGAGGGTTGGCACGGCTAGGCAGCAACCCTCTTTAAAAGGGGCGGGGCGATAGCCCACAATGCTGTACAGAAGCATTGAGAAATATAATCCGGTGCCACCGCCATCAGGAGCTGCACACGTGGGCATAGCAATGGGGAACCTATGTGCCACACACTATTCATTCTGTCAAGGTGTCTGCATGCCCCAGTCAGACCGCGGTTTTTTATAAATAGTCACAGGCAGGTACAACTCCGCAATGGGAATTCCGTGTGCACTCAAGCATGGGTGGCTCCCTGGAACCCACCGGCTGTACATAAATGTATCCCATTGCAGTGCCCTGGACAGCAGAGCTAACGTCAGATTAAATGCAGGTGGGCTTCGGCCCACACTGCATGCCCCAACCTGACCGGGGTTTTTAATTCATAGACAGAGGCAGGTACAACTCCCTATTGTGAAGTCCCTGTGGACCAACAGCATGGGTGGCTCCCTGGAACCCACCGGCGGTACATAAATATATCCCATTGCAGTGCCCATCACAGCTGAGGTAATGTCATGTTTAATGCAGGTGGGCTTCGGCCCACACTGCATGCCCCAGTCAGACTGGGGTTCTTTAGAAGTGGACACATGCAGTTACACCTCTGTCTGGACCGACAGCATGGGTGGCTCCCTGGAACCCACCGACGGTACATAAATATATCCCATTGCAGTGCCCAGCACAGATGAGGTAATGTCATGTTTAATGCAGGTGGGCTTCGGCCCACACTGCATGCCCCAGTCAGACTGGGGTTCTTTAGAAGTGGACACATGCAGTTACAACTCCGTGTGGACCGACAGCATGGGTGGGTGCCAGGAAGCCACCGGCGGTACATAAATATATCCCATTGCATTGCCCATCACAGCTGAGGTAATGTCATGTTTAATGCAGGTGGGCTTCGGCCCACACTGCATGCCCCAGTCAGACTGGGGTTCTTTAGAAGTGGACACATGCAGTAACAACTCCGTGTGGACCGACAGCATGGGTGGCTCCCTGGAACCCACCGGCGGTACATAAATATATCCCATTGCATTGCCCATCACAGCTGAAGTAATGTCATGTTAAATGCAGGTGGGCATCGGCCCACACTGCATGCCCCAGTCAGACTGGGGTTCTTTAGAAGTGCACACATGCAGTTACAACTCCGTGTGGACCGACAGCATGGGTGGGTGCCAGGAAGCCACCGGCGGTACATAAATATATCCCAATGCATTGCCTATCACAGCTGAGGTAATGTCATGTTTAATGCAGGTGGGCTTCGGCCCACACTGCATGCCCCAGTCAGACTGGGGTTCTTTAGAAGTGGACACATGCAGTTACAACTCCGTGCGGACCGACAGCATGGGTGGCTCCCTGGAACCCACCGGCGGTACATAAATATATCCCATTGCAGTGCCCAACACAGCTGATGTAACGTCAGCTGTAATGCAGGTGGGCAAAAAATTAATTGGATTACACTGTAGGCGAGGGCCCCAAAAAATTGGTGTACCAACAGTACTAATGTTCCTCAGAAAAATTGCCCATGCCCAACCAAGAGGGCAGGTGAAACACATTAATCGCTTTGGTTAATGTGGCTTAATTTGTAACTAGGCCTGGAGGCAGCCCAGTTAAAATAAAAATTGGTTCAGGTTCAAGTTTCAACGCTTTAATGAGCATTGAAACGTATAAAAATTGTTTACAAAAATGATATGACTGAGCCTTGTGGGCCTAAGAAAAATTGCCCGTTCGGTGTGATTACGTCAGGTTTCAGGAGGAGGAGCAGGAGGAGGAGGATGAATATTATACACAGATTGATGAAGCTAAAAGGTCCACGTTTTTGATGGTGATAGAGAACAATGCTTCCATCCGCGGGTGCAGCCTACGTATTGTTTAGGTATCGCTGCTGTCCGCTGGTGGAGAAGAGAAGTCTGGGGAAATCCAGCCTTTGTTCATCTTGATGAGTGTAAGCCTGTCGGCACTGTCGGTTGACAGGCGGGTACGCTTATCTGTGATGATTCCCCCAGCCGCACTAAACACCCTCTCTGACAAGACGCTAGCCGCAGGACAAGCAAGCACCTCCAGGGCATACAGCGCGAGTTCAGGCCACGTGTCCAGCTTTGACACCCAGTAGTTGTAGGGGGCAGAAGCGTCACCGAGGACGGTCGTGCGATCGGCTACGTACTCCCTCACCATCCTTTTACAGTGCTCCCGCCGACTCAGCCTTGACTGGGGAGCGGTGACACAGTCTTGCTGGGGAGCCAGAAAGCTGTCAAAGGCCTTAGAGAGTGTTCCCCTGCCTGTGCTGTACATGCTGCCTGATCTCCGCGCCTCCCCTGCTACCTGGCCCTCGGAACTGCGCCTTCGGCCACTAGCGCTGTCGGATGGGAATTTTACAATCAGTTTGTCCGCCAGGGTCCTGTGGTATAGCATCACTCTCGAACCCCTTTCCTCTTCGGGTATGAGAGTGGAAAGGTTCTCCTTATACCGTGGGTCGAGCAGTGTGTACACCCAGTAAGCCATGGTGGCCAGAATGCGTGTAACGCGAGGGTCACGAGAAAGGCATCCTAACATGAAGTCAGCCATGTGTGCCAGGGTACCTGTATGCAACACATGGCTGTCCTCACTAGGAAGATCACTTTCAGGATCCTCCTCCTCCTCCTCAGGCCATACACGCTGAAAGGATGACAGGCAAGCAGCATGGGTACCCTCAGCAGTGGGCCAAGCTTTCTCTTCCCCCTCCTCCTCATCCTCCTCCCCCTCCTCCTCCTCCTCAGTGCGCTGAGATATAGACAGGAGGGTGCTCTGACTATCCAGCAACATACTGTCTTCCCCCGGCTGTGTTTCCGAGCGCAAAGCATCTGCCTTTATGCTTTGCAGGGAACTTCTCAAGAGGCATAGCAGAGGAATGGTGACGCTAATGATTGCAGCATCGCTACTCACCATTTGGGTAGACTCCTCAAAGTTTCCAAGGACCTGGCAGATGTCTGCCAACCAGGCCCACTCTTCTGAAAAGAATTGAGGAGGCTGACTCCCACTGCGCCGCCCATGTTGGAGTTGGTATTCCACTATAGCTCTACGCTGCTCATAGAGCCTGGCCAACATGTGGAGCGTAGAGTTCCACCGTGTGGGCACGTCGCACAGCAGTCGGTGCACTGGCAGATTAAACCGATGTTGCAGGGTGCACAGGGTGGCAGCGTCCGTGTGGGACTTGCGGAAATGTGCGCAGAGCCGGCGCACCTTTCCGAGCAGGTCTGACAAGCGTGGGTAGCTTTTCAGAAGGCGCTGAACCACCAAATTAAAGACGTGGGCCAGGCATGGCACGTGCGTGAGGCTGCCGAGCTGCAGAGCCGCCACCAGGTTACGGCCGTTGTCACACACGACTATGCCCGGTTGGAGGCTCAGCGGCGCAAGCCAGCGGTCGGTCTGCTCTGTCAGACCCTGCAGCAGTTCGTGGGCCGTGTGCCTCTTCTCTCCTAAGCTGAGTAGTTTCAGCACGGCCTGCTGACGCTTGCCCACCGCTGTGCTGCCACGCCGCGCGACACCGACTGCTGGCGACGTGCTGCTGCTGACACATCTTGATTGCGAGACAGAGGTTGCGTAGGAGGAGGAGGAGGAGGGTGGTTTAGTGGAGGAAGCATACACCGCCGCAGATACCACCACCCAGCTGGGGCCCGCAATTCTGGGGGTGGGTAGGACGTGAGCGGTCCCAGGCTCTGACTCTGTCCCAGTCTCCACTAAATTCACCCAATGTGCCGACAGGGAGATATAGTGGCCCTGCCCGCCTGTGCTTGTCCACGTGTCCGTTGTTAAGTGGACCTTGGCAGTAACCGCGTTGGTGAAGGCGCGTACAATGTTGCGGGAGACGTGGTCGTGCAGGGCTGGGATGGCACATCGGGAAAAGTAGTGGCGACTGGGAACTGAGTAGCGCGGGGCCGCCGACGCCATCATACCTTTGAAAGCCTCCGTTTCCACAAGCCTATACGGCAGCATCTCCAGGCTGATAAATTTGGCTATGTGCACGCTTACCGCTTGAGCGTGCGGGTGCGTGGCGGCGTACTTGCGCTCCAACACTTGCGCTAGCAACGGCTGGACTGTGCGCTGAGAGACATTGGTGGATGGGGCCGAGGTCAGCGGAGTTGAGGGTATGGGTGCAGGCCAGGAGACGGTAGTGCCTGTGTCCTGAGAGGGGGGTTTGGATCTCAGTGGCAGGTTGGGGCACAGGGGGAGAGGCAGCGGTGCAAACCAGAGGCGGCGAACGGCCTTCGTCCCACCTTGTGAGGTGCTTGGCCATCATATGTCTGCGCATGCTGGTGGTGGTGAGGCTGTTGGTGGTGGCTCCCCGGCTGATCTTGGCGTGAGAAAGGTTGCACACCACTGTTCGTCGGTCGTCTGCACTCTCAGTGAAAAACTGCCAGACCTTTGAGCACCTCGGCCTCTGCAGGGTGGCATGGCGCGAGGGGGCGCTTTGGGAAACAGTTGGTGGATTATTCGGTCTGGCCCTGCCTCTACCCCTGGCCACCGCACTGCCTCTTCCAACCTGCCCTGCTGCTGCACTTGCCTCCCTTTCTGAAGACCTGTCCTCAGTAGGCGTAGCAAACCAGGTGGGGTCAGTCACCTCATCGTCCTGCTGCTCTTCCTCCGAATTCTCTGTGCACTCCTCCCTCGGACTTACTCCAATTACTACTACCTGAGTGATAGACAACTGTGTCTCATCGTCATCGTCCTCCTCACCCACTGAAAGCTCTTGAGACAGTTGCTGGAAGTCCCCAGCCTCATCCCCCGGACCCCAGGAACTTTCCAAAGGTTGGGCATCGGTCACGACAAACTCCTCCAGTGGGAGAGGATTCGGAACCATTGCTGCCCATTCTGGGCAGGGGCCCGAGAACAGTTCCTGGGAGTCTGCCTGCTCCTCAGAATGTGTCATTGTAATGGAGTGAGGAGGCTGGGAGGAAGGAGTAGCAGCAGCCAGAGGATTCAGAGTTGCAGCAGTGGACGGCGCAGAATTCTGGGTGGTTGATAGATTGCTGGATGCTCTTTCTGCCATCCACGACAGGACCTGCTCACACTGTTCATTTTCTAATAAAGGTCTACCGCGTGGACCCATTAATTGTGAGATGAATGTGGGGACGCCAGAAACGTGCCTCTCTCCTAATCCTGCAGCAGTCGGCTGCGATACACCTGGATCAGGAGCTCGGCCTGTGCCCACACCCTGACTTGGGCCTCCGCGTCCTCGCCCACATCCACGTCCTCTAGGCCTACCCCTACCCCTCAGCATGCTGCATTACCAGTAGTGCAGAAACAGAAAGCTGTAATTAAATGTGCCGCTTATTGGCTTGTGGTTGGAGGCTGACTTCGCTTACGGAATGCACAGCAGAGGCAGGAAAGAATTTTGCGCAAGCCTGCTGTAACACTTAGCTGGCTTCATATGAATTAGGACAACTACCCCCAGCAGAGACGCAGTACAGTCAGGACGGTCACAGGCAGCCCAAATAGATTTTTTTTCCCAAATTTTTTTGGAAAAGCCCACTGCGTATATAGACTGGATATATCTTTCACTGTCCCTGCCTCACCACCACTACTGGCCGTGGACTGTGAAAAATTACTGCAGACTGTTTCACTCTGGACAGGATGACAGCGGTGATGTAAGAGGCAACGCAGAGGCAGGAAAGAATTTTGCGCAAGCCTGCTGTAACACTTAGCTGGCTGCGTATGAATTAGGACCACTACCCCCAGCAGAGACGCAGTACAGTCAGGACGGTCACAGGCAGCCCAAACATATTTTTTTTCACAAATTTTTTTGGAAAAGCCCACTGCGTATACAGACTGGATATGTCTTTCACTGTCCCTGCCTCACACCACTACTGGCCGTGAACTATGTAAAATTACTGCAGACTGTTTCACTCTGGACAGGATGACAGTGGTGATGTAAGAGGCAACGCAGAGGCAGGAAAGAATTTTGTGCAAGCCTGCTGTAACACTTAGCTGGCTGCGTATGAATTAGGACAACTACCCCCAGCAGAGACACAGTATAGTCAGGACGGTCACAGGCAGCCCAAATAGATTTTTTTTCCCAAATTTTTTTGGAAAAGCCCACTGCGTATATAGACTGGATATGTCTTTCACTGTCCCTGCCTCACCACCACTACTGGCCGTGGACTATGTAAAATTACTGCAGACTGTTTCACTCTGGACAGGATGACAGCGGTGATGTAAGAGGCAACGCAGAGGCAAGAAAGAATTTTGCGCAAGCCTGCTGTAACACTTAGCTGGCTGGGTATGAATTAGGACAACTACCCCCAGCAGAGACGCAGTACAGTCAGGACGGTCACAGGCAGCCCAAATAGATTTTTTTCCCCAAATTTTTTGGGAAAAGCCCACTGCGTATATAGACTGGATATGTCTTTCACTGTCTCTGCCTCACCACCACTACTGGCCCTGGACTATGTAAAATTACTGCAGACTGTTTCACTCTGGACAGGATGACAGCGGTGATGTAAGAGGCAACGCAGAGGCAGGAAAGAATTTTCCGCAAGGCTGCTGTAACACTTAGCTGGCTGCGTATGAATTAGGACAACTACCCCCAGCAGAGACGCAGTACAGTCAGGACGGTCACAGGCAGCCCAAATAGATTTTTTTCCCCAAATTTTTTTGGAAAAGCCCACTGCATATATAGACTGGATATGTCTTTCACTGTCCCTGCCTCACCACCACTACTGGCCATGGACTATGTAAAATTACTGCAGGACGCAATGCTCTGGACGCAATGCTCTGCACGGCCGATATACAAAAAAAACCAAAACGTGCAACACTGCAAAAAGCAGCCTCAACAGTACTGCACACGGTCAGATGTGGCCCTAAGAAGGACCGTTGGGGTTCTTGAAGTCTAAAATCACTCCTAACACTCTCCCTATAGCAGCTCCGGCATCAGCAGCACTTTCCCTGATCTCTGTCAGAATGCATCTGTGGCGAGCCGCGGGAGGGGCCGATTTATATACTCGGGTGACACCTGATCTCGCCAGCCACTCACTGCAGGGGGGTGGTATAGAGCTTGAACGTCGCAGGGGGAAGTTGTAATGCCTTCCCTGTCTTTCTATTGGCCAGAAAAGCGCGCTAACGTCTCAGAGATGAAAGTGAAAGTAACTCGAACATCACTTGGTGTTCGCCTCTAGTAACGAGCATCTCGAACACACTAATACTCGAACGAGTATCAAGCTCGGACGAGTACGTTCGCTCATCTCTAGTAGCTAATCGTTAAATGCAGTCTAACCTAAAAATCGTCCTGGGGTCTTATCAGGAGTTCTCCACGTGGAGTGCTGATAGCATTGTTTCCCGATGGAAAACAAAGGATCTGAGCGCAGATAATAGCCTCCGGCTATTAAGTGCATTCAGAGAATGCTTCATTTGCATACTTAATTTCTACTTAAGTAGCTGAGTAGCTACTTAATAGTTTATGCAAAATGATCGCTGAAAGCTGTCACTCAAACTGTCCTTTGAGCCATCTTTGAGCCATCATCTGCTGGTGTAAATGGGCCGTTAAATCTGTGTGTCCTGGTGCCAAAACACAATTTAACTACTTAAGGACTAACCACGGTAAACATACGGCACTTGGTCCTGGGCTTTACTCCTCACCAATAGTAGAAGTACACCGTATGATTAAAACCTCTATTCCTGCAATAAAGCTGGTTGGGTTCCCAGCTGTCAGATAAAGCAGTGGTCCTGGCGGAAAAGGGAGAAGTGTTTTTTTCACGGCTTCTACCTTCTCCTTTCAGGCTACATAGCACTCAATGAGCGCTATGTACTAAAAAGTGAAAGTGTTTCTTCCACTATGCGACCCCATGATCACGTGACTGCCGCGTGCCCCCTGTTAGAACAGAGCTGCAGGGTCCTAGCAGACCCTGATCAGCTCTGTTAACTCCTTCCAATCCACTGTCTGACCTGTGAAGACATTATGATTTAAGGCTGTACAACTCCGATGTTGGAAGACATCGTCTGGTTTCTCTTACTGTATATTGCCAGCCTCTCTCCTGTCGGACTCTATCCAACGTGTCACCTCATGCAGTACTGGCTTTAGCCAGCATATAGCGCTGTTGTATAATAGCAGAAAAAGAGTAAGCCCCCTAGGAAAACTGGGATATAAATTGCGTTGGAAAGGGTTAAATAATATTTTTCCCTGCAATTGAGCTCCTATGGATGCCCCAGTTACAGTGGAAAAGTATAAAATTAAAAGAAAAAAAATACAATGTGAATGACCCCCAAAGCTCTAAGATGACATCATGGGAGACAGATGGTAAAAAAGTAAGTTTAAAAAAAAATCACAGAATAAAATAAAAATATATACATAAAAAAGAAAATGACCCACTGCTGACATCAACCAAAACCATCACCCTATGCGCCCTGTAATCCAAAGTATGCATATAATATTTATAAAAATGTCCAAAACAAAATAAAAAACGCATACCCATACTTTATTTCAGCGTAAACGTATGCATAGCTCTCTGGCATGTGAGCACACAGCAACTATACAATGACATGTATGCTGACCATCCTCATACACTATATTGACCACAAATTTTTTTTTCTTGTGTGCATATTTCTCACGTTGTGTGTGGGAGGCACAATTAAGGTCTATGGCAGATTAGTATTGCGTATTACTCTCGCAAAAAACTACGCAAGTATTATGCAGTGATCATACACTTGTGTGAGAGAGGCCTTGCAAGAAAAAGTAAAAAGTGAACCATTCGTAATTAGCTGCATTTCTGCATTGATTACTAATAAAATGGGCTGATTGCTATATTAAGGGCTTATTTACACGAGTGTATATCGGCTGGCGTTTTTCACGGATGGCCTCATATGCACTTCCATCTGAGCAATTCCCCCCTTCCCTCCCTCTCACCAGCTCTCTGCGTCTCTGTTCCACTCCGGTGTTTACAATGGGAGGGGGTGGGACGGGGCAAAGCTAAGCTCCGCTCTGTACCGCCCACTCCCATTGCAAACTGCTCAGAGGGGAGGAGAAAGGGAGAGAGCCGGTGAGGGGGAGGGAAGGGGGGGAATGCTCAGATGGAAGCGTAAAGGCCGTGAAAACGCTGGCCAATATATACTAGTGTAAATATGCCCTAAGGCCCATTTACACGTAACGATTGTCACTTAAAGTTCATGCAAACAAATGAATTTGAGCGATAATCATTTAGTGTAAATGCACAAAATTCGTTAACTTGTCGTTTGCAGTTTGTTACGCTGACTTTTGAGTCAGCTTAAAAACCTTGTTGTCTCGCTGGCATCTCACCCTGTGTAAACACTCCCCGCTCAGCGCTTCACATAGGAGGTGAAGAGCTGAGTGAGGAGCCTGCGATCCATCGGCAAGTTTCTCTGTGTAAACGCCCTAAATGAGTACTGCCGACCTTAGCGGTGACGTCAATGCTCATGCAGTTTTTTGAAAGAGTATCGGACAATGAAAAAGGGCCATAAATCACCATGATAGATTAGATAGGCTGGATTCACACAAGAATTTTATCGCTGCAATTTTGCCACGAAAAAACGATGGCTGAAAATGGCAACTATCTGATGCATTGGATTGCAATGCATTTGTTCAGATAGGCGATTTTCCAGTGCGTAAAATCGGCTAGTCGCAAAAGATAGTGCATACAGTCTGGACCTATCTTTTGCCGGAAAACACTGACCGGTCCCATAGACTCCTATGGGAGCCTATGAGAGCTGCCGGAAAAGGGAGGTGAGAGGGGGTTTAGCAGCTGCTGTGCTAAACTCCCTCCCCTTCTCCGCCCCTTGCCAACTGTCGGAAAAGGGAGGGGACGGTGCGGGAGATTAGCACACTAGCTCTGCTAAGCCCCTGCCCCATCCCACCCTTCCCCTTGCCAGCAGCCGGTAAGGGGTGGAGAGGGGGAGGGAGTTCAGCAGAGCACAATGGTTTTGCGATTTTGGGCCGCGATGTAGTCGCGATGCGGTCGGCCGAAAATCGCAGAGAGAAAAAGTAAGGGCTCCTCCCCACAGCATTTTACCGATTTTGTAAATAGCAGTTCTGGTGAAAGACAGCCGACAGAGACCGCGTATGGGCTGCGAGTGCACTGCACATGGCTGCATATCTAATGCACGCGGTCATGCACAGTGGTACTTTAAAAAAAAATTTCCCGCTCTGTTTCAGTGCGGGGATGCGGCTAAAAATGCTGTCCATCCGCAATGTTTTGCATATGGACAGCGTTTCATATGCTGAATATACAAATGTATAGGGCTCATACTGCATGGTATGATCTATTTCTCGTTCATGTCTGCACACGTGCATGGATCAATGAAAGTCCATTGACTGTCATTACTCCATTCACTATGTATTATGGAGTCGTTCAAAGTACGCGTAATACGCGGTGAAAATACGGTTGTGGGCATGAGCCCTAAGTAAATGCTTGAATTTCATAAGGGCTCCTACACTTCAACATTTTGATTTTCAGTTTGAATAGATCTGTTTTTCTTCATGTTCAGAACAGTAATCGCGCTAATAACTTGCGATATGAAACTCACCTGTATAAATGCACCTTCAAGCACAAAAGCTGACTGACAAATAACTCCTTTTCCTATACACAATCAGTATAACCAGCAACTTGGGCTCATAGAAGCTGGGCTAGGTAGCACTAGAAAGAATCTTATTGACTGGCTGAGCTGACAATCATCCCGGACAGCCTAATAACAAAACCAAACTAATATAATTACTGACTATTAATTATCGTAACCAGCCCAGCAGTTAAACAGCAGAAAGAATTATTAAACCTGCATGTGTCAGAAACCAAGAAATCACAGTGTAGTAGATGCCATGACAGTACCCCCTTCCAAAGAGGGGCCTCCGAACCCTTAGGACCTGGTTTTAAAGGATTTTTATGATAAAAACTAGAGATGAGCGAGCACCAAAATGCTCGGGTGCTCGTTACTCGAGACGAACTTTTCGCGATGCTCGAGGGTTCGTTTCGAATAACGAACCCCATTGAAGTCAATGGGCGACCCGAGCATTTTTGTATATCGCCGATGCTCGCTAAGGTTTTCGTTTGTGAAAATCTGGGCAATTCAAGAAAGTGATGGGAACGACACAGCAACGGATAGGGCAGGCGAGGGGCTACATGTTGGGCTGCATCTCAAGTTCCCAGGTCCCACTATTAAGCCACAATAGCGGCAAGAGTGGGCCCCCCCCCCTCCCAACAATTTTTACTTCTGAAAAGCCCTCATTAGCAATGCATACCTTTGCTAAGCACCACACTACCTCCAACAAAGCACAATCACTGCCTGCATGACACACCGCTGCCACTTCTCTAGGGTAACATGCTGCCCACCCCCCCCACGACCCAGTGTCCACAGCGCACACCAAACTGCCCTGCCCAGCCTTCAGCTGCCCTCATGCCACGCCACCCTCATGTCTATTTATAAGTGAGTCTGCCAGAGGAACCGCAGGCACACACTGCAGAGGGTTGGCACGGCTAGGCAGCGACCCTCTTTAAAAGGGGCGGGGGCGATAGTCCACAATGCTGTACATAAGCAATGAGAAATCCAATCCTGTGCCACCTCCATCTGGAGCTGCACACATGGGCATAGCAATGGGGAACCTATGTGCCACACACTATTCATTCTGTCAAGGTGTCTGCATGCCCCAGTCAGACCGCGGTTTTTTATAAATAGTCACAGGCAGGTACAACTCCGCAATGGGAATTCCGTGTGCACCCACAGCATGGGTGGCTCCCTGGAACCCACCGGCTGTACATAAATGTATCCCATTGTAGTGCCCTGGACAGCAGAGCTAACGTCAGATTAAATGCAGATGGGCTTCGGCCCACACTGCATGCCCCAACCGGACCAGGGTTTTTAATTCATAGACACAGGCAGGTACAACTCCCTATTGTGAAGTCCCTGTGGACCGACAGCATGGGTGGGTGCCAGGAAGCCACCGGCGGTACATAAATATATTGCCCATCACAGCTGAGGTAATGTCGTGCTTAATGCAGGTGGGCTTCAGCCCACACTGCATGCCCCAGTCAGACTGGGGTTCTTTAGAAGTGGACACATGCAGTTACAACTCCGTGTGGACCCACAGCATGGGTGGGTGCCAGGAAGCCACCAGCGATACATAAATATATCCCATTGCATTGCCCATCACAGGTGAGGTAATGTCATGTTTAATGCAAGTGGGCTTCGGGCCACACTGCATGCCCCAGTCAGACTGGGGTTCTTTAGAAGTGGACACATGCAGTTACAACTCCCTGTGGACCCACAGCATGAGTGGCTCCCTGGAACCCACCAACGGTACATAAATATATCCCATTGCAGTGCCCAACACAGCTGATGTAACGTCAGCTGTAATGCAGGTGGGCTAAAAATTAATTGGATTACACTGTAGGCGAGGGCCCCCAAAAATTGGTGTACCAACAGTACATTAGTACCTGAGAAAAATTGCCCATGCCCAACCAAGAGGGCAGGTGAAACCCATTAATCGCTTTGGTTAATGTGGCTTAATTGGTAACTATGCCTGGAGGCAGCCCAGTAAAAATAAAAATTGGTTGAGGTGAAAGTTTCAACGCTTTAATGAGCATTGAAACGTATAAAAATTGTTTACAAAAATTATATGACTGAGCCTTGTGGGCCTAAGATTATATGACTGAGCCTTGTGGGCCTAAGATTATATGACTGAGCCTTGTGGGCCTAAGAAAATTTGCCCGTTCGGAGTGATTATGTGAGGTTTCAGGAGGAGGAGCAGGAGGAGGAGGAGGAATATTATACACAGATTGATGAAGCAAAAAGGTCCCCGTTTTTGATGGGGATAGAGAACGATGCTTCCATCCGCGGGTGCACCCTACGTATTGCTTAGGTATCGCTGCTGTCCGCTGGTGGAGAAGAGAAGTCTGGGGAAATCCAGGCTTTGTTCATCTTGATGAGTGTAAGCCTGTCGGCACTGTCGGTTGACAGGCGGGTACGCTTATCCGTGATGATTCCCCCAGCTACACTAAACACACTCTCTGACAAGATGCTAGCCGCAGGACAAGCAAGCACCTCCAGGGCATACAGCGCGAGTTCAGGCCACGTGTCCAGCTTCGACACCCAGTAGTTGTAGGGGGCAGAGGCGTCACGGAGGACGGTCATGCGATCGGCTACATACTCCCTCACCATCCTTTTACAGTGCTCCCGCCGACTCAGCCTTGACTGGGGAGCAGTGACACAGTCTTGCTGGGGAGCCATAAAGCTGTCCAGGGCCTTGGAGAGTGTTCCCCTGCCTGTGCTGTACATGCTGCCTGATCTCCGCGCCTCCCCTGCTACCTGGCCCTCGGAACTGCGCCTTCGGCCACAAGCGCTGTCGGATGGGAATTTTACCATCAGTTTGTCCGCCAGGGTCCTGTGGTATAGCATCACTCTCGAACCCCTTTCCTCTTCAGGTATGAGAGTGCAAAGGTCCTCCTTATACCGTGGGTCAAGCAGTGTGTACACCCAGTAATCCGTAGTGGCCAGAATGCGTGTAACGCGAGGGTCACAAGAAAGGCATCCTAACATGAAGTCAGCCATGTGTGCCAGGGTACCTGTACGCAACACATGGCTGTCCTCACTAGGAAGATCACTTTCAGGATCCTCCTCCTCCTCCTCCTCTTCAGGCCATACACGCTGAAAGGATGACAGGCAAGCAGCATGTGAGACAATGCTGTCTCTTCCCCCTCCTCCTCATCTTCCTCCTCCTCCTCCTCCTCACCACGCTGAGATATAGACAGGAGGGTGCTCTGACTATCCAGCGACATACTGTCCTCCCCCGGCTCTGTTTCCGAGCGCAAAGCGTCTGCCTTTATGCTTTGCAGGGAACTTCTCAAGAGGCATAGCAGAGGAATGCTGACGCTAATGATTGCAGCATTGCTGCTCACCACCTGGGTAGACTCCTCAAACTTTCCAAGGACCTGGCAGATGTCTGCCAACCAGGCCCACTCTTCTGAAAAGTATTGAGGAGGCTGACTCCCACTGCGCCGCCCATGTTGGAGTTGGTATTCCACTATAGCTCTACGCTGCTCATAGAGTCTGGCCAACATGTGGAGCGTAGAGTTCCACCGTGTGGGCACGTCGCACAGCAGTCGGTGCACTGGCAGATTAAACCGATGTTGCAGGGTGCGCAGGGTGGCAGCGTCCGTGTGGGACTTGCGGAAATGTGCGCAGAGCCGGCGCACCTTTCCGAGCAGGTCTGACAAGCGTGGGTAGCTTTTCAGAAAGCGCTGAACCACCAAATTAAAGATGTGGGCCAGGCATGGCACGTGCGTGGGGCTGCCGAGTTGAGAGCCGCCACCAGGTTACGGCCGTTGTCACACACGACCAGCGGTCTGTCTGCTCTGTCAGACCCTGCAGCAGTTCGTGGGCCGTGTGCCTCTTATCTCCTAAGCTGAGTAGTTTCAGCACGGCCTGCTGACGCTTGCCCACCGCTGTGCTGCCACGCCGCGCGACACCGACTGCTGGCGACGTGCTGCTGCTGCTGACACATCTTGATTGCGAGACAGAGGTTGCGTTGGAGGAGGAGGAGGAGGGTGCTTTAGTGGAGGAAGCATACACTGCCGCAGATACCAGCACCGAGCTGGGGCCCGCAATTCTGGGGGTGGGTAGGACGTGAGCAGTCCCAGGCTCTGACTCTGTCCCAGCCTCCACTAAATTCACCCAATGTGCCGTCAGGGAGATATAGTGGCCCTGCCCGCCTGTGCTTGTCCACGTGTCCGTTGTTAAGTGGACCTTGGCAGTAACCGCGTTGGTGAGGGCGCGTACAATGTTGCGGGAGACGTGGTCGTGCAGGGCTGGGACGGCACATCGGGAAAAGTAGTGGCGACTGGGAACTGAGTAGCGCGGGGCCGCCGCTGCCATCATACTTTTGAAGGACTCCGTTTCCACAACCCTATACGGCAGCATCTCCAGGCTGATAAATTTGGCTATGTGCACGTTTAACGCTTGAGCGTGCGGGTGCGTGGCGGCGTACTTGTGCTTGCGTTCAAACACTTGCGCTAGCGACGGCTGGACGCTGCGCTGACAGACATTGCTGGATGGGGCCGAGGACAGCGGAGGTGAGGGTGTGGGTGCAGGCCAGGAGACGGTAGTGCCTGTGTCCTCAGAGGGGGGTTGGATCTCAGTGGCAGGTTGGGGCACAGGGGGAGAGGCAGCGGTGCAAACCGGAGGCGGTAAACGGCCTTCGTCCCACCTTGTGGGGTGCTTGGCCATCATATGTCTGCGCATGCTGGTGGTGGTGAGGCTGGTGGTGGTGGCTCCCCGGCTGATCTTGGCACGACAAAGGTTGCACACCACTCTTCGTCGGTCGTCTGCACTCTCAGTGAAAAACTGCCAGACCTTTGAGCACCTCGGCCTCTGCAGGGTGGCATGGCGCGAGGGGGCGCTTTGGGAAACAGTTGGTGGATTATTTGGTCTGGCCCTGCCTCTACCCCTGGACACCGCACTGCCTCCTGCAACCTGCCCTGCTGCTGCCCTTGCCTCCCCCTCTGAAGACCTGTCCTCAGTAGGCGTAGCAAACCAGGTGGGGTCAGTCACCTCATTGTCCTGCTGCTCTTCCTCTGAATCTTCTGTGCGCTCCTCCCTCGGACTTACTGCCCTTACTACTACCTCACTGATAGACAACTGTGTCTCAACGTCATCGTCCTCCTCACCCACTGAAAGGTCTTGAGACAGTTGCCGTAAGTACCCAGCCTCATCCCCCGGACCCCGGGAACTTTCCAATGGTTGGGCATCAGTCACGATAAACTCCTCTGGTGGGAGAGGAACCACTGCTGCCCAATCTGAGCAGGGGCCCGAGAACAGTTCCTGGGAGTCTGCCCGCTCCTCAGAATGTCTCATTGTAATGGAGTGAGGAGGCTGGGAGGAAGGAGGAGCAGCAGCCAGAGGATTCTGAGTTGCAGCAGTGGACGGCGCAGAACTGTGGGTGGACGATAGATTGCTGGAAGCACTTTCTGCCATCCACGACAGGACCTGCTCACACTGCTCATTTTCTAATAAAGGTCTACCGTGTGGACCCATTAATTGTGCGATGAATGTGGGGACGCCAGAAACGTGCCTCTCTCCTAATCCCGCAGCAGTCGGCTGCGATACACCTGGATCAGGAGCTTGGCCTGTGCCCACACCCTGACTTGGGCCTCCGCGTCCTCGGCCGCGTCCACGTCCTCTAGGCCTAGCCCTACCCCTCAGCATGCTGTATTACCAGTAAAGCAGAAACAGAACGCTGTGATTAAATGTGCCGCTTATTGGCCTGTGGTTGGAGGCTGACTTCGCTTACGGAACGCCAGGAAATAATTTTGCGCAAGCCTGCTGTAACACTTAGCTGGTTGCGTATGAATTTGGAGAACTACTACACCCAGCACAGACCCAGAACACTGAGGACAGTCACAGGCAGCCCAGATAGATTTTTTTCCCCAAATTTTTTTGCAAAGGCCCACTGCCTATATTCAATCAATATGTCTTCTGTCCCTGCCTAAGCGCTTCTGGCCCTGGAGTATTACTGCAGGGCGCAATGCTCTGCACGGCCGATATACCAAAAAAAAATGTGCAACACTGCAAAAAGCAGCCTCCACAGTACTGCACACGGTTAGATGTGGCCCTAAGAAGGACCGTTGGGGTTCTTGAAGCCTAAAATACTCCTAACACTCTCCCTATAGCAGCTCCAACAAGATAGCACTTTCCCTCCTCTATGTCAGAACGCATCTGTGGCGAGCCGCGGGTGGGGCCGATTTTTATACTCGGGTGACACCTGATCTCGCCAGCCACTCACTGCAGGGGGGTGGTATAGGGCTTGAACGTCGCAGGGGGAAGTTGTAATGCCTTCCCTGTCTTTCTATTGGCCAGAAAAGCGCGCTAATGTCTCAGAGATGAAAGTGAAAGTAACCCGAACATCGCGTGGTACTCGTTACGAGTAACGAGCATCTCGAACACGCTAATACTCGAACGAGTATCAAGCTCGGACGAGTACGTTCGCTCATCTCTAATAAAAACTCATAATGAAGTATTTGGTGTTGATATTTGCCACTGGTGCACATGTTTTCGCGGCGTAAAAGCGCACGGCCGGCTAAGATAGTGGATTTCGGCCAGGCTCTTTTACGTCACCGGCGGCTGCATAGACTCCTCTGGGAGCCGTCGGTGACAGCTGTCGGAGAAGGGAGGTGAAAGGGAGTTGAAACTCCCACCCCCTTCCCTGCTCCTCTCTGCCCCTTGCTGGCTGTTTGCAATGGGAGGGGTCAGAACTGGGGCAGAGCAAAGCACCTTAGCTCCCACCCTGTCCCGCCTACTCCCTTTGCCTTGCCTAACCGGCGAGGGGGAGGGAAAGGGAAGAACAGTTTAGCAGAGCTAAACTGTCTCCTCCCGCCCAACGGGCTTGGCGTATACATGTGCCAGGCTCATGCAGTTCACGCATATTTACGGCGCCGGCGAGCGCACATAAAAACGCCAATGGCCGTGTAAATAAACCCGTAATCAAGCAGCATAAATAACATTGTATATTTTTTCTGAGGGTGTGTGCGCTTACAATGATACCAAAATTATAGAATTTTTGGGGTTTTTCTACTTTTGCACAATAAAAACTTTAAAAAAAAATTTTTTTTACATCATTGCATTCAAAGTCCCATACTTTTTTATTTTTCCATGAACGAAACTCTCTAAGGGCTTGCTTTTCTGCAGAACGAGATGTAGTTTTTAGTGGTACTATTTTGCGGTACATACGGCTTTTTGATCACTTTTATTACTTTTTTGGGGAAGCAAAATGAACAAAATAAGCATTTTACCTCGGGTTGTTTTTTTACGGTTCTTGCTGTGCAGGATAAATAGTATGTTCAATTTATTTTACAGGTTATTATGCATACAATGATACCAAAGCTGCGGGTTTTTAATTTTAAAAAATTTTTATTATATAAACAGTGGAAAGTGCGCGAAAAAGGTTTCTTTTTTGTTAATTTCTTACTTTTTTTTACACTTTTTATTTTATTCATATTTTTAATGTATGGGGACTTGAACAATAAAAGATTTAATCGCTATGATAATACATTGCAATTAGAGATGAGCGAACGTGTTCTTCCGAGCTTGATATTCGTGCGAATATTAGGGCGTTCGGTATGTTCGTTATCCGTAACGAACACCATGCGGTGTCCGGGTTACTTAAACTTTCTTCCCTGAGACGTTAGCGCTTTTTTTTGGCCAATATAAAGACAGGGAAGGCATTACAACTTCCCCCTGCAACGTTTAAGCCCTATACCACCCCCCTGCTGTGAGTGGCTGGGGAGATAAGGTGTCCGCCTGATATGAAAGTCTGCCCCTCCCGCGGTTCGCTCTGGATGCATTCTATATGCGCTCAATGGGGCCAGCGGCAGCAGCGCTGACCCCATTGAGAACATATAGAAGACAAATCCTTCTTCTCTGGCACAGCTGTAACAGCTGTAGCAGAGAAGAACGATGTTTGCCCATTGAATTCAATGGAGCGGCAATACAGCATGTTCCACTGAATGCAATGGGCTGCCGGCGATCGCAGGATGAATGGTCGGAAAGGGGTTAAATATATAACCCCTTTCCTGCAATTCATCCAGAAATGTGTTACACTAAAAATATATACCGGCGTATAAGGCGACCGGGCGTATAAGACGACCCCCCAACTGTCACCTTATACGCCGGTAATACAGTGGAGCAAAGAATAAAAATCATTACTTACGTTTTTAGATGATCTGCGGCGCTCCTGCAGGCTGTCACTCCCTCCTGGTCCACGGCAGAGTATTGCTTTCTCCACGAAAGACTTTAAATCCCTGCCTCCAGAAGCACACGTGCCTTCAGCCAATCACAGCCAATGACAATGATGTCATTGAATGGCTGTGATTGGCTGTGTTTCTGGAGGCGGGGATTTCAAGGCTTGAAATCCCCGCCTCCAGAAACACAGCCAATCACAGCCATTCAATGACATCATTGTCATTGGCTGTGATTGGCTGAAGGCACGTGTCTTTCTGGAGGCAGGGATTTAAAGCCTTTCATAGAGAAAGCTTGTCTGTCGTGGATTAGGAGGGAGTGACAGCCTGCAGGAGCGCCGCAGATCATCTAAAAACGTAAGTAATGCTTTTTATTCTTTGCTCCACTGTATTGCCGGCGTATAAGGTGACAGTTGGGGGGTCGTCTTATACGCCCCGTCGCCTTATACGCCGGTATATATTTTTAGTGTAACACATTTCTGGATGAATTGCAGGAAAGGGGTTATATATTTAACCCCTTTCCGACCATTCATCCTGCGATCGCGGGCAGCCCATTGCATTCAGTGGAACATGCTGTATTGCCGCTCCATTGAATTCAATGGGCAAACATCGTTCTTCTCTGCTACAGCTGTTACAGCTGTGCCAGAGGAGGACGATCTTTATGCAGACAGTGGGGGGGGGGGGCACTCTTGCCGCTATTGTGGCTTAATAGTGGGACCTGTGAACTTGAGATGCAGCCCACCATGTAGCCCCTCGCCTGCCCTATCCGTCACTGTGTCATTCCCATCACTTTCTTGAATTGCCCAGATTTTCACACATGAAAACCTTAGCGAGCATCGGCGAAATACAAAAATGCTCTGGTCGCCCATTGACTTCAATGGGGTTCGTTGTTCGAAACGAACCCTCGAGGATCGCGGGAAGTTCGTTCCGAATAACGAACACCCGAACATTTTGGTGTTCGCTCATCTCTAATTGCAATACTTCTGTACTGCAATGCATTATTGCACACAATAGCGATCACAGGCCTGACATGCTTGAATAGCAGTATATGGCGTCCGGTTGCATTGGCAACCCATCTGCCCTCCACGATTGCATTCTAAGCACACATAAAAACGTAACAATGTAACAGACTGTATCAGTCAACAGCTGCACAAAGTAGAAACTAACTGTAAAATATCGCATATGAAAACCGCAAAAATGGTAAATGAAGATATTTTACAAATATGCTAGATTTTACATTTGGTGATTGTATAGCCAATGTTAATCACAGAAGAAGCTTTGCTGTGATTGGTAATTCAAATCATAATCCAGTGATTTATGTGTCTGTTCACACACAGTATCACCATGCAAATGGTAGCATTTTGCTCCGTATGTAATTAAAATATGATCTAAGTTCAGACAATTAAACCAAATTACTGAACAAAACCAATAGGGAATCCAAATAACATTATGCTGTTGTCATCAGGTGAATAAACACAATTATAATTGCCTGAAATGTGTGCATGTGCAAACATATCCAAAATAACCATTTGAGCAGTTAATTAGCAGCACAAATGATTTTAGAGCAATTGGAAGTATTCCATTCCTCTGCTCCCTGCATTATGGATATAATTAAAAATAAATGTATTTAGACTTTGAAGTAACACTACTAATTGTATAATTCCTTGAGTGTTTTGCTCCTGAGATAGAAACATGGCACGTGTTCATGTAACATTCATATTATGTTACTGAAAAGGAAAAAAGGGATATAATAAGCAATTGAGGAAATTCTACATCAAACTGTTCACCTCTATACTGAAATACCCAAGCATCTATATGACGCCCAATGGCCGAAAGTAATTATTTTCAACAAAAATGATATATACATAAAATATCTACTAATTTGTTGAGGTTGGATTTGAAATGAAATTATTATATGTGTGAGCACAATCAGTGTCAAGGGCAGTAGTCACTGTGCAAAAAGGGGTAGGAGGTAGAGATGAGCGAGCATACTCGCTAAAGGCAATTATTCGAGTGAGTATTGTCCTTAGCGAGTACCTGCCCGCTTGGAAGAAAAGATTCGGGTGCCGTTGCGGGTGAGCGGTGAGTTGCGGGAGTGAGCAGGGGTGAGCGGGGGGGGATAGAGGGAGAGAGAGATCTCCCCTCCGTCCCCCCCCCCGCTCTCCCCCGCCGCTCCCCGCCGGCACCTGAATCTTTTCTTCTGAGCGGGCAGGTACTTGCTAAGGACAATGCTCGCTCGAGTAATTGCCCTTAGCGAGTATGCCCGCTGATCTCTAGTAGGAGGTTTTTACGGCTGACCAATATACCCAACTATCTAAGGCATTGGTTTCTAATGCATCAGTTCGAACATGCGAATATACAGTGCGTAAATACGTCGGACCATGAAAAAATGGAACATACGCGACCATAAATAGATGCCGACTAGGGATGAGCCAGTATACTCGCTAAGGCACTACTCGCTCGAGTAATGTGCCTTAGCCAAGTATCTCCCCGCTCGTCCCTAAAGATTCAGGGGCCGGCGCAGGGCGGGGAGCTGCGGGGGAGAGCGGGGAGGAATGGAGGCGAGATCTCTCTCTCCCTCTCTCCCGCCCACTCTCCCCTGCTCCCCGCTGCGACTCACCTGTCAGCTCCGGCGGCCCCCGAATCTTTAGGGACGAGCAGGGAGATACTCGGCTAAGGCACATTACTTGAGCGAGTAGTGCCTTAGCAAGTATACTCGCTCATCCCTAATGCTGACCCATATACGGTGGGCAAAAAGATAGTTCTGGAAATATCTTTTGCCCAATATACGGTGGCAGCTCCCATAGACTCCTATGGAAGATGGATAAAGAAAGGGAGGGGGAGGCATTTTGGCTGCGTCCAACTCTGTGAAAAGCTTACAGGTGTCTCTATATAGGCATTGGAAGGCACCCCGAGGATTTTGGCAGAGCGAGGGTTTTCTGGGGTGCGATGTATTTTGTCACTTAAAAAGAAACTTCCGGTTGTGTGAATGGCGAGAAAACACTGGCTGTGAGCGCAGAGAAAACGTAAAAACGCATAGGACCGTGTGAAAGAGCCCTTAGAAAGACCCTTTTAAACAGATGGAATGTTTTGAGATTCCGCAGCTAAAAATGCAGAATATTCCACACCAAAATCCACATGCTGCGTTTTTAGCTGTGGAATACGGAAATATTCTGTCCTTATAGAGGTATAACCTTTTATCTTGCTATCTGATGATAATAGGATGACTACTCACCTTACTCTCACTGTACACAACACAAGCTGAAAAGTCATCTCCACAAAACAGTAAGGGCTCCTGCACACTTGCATTTTTCTTGCGCTTTTTTTAATGTGATATCGCTGTGTTTTTTTCACGCGATTCCCAATGGGACTTTCTAATGTTAAAAACGCATCACAAGTTGGTGCTTTACAATTTTTGTGTGATGCATTCTTAACATTAGAAAGTCACATTGGCAATTGGGTAAAAAAACAAACCACAGCAATATCGCGTGAAAAAAAAACGCGTAAGAAAAACGCAAGTGTGCAGGAGCCGAAAGTTTGGTTATTGGGCTATCGTGAGTGCTCAGTGGCCAATTTGAAAAAAGGAAGAGTCCATGATTTTTACATCTAGATATTTACATGTAAAATAGTAAAAAAAAAAAAAATTAAAATGTTTAAAAATGTTTAACATAAAAAGTTCTAGTTTTGATTTCTTTTAAAGCTGTGTTCACACGCAGTGTAAGTTCCATCTAATACTTTTTCCTGAAAATGTATTGTACTAAATGCTGCATGATAGTAATAAGATAGTAAAATTTATTTTATGTAGCACATTAAGTGGTGATAAGTGGAGAAAATGTCACCAAAAGAACATAATTAGCCTTAGGAAACATTATTCTAGCCTTGTCACAGTTTATTCCTTATTTAAAGGCATTCCTACAGAGTGATGAGAAGAATAAAATTGTTTCTATTTGTTACCATGACTATGTAATATCCTAATTGCATGCAGCAAATGCAAAAAACAAAGTTGGACAACATATCCAAAGTGAAATAAATGTGTGGAAATTTATGTTACAGTGTCTTCAATACTAAAAGCAAATATATTATAGGGTGTAACACAGGGCCATTTTAATACCTAAACCGGACCAATGCAAGGGTATAAAAATGGGTACCCGTTCACTATCACTCTGCTCCCTCCACTGTGGCCCCCCCATCCAGCAAACTTTTTACGTGTCAAAATAATACTCATATTCACCTAATCCAGTCCCAGCAGGCTGCAGACTTTTCCATGGTCTCCGCTCTCCTCTGGGTCCAGCAGCCTTATGTTCATCTAAGCACAAGATTACTGCAGCCAATAACTGGCCTCAACAGAAACTGAGATCGGTGATTAAAAAGAAGAGGTCATATGCTTCAACAAGCATGTGACCACTGGCCCTGGAAGTGAGTGGAGTCTAGAAAGGCGGAGATGTACATTAATATCCTCAATACCTTTCAACTGCATCCGTGTCCTGAGGATGTGGATACTGTTGAAAATGGTGCTGCTGCCAGCTGGCCTGATGTACTCAGGGGGCCTGGTGCAGATGCACCATTTGCCTTATGGTTAACGTGCCACACTATAACAGTATGCTATGAGTACCAAGAAATAGTCCAACATTCAGTTAGAATTGGGCTGTCATTAGATGTTACCATTTCCCCTATTAATAAGATGTGACCCTACATACTCTGAGACTCTTAACAGCAATTAGACAAAGTTGGATATGTAGGAAAATACAGTGTCTTTTAAGGAAGTCTGAAATCTTAGATAAAAGCATGAATTGCTATAGACAAAAAAGTGACCCATGCTTGACAAAGACCATTCAGGTCAAAACGTCGCATATCTGCATGGATTAACAAACAAATCTGATGGACTCCTTTCTTAAAGAATATCAGTAGTGGATCTGGGTTCCTGAGTGCCACCCCCTTTTTTGTACGTTGGACTATACTTTGGAGACCAGATTAGCGTTATACTTCCCCACGAGTTAGTATTACATGGTGTGCCGCTGGCTACTATTCTCTTTTTGTATCTTAAAAAAAAGAGACCCTTGTTAGCAGCTTCTAAAAAGCTTTGAATGTTGCAGTATTTAGGTGTCAACATAATAAATCTCCTTGTACCAGTGTAATATGAAGGGCTTCTTAAAGGAAGTCATCCCCCTTGCTCTAATTAATGTCAATGCCACAATGATGTCTCTCCATCAAGTAATCTCTAGCCTCATAGGTGATGTTAGTATGGGTTTTTCTTAAAGCTCCTTCAAGCTTTGTTCCTCTGTTTTTTTAAAGCTTAGACATCTGTTTTACCATATAGAATAATACAAGTGCCTTTGTAAACTCATTGGTTTTTTGTGATTGGAAAATATTGGGCAACGCATTTTTTGCATCAATTGTCCAATGCATACATATATAATAAAATATGGAAAATGGAAAAACTTGGATTTTGTGAAGATCAAATCAGGCAAATCATGTAGACCCTTTCCCTCAAAAAACATACTTACGCATTCTGTTATAAGATAACTGGGCTCTGTTACTTGTCAAGGTCTGAGGAATCACATCAATGTAAATATTGGTGTTACAAATGTAAGTTTTAGAATACAAATGTAACATATGCTCATAACTTCATTCCTTAAAATATTCAAATCCGTACAAAACATATTTGTTTTTATTTTAAAGCATGTTTTGTAGCCAAGTATGTTTTATTGTCATTATCAGATCAACTGTTTCATTCTTTCAGTTCTAGGCATTTGTGCTTGTTCTCATTAGCAAAGTAATTTTAATGATACTTTGATGTTTTTAAAGACTCAGAAAGAGTAATTAAGTTTTAATTCCCGTCTATATTCCATCCTTTAAAAATGCTAAATTATTTAAAATACTTTCTTTAAAAAATGTCCTGAGATTGAAGATTTTTCTTTGGCAGTAACTTATTCTACATTGAATTAGCATATTTCAAGTTAAGAGAAGGTTGCTTTGTAATTAACACACTTTTAATTTTGGTGGGGTTTTATCTACACAGAGAGCGTTCCTTAGTAGTATCAAAGAGGATATTTAGAATTAAAATAAATCATTGTCTAGAGAAGCTTCTCTTTGTTTTATCATTTTTGCCTGAAAATGTACTTTAAGAAATACTGTTGGTAATAAAATTTTGAAAATTATTTTCTGTAGCGCATTTACACATACGATAATTAGTGGAACAAATGTTATACCAAGACAACATAATTAACTTGAGAAAACATTTTATCAAGGTTTATTCTTAATATACGAGCATTCCTATAGGGGTGGTGAGGAAAACAAAATCATTTTTTTGGTAATTTAACTGCATAACATCTTAATTAAATGCAGCAAATGTTACTTTTGGAGATTTACCGGGATCTGTCTAGAGGTTGTAGTAATTGCTAGTTATCTAGTCTGAATTACGTTGATACAGTGAGAAAAAAAATGTGCCTTGTGTACATCTTATCTGAACTATTGCTTTAATTAAAAATAGATAATAAAATAGATAGCAATATATTTATCTTGATTGGTATCATATTTCATAATTACATATATCATCAATATATCAAGATTGGTGGGAAAGCAGGAATATTTAAGGTATCCGCAGTGTGAGGCTTTATTCCCACAAGCGCATATCGGCTACCGTTTTCACGGCTGGCCGATATATGCTATGCTGGGAGAAAAACATCTGGTGAACAGGCAAACAAATCAAATGTTTGTGCGCCTGCTCAGAGGGCCTGGTGAGCCCAGCGCATATGCACCGAGCTCACCAGGCCATTGCTCCTTTCTCCTCCCTCCCCATCGCAAGCTCACCTCTTGTCTCCTCACCGCTCGTTCTTTGCAATGGGAGGGGGCGGAGCTAAACGATGGTCTGCCCTGCCTCCTCCCATTGTTGGCTATGGACAAGGGGCGGGGAGAGGGTGGTAGCTTAGCTCCTCCGGGGAGGAGACGAGAGATGAGCTTGCATGGGGGAAAGAAGTACAGAGGGAGGGAGTTTAGCAGCCACGCTGCTAAACTCCCTCCCACCTACGGCCACTGCCATGGAAAAGCTTGTTGCTAACAGAGCTGTGAAGATCGTGTGAACGGCTGCTTCAAGCTCCCTGAAGCAGCTCATTCACATGCTCCGAGGTGTGGGCTGCATGCTTTCAAGGCTCCTATAGGAGCCCATGGAAAGCATGCGTGTTTGCACTCGCATGTCCTATCTTGCTGCTAAACTCCCCCCCACCTATGGCCACTGCCATGGGCTCCCATAGGAGCCCATGCAGCGGCCGATGTATTCCAGCCCAAAAGATAGTTACAGGACTATCTTTTCGGCCTGACGTAAAAACGCCCGGCGCTATATTGGCCTGGCCGGGCGCTTTTACATCTCAGGAATATGCCCATGTGATCTGATGCATTGGAATCCAATGCATCAGATCACAGCGCATATCGGCTGGCCGTGAAAAGGGCCAGATGATATGTGCTCTTGGGAAAGAGCCCTGAGTCATGAATTATCAATCTATCTATCTGTCTGTCTGTCTATCATTTTAAAACATTTTTAAGGAAAACCACCTGGGGTGGGTGAGTCCTATAATGCTATTTTTCGTATATAAAATAACAATACGGGACTATTTTAAGGTTACAGATGAGTTGTTCTTCATTTTGGTGTAGTCTCACGTTTGGCAAAGCTATTTTGCAAAAAAACAACAACACATAATATATGTTAAAAAATACAACTTAAATTGTCATTAATTTGACTGATGTCTGATACATCTGTGTTACCCAGAAATGGGAACATGGTTATCCAAAGTCACACTCATCAAGAATTCTGATGAATATACATTTTAGTATGTTGTTGCTATACCTCTAACTTGGAGTGGAGGTGGTGAATTTTGGCCTCTACTTCTTTGGCTCGTTCAGATGAAAGTAGTTTCTGCGCTGCTAGCAGCGCACAGAATACGCTTCTAATAGGAACTAATAGGTTCCTATAAAAACGTTCATATGGAAGATTGTTAGGTGCGCAAGACTCCAGGCACCTAACAAAGATAGGACATGCAAGTGCAATCACGTATGCTTTCAATGGGCTCCTATAGGAGCCTTGAAAGCATGCAGCCCACACCTCAGGGCATCTGAACGAGCTGCTTCAGGGAGCTTACGCTACGCTCGTCTGCATGAGCCCTGACTTTCAGGGGATTTGAACCTTATTCTAGTGAAGTGGCGGGAGGCTTTTCTATTGATATTTGTCCATCCATCAGTGATCACATTTTTTTTTCAAAATTTTTTCCTTTTGGATTAGGAACATTGAATATCAAAATAATTTTACTTCATTTTTGGAAGGTAGAGACCTTTTGGAATTGCGGTTCCTATTTATTTTGTAGAACATATCGCATTTATCCATTGCCTAGTTTTCTCTTTTTTAACCAGATGCCTTGGAACCGTCGTCTTAGGGTTCAGGGGTATTTGGGGCAAATCTAGATATATTTTTGCTTGTTTTTGCTTGTTATACCAGCTTTATTAAAGGTTAAGTATTAGCAGTTCTACAGTGATTGGTTAGGATGCTGTTGTTATGTTTAATGGTTTTATTAATACTGGGTTGACCTGATGTTCGCTACGCGAACATAAAATGTTTGGAAGAGTGGTTGTTGTGAATCTACCTGCCCTCTCTATCTCCATGCCACTTCTGTTCTCCTCCCTCTCTCTTCCTCCCCATCTCTCCATACTGCTTCTCTCCCCACATTTCTCTATGCCGCTTCTCTCCCTGTCTGTCCGTGCCGCTTGTCTCTCCCCCCATTTCTCCATGCCGCTTCTCTCCTCGTCTCTCCATGCTGCTTGTCTCTCTCCCCGTCCCTCTGTGCAGCTTGTCTTTCTCCATGTCTTACTTGGGATTTTCTCTCTATCCGTCGCTTCTGTCTGTCTCCGGCACTTCAGCCAGCAGCGACATTCATAGTCACGCGACAGTGAGGGAGAGAGACATCGCGACTATGGACGTCGCTTAGCAACTATTATACAGCCCTGTCAGCTCCCGGCTGTGCTCTGGCGCGGAGGGAAGACAGGGGTGTAGTGTGTGTTTGTGTGTATCTGTGTGTGTGTGTGTGTGTACGTCTGTCACTTCTTTCTTAGCAGCGCTCCAGCCAGCATGGACGTTCATAGTCTCCCTAGAGAGAGACGTCCTGAGACTATGAACGCGGCTTAGCAATGCTTGAATCTGCATAACGGCGCTGCTGGCTTAAGCACTGCTATTCTTAACATGGGGAACTTTGACAGGGCCCGACGGGTCAATAAATGTACCCACCTCAAATTTTGGGATTTTATGGCTGTGGTCAGCATCTAAGGAATTGAATGACACCAAAATCATTCTCCTAAGGTGAAGCAAACTGGTCCAAGTATGGTGCAAGAAAAAGCATGTAGTCTTATTTATATTAGATGTTATTCTACTGTATATTGTATTAGAAGTGATGCCTGGTTTTCCTCAGGCATTCAACAGTAGCTAGAGGGTTAACAACTTCACTGACAGCTTACAGACACTCACAAGCCTACTTACATTTTTATAGTAATTTAGTGGAAGAAGCCAAAGTCACAAAAGTAACAAGACTTACAGGACTTTTGGAGTAGCAGTTAACTTATAGCTAGAAGTAGTTCCTTCATAGGGAGTAATGGTTACCTCCCAGGACAGGAAGGCCACTTTCCAGAGTGGTGAGCTATTTAATGGTCTGTTCGTATTCCTACAAAGGGTTACTGAGAAAAACTAACATGCTTCAGAGCAGCCGACCTAGAGGAATACCTGGGAGACTTCAGTGTGGGCACTCAGGCTGTTGGCCAGGGCTAGTGTGCTAATCTCCTGCCATGTCCTGCCTCCTCCCCTTGCTGGCAGATGGCAAGGTGCAGAGAGTGGGAGGGAAGAGGGAGTTTAACAGAGCCGCTTCTAAAGTCCCTCCCACCTCCCTTTTTCGGCAGCTCCCATAGAAGTCTATAGGACTGGCCACCGTATTCCGGACAGAAGATACTTCCTGAACTATCCTTTCCAGATGGTGTAAAAATAGATGGCCGGAATGCGCACTGTATTTTTTCAGGCTCTATTTTTTCAGGCTTCCAGTTTTTACCCACTGGAAAATTGGCCAATGCATCAGATGGTCGCGTATATTGGCTAGCCGTGAAATCAGGTGTACTACTGTAATTTTTGTGCTCGCAGGGCCTGTTTACATGCATGTTTGATACTTACTTTCCATGGATTTGAATGGCTATGAAAGCCTAAGAAGGGCCATCTGTTTTCTTTTTCCTGTATTTTGTCCGGTGTCAACCCTTCCCTTCACTTTTTTTAAACCAGCCATAGACTTCTACAGCAGTTTAGCTGTGTAAGACGCAGAAAGATGGGGCAGAAATATGTTTTCATGAAGGTAGGAAATGCACGCAAGAAAACGGGTGCATGAAAACGAAACCATTGAACCATTGGGTTCTATTGTATACATTTTCATGAGCAGTTTTGTGCAACGTGAAAATGTGCACAAAATTACCCGCGTGCAAGAGGCCTTAAAAGGGTAGCATACATTGTAGAATAATCAATATTGTGTAAACTGTGATAAGGAACTAGTTTTGACGTTCTTAAAGGGGTTTTCCAGTGAAATACTATTGATGACCTATCCTCAGGATAGGTCATCAATAGTTGATCGGTCGGGGTCCGTCACTCAGGCCCCCGACCGGTCAGCTGAGCTGGCGCAAGCTGTTAGCACCACAATAACACAGAGGTTGGAACGGAAGCTTTCGTGCTGACCTCCATGCAGTGGCCGGCGCTTGTAACTGCGGGCATGGCTCTCATTTAAATCAATGGGAGCCGTTCCTGCAGTTTCAAGCTCCGGCCACTATGCGGAGGCTTCCGCTTCAACTTCTGTGTATTTGGAGTGAAAGTCTCTGCACTGACCTCCCATGCAGTGGCCAGTGCCTGTAACTGCAGTCACAGCTCCCATTGATTTCAATGAGAGCATCCCCGCAGTTACAAGCACCAGCCACTACACAGAGGTTGGCATGGAGGCTTTTGCTCCGACCTCTGTGTTATTGCAGAACTAACAGCATGCACCCATTCAGCTGATCATATAAGGTCCCATGCGACGGACTCCGGCCGATCAACTATTGATGACCTATCCTGATGATAGGTCATCAATAATATTACACTGCAAAACCCCTTCAAGGTCAGCTGAATATTTAGGTGCAGATTCATTGGTTAGCTGGGTTCATTCTTACAATTTATTTACAATATTGTATCCAGTGTGATCCATGGTATTCCCCTAGAAGCAATGTTTTAGAGCAAAATAGCAATATAATACAGAATATGATTGAGTAGGCCATAATTCAGGAATAAGGAATCTAAAAAACCTATGTTCACCTCAGTATGAATTGGAGATACAGTTGAGCCACATAGAAGTCTATACAGCTCTGCAGAACTTGAAGATAGTTGGAAGTCATAATATATCCGTATAGAATAAGCTTTTTATATCCTGACGATAATTCTGTTTTTGTCTTTGCAACTATTTTTAATTTTGATACCATGGGCTAAAATTAATAGTTAATACAATTACTATGTTCATAAAGAATATTGTACGCAAATAGATTTACAAATGTTATAAGACATTTTGCATAAATCATCTCTTATTGTTAAACGCAGATTACTTTCTGCTAGACAATATGCTGCGAATGAGTTAAAAAAGTACATGGATCAGAAGAAAAACAATCACCTTATCCAAGCATGATTTATTCATGCTGCGTCTTTAATGCAGGCAAGAAGAAGCATGTAAACCACTTCCTTATTCTCTGCTTGTGTTCTTCACAATTCCAAATTAAATGAAACCTGAGCAGTGACTTCACCAAATTTGATTCTAGGGTTTTCATATACTGAAGCCATTAAACATAGGATATATTTCGTAAATAAGAGATGAGTTGCTTGAAAACTGCCTTGACGTATCCTGAAAAATTCAGTAGCTCAGCAGTTTGTCAAAAAGCTCTGGAGACAAAGCAAATGAAATAAAGCAAACTTAAATAAAAATCCGGTGAACAAAACAAATGTTCCACCACTACAACGGAGCCCAATAATGGAACAATATAGGCTTTATTTTTTGACGGATGTATGAACTGTCTACACTGCTTAAATTATAAACCAAAGCCTATTATGAAAACTCTTTACATAAGACTTAACACCAGCCTATAACTATCAATCTAACAAAAGAATTGATTTCTGCATAATCTAAGTGCATACGATTGCAGCGCAATTTACTTCTATATCACAAATGTTGGTACAACAGCAAAATCCTATGATGGGAATAGAAGAAATTAAGATTTTAAATCACTTTAATATTCAGTAAGGTTTCAGATTGTGGGCTTTGTTTTGGGTCGATAAATTTCACATTAGACATTAAAGTATCATTGCATATATACATTCTCTCTGCAATGTCCTGCATTCTATTCTGTGCACATTCTCTCTAGACTCATGAGCCTACAGTGTTTGAAGAAATTATTTGTGTTTAAGGAATACCATCAAAAATTCGACTGCAGTTTAACCCCTTAGTGACAAAGCCTTTTTGCGCCTTAATGACAATTTTTTCAGTTTTTTTTTATCATAGCAGTCTAGGAACCATAACTTTTTAATTTTTTCATTAACTCATTAACATAGCCATACAAAGGCTTGTTTTTTGCAGAATAAGTCGTATTTTCTAAAGGCATCATTTTTTTGTGCATATAATGTATTGCATAACCATTATTAATTTTTTTAGGGGGATTACGGAAAAAAATTTTTAGCATTCGTTTTTTGGATTTCATTTTTAAATCAAAGTCAGACGAGCGTTTTTTTGTGCGCACTTTTTTGTGTGCAAAAAAAGCTTGTCTATTAGTACCATTGGTTCCCTATGCAGTGTTCACGTGTCCGTTTTTTTACTGGCGCAAAATACTCGCACCTGCAGAAGATAGGACATGCGTGCACCAGGAAGGTCTATGCTGAGCGTAAAGATTCCCCGCGGGGCGTCCCCTCATCACTGGACAGTGTGACAGCACTGTCATAGTGTTCAGTGATGATGGGACTCCCTGCATGGATGAAAGAATTCCCTGCCACAGCTGTCACAGCTGTGGCAGAGGGCGCTATGTTCTCTCATTGCTTTGAATGAGGCCGGCGCTGCAGCCACCCCATTGAAAGCAATGGGATGCAGGCAACCGCCACAGTGATTTTCGGGGAAGGGCTTGAATTAAACCCTTCACTGAAAATCATCCCTAGCTGCTGTTAAAAATAAAAAAATATATACATCACCTCTCCGCCACTGTCGGGGCTCCGGCGTGTCTTCTTGCTGGCTCCCCAGCACTGTTCTGAAGTACTTTCTCCTGGCTGGGGACTTAAAAATATCCACCTCCACAAAGTGTTGGGTCTGATTGGCTGAGTGCTCAGCCAATCACAGGCAGCGCTCAGCCATTTATTAAATGACAGCTGAGCGCTGACTGATTGGTCACAGCTCTCAGCCAATCAGAGGCAGCGCTCAGCCATTCATTGAATTCAAAGCCAATCAATGGCTGAGCACTACCTGTGATTGGCTGAGTGCTCAGCTAATCAGACCCAGCACTTTCTGGAGGCAGGGATTTTTAAATCCCTGCCTAGCCGAAAGTGCTTCAGAGCAGTGCTGACAGCCAGCAAGAAGACGTGCTGAAGCCCCGACGGCAACAGAGAGGTGATGTATATATTTTATAAATTTTTTCCAGCAGCTAGGGATGATTTTCAGGGAAGGGTTTATATTTCAAGTCCTTCCCCAAAAATCACTGTGGGGGTTGCCTGCAACCCATTGCATTCAATGGGGCGGCTGCAGTAAATGGCCCCATTTAGAGCAATGGGCATGGAGCTAAGGTCAGGTGCATCCGTGCAGAGCTTTTTTTTGTGTACATAGGTGCGCAAAAAAAAAAAAGCTTGCCTGACTGAGCCCTTGAGGTGTTCAGTGTGCAAAAAACACGTTTTATTTTGCTTTCATTTTGTGTTCCTGCATTCCAAGAGCCATACCATTTTTATGTTTCCATCAACAGAGCTCTATAAGGGCTTCTTTTTTCCGGGATGAACTCTAGTCTTCATTTATCCAGTTTTTGGGAACATATAACATTTTGATTGCTTTTTATTTCATTTTTTTCTAGAGGCAAGATTAACAAAATCTGCAATTCTGGCATGTTCTTTATTTTTATGCATTCCTCATGCAGTATAAATTATACTGTATGTTAAATTAATTCTGCATGGTAGTACGATTACTAGAGATGAGCGAACGTACTCGTCTGAGCTTGATACTCGTTCGAGTATTAGCGTGTTCGAGATGCTCGTTACTCGTAACGAGTACCACGCGATGTTCGGGTTACTTTCACTTTCATCTCTGAGACGTTAGTGCACTTTTCTGGCCAATTGAAAGACAGGGAAGGCATTACAACTTCCCCCTGCGACGTTTAAGCCCTATACCACCCCCCTGCAGTGAGTGGCTGGCGAGATGAGGTGTCACCCGAGTATAAAAATCGGCCCCTCCCGCGGCTCGCCTCAGATGCGTGGTGACATAGCTGAGGGACAGTGCTATCGTGTTGGAGCTGCTGTAGGGAGAGTGTTAGGAGTTAGTGTAGGCTTCAAGAACCCCAACGGTCTTTCTTAGGGCCACATCTAACCGTGTGCAGTAGTGTGGAGGCTGCTTTTTGCAGTGTTGCACATTTTTTTTTTTTTGGTATATCGGCCGTGCAGAGCATTGCGCCCTGCAGTAATACTCCAGGGACAGAAGTGTGGAGGCAGGGACAGAAGACATATATTATTGATTGAATATACGCAGTGGGCCTTTTCTAAAAAATATTGGGCAAAAAATCTATTTGGCCTGCCTGTCACTGTGCTCAGTGTTCTGGGTCCGTGTGTGCTGGGTGTAGTAGTTCTACAAAATCCTACGCAGCCAGCTAAGTGTTACAGCAGGCTTGCGCCAAATTATTTCCTGGCTCTGAAATCACCGCTCTGTTGCAGTTAATAACAGTGCAACACTCTGCAGTTCTGTGACACACTCCAGGGACAGAATTGTGGAGGCAGGGACAGAAGACATATATTATTGATTGATTATACGCAGTGGGCCTTTTCTAAAAAATATTGGGCAAAAAATCTATTTGGCCTGCCTGTCACTGTGCTCAGTGTTCTGGGTCTGTGTGTGCTGGGTGTAGTAGTTCTACAAAATCCTACGCAGCCAGCTAAGTGTTACAGCAGGCTTGCGCCAAATTATTTCCTGGCTCTGAAATCACCGCTCTGTTGCAGTTAATAACAGTGCAACACTCTGCAGTTCTGTGACACACTCCAGGGACAGAATTGTGGAGGCAGGGACAGAAGACATATATTATTGATTGATTATACGCAGTGGGCCTTTTCTAAAAAATATTGGGCAAAAAATCTATTTGGCCTGCCTGTCACTGTGCTCAGTGTTCTGGGTCTGTGTGTGCTGGGTGTAGTAGTTCTACAAAATCATACGCAGCCAGCTAAGTGTTACAGCAGGCTTGCGCAAAATTATTTCCTGGCCCTGAAATCACCGCTCTGTTGCAGTTAATAACAGTGCAACACTCTGCAGTTCTGTGACACACTCCAGGGACAGAAGACATATATTATTGATTGAATATAGGCAGTGGGCCTTTTCTAAAAAATATTGGAAAAAAAATTATTTGGCCTGCCTGTCACTGTGCTCAGTGTTCTGGGTCTGTGTGTGCTGGGTGTAGTAGTTCTACAAAATCATACGCAGCCAGCTAAGTGTTACAGCAGGCTTGCGCCAAATTATTTCCTGGCGTTCCGTAAACTAAGTCAGCCTCCAACCACAGGCCAATAAGCGGCACATTTAATTACAGCGTTCTGTTTCTGCACTACTGGTAATACACCATGCTGAGGGGTAGGGGTAGGCCTATAGGACGTGGACGCGGGCGAGGACGCGGAGGCCCAAGTCAGGGTGTGGGCACAGGCCGAGCCAGTGCGGTGGCCAGGGGTAGAGGCAGGGCCAGACCGAATAATCCACCAACTGGTTCCCAAAGCGCCCCCTCGCGCCATGCCACCATGCAGAGGTCAAGGTGCTCTACAGTGTGGCAGTTTTTCACAGAGACGCCTGACGACCAACGAACAGTGGTGTGCAACCTTTGTCGCGCCAAGATCAGCTGGGGAGGCACCACCACCAGCATGCGCAGGCATATGATGGCCAAGCACCCCACAAGGTGGGACGATGCCCGTTCACCGCCTCCGGTTTGCACCACTGCCTCTCCCCCTGTGCTCCAACCTGCCACTGAGATCCAACCCCCCTCTGAGGACACAGGCAGTACCGTCTCCTGGCCTGCACCCACACCCTCACCTCCGCTGTCCTTGGCCCCATCCAGCAATGTCTCTCAGCGTAGCGTCCAGACGTCGCTAGCGCCACTGTTTGAGCGCAAGCGCAAGTACGACGCCACGCACCCGCACGCTCAAGCGTTAAACGTGCACATTGCAAAATTGATCAGCCTAGAGATGCTGCCGTATAGGCTTGTGGAAACGGAGGCTTTCAAAAGCATGATGGCGGCGGCGGCCCCGCGCTACTCGGTTCCCAGTCGCCACTACTTTTCCCGATGTGCCGTCCCAGGCCTGCACGACCACGTCTCCCGCAACATTGTACGCGCCTTCACCAACGCGGTTACTGCCAAGGTCCACTTAACAACAGACACGTGGACAAGCACAGGCGGGCAGGGCCACTATATCTCCCTGACGGCACATTGGGTGAATTTAGTGGAGGCTGGGACAGAGTCAGAGCCTGGGACCGCTCACGTCCTACCCACCCCCCGAATTGCGTGCCCCAGCTCGGTGGTGGTATCTGCGGGGGTGTATGCTTCCTCCACTAAACCACCCTCCTCCTCCTCCTACGCAACCTCTGTCTCGCAATCAAGATGTGTCAGCAGCAGCAGCACGTCGCCAGCAGTCTGTGTCAGGCGGCGTGGCAGCACAGCGGTGGGCAAGCGTCAGCAGGCCGTGCTGAAACTACTCAGCTTAGGAGAGAAGAGGCACACGGCCCACGAACTGCTGCAGGGTCTGACAGAGCAGACCGACCGCTGGCTTGCGCCGCTGAGCCTCCAACCAGGCATGGTCGTGTGTGACAACGGCCGTAACCTGGTGGCGGCTCTGCAGCTCGGCAGCCTCACGCACGTGCCATGCCTGGCCCATGTCTTTAAATTGGTGGTTCAGCGCTTTCTGAAAAGCTACCCCCACTTGTCATACCTGCTCGGAAAGGTGCGCTAGCTCTGCGCACATTTCCGCAAATCCCACACGCACGCTGCCACCCTTCCGACACTGCAACATCGGTTTAATCTGCCAGTGCACCGACTGCTGTGCGACGTGCCCACACAGTGGAACTCTATGCTCCACATGTTGGCCAGACTCTATGAGCAGCGTAGAGCTATAGTGGAATACCAACTCCAACATGGGCGGCGCAGTTGAAGTCAGCCTCCTCAATTATTTACAGAAGAGTGGTCCTGGTTGGCAGCCAGCTGCCAGGTCCTTGGAAACTTTGAGGAGTCTACCCAGATGGTGAGCGGGGATGCTGCAATCATTAGCGTCACCATTCCTCTGCTATGCCTCTTGAGAAGTTCCCTGCAAAGCATAAAGGCAGACGCTTTGTAATCAGAAACGGAGGCGGGGGAAGACAGTATGTCGCTGGATAGTCAGAGCAACCTCATGTCTATATCTCAGCGCGTAGAGGAGGAGGGGGAGGAGCATGAGGAGGAGGGGGAAGAGACAGCTTGGCCCACTGCTGAGGGGACAGATGCTGCTTGCCTGTCATCCTTTCAGCGTGTATTCCTAGAGGAGGAGGAGGAGGAGGAGGGGGAGGAGCATGAGGAGGAGGGGGAAGAGACAGCTTGGCCCACTGCTGAGGGTACAGATGCAGCTTGCCTGTCATCCTTTCAGCGTGTATGGCCAGAGGAGGAGGAGGAGGAGGAGGAGGATCCTGAAAGTGATCTTCCTAGTGAGGACAGCCATGTGTTGCGTACAGGTACCCCGGCACACATGGCTGACTTCATGTTAGGATGCCTTTCTCGTGACCCTCGCGTTACACGCATTCTGGCCACTACGGATTACTGGGTGTACACACTGCTCGACCCACGGTATAAGGAGAGCCTTTCCACTCTCATTCCCGAAGAGGAAAGGGGTTCGAGAATGATGCTATACCACAGGGCGCTGGTGGACAAACTGATGGTAAACTTCCCATCCGACAGCGCTAGTGGCCGAAGGCGCATTTCCGCGGCCCAGGTAGCAGGGGAGGCGCAGAGATCAGGCAGCATGTACAGCGCAGGCAGGGGAACACTCTCTAAGGCCTTTGACAACTTTATGGCTCACCAGCAAGACTGTGTCACCAGTCCCCAGTCAAGGCTGAGTTGGCGGGAGCACTGTAAAAGGATGGTGAGGGAGTACGTAGCCGATCGCACGACCATCCTCGGTGACGCCTCTGCCCCCTACAACTACTGGGTGTTGAAGCTGGACACATGGCCTGAACTCGCGCTGTATGCCCTGGAGGTGCTTGCTTGTCCTGCGGCTAGCGTCTTGTCAGAGAGTGTGTTTAGTGTGGCTGGGGGAATCATCACAGATAAGCGTACCCGCCTGTCAACCGACAGTGCCGACAGGCTTACACTCATCAAGATGAACAAAGCCTGGATTTCCCCAGACTTCTCTTCTCCACCAGCGGACAGCAGCGATACATAAACAATACGTAGGCTGCACCCGCGGATGGAAGCATCGTTCTCTATCACCATCCAAAACAGGGACCTTTTTGCTTCATCAATCTGTGTATAATATTCATCCTCCTCCTCCTGCTCCTCCTCCTGAAACCTGACGTAATCACGCTGAACGTGCAATTTTTCTTAGGCCCACAAGGCTCACTCATATAATTTTTCGAAACAATTTTTATACATTTCAATGCTCATTAAAGCGTTGAAACTTTCACCTGAACCAATTTTTATTTTAACTGGGCTGCCTCCAGGCCTAGTTACCAATTAAGCCACATTAACCAAAGCGATTAATGGGTTTCACCTGCCCTCTCGGTTGGGCATGGGCAATTTTTCTCAGGTACATTAGTATTGTTGGTACACCAATTTTTGGGGGCCCTTGCCTACAGTGTAATCCAATTAATTTTTAGCCCACCTGCATTACAGCTGACGTAACATCAGCTGTGATGGGCACTTCAATGGGATATATTTATGTACCGCCGGTGGGTTCCAGGGAGCCACCCATGCTGTGGGTCCACAGGGAGTTGTAAATCCATCTGTGTCCACTTCTAAAGAACCCCAGTCTGACTGGGGCATGCAGTGTGGGCCGAAGCCCACCTGCATTAAACATGACATTATTACCTCAGCTGTGATGGGCAATGCAATGGGATATTTTTATGTACCGCTGGTGGGTTCCAGGGAGCCACCCATGCTGTGAATCCACAGGGAGTTGTAAATGCATCTGTGTCCACTTCTAAAGAACCCCAGTCTGACTGGGGCATGCAGTGTGGGCCGAAGCCCACCTGCATTACACATGACATTATTACCTCAGCTGTGATGGGCAATGCAATGGGATATTTTTATGTACCGCCGGTGGGTTCCAGGGAGCCACCAATGCTGTGGGTCCACAGGGAGTTGTAAATGCATCTGTGTCCACTTCTAAAGAACCCCAGTCTGACTGGGGCATGCAGTGTGGGCCGAAGCCCACCTGCATTAAACATGACATTATTACCTCAGCTGTGATGGGCAATGCAATGGGATATTTTTATGTACCGCCGGTGGGTTCCAGGGAGCCACCCATGCTGTGGGTCCACAGGGAGTTGTAAATGCATCTGTGTCCACTTCTAAAGAACCCCAGTCTGACTGGGGCATGCAGTGTGGGCCGAAGCCCACCTGCATTAAACATGACATTATTACCTCAGCTGTGATGGGCAATGCAATGGGATATATTTATGTACCGCCGGTGGCTTCCTGGCACCCACCCATGCTGTGGGTCCACACGGAGTTGTAACTACATGTGTCCACTTCTAAAGAACCCCAGTCTGACTGGGGCATGCAGTGTGGGCCGAAGCCCACCTGCATTAAACATGAATTTATTACCTCAGCTGTGATGGGCAATGCAATGGGATATATTTATCTACCGCCGGTGGGTTCCAGGGAGCCACCCATGCTGTGGGTGCACACGGAATTCCCATTGCGGAGTTGCGGATTCCCAGTTGTACCTGCCTGTGACTATTTATAAAAAAACACGGTCTGACTGGGGCATGCAGACACCTTGACAGAATGAATAGTGTGTGGCACATAGGTTCCCCATTGCTATGCCCACGTGTGCAGCTCCAGATAGAGGTGGCACAGGATTGGATTTCTCATTGCTTCTGTACAGCATTGTGGGCTATCGCCCCGCCCCTTTTAAAGAGGGTCGCTGCCTAGCCGTGCCAACCCTCTGCAGTGTGTGCCTGCGGTTCCTCCTCATGGCAGACGCACTTATAAATAGACGTGAGGGTGGTGTGGCATGAGGGCAGCTGAAGGCTGGGCAGGGACAGTTTGGTGTGCGCTGTGGACACTGGGTCGTGGGGGGGGTGGTTGGTCAGCATGTAACCCAGGAGAAGTGGCAGCAGAGTGTCATGCAGGCAGTGATTGTGCTTTGTTGGAGGTAGTGTGGTGCTTAGCTAAGGTATCCATTGCTAATGAGGGCTTTTCAGAAGTAAAAATTGTTGGGAGGGGGGGCACTCTTGCCGCTATTGTGGCTTAATAGTGGGACCTGTGAACTTGAGATGCAGCCCAACATGTTGCCCCTCGCCTGCCCTATCCGTTGCTTTGTCGTTCCCATCACTTTCTTGAATTGCCCAGATTTTCACAAATGAAAACCTTAGCGAGCATCGGCGATATACAAAAATGCTCGGGTCGCCCATTGACTTCAATGGGGTTCGTTACTCGAAACGAACCCTCGAGCATCGCGAAAAGTTCGTCTCGAGTAACGAGCACCCGAGCATTTTGGTGCTCGCTCATCTCTAACGATTACACCAATACCAAATTTCTATAGCTTATTTTTGCAACTTTTTCACACTTTAAAAAAAAATGAATTTTTCGTTTATCGCTGTATTCAAAGACCTTTAATATTTTTCTTTTTTTGTCAACAGTGTTATGTGAGGTTTCTTTTTTTTGTGGGATATTCCATAAATACTGCAGCCCAAGATTAGGTAATGGACTGTGATTCTGCTGAGATGAACTGTGGTATGTTTGGGCATTAGGCCTGGAAGAGAGGGACAACATTGATGTATAGTTAGTGGCCAGATGGCCAGGGTTGATTTATGTACTGGTTTAATGTACATTGTGAAGTCCTGTAAACTGTTGCTGTGATAGAATAAAACTGGCAAGTTCCATACTGTAATAAAGTTCTGGCAGTAAAGTGTGTTCCTGAAAGTGGCGTCAACCATCTTGAGTGGAGAAGATCACAGTCCCAAGATGCAACTAATCACCTATTGTCACAGTATTCTTCTCTTGAAAAATGAAAGCTGCCTTGTGATTGATTGCTGTGAGAAACATAGACAATTTTGCTTTTCAACAGTTTGCATAAATCTTCCCCATTGTGTTATGTCTGTTGCTATAGCAACATGGAGTAACTGCAAGTTGGAAGCAGGGCTAAAAGTAGACATCATGTGCCACTTTATGCTATCATTCCATACCATGGTGGGAAAGTGCAGACTGGAGGCAGATTATGAAAAAGAACATAATTGTTATAAATAAAGAGCTTTTCTAGCAATACCATACAAACTGCAAGTACGCAACGAGTATTATTGTAACATAAACTGCTGAGCTGATTGAAAAAAACCCCATTTTTTTTCAGATATGTTTTTTTGCTTCCTCTGGCTTGTTGAAGCTAGAATAGCAAAGAGTAAGATGCTGTGGGAGGAGAAAAGTCCCTTATTCTTCTGCACTAGAGATGAGCGAGCGTACTCGCTAAGGCAAATTACTCGAGAGAGTATTGCCATTTTCGAGTACATGACCGCTCGTGCCAAAAGATTCGGGGGCCGGCGGGGAGAGCGGGAAGAAACGGGGTGGAGATCTCTCTCTCTCCCCCCACTCCCCCATGCTCACTCCTGCAACTCACCGCTCACCCCCGCCGGCCCCCGAATCTTTTGGCATGAGTGGGCATGTACTCGAAAATGGCAATACTCGCTCAACTAATTTGCCTTAGCGAATACGCTCGCTCATCTCTATCCTGCACCCATAAGCTACAGACGCCACACATTTTTTGGAGTACTATGTGTTTTGTTCCAAGCCAGTGTAGGGGTTCCTGTCAGCATCAGCTAATATTTGCCTGTGTTATGTTGTGCCTGTACTCATCTTTACACATCACATTTACAGTAGGCTCACAGTTGCTGTCTCAACCAAAAATAGACGGTACTTGTGGGTAATCTGTCTCCAGTTTTTTAAATTAATTTTACAAATGGTTCACCATACATATGCGTTAAAAAACATTATTTATTTCTTAAACTCCTTATTTCTCCAAAACCTAAATATTTATAGTATTATTCTATATTAAAAAAATGGTGTCAGATAACCCACAAGTACCAAATAGACTTAATATATAAAAGAAACTACCAAATTGCTACTAGTTATTGACAGCTACTAATTGTGTTGCTTCTCACAGGCTGTGTAAGTACATCTTCGTACAACTTCAGCGGGTAGTTTACAAGAGTTAAATTCGTTGTACCAGTTACAGTGCGGTAATGTAGCATCCTGCATTATGTATGACCATATGTACAACTTCTTTGTACTATACATATTACTAGATGCAGGCAACTGTAATTTCTCTCCATATGCACAGGAATAGAAAATTAACCACCTTGACTTTGCATTGTTTCTCCAATTCCTGTATATTACCCTTAGGCCTCATGTCCACAGGGAAAATAAGAATTAAAATCTGCAGCATTTTTCCCGCACGCGGATCCGCGCCCCATAGGAATGCATTGACCACCCGCGGGTAGATAAACACCCGCGGATGGTATTTAAAAGTGAATTAAAAAATTTCTGGAGCATGAAAAAAAATGGACATGCTCCATTTTAGTGCGGATTACACGTGCGGGAGCACATAGAGCACACAGCTCAATTGATCTCCCGCATGAAAAATAAAAGACAATTACAGTGCATCCGCACCCCAAATCCGCATTACAAATCCGCAGCGGATCTGATTTTCCCCGTGGACATGAGGCCTTAGAGCATTTTCACAGCGGAAATGCTTCAAAATCCGCAAGAGAACCCTATTTGTGAATTTTGATGTGGATTTTCCATTATCCATTGATCTCTATGGAGAAAATCCACAGCAGATATGCTCAATTTCCGCAATATAGGGCTTCTTCACATGGGCGACTTTGTGCACACAAAATCGCTTGTTCAAGCCACATTCAAAAGAACCCACTGGTTTCAATGGGTTCCCTCACATGGAGTATTTTGTGCCCGTGTTGGTGCTGGGCAAAAGAAATATGCAACGTCCTTAGTAGGAGTCTATAGGAGAGGGCAAATGCGCACCCCATGTGCACTAAATCGTGCCCTGAACAATGCAATTTTGCGAGGAAGATTTATTACACCTGGGACAAAGTAGGCTGGCCAACCTACAAAGTAAGCTGCCCCACCTACCAATTAGGCTGTCCTGGATGTTCAAGCATGGCATGAGTGTGTCCCATGCCAATATCAATAGCCCGTCAGCAGAAAAAATGTACAGTAAGGAGGTTGGATCTGCTATCATTTAGAGTGCAATTCTGTCACTCTCTACTGATTGTTAAAACGACACACTCATCTGCTGGAGTCCATAAGCATACATGCTGCAGATTTTAAAACCACAGCATTTTCCAAATTTCATGTTTTCCGTAGCAGAAAAAAATCTGCAATGTGTGAAGGCGTTTTACGAAATCTCATTCACTTGCGTTGAACTGTAAACTCTGCGTACTTTCCATAGCGATTGCACTGGTGGAAATTCCTCAGCGTTGACTGCTTGCGTGAATGAAACCTTAGAGTCAGCTGATGAAGGTTTGACTTTGGCATGAGAAGAGTTACACACTTAACTCGGTTGCCAGCTGTGCTACACTGGCAGGACGTGCCATCCTCCTACACTGCATTAATTAGCACTGTTTAATGTTACTGCTGAAAGATTTATATAATTTGCCTAAATTACAACAGTTGTATAGATCTTGGTGTTAGTCCAGAGAGAAATTTCAATCTATTTTGAAAGTGGGAAAGAAATAAATTAAGATGAGGTGAATTAAGCCTTTCACATTATTAAAACTGAATGTTTACAGAAATATTGAAATGTTCTCGACACCTCAAAATAAAATATATTTTCAGCTGCTTAGCTCCAGATTTTCACAAATCATTTCCATTGCAAGAACATAACTAAGCAGCGTAAGGAAAAATACCAAGTAATTGCAAGATGTGTTTCAAGCATTGGTAACAAATCATGCCCTTTTCTCTATTGGCTTCTACAATATTTAGTGTTCGCTGCCAATACTCCCATTCTTATACAAAGGATATCAAATACACTGGTTAAGCAAGGTTCAATAGAATTCCATTATTTCAGTATCCGTGGGGCTACAATCTATATGTCACTGGTCCCAGAGCTCATAGGTAATGAATAGAGATGAGCGAACACCAAAATGTTCGGGTGTTCGTTATTCGGAACGAACTTCCCGCGATGCTCGAGGGTTCGTTTCGAACAACGAACCCCATTGAAGTCAATGGGCGACCAGAACATTTTTGTATTTCGCCGATGCTCGCTAAGGTTTTCATGTGTGAAAATCTGGGCAATTCAGGAAAGTGATGGGAATGACACAGTGACGGATAGGGCAGGCGAGGGGCTACGTGTTGGGCTGCATCTCAAGTTCACAGGTCCCACTATTAAGCCACAATACCGGCAAGAGTGGGCCCCCCCCCAACAATTTTTACTTCTGAAAAGCCCTCATTAGCATGGCATACCTTTGCTAAGCACCACACTACCTCCAACAAAGCACAATCACTGCCTGCATGACACTCCACTGACACTTCTCCTGGGTTACATGCTGCCCAACCGCCCCCCCTCCCCCCCCACAGCGCACACCAAAGTGTCCCTGGGCAGCCTTCAGCTGCCCTCATGCCACACCACGCTCATGTCTATTTAGAATTGCGTCTGCCATGACGAGGGACCGCAGGCACACACTGCAGAGGTTGGCACGGCTAGGCAGCGACCCTCTTTAAAAGTGGCGGAGCGATAGCCCACAATGCTGTACAGAAGCAATGAAGAGAAATAGAATCCTGTGCCACCGCCATCAGGAGCTGCACACGTGGGCATAGCAATGGGGAACCTATGTGCCACACACTATTCATTCTGTCAAGGTGTCTGCATGCCCCAGTCAGACCGGGCTTTTTAATTCATAGACACAGGCAGGTACAACTCCCTATTGTGAAGTCCCTGTCGACCCACAGCATGGGTGGCTCCCTGGAACCCACCGGCGGTACACAGAAATATCCCATTGCATTGCCCAACACAGCTGAGGTAGTAATGTCGTGCTTAATGCAGGTGGGCTTCGGCCCACACTGCATGCCCCAGTCAGACTGGGGTTCTTTACAAGTGGACACATGTAGGTTAAACTCCCTGTGGACCCACTGCCTGGGTGGGTGCCAGGAAGCCACCGGCGGTACATAGAAATATCCCATTGCATTGCCCAACACAGCTGAGGTAGTAATGTCGTGCGTAATACAGGTGGGCTTCGGCCCACACTGCATGCCCCAGTCAGACGGGTTCTTTAGAAGTGTACAGATGTATTAAAAACTCAGTGTTCACCTACAGCATGGGTGGCTCCCTGGAACCCACCGGCGGTACATAAAAATATTCCATTGCATTGCCCAACACAGCTGAGGTAACGTCAGCTGTAATGCAGGTGGGCTAAAAATTAATTTGATTACACTGTAGGCGAGGGCCTACAAAAATTGCTGTATCAACAGTACTAATGTACATCCCAAAAATTGGCCATGGCCAGCCAAGAGGGCAGGTGAAACCCATTAATCGCTTTGGTTAATGTGGCTTAAGTGGTAACTAGGCCTGGAGGCAGCCCAGTGTAACGAAAAATTGGTTCAAGTTAAAGTTCCAATGCTTTTAAGCGCATTGAAACTTATAAAAATTGTTCTGAAAAATTATTTGAGTGAGCCTTGTGGCCCTAAGAAAAATTGCCCGTTCAGCGTGATTACGTGAGGTTTCAGGAGGAGGAGCAGGAGGAGGAGGAGGAGGAGGAGGAATATTAGACACAGATTGATGAAGCAGAAATGTCCCCGTTTTGGATGGTGAGAGAGAACGTAGCTTCCATCCGCGGGTGCAGCCTACGTATTGCTTACGTATCGCTGCTGTCCGCTGGTGGAGAACAGAAGTCTGGGGAAATCCAGCCTTTGTTCATCTTGATGAGTGTTAGCCTGTCGGCACTGTCGGTTGACAAGCGGCTACGCTTATCTGTGATGATTCCCCCAGCCGCACTAAACACCCTCTCCGACAACACGCTAGCCGCAGGACAAGCAAGCACCTCCAGGGCATACAGCGCTAGTTCAGGCCACATGTCCAGCTTCGACACCCAGTAGTTGTAGGGGGCAGAGGCGTCACCAAGGATGGTCGTGCGATCCGCTACGTACTCCCTCACCATCCTTTTACAGTGCTCCCGCCGACTCAGCCGTGACTGGGGAGCGGTGACACAGTCTTGGTGGGGAGCCATAAAGCTGGCCAGGCCCTTAAAGACTGTTGCACTGCCTGGGATGTACATGCTGCTCGATCTATGCACATCCCCTGCTACCTTGCCCTCGGTACTGCGCCTTCTGCCACTAGCGCTGTCGGCTGGGAATTTTACCATCAGCTTGTCCGCAAGGGTCCTGTGGTATAGCAAAACTCTCGAACCCCTTTCCTCTTCGGGAATCAGAGTGGGCAGGTTCTCCTTATACCGTGGATCGAGCGGTGTGTACACCCAGTAATCCGTAGTGGCCAGAATGCGTGCAACGCGAGGGTCACGAGAAAGGCATCCTAACATGAAGTCAGCCATGTGTGCCAGGGTACCTGTACGCAACACATGGCTGTCTTCACTAGGAAGATCACTTTCAGGATCCTCCTCCTCCTCCTCCTCCTCCTCCTCAGGCCATACACGCTGAAAGGATGACAGGCAATCAGCCGGTGTACCGTCAGCAGCGGCCCAAGCTGTCTCTTCCCCCTCCTCCTCATCCTCCTCATGCTCCTCCTCCTCCTCCTGTACGCGCTGAGAAATAGACAGGAGGGTGCCCTGACTATCCAGCGGCATACTGTCTTCCCCCGCCCCCGTTTCCGAGCGCAAAGCAGCTGCCTTTATGGTTTGCAGGGAATTTCTCAAGATGCATAGCAGAGGATTGGTGACGCTAATGATTGTAGCATCGCCGCTCACCACCTGGGTAGACTCCTCAAAATTACCAAGGACATGGCAGATGTCTGCCAACCAGGCCCACTCTTCTGAAAGGAATTGAGGAGGCTGACTCCCACTGCGCCGCCCATGTTGGAGTTGGTATTCGACTATAGCTCTACGTTGTTCATAGAGCCTGGCCAACATGTGGAGCGTAGAGTTCCACCGTGTGGGCACGTCGCACAGCAGTCGGTGCACTGGCAGCTTAAAGTGATGTTGCAGGGTGCGCAGGGTGGCAGCGTCCGTGTGGGACTTGCGGAAATGTGCGCAGAGCCGGCGCGCCTTTACGAGCAGGTCTGACAAGCGTGGGTAGCTTTTCAGAAAGCGCTGAACCACCAAATTAAAGACTTGGGCCAGGCATGGCACGTGCGTGAGGCTGCCAAGCTGCAGAGCCGCCACCAGGTTACGCCCGTTGTCACACACGACCATGCCCGGTTGGAGGCTCAGCGGCGCAAGCCAGCGGTCGGTCTGCTCTGTCAGACCCTGCAGCAGTTCGTGGGCCGTGTGCCTCTTATCGCCTAAGCTGAGTAGTTTCAGCACGGCCTGCTGACGCTTGCCCACCGCTGTGCTGCCACACCGCGCGACACCGACTGCTGGCGACATGCTGCTGCTAACACATCTTGATTGCGAGACAGAGGAGGAGGAGGAGGAGGAGGGTGCTTTAGTGGAGGAAGCATACACCTCCGCAGATACCAGCACCGAGCTGGGGCCCGCAATTCTGGGGGTGGGTAGGACGTGAGCGGTCCCAGGCTCTGACTCTGTCCCAGCCTCCACTAAATTCACCCAATGTGCCGTCAGGGAGATGTAGTGGCCCTGCCCGCCTGTGCTTGTCCACGTGTCCGTAGTTAAGTGGACCGTGGCAGTAACCGCGTTGGTGAGGGCGCGCACAATGTTGCGGGAGACGTGGTCGTGCAGGGCTGGGACGGCACATCGGGAAAAGTAGTGGCGACTGGGAACTGAGTAGCGCGGGGCCGCCGCCTCCATGATACTTTTGAAGGACTCAGTTTCCACAACCCTATACGGCAGCATCTCAAGGCTGATGAATTTTGCTATGCGGACGGTTAACGTTTGAGCGTGCGGGTGCGTGGCGGCGTACTTGCGCTTGCGCTCGAACACTTGCGCAAGCGACGGCTGAACGGTGCGCTGAACTACACTGCTGGATGGGGCCGAGGACAGCGGAGATGAGGGTGTGGGTGCAGGCCATGAGGCGGTAGTGCCTGTGTCCTGAGAGGGGGGTTGCATCTCAGTGGCAGGTTGGGGCACAGGGGGAGAGGCAGGGGTGCAAACCGGAGGCGGTGAACGGCCTTCGTCCCACCTTGTGGGGTGCTTGGCCATCATATGTCTGCGCATGGTGGTGGTGGTGAGGCTGTTGGTGTTGGCTCCCCGGCTGAGCTTTGCGCAACAAAGGTTGCACACCACTGTTCGTCGGTCGTCAGGCGTCTCTGTGAAAAACTGCCAGACCTTAGAGCACCTCGGCCTCTGCAGGGTGGCATGGCGCGAGGGGGCGCTTTGGGAAACACTTGGTGGATTATTCGGTCTGGCCCTGCCTCTACCCCTGGCCCTGGCCACCGCACTGCCTCTTGCAACCTGCCCTGCTGATGCCCTTGACTCCCCCTCTGAAGACCTGTCCTCCTGAGTAAGCGTTGCACACCAGGTGGGGTCAGTCACCTCATCGTCCTGCTGCTCTTCCTCCGAATCCTCTGTGCGCTGCTCCCTTGGACTTACTGCCCTTACTACTACCTCACTGCAAGACAACTGTGTCTGATCGTCATCGTCCTCCTCACCCACAGAAAGTTGTTGAGACAGTTGGCGGAAGTCCCCAGCCTCTTCCCTCGGACCCCGGGAACTTTCGAATGGTTGGGCATCAGTGACGATAAACTCCTCTGGTGGGAGAGGAACCGCTGCTGCCCAATCTAAGCAGGGGCCCGAGAACAGTTCCTGGGAGTGTTCCCGCTCCTGAGCAGGTGTCATTGTAGTGGAGTGAGGAGGCTGGGAGGAAGGAGGAGCAGCAGACAGAGGATTCGGATTTGCAGCAGTGGACGGCGCAGAACTGCGTGTTGACGATAGGTTGCTCGAAGCACTTTCTGCCATCCAGGACAGGACCTGCTCACACTGCTCATTTTCTAATAACCGTCTCCCGCGTGGACCCATTAATTGGGCGATGAATGTGGGGACGCCAGAAACGTGCCTCTCTCCTAATCGCGCAGCAGTCGGCTGCGACACACCGGGATCAGGAGCTCGGCCTGTGCCCACACCCTGACTTGGCCCTCCGCGTCCTCGGCCGCGTCCACGTCCTCTAGGCCTACCCCTACCCCTCAGCATGCTGTATTACCAGTGATTTGATTTCACAGGCAGGAAATAAATTGGCGCAAGACTGCAGGCCAAATATAATTTTTTCCCTTTTTGGAAAACGAAAGGCCCCACTGCCTCTAGTGCATGAATAATCTAAGTTTAATAACTGTGCTGTGTCCCTGCTAATGTGTCACAGAACGTGAGGGTAGCAGAGTTATTATAACTCTGGCAGAGCAGGTATTTTTTTTCCCAATTAAGGAAAGCAAATGGCGAAGCCAGCAGTAAAGCGTAGCTGGGTGCGTATGATTTAGCAATGTTTTTCACGCAGCTCACACGTGTCCACCGCCCGTAAGGACGGACAGAGGCTGGACAAATAGATTTGTTTCCACTTGTTTTTCCACCAAAAGGCAGCACTGCGTATATTCAATGAACATGAGAAGTTTAATAACTGTGCTGTGTCGCTGCTAATGTGTCACAGAACGTGAGGGTAGCAGAGTTATTATAACTCTGGCAGAGCAGGTATTTTTTTTCCCAATTAAGGAAAGCAAATGGCGAAGCCAGCAGTAAAGCGTAGCTGGGTGCGTATGATTTAGCAATGTTTTTCACGCAGCTCACACGTGTCCACCGCCCGTAAGGACGGACAGAGGCTGGACAAATAGATTTGTTTTCACTTGTTTTTCCACCAAAAGGCAGCACTGCGTATATTCTATGAATAATAACTGTGTTGTGGCCCTGCCTATACAATTCTTTCCCTGCAGTATCAATGGAGGGTGGAATGCTCTGCAGAGGCGATTTTGAGAAGCCCAAAAAAAATGCAGCACAGCTAACAGCAGCCTGGACAGTACTGCACACGGATAAATATGGCCCTAGAAAGGACCGTTGAGGTTCTTGAAGGCTACACTCACTCCTAACACTCTCCCTGCCTATGCAGCACTTCTGTCCCTAATGCCAGGTGCAACGCTCTGCAGAGCCGATTTTGAGAAAAAAAAAATGCCACTGCTAACAGCAGCCAACACACAGCTATCAGTGGCCCTAATAAGGACCTTTGGGGGGTCTTGAAGCCTACACTAACTACCAATTCTTTCCCTACAGCAGCTCCGGTATAAACAGCACTGTCCCTCATCTAACTCACCAGGCATCTGAGGCGAGCCGCGGGAGGGGCCGACTTTTATATTAGGCGAACACCTGATCTCGCCAGCCACTCACAGCAGGGGGGTGGTATAGGGCTTAAACGTTGCAGGGGGAAGTTGTAATGCCTTCCCTGTCTTTCAATTGGCCAGAAAAGCGCGCTAACGTCTCAGGGAAGGAAGTGAAAGTAACCAGAACACCGCATGGTGTTCGTTACGAATAACGAACATCCCGAACACCCTAATATTCGCACGAATATCAAGCTCGGACGAACGCGTTCGCTCATCTCTAGTAATGAACTAAATACAGAGCTCTTTACAACGACGTGATCCCATGGACTTTATGCACTAATCTATGCATGTGAAAAAATTTACAGTATGCCTGTTTTGGTTCATATCCCGGACCCAAATCCGATTAAATAAGTGATTTTAATCTGTGATATTGGCCAAAATAGGACATACTTTGATATTTTTCACAGAAGTGGATGGTGCGTTAAAAAATGCTCATCTGAATACCCCAATTCAAATCAATGGGATTTATGCTGTCTATTTTATGTCCATAAACAATATGGATATAAAATGGACAGAATATACACCTGTGTGAATATGCCCAGCGGCTGATCACTAATAGGCTAGTCATTAGGACCTATGAGAAAGTGGTATTGTTTTACAATGATTTTCCTTTTTGACCGTAAACGTTGTTAAACAAGTCAAGCACAATAATTAGTATATGTGTATAGTGAATCCCATCCCATGAAAAAGTAGAGACCTATGGAAAGCTAGTGAACTGAACTTGACTGCCAACGTCTTCACACAAGTCACCAGTACTTACTTACAGGGAACTCTATGCCTTGTGAGCCTCCAACAATGTATCACAGCTTACTTCAAAAACCTCTGCACTTCCAGGACCATGTGACCGCGACTACAGTTGGGCAACCCATGCACTTTTGAAAATAAAAATGAATTAGTAAGGGCAGCTTCAGACAAGCTTATGTGCAAATACACTCGCCTCAGCGCACCGAATTTGTGCAGTGAACGAGGTTGACTTACATGCTTGTTTGCGCATAATCCTGTACATTTTTTGCGCATGCAGGGCACGTTCATATGCATGTGTGACATCCTCCCAACCTGATTTAACCCTTTTCAATCCAATTTGTATTCTGGTTTTGCTAGGGGGGCTTACTATTTTTCTGTGTAATCTGCTGGCTAAAGCCAGTACTGCATGAGGTGACACGTTGGATAGGCTCTGACAGCAGAGAGGCTGGCAATATACAGTAAGAGAACCCCGACGGACGTCTTCCAACATCAGAGCTGTACAGCCTTAAATCATAATGTCTTTAGACATCAGACAGTAGATTGGAGAGGGTTAAAAGGCTTTTTAGCCTAATGAGGTCCAAATGTGTTCTTTTCTCCGCGGTTTTGTTCAGCATCTCGTTGCATATTGCGTGCATTTATACCTCTTCCATAGGCTTCTATGGGGCGCTTTGATGCGCAAATACACAGGAAGATAGAGCAAGTCCTACTTTTGTTGAGAAATGCGTGAGAGAAAAGGGAATGTGAACGAATCCATTGAAATCAATGGGTTCTATTCTCTGTCTTTTGCACAAGTAAGTCTGTGTGAAGCCGCCCTTACTTTTTATTTTACATTTTATCATAACTGCTTTCAAATTTTTATCATCAGATAACCCCTTTAAATCAATACAAGGTAATATGCGAGAGCTGCAGAGGAAGCAGAACAAAGTAGCAATCCAGTTGGTTTTTTTTTACTCAACAGGTTTCCGTCAATGAATGGTCTGTCAGATGCTTTATTGCCACTACTTGCCTTTAACATCCTCAATCTGAACAGAGTTTGATGTACCAGCAAATGCATTTGACATCTAACTCCTAAATTGTTACTTTGTTTTTTTACCGTGTTCCAAAAATTGTGGCGAAAACCTAGAGCACTTCACATGCCTTTAGTTTAACAATACATTCCTTGATATGCTTTACCATTTAGATGATAGGTTAATGGATCACTAAACTGCACTGCATGTACCTCAGATAAGTGGTTAGCCATAAAAGTATATCTAAAAGAACAGTCAGCAATGGATAAAACATATCATTTAATTCTGCCTGGGCAGACCTCCATTTCTCAACGGAAAATGGAAAAATGAAGAGCAAACATAACAATAGTGCAGCTGGAATTGGGGAAATAATAAGCAAAATGAATAAACACGTAAACATTGGGTTGGAATACAAAAGAAGAAAGTTAGAATTTGTAAAAAAAAAAACATTGCGCTGGAAACAAATGTCAATGGCAATTGGAAAATCGAGTTGAAAAAGGTGTTGAGATGAAAAAGAAATAAATGACAGCCCAGCAAATGTCTCTGTCAAGAAAGCAGTGGCGACAGCTGTTCTCTTTGAGATGCCCGTGGCAATCACAGCAAAAATGCAAACAGGTGGCAAATGATGTAGAACTGGCAGAAAAGTAGTAGAGGTTAAAGTGCTTGAGCTTAGATGAAGGATGTGGAATAGGTTATGACTCTGGTGCAAGATTAATATTCCATAATGGCATTACTCCTATTTATACATTACCATGCTGTCTCTAAGGTAACTCGGGAAGCTGTCATAACTCTCATGCTAGACATCTGTTTTCACTTCAGGGGTGAATCTGCAGTTATTTGTCTGAGCGGTTGAGCACCTCTCCTCGATGGAATGAATAGACGGATATTTTACCAGCACACTTTAATGACGCTGACAAGGAGAATAGCCTATTTATTTTTTCCAAAGGTAACAGCACATATGTCTTCAATGGCTGTTTATTTTGCTGATACAGTAGAAAAGGAATTACGTGTCATGAAAGAGCTTTATAACAGCGTTTTGGATTTTTTTAGACTAAATACACAGTAAACACGTTTAGATAAATAATTAATATTCTTTCTTGTGGTTAGGTTGAAGTATATGAAGCATAAGGTGTTAAAAGTTTGTGCTACAGAGATATAGGAGATGCCTGGTGCCTCGATATATTATTTTCAGGGTTGCAATGTGTGGCACTATTTTTTGGGGTGGGGGTAGTTATAGTTAGAATATTATTTTTATTGAAGCACAATATTTGGGAGCATAGTGGCACAGTAGTGCATTTGGATCTGTGTTATTTCACGGATAGCATATGGACTCATCAGGGGCGTAAGTAAAGGCTCAGGGGCCCTGATGGAAAAGGTGAGCTGGGCCCCCCCCTCTATCTGTATCTGTACCCGTACCCATACCTAAACCATGCTGCACATAGACATAACTTGAAGCTTCTGGGCCCCAATGCAAAACCTGTAACAGGGCTCCCAACTATAATGCTTTATTCATAGTACTGGGCTCCCTATATGGAGAAGAGAGGCCTCATGGGCCCCCTAAGGCTCCTGGGCCGGGGTGCAACCGCATTCCCTGCACCCTCTATAGTTACGCCCCTGGGACCCATTATAGCCTATGGGCTATGCACACTGCCGGTTTTTCACTCATTACAAGTCCTATCCTTGGCCATATCACAGACAAAAATTAGGACATTCAAATGCAAGTGAATGTGATGGCCATTTATATATAATAGACAGCACATGGGCAGTTTGTGTGATGTCTGATGCGAGTTGCACCCGAGCCTCTCAGGTGGAACTCAGACACACAGCAAGTGTGTCAGGGGCTTTACAGCAATAGAGGCAGATAAAGCAATAACAAGCACAGAATTGGGGGTAACTGGGATGGAGAGTATGTGTAGACTTGGAAAAGGGTGGTGGAATGCTGCAAAAGGATGAGACCAAAAATGTCTGTGTTGTAAACTTTGCAGAGAAAAGTCAAGCCTGGTAGAAGTCATCATGGTAGAATGGCCCAAATGGAAAAGATGGGAATAATGAATAAACTCCAGTGCGAGAGGATATCACCTGTGAGTTTCTGGACTTTACTGTACTGTAATCACTTATATAGTCTGTAGCACGCATGTGTAGAACTAGTATCCACCACTATATGGTCACTGTATCGTGGTAATATTGGTCTTTGTAAACCACTCTGATTAGAATACATATCTTAAGCTGCAGTTGTAAACATGCATTACGTGTGTTTGGGGGCCACTGAGGATGTTTCACCCCCTCTGTGCTGAACCTCTAGCCTATGTCTCTGATAAACACCATACTATGAGCACAGAGTGTGTACTGCGTCTGTAACATAGGACTGTGGTGCCACACAGGGTATGTTCACATGGCTTTGCTATATGTAGGAGCACAAGAAGATGAGGGAAAAAGCAGAATAAAAAAAAATGTTTTCCAAACTCCAGTCCTCACAACCTCCTTAAGAGGTCATGATGTGAGAATGTCCTATTGAGAGCACAGCTGTGGTAATGTCTGGGACACTGGCAATAACTACATCACCTGTGCAATACTGAGGACATCCTGAAAACATCACCTGTTGGGTCATGAGGCCGTGAAAACGTGAGCTTTAGAAACCCTAATATAGATTTGGCAGAGCTGAATTTTTTATTTAAGGCTTTGTGGTTAGATTTTTTAATATATTATGATAACTCCTGATCTCATGATGAGTTCTGTAAAATCACAAATTTACTTTAACTACATTTTTCAACCCTAAGGGTGGTTTCGGGTGAGATGTCTATCACTTCTGTGCTTTCACACAGGAGTGATAGTCGTTCAGTGAATGAAGGTGGAGTGGGCCGGAGATCTCTTCTGTCTCCATCCACTGCAAACACTTCAAAGATGAACAGCTGTCTGTTTACACTGAGCGAGAAGTTGCTCACTAGTTGTTCCATTTCAGCGAGCTGAAGCAGAACGACTAGTGACTACTGAGGGACTTTGTACTCAATACCCTGTGTTTACACAGGCCAATAGTTGCCCATAATCACTTGTGTGAGCGATTATTTGGATGACTATCAGTTCATGTTAAAGAAGCCCTTACTCTGCTACATATTTATCAAATATATCCCAGTGAATGATATTAAGGCTGTCTTTTATTTGTAGCTGTCTATATTAGTAGGTGGTCCTTTGTTTTCTCACTAAAGACATCGTCAGGTATCCTCTGGCACTTCCATTTATCACTCCTCTGCACATTTGTGTAGGTTATTTATTTTCCTTGTACTAGCTGGTACGAGATCCTTGATAAAAGTTTACAAAGACAGACAAAGGTATTTATCTGTTCAGAAGGAAATAGATCTACTAAATTGTATAACAGAAACTGGCAGTTATCCTAAAAGCAATTTTATGCCCAAGAAAAAAGGCCAATGAGTCCATTCTAAAGGGTAAGCTCTAAAATCCATTAAGTATATGATAAAGGTAATAGTTGCTTAGTGTGAAGGTAATAAAGGGATGATTTCTCAGACAGTACAACCTCATACATATTGAAATCCTCCTTATTAATAGACATATCTAATAGCATCCTTACATAATTTAAGAGAGTAACAGCCGCATATACTAAAGAACACTGATATCTTGGAAATGCTTATTGAAAATTTAAGTGGGTGCCCATATTACTGAGCCTAAAAGAATATATGAGATATTTTGAGATTATGAGCGAGCACCAAAATGCTCGAGAGCTCGTTACTCGAGTCGAACTTTCAGTGATGCTCGAGAGTTCGTTTCGAGTAACGAACCCCATTGAAGTCAATGGGCGACTCGAGCATTTTTGTATATGACTGGTGCTCCGCTAAGGTTTTCATTTGTGAAAATCTTAGCAAATCACCAAAGTCATGTAAAAAGCACAGAAATGGATAGGGCAGGCGAGGAGCAACATGCAGGGCTGCATTTCGGGCTCCGAGGTCTCACTATTAAGCCACAATAGTGGCAAGAGTGAGACCCCCCCCCCGCACTGCCAGTATAAAGATCGTTCTCCTCTGCCACAGCTGTAACAGCTGTGGCAGAGAAGAACGATGTTAGCCCATTGAATTCAATGGAGCCGGCAATACAGCTGGCTCCATTGAAAGCAATGGGCTGCCGGCGAGCGCAGGATGAATTTTCGGGAAGGGCTTAAAAATATAAGCCCTTACCTGAAAAAGAAAGATTTTAGTGTAAAAAAGAATAAAAATGCAGGCATTCTCTTCAATGGAGCCGCTGCAGCTGCCGGCGACTCCATTAAAGACAATGGTCCGCTGGCACACCTGAATTCTTTTTCAGGGAAGGGCTTTACATATAAGCCATTCCCTGGAAATGAATTAAAAGTGATTTAAAAAACAAAAAAATTAGATACTCACCTCCCTTCAGCTGCCGGGGCACAGCCGCGTCTTCTCCTGCTGTCCCCTGCACTGTGGTGCTGAACTGCTGTCATTCAGCTGAGAGCTGCGCTGAGCCAATCAGAGGCAGCATTCACTCACCCATTCATGAATTCATGAATGGGTGTGAGTGAGATCTGCCTCTGATTGGTGAGGCTGTGACCAATCAGAGGCAGCTCATTCAGCAGGCGGGGATTTTAAATCCCCGGCTGCTGAATACTACAGAGAGCAATTCAGGAGAACTGCCAGCTGGCCGCAGCTGAACTCCGTCTGCGGGGACAAGGTGAGTATATATATATTTTTTTATTTTTACACATTTTAGGATGCTTTTCAGGTTAGGGCTTATATATTTAAGCCCTTCACGAAAATTCATTGTGCGATCGCTGGCAGCCCATTGCTTTCAATGGAGCCGGCTGTATTGCAGGCTCCATTGAATTCAATGGGCTAACATCGTTCTGCCGGGACAAGATGAGTATATATTTTTTTTACACATTTTAGGATGATTTTCAGGTAAGGGCTTATATTTTTAAGCCCTTCCTGAAAATTTATCCTGAGATCGCCGGCAGCCCATTGCTTTCAATGGAGCCGGCTGTATTGCCGGCTCCATTGAATTCAATGGTCAGTGCTCGTTTAATCGAGACGAGCACCGCGTGGTGCTCGTCTCGAGTAACGAGCATCTCGAGCACCCTAATACTCGAACGAGCATCAAGCTCGGACGAGTATGCTCGCTCATCTCTAATTATGACATTTTTCTGTCCTTAATTAGTAGGTTTAATACAGTGCTACAAGTACAATCGCATTTCATTATTTTGCAATTATTATTTGTTTTTATAATTTAAACATTTTATATAAGGGAAGGCATAGATGAAAAAGCAAAGGGATATGGTGTGAGGGAATGGTAGCTATCATGGTCAGCATAAAAGCTGGTCCAAATGTATCATTATTGATTAATGATTTAAAGGGCATCTGTCGTGTACTTTTTGCTGCCCTCACTGCTGGCAGCTTAAAGTAGTGACAGACACACTGATTTTAGTAATCTGTCACTAATGGGGTAAAGTGCAGTAGTTTTTAAGAACTTGGAGCTTGATTCTGTATGTTTCTGCACCTCTCAGTAAGAGAGGAGTCCAACTTATTCAGGAAGTGCTGCTAGCCCCGCCCATCCACCCTGACTGACACTACTCTAGCTATTACACTACATACTGAGGAAACAGCCAATCACAGAGGGTGGGTGGGGCTACTAGGTCCTCATGAATCAGCTGGACTCATCTCTTGCTCGGGCTTCGGGAAGATATTTAAGGGTAGCTTTACACTGAGTAACTATTGTCCAATTAATTAACGAGAAAAATTGTTAAAGAGTATGAATGATAGTTGGTTGAAAGCTTCTACACCGAGGGAGAATAGTTCGTTATTAGTTCTATGTGAAGTAGTTGAAGAGAGAAAGAGGGGAGATTGATTCTACAGGCAAATTGTTTGGAAGTTGTTCACATATAAATGACCATGCCTTTACACCAGGTGAGTTCTCATCTATTAATGACTATTTTATAAGTGAGCTGAAAAGAAACGATGAGCGAGTTATCACTTGTCACTCAATTGGTAGCCATGTTTGCATCGGACAATTGTTGTTTGCAAGCACTTGTTTGAGCAAGTATTGGGCTGATACCCTGTTTCCCTGAAAATAAGACATACCCTGAAAATAAGACATAGCATGATTTTCCAGAATTTTTGAGGATGCAAAATGATTTTTCAGGCTTTTTGAGGATGCTTGAAATATAAGCCCTACTCCAAAATTAAGCCTTGCTAACAGTTAATTAAAAAAATCAATTTAAATAGTGTCCAGGCAGCTATACATGTAAAAAAGTTAAACATTTTAGAACAAAAATTAATATAAGACACTGTCTTATTTTCGGGGAAACACGGGTAGTTGTCCTGTGCAAAGGTACCTTAAGTATCTAGAGATTAGTAGGGGACAGGATTAGGGAGTGCGAGCTGGCTCTTAAGAAAGGGCCCTGGAACACACATGAGCCTTACAGGCAGAGACCTGTGAGCGAGAAGGAGCAAAGGAGTGTTGTGCAGCAGTTGGCAGTGTCTGACTGCAACCTCAGGGCTCGTTCAGATGAATATAGTAGTTGGGCTGCTAGCAGTGCAAAAAGATTGTAGATATACAGCTGTTAAAGATCACGTGAATGCGCTGCTTCCAGCTACTTAAAGTAGCCCGTTCACATGATCCTATAAGGGTGCTACATGCTTTCCCATAGCAGCCTATGGAAAGCACGCAGCAAAGGTAGGACAGGTCCTATATTTTGTGCGCACCACGGAGCTACATTCGACTTGCATATACACTACCGTTCAAAAGTTTGGGATCACATTGAAATGTCCTTATTTTTGAAGGAAAAGCATTGTACTTTTCAATGAAGATAACTTTAAACTAGTCCTAACTTTAAACAAATGCACTCTATACATTGCTAATGTGGTAAATGACTATTCTAGCTGCAAATGCCTGTTTTTTTGTGCAATATCTACAAAGGTGAATAGAGGCCCATTTCCAGCAACTATCACTCCAGTGTTCTAATGGTACAATGTGTTTGCTCATTGGCTCAGAAGGCTAATTGATGATTAGAAAACCCTTGTGCAATCATGTTCACACATCTGAAAACAGTCTAGCTCGTTACAGAAGCTACAAAACTGACCTTCCTGTGAGCAGATTGAGTTTCTGGAGCATCACATTTGTGGGGTCAATTAAACGCTCAAAATGGCCAGAAAAAGAGAACTTTCATCTGAAACTCGACAGTCTATTCTTGTTCTTAGAAATGAAGGCTATTCCATGCGAGAAATTGCTAAGAAATTGAAGATTTCCTACAACGGTGTGTACTACTCCCTTCAGAGGACAGCACAAACAGGCTCTAACCAGAGTAGAAAAAGAAGTGGGAGGCCGCGTTGCACAACTAAGCAAGAAGATAAGCACATTAGAGTCTCTAGTTTGAGAAACAGACGCCTCACAGGTACCCAACTGGCATCTTCATTAAATAGTACCCGCAAAACACCAGTGTCAACATCTACAGTGAAGAGGCGGCTGCGGGATTTTGGGCTTCAGGGCAGAGTGGCAAAGAAAAAGCCATATCTGAGACTGGCCAATAAAAGAAAAAGATTAAGATGGGCAAAAAAACACAGACATTGGACAGAGGAAGACTGGAAAAAAGTGTTGTGGACGGATGAATCCAAGTTTGAGGTGTTTGGATCACAAAGAAGAACGTTTGTGAGACGCAGAACAAATGAAAAGATGCTGGAAGAATGCCTGACGCCATCTGTTAAGCATGGTGGAGGTAATGTGATGGTCTGGGGTTGTTTTGGTGCTGGTAAGGTGGAAGATTTGTACAGGGTAAAAGGGATTCTGAATAAGGAAGGCTATCACTCCATTTTGCAACGCCATGCCATACCCAGTGGACAGCGCTTGATTGGAACCAATTTCATCCTACAACAGGACAATGACCCTAAACACACCTCCAAATTGTCCTGTTGTAGGCCAAACCTATGTGTGTTGTAATTCTACAGCATTTACTATCTTTTAAAGTCTTTTTTTTGTTTTTGGTACCCTGCAATTTGTAGAGACATATGACAGGGGGAGCAAAGTAACACATGGCTACAGGTCAAACTATACAGGTTTGACACAGATATTTAGCAAAACTTTGCTGCTTTAATTAAGATACAGTATATTAATGTAAAACAAATACCTTGGTTGTAAAAGTGATGATTACAAGGCCCCCTTCTTCACCCATTGGCAACCTATGATCTGATCACGGGGTGCCGATAGTGGCCTTGGCAGCTGAAGGACAAATCGAGACCTCTGGGTCTACCATGTACGATGGCATTAGACCTATTCAGAGGTAGGGTCTAAGGTCATCTTCACACATGCAGGATCGGCTGCGGAATTTCTGCTTGCAGAGTTGTTGTGGAGATTCCACAGTGTTTACAGTGCAAGGCAAGAGAATGAGATTCAACAAATCTCCTTCATACGTAGCAGAATTTTTTTGCTGCGGAAATGCCAAAAATTTGAAAAACGCTGCAGATTACAAATCTGCAACATTTCTTTTGTCACATCCACTGCACACATGAAAGCACTGCAGCTGAGTAAGGACGCAAGATGGTGTCCTAGTAAATCCGCAAACATACTCACATAGTATTTGCCAGAACAAATTATACCACTCCAGGCAAAGATAGAGGGAAACCTGTCCCTTGCTAATCACGGAAAATGGGGTACCCCTGCCTAAAAGCAGAGTATGCCCCCTGATGCCCCACTGTCTTTATCTAGGACCTGGCTATCCCTGATTAGGAACCCGAAGAGATGCACCAAACACAGGACACATAACTGTTCTCACCTATACACAGGACAGGACAGTTCATACATCACATCTCTGGCCACCTGCACAGACCCAATGAACACGGTGCTGTTCACACTAATACACCAGGTAATGTATACCACACAGAATAGGACTGCTCATACAGCACATGTCTGGCCATCTGCACAGACCCAACAGAACATGTCACTGCTCACACCAACACACCAGGTAATATGTAGCATACAGAACCGGAACCCCATTCAGAACTCACTTGCATACACCTAATAAACCATAGCTTGTTCAAATGTCCTTACTCCAAGGGGAAAGAGAGTCAGCCATCATGCTGACATAAAGGGAATAGTTTCAGGAATCACCTATCTGACCATATGTGACATCAGACGTTTGGAGGCCGCACGTGTAAAAGGAGAAGGGAGAGGGGGTCCGCATAAGATATAGACAAGAACAACAGGGTAGGAGAGACAAACACATCAGAATAATATGCAGAACACCCAGCACAAAAAAAATTTTGATGTGTAAATCCCTACCAAAAACATAAATATGAAAATCCCAATTTTTCCAATAAAACTCCATTTACTATTGTAATAACACTGATTTAAAAACCCTAGAAATTTGGTGTTACTAATGTACATAAAATTATTATTCTATTTATCCATATGCTGAATACTGTTAAAAATGCCAGAATTGCTGTTGTTGATTTTGCTTCACAAAAAATGTGATAAAAAGTAATCAAAAAGTCACATACACCCCAAAATAGTACTAATGAAAACATAATTTCATCCAACAAAAAGCAAGTCTTCATACAGCATCTTAGATGAAAAAATATAAAAGTTATAACTCACTGAATATGGCTATACAAAAAAAAATTCTATGGAAAATGCTTTTATTGTGCAAAAGTAGTAAAATCTAAAAAAGAACTATGTTTATAAATGTCAGCTTCTTTGGAAATGGGAATTGTGCACCAATTCCATTGGTGGAGGGACCAAACATTGATGGGTCCCCTCTCTCCATGGGCCCCATAGCAGCCATATGATCTTCGTCTATAGTACATATGCCCATGCTCCAAGAATATGGTGACACAAAATAAAACTAAAAAGTTTTCGGCCAAAGGTAGTAATACCTGTGAATTAGGTATAATGGTGCATTCAGATGAGCGTATTTATGTGCGTACATACATGTGTTCACATGTTTGTGTTTTACAGGTTTGCAAACGCACGTACCTGCAAAACATAGAACATACGTGCACCATGTGGTGTGTGTCAATATTCCCCGCGGAATTCATTGAATGGCTGAGTGCTGTGACCAATCACAGGCAGTGCTCAGCTCAAAATGCAGAAAAGTGTATCAGTAGCACCAAATACTACCCCACACTGGGTCAGGCCAGCACATGCAGGAGCCAGAAAAGTAGTTCAAACCAGAAAACTCCAATGTAAATCCATAAGAAGAAAATGAGACTGGCAGCATGCAGGGATGCAGTAACAAAAGGGTTACTTTCATGCAAATCAAGCATAGCTTGATGAAGGCCATCTGGCTGAAACTTTGCTGCTCTGTTAGTGATGGGGCAATAAACCCTTTTGTTACTGCATCCCTGCATGCTGCCAGGCTCATTTTCTTCAGGCAGTGCTCGGCTGTCATTCAATGAATGGCTGCTTGCTGCCTGTGATTGGCTGAGCTCTCAGCCAATTAGACACTGCCCTTTCAGCAGGCTGGGATCTTAAATCCCCGCCTGCTGAAAGGACTTCATTACAGTGACGGGACCCAAGTGGCTAGACATGCCTGAGCCCTGGCAGAGAGGTGAGTATATATATATTTTTTACACCGGATAGGAATAATTTTTCAGAGAAGGGCTTATATTTAAAGCCCTTCCCTGAAAATCACTGCAGGGGTTGCCAGCAGATCATTGCTTTCAACCGTGGCCCTATTGAAAGCAATGCTGCATGGACCTGCATTCATGCGTGTTTGTGCATGTACTTAGGTGTGCCGGTTTTGTGCGCACCTATGCATGCACCAGCACACGCTCGTGTGAATGCATCCTTACTTTAACTGTATCAGGTCTGTATTATTGCAGGAATACCAAATTTATTTAACAGCGTACCAAAATAAGAAAATGTCAGAGTTTTTTGTACAGCTCTGCGTCTAAAAAATGCAATAAACAGCAATACAAAGATTGTCTGCAACCCCAAATGGTACCAATGAGAACGTCAACGTATCCTTTAAAAAGCAAGCTGTTTATACGTTACTGTGGTAACAGCTTGGTGTGCGCCTTATAAGCAAGCGCTATGACGTTGGGTCATATTGAAGGCTTGAATAAGTGTTGGAACACGCAAAACAGCTGTTGAGATTATTATCTCTTCACGTCTCTAGTTTTTTATGCGGTGAGTGTCGCTCATTTTTTGTCTAAGCTTGGATGAAGTTTAATGTTTTCTAAAGAGCTGGGCACCGTTGTTGCTACAAGTACGATCTGTTCTCATAGAACTATGTCGGTATATCAAGCGGTGCCAATTTATGTGCTAACTCTTGGATTTTGGAATATTACCTTTGTGTCTAAGCACGCTCCTGAAATTATACATGATGAGAATGGAGGAAAATATAGAATCCTCAAGTGAGATCACTGCAGCAGGTTTAAATGTGGGATGACAAAAAGTAGGACAATTCTTTGCACAGTCCATTTGCAAGATGAGTTACTAACTCTAAGCACTAAAAGCCTGGAATTTAAAATTCAGTCTGAGAAAGAAGTCAAGTTGTTCTGGACTAGTTACTCCTTAAATTTCTGTAAAAGTTACAGAAAGTAACCTTAGGGGGTTAAGATCTCTTAAAGAGGCCGCTCAGTTTCAAGACATTGATGTGTTTATGAATGAATGGAAAAAAGTGTACCTGGAACACTCTTCGGACCTAATACAGTTAGTCTTGAAGCAAAATGAACAGGAGTATGCTTCTGGGGTTGCTGAATTGGGTAAAGCAAAAACAGAACTGCAGTCTAGATTGTCTGAGAACCAATTTTCTAATTGTTTTGAAGAATTTAGAGAAATGACTGATTTCCATACAAGTTAATGTTAGAGAACGGAAAAAGGAATACATTTCTCAGAGACAAACAAGATTTTGAGACTGGAGGTGTTTTTCATTGGAGTAATAAAAAGGCTAAAAGGAAGTCTATAGAGGTTGTGGAAGAAAAAACAAGGACTATTGGATGTCTCATTAGGATTCAAGTGCAGTCCACGTAATTAGAATGACTGGCAGCAATCCAAGGTATGGAAAAATACAAATGTGTTTATTTACCCCATAACAAACAAGCAACGTTTCGGTCAACAGACCTCAAGCTTGAGGAAGGTCTGTTGACCGAAACGTTGCTTGTTTGTTATGGGGTAAATAAACACATTTGTATTTTTCCATACCTTGGATTGCTGCCAGTCATTCTAATTACGTGGACTGCATTTTTTGAGCTTATCTGGTTTGGGCTCTGAGGCCTCCTTCCCACGAGCGTGACGGGCTCCGCAGCGTAATATTCCGCTGCGAAGCCCGTCACGGCGCCCCCCAGAGCCCCTATACTTACCTGCGGGAGATAGCGTGAAATCGCTTCCCCGCCCACCGCCGCCACGTCACCGCCCGTCACCGCCCACCGCCGCGCGTCACCGGCCGTGTCACGTGACGCGGCCGGCAGTGTCACGTGACGCGGCCGTGCGCGTCATATGGCGTCATATGACGCGCGGCGGTGGGCGGGAAAGCGTTTTTTCACGCTATCTCCCGCTGGTGACAGCGGGAGATAGCGTGAACGGACGGCTTCCATTGACTGCAATGGAAGCCGTCAGTGCGTACAGCCCGTCCTCACCCGCAGAAAATAGAGCATGCTGCGGGTGAGGACGGGAGAAATCGCGGTGCGTAATTCCGCGGTGGAATTACGCATCGTGAGCATTGTGCTATTAGGTTCAATAGAACCTAATAGCTGCGGGCAACGCAGCGGATTTTCGCCGCGAATTACGCGGCGGAAATCCGTTCGTGGGAAGGAGGCCTTATACTGGCGTTTGCACTTTTTACTTGCCTGGCTTTACTTGAAGGATTGCTGCAGTGCTGCTGGGAACTTCATTGTTTTTCCTTTTTATTAGGATTCAAGTGCATCAGAGGAAGTTAATGTGTCTACCTAGATGCATGTGAAAACACATGCCAGTGTTTTCACGGCCATCCAATATACGCTTCCATCTAAGCAGTTCCCCCCTTCCCTCCCTCTCACCAGCTCTCTGCCTCTCTCCTCCTCTCTGGCGTTTGCAATGGGAGGAGGCGGGATGGGGGCAAAGCTAAGCTTCGCTCTGTCCCGCCCACTCCCATTGCTTGCTATGGATAAGGGGCGGGGAGGGGACAGGAGCTTAGCGCCACCCCCATCCCACCCACTTCCATTGCAAACCGCTTGGAGGGGAGGAGAGAGGCAGAGAGTCGGTGAGGGGGAGGAAAGGGGGGAACTGCTTAGATGGAAGCATATCGGCCAGCCATGAAAACCCCAGTCAATATACGCTTATGTAAATAAACGCTTAGGATGTGAATATCAATTTTCCTTGGGTTGTTAGCAGACATTATTAATTTGACACACATTAAATTAAATGATGACTGCCTCAGGGTTCTTTCTAGAGAACTTAATTTTCATCTTCCGGAGGACCTTGATATTGCTGATTTTAAGATATAGACAATATTCAACACAATAGACACATTAAATCTGCTGAAGTATTTTGCACAGACAGGTACTAGAGAGGATGCTGTTGTGTGAGATGGGGGGAGATACCATCTTTTCCTGGTGCCTTTGGTCTTCTTGCAAAAAATGTCTTTAGTGAGACTGCTAAAAATGTATTGAAATTACTATGTGGTTTTGATGACAATTAGAGATGAGCGAACGTGTTCTTCCGAGCTTGATATTCGTGCGAATATTAGGGTGTTCGGGATGTTCGTTATTCGTAACGAACACCATGCGGTGTTCTGGTTACTTTCACTTCCTTCCCTGAGACGTTAGCGCACTTTTCTGGCCAATTGAAAGACAGGGAAGGCATTACAACTTCCCCCTGTGACATTCAAGCCCTATACCACCCCCCTGCTGTGAGTGGCTGGGAAGATCAGGTGTCACCTGAACATAAAAGTCGGCCCCTCCCGCGGTTCGCCTCAGATGCCGTGTGAGTTAGATGAGGGACAGTGCTGTTTGTACCGGAGCTGCTGTAGGGAAAGAATTGGTAGTTAGTGTAGGCTTCAAGACCCCCCAAAGGTCCTTATTAGGGCCACTGATAGCTGTGTGTTGGCTGCTGTTAGCAGTGGCAATTTTTTTTTTTCTCAAAATCGGCTCTGCAGAGCGTTGCACCTGGCATTAGGGACAGAAGTGCTGCATAGGCAGGGAGAGTGTTAGGAGTGAGTGTAGCCCTCAAGAACCTCAACGGTCCTTTCTAGGGCCATATTTAACCGTGTGCAGTACTGTCCAGGCTGCTGTTAGCTGTGCTGCATTTTTTTTTGCTTCTCAAAATCGCCTCTGCAGACCATTGCACCCTCCATTGATACTGCAGGGAAAGAATTGTATAGGCAGGGCCACAACACAGTTATTATTCATTGAATATACGCAGTGCTGCCTTTTGGTGCAAAAAAACGGAAAATAATTCTATTTGTCCTGCCTCTGTCCGTCCTAACGCCGGTGGACACGTGTCGGCTGCGTGTGCAACCTGTAAAAATCAGACGCACCCAGCTACGTTTTACTCCTGGCTTTGCCATTTGCTTTCCTTAATTGGGAAAAAAAATACCTGCTCTGCCACAGTTAATAACTCCGCTACCCTCACGTTCTGTGACACATTAGCAGGAAAACAGCACAGTTATTAAACTTCTCATGTTCATAGAATATACGCAGTGCTGCCTTTTGGTGCAAAAAAACGGAAAATAATTCTATTTGTCCTGCCTCTGTCCGTCCTAACGCCGGTGGACACGTGTCGGCTGCGTGTGCAACCTGTAAAAATCAGACGCACCCAGCTACGTTTTACTCCTGGCTTTGCCATTTGCTTTCCTTAATTGGGAAAAAAAATACCTGCTCTGCCACAGTTAATAACTCTGCTACCCTCACGTTCTGTGACACATTAGCAGGAAAACAGCACAGTTATTAAACTTCTCATGTTCATAGAATATACGCAGTGCTGCCTTTTGGTGCAAAAAAACGGAAAATAATTCTATTTGTCCTGCCTCTGTCCGTCCTAACGCCGGTGGACACGTGTCGGCTGCGTGTGCAACCTGTAAAAATCAGACGCACCCAGCTACGTTTTACTCCTGGCTTCGCCATTTGCTTTCCTTAATTGGGAAAAAAAATACCTGCTCTGCCACAGTTAATAACTCTGCTACCCTCACGTTCTGTGACACATTAGCAGGAAAACAGCACAGTTATTAAACTTAGATTATTCATTCACTAGAGGCAGTGGGGCCTTTCGTTTTCAAAAAAGGGAAAAAATTATATTTGGCCTGCAGTCTTGCGCCAATTTATTAGCTGCCTGTGAAATCAAATCACTGGTAATACAGCATGCTGAGGGGTAGGGGTAGGCCTAGAGGACGTGGACGCGGCCGAGGACGCGGAGGGCCAAGTCAGGGTGTGGGCACAGGCCAAGCTCCTGATCCAGGTGTGTCGCAGCCGACTGCTGCGCGATTAGGAGAGAGGCACGTTTCTGGTGTCCCCACATTCATCGCCCAATTAATGGGTCCACGCGGGAGACGGTTATTAGAAAATGAGCAGTGTGAGCAGGTCCTGTCCTGGATGGCAGAAAGTGCTTCGAGCAACCTATCGTCTACCCGCAGTTCTGCGCCGTCCACTGCTGCCAATCCGAATCCTCTGTCTGCTGCTCCTCCTTCCTCCCAGCCTCCTCACTCCACTACAATAACACCTGCTCAGGAGCGGGAACACTCCCAGGAACTGTTCTCGGGCCCCTGCTTAGATTGGGCAGCAGCGGTTCCTCTCCCACCAGAGGAGTTTATCGTCACTGATGCCCAACCATTCGAAAGTTCCTGGGGTCCGGGGGAAGAGGCTGGGGACTTCCGCCAACTGTCTCAACAACTTTCTGTGGGTGAGGAGGACGATGACGATCAGACACAGTTGTCTTGCAGTGAGGTAGTAGTAAGGGCAGTAAGTCCGAGGGAGCAGCGCACAGAGGATTCGGAGGAAGAGCAGCAGGACGATGAGGTGACTGACCCCACCTGGTGTGCAACGCTTACTCAGGAGGACAGGTCTTCAGAGGGGGAGTCAAGGGCATCAGCAGGGCAGGTTGCAAGAGGCAGTGCGGTGGCCAGGGGTAGAGGCAGGGCCAGACCGAATAATCCACCAAGTGTTTCCCAAAGCGCCCCCTCGCGCCATGCCACCCTGCAGAGGCCGAGGTGCTCTAAGGTCTGGCAGTTTTTCACAGAGACGCCTGACGACCGACGAACAGTGGTGTGCAACCTTTGTCGCGCAAAGCTCAGCCGGGAAGCCAACACCAACAGCCTCACCACCACCACCATGCGCAGACATATGATGGCCAAGCACCCCGCAAGGTGGGACGAAGGCCGTTCAGCGCCTCCGGTTTGCACCCCTGCCTCTCCCCCTGTGCCCCAACCTGCCACTGAGATGCAACCCCCCTCTCAGGACACAGGCACTACCGTCTCCTGGCCTGCACCCACACCCTCACCTCCGCTGTCCTCGGCCCCATCCAGCAGTGTAGTTCAGCGCACCGTCCAGCCGTCGCTTGCGCAACTGTTGGAGCGCAAGCGCAAGTACGCCGCCACGCACCCGCACGCTCAAACGTTAACCGTCCGCATAGCAAAATTCATCAGCCTTGAGATGCTGCCGTATAGGGTTGTGGAAACGGAGTCCTTCAAAAGTATCATGGAGGCGGCGGCCCCGCGCTACTCAGTTCCCAGTCGCCACTACTTTTCCCGATGTGCCATCCCAGCCCTGCACGACCACGTCTCCCGCAACATTGTACGCGCCCTCACCAACGCGGTTACTGCCACGGTCCACTTAACTACGGACACGTGGACAAGCACAGGCGGGCAGGGCCACTACATCTCCCTGACAGCACATTGGGTGAATTTAGTGGAGGCTGGGACAGAGTCAGAGCCTGGGACCGCTCATGTCCTACCCACCCCCAGAATTGCGGGCCCCAGCTCGGTGGTGGTATCTGCGGAGGTGTATGCTTCCTCCACTAAAGCACCCTCCTCCTCCTCCTCCTCCTCCTCTGTCTCGCAATCAAGATGTGTTAGCAGCAGCATGTCGCCAGCAGTCGGTGTCGCGCGGTGTGGCAGCACAGCGGTGGGCAAGCGTCAGCAGGCCGTGCTGAAACTACTCAGCTTAGGCGATAAGAGGCACACGGCCCACGAACTGCTGCAGGGTCTGACACAGCAGACCGACCGCTGGCTTGCGCCGCTGAGCCTCCAACCGGGCATGGTCGTGTGTGACAACGGCCGTAACCTGGTGGCGGCTCTGCAGCTCGGCAGCCTCACGCACGTGCCATGCCTGGCCCACGTCTTTAATTTGGTGGTTCAGCGCTTTCTGAAAAGCTACCCACGCTTGTCAGACCTGCTCGTAAAGGCGCGCCGGCTCTGCGCACATTTCTGCAAGTCCCACACGGACGCTGCCACCCTGCGCACCCTGCAACATCACTTTAAGCTGCCAGTGCACCGACTGCTGTGCGACGTGCCCACACGGTGGAACTCTACGCTCCACATGTTGGCCAGGCTCTATGAACCACGTAGAGCTATAGTCGAATACCAACTCCAACATGGGCGGCGCAGTGGGAGTCAGCCTCCTCAATTCCTTTCAGAAGAGTGGGCCTGGTTGGCAGACATCTGCCATGTCCTTGGTAATTTTGAGGAGTCTACCCAGGTGGTGAGCGGCGATGCTACAATCATTAGCGTCACCATTCCTCTGCTATGCATCTTGAGAAATTCCCTGCAAACCATAAAGGCAGCTGCTTTGCGCTCGGAAACGGGGGCGGGGGAAGACAGTATGCCGCTGGATAGTCAGGGCACCCTCCTGTCTATTTCTCAGCGCGTACAGGAGGAGGAGGAGCATGAGGAGGATGAGGAGGAGGGGGAAGAGACAGCTTGGGCCGCTGCTGACGGTACACCGGCTGATTGCCTGTCATCCTTTCAGCGTGTATGGCCTGAGGAGGAGGAGGAGGAGGAGGAGGATCCTGAAAGTGATCTTCCTAGTGAAGACAGCCATGTGTTGCGTACAGGTACCCTGGCACACATGGCTGACTTCATGTTAGGATGCCTTTCTCGTGACCCTCGCGTTGCACGCATTCTGGCCACGACGGATTACTGGGTGTACACACTGCTCGATCCACGGTATAAGGAGAACCTGCCCACTCTGATTCCCGAAGAGGAAAGGGGTTCGAGAGTGTTGCTATACCACAGGACCCTTGCGGACAAGCTGATGGTAAAATTCCCAGCCGACAGCGCTAGTGGCAGAAGGCGCAGTACCGAGGGCAAGGTAGCAGGGGATGTGCGTAGATCGAGCAGCATGTACATCCCAGGCAGTGCAACAGTCTTTAAGGGCCTGGCCAGCTTTATGGCTCCCCACCAAGACTGTGTCACCGCTCCCCAGTTACGGCTGAGTCGGCGGGAGCACTGTAAAAGGATGGTGAGGGAGTACGTAGCGGATCGCACGACCATCCTTGGTGACGCCTCTGCCCCCTACAACTACTGGGTGTCGAAGCTGGACACGTGGCCTGAACTAGCGCTGTATGCCCTGGAGGTGCTTGCTTGTACTGCGGCTAGCGTCTTGTCGGAGAGGGTGTTTAGTGCGGCTGGGGGAATCATCACAGATAAGCGTAGCCGCTTGTCAACCGACAGTGCCGACAGGCTAACACTCATCAAGATGAACAAAGGCTGGATTTCGCCAGACTTCTGTTCTCCACCAGCGGACAGCAGCGATACGTAAGCAATACGTAGGCTGCACCCGCGGATGGAAGCTACGTTCTCTCTCACCATCCAAAACGGGGACATTTCTGCTTCATCAATCTGTGTCTAATATTCCTCCTCCTCCTCCTGCTCCTCCTCCTGAAACCTCACGTAATCACGCTGAACGGGCAATTTTTCTTAGGGCCACAAGGCTCACTCAAATAATTTTTCTGAACAATTTTTATAAGTTTCAATGCGCTTAAAAGCGTTGGAACTTTAACTTGAACCAATTTTTCGTTACACTGGGCTGCCTCCAGGCCTAGTTACCACTTAAGCCACATTAACCAAAGCGATTAATGGGTTTCACCTGCCCTCTTGGCTGGCCATGGCCAATTTTTTTCAGGTACATTAGTACTGTTGATACAGCAACTTTTGTGGGCCCTCGCCTACAGTGTAATCAAATTAATTTTTAGCCCACCTGCATTACAGCTGACGTTACCTCAGCTGTGTTGGGCAATGCAATGGGATATTTTTGTGTACCGCCGGTGGGTTCCAGGGAGCCACCCATGCTGTAGGTGCACACGGAGTGTAACCTACATGTGTCCACTTGTAAAGAACCCCGGTCAGACTGGGGCATGCAGTGTGGGCCGAAGCCCACCTGCATTAAGCACGACATTACTACCTCAGCAGTGTTGGGCAATGCAATGGGATATCTTTATGTACCGCCGGTGGGTTCCAGGGAGCCACCCATGCTGTAGGTGCACACGGAGTTTTTAATACATCTGTACACTTCTAAAGAACCCCAGTCTGACTGGGGCATGCAGTGTGGGCCGAAGCCCACCTGTATTACGCACGACATTACTACCTCAGCTGTGTTGGGCAATGCAATGGGATATTTCTATGTACCGCCGGTGGCTTCCTGGCACCCACCCAGGCAGTGGGTCCACAGGGAGTTTAACCTACATGTGTCCACTTGTAAAGAACCCCGGTCAGACTGGGGCATGCAGTGTGGGCCGAAGCCCACCTGTATTACGTACGACATTACTACCTCAGCTGTGTTGGGCAATGCAATGGGATATTTCTATGTACCGCCGGTGGCTTCCTGGCACCCACCCATGCTGTGGGTCCACAGGGAATTATAAATGCATCTGTTTCTACTTATAAAGAAACCCAGTCTGACTGGGGCATGCAGTGTGGGCCGAAACCCACCTGCATTAACCCTTTCCAGTCCAACTTGTGACCTGTGAAGACATTAGGGTTTAAGGCTGTACAGCTCCGTTGTTGGTAGACGTCCGTCGGGGTTCTCTTACTGTATATTGCCAGCCTCTCTGCTGTCGGAGCCTATCCTACGTGTCAGCTCATGCAGTACTGGCTTTAGCCAGCATATAGCGCCGTTGTATAACGGCAGAAAAAGAGTAAGCCCCCTAGGAAAACCATATACAAATTGGATTGGAAAGGGTTAAGCACAACATTACTACCTCAGCTGTGTTGGGCAATGCAATGGGATATTTCTATGTACCGCCGGTGGCTTCCTGGCACCCACCCATGCTGTAGGTGCACACGGAGTTTTTACTACATCTGTACACTTATAAAGAACCCCAGTCAGACTGGGGCATGCAGTGTGGGCCGAAGCCCACCTGCATTAAGCACGACATTACTACCTCAGCTGTGTTGGGCAATGCAATGGGATATTTTTATGTACCGCCGGTGGGTTCCAGGGAGCCACCCATGCTGTGGGTCCACAGGGACTTCACAATAGGGAGTTGTACCTGCCTGTGTCTATGAATTAAAAAGCCCGGTCTGACTGGGGCATGCAGACACCTTGACAGAATGAATAGTGTGTGGCACATAGGTTCCCATTGCTATGCCCACGTGTGCAGCTCCTGATGGCGGTGGCACAGGATTCTATTTCTCATTGCTTCTGTACAGCATTGTGGGCTATCGCTCCGCCACTTTTAAAGAGGGTCGCTGTCTAGCCGTGCCAACCTCTGCAGTGTGTGCCTGCGGTCCCTCGTCATGGCAGACGCAATTCTAAATAGACATGAGCGTGGTGTGGCATGAGGGCAGCTGAAGGCTGCCCAGGGACACTTTGGTGTGCGCTGTGGGGGGGAGGGGGGGCGGTTGGGCAGCATGTAACCCAGGAGAAGTGTCAGTGGAGTGTCATGCAGGCAGTGATTGTGCTTTGTTGGAGGTAGTGTGGTGCTTAGCAAAGGTATGCCATGCTAATGAGGGCTTTTCAGAAGTAAAAGTTGTTGGGAGGGGTGGGGGCCCACTCTTGCCGGTATTGTGGCTTAATAGTGGGACCTGTGAACTTGAGATGCAGCCCAACATGTAGCCCCTCGCCTGCCCTATCCGTTGCTGTGTCGTTCCCATCACTTTCTTGAATTGCCCAGATTTTCACACATGAAAACCTTAGCGAGCATCGGCGAAATACAAAAATGCTCTGGTCGCCCATTGACTTCAATGGGGTTCGTTGTTCGAAACGAACCCTCGAACATCGCGGGAAGTTCGTTCCGAATAACGAACACCCGAACATTTTGGTGTTCGCTCATCTCTAATGACAATATATGTTTTGATAGTCTAGAGGAGGCTCACCTACCGTTTTTGGATGGGATCAGATCAAGTTTTACACCTCCCCTACAATTGGATGTTTGTCTGGAACTAATATGCAAATAAGGAAGATGGAACCTCTGCAGTGGTGGCAGCATTCCTTCAAATCAATGTCAGACCCTTTAAACGAGTCTTTAAAGCAATGATTGGAAATTGAAAACCAAGCCACAAGAACCATACACAGACAGCTGTTTTGGGCTTTTTGCCCCTTATCAATGTGCAGTAGGTTACTGGCTTGGCTAGTGAGACGCCTGTGACATGGGTCGGACGGGGTATCGTTTCTCCTTTAACCCCTTCCCGCTCCTGGACGTACCTGGTACGTCATGGTAGCGGGATACTTCCCGCAACATGACATACCTGGTACGTCATGTCATTAAAGTGTCGCCGCGGTGACAATCGCAGCGACACAGCAGTGATGTCTGCTGACATAGTCAGCAGACAAGTGCTGCGTCAGGGCTGGGGACTAGAGATGAGCGAACACCAAAATGTTCGGGTGTTCGTTATTCGGAACGAACTTCCCGCGATGTTCGAGGGTTCGTTTCGAACAACGAACCCCATTGAAGTCAATGGGCGACCAGAGCATTTTTGTATTTCGCCGATGCTCGCTAAGGTTTTCATGTGTGAAAATCTGGGCAATTCAAGAAAGTGATGGGAATGACACAGAAACGGATAGGGCAGGCGAGGGGCTACATGTTGGGCTGCATCTCAAGTTCACAGGTCCCACTATTAAGCCACAATACCGGCAAGAGTGGGCCCCCCCCCCCTCCCAACAACTTTTACTTCTGAAAAGCCCTCATTAGCATGGCATACCTTTGCTAAGCACCACACTAGCTACAACAAAGCACAATCACTGCCTGGATGACACTCCGCTGCCACTTCTCCTGGCTTACATGCTGACCAACCGCCCCCCCTCCCCCCCACAGCGCACACCAAATTGTCCCTGCGCAGCCTTCAGCTGCCCTCATGCCACGCCACACTCATGTCTATTTAGAAGTGCACGGCTAGGCAGCGACCCTCTTTAAAAGGGGCGGGGCGATAGCCCACAATGCTGTACAGAAGCAATGAGAAATAGAATCCTGTGCCACCGCCATCAGGAGCTGAACACGTAGGCATAGCAATGGGGAACCTATGTGCCACACACTATTCATTCTGTCAAGGTGTCTGCATGCCCCAGTTAGACCGGGCTTTTTAATTCATAGACACAGGCAGGTACAACTCCCTATTGTGAAGTCCCTGTGGACCGACAGCATGGGTGGGTGCCAGGAAGCCACCGGCGGTACATAGAAATATCCCATTGCATTGCCCAACACAGCTGAGGTAGTAATGTCGTGCTTAATGCAGGTGGGCTTCGGCCCACACTGCATGCCCCAGTCAGACTGGGGTTCTTTAGAAGTGGACACATGTAGGTTAAACTCCCTGTGGACCCACTGCCTGGGTGGGTGCCAGGAAGCCACCGGCGGTACATAGAAATATCCCATTGCATTGCCCAACACAGCTGAGGTAACGTCAGCTGTAATGCAGGTGGGCTAAAAATTAATTTGATTACACTGTAGGCGAGGGTCCACAAAAATTGCTGTATCAACAGTACTAATGTACATCCCAAAAATTGGCCATGGCCAGCCAAGAGGGCAGGTGAAACCCATTAATCGCTTTGGTTAATGTGGCTTAAGTGGTAACTAGGCCTGGAGGCAGCCCAGTGTAACGAAAAATTGATTCAAGTTAAAGTTCCAACGCTTTTAAGCGCATTGAAACTTATAAAAATTGTTCAGAAAAATTATTTGAGTGAGCCTTGTGGCCCTAAGAAAAATTGCCCGTTCAGCGTGATTACGTGAGGTTTCAGGAGGAGGAGCAGGAGGAGGAGGAGGAATATTAGACACAGATTGATGAAGCAGAAATGTCCCCGTTTTGGATGGTGAGAGAGAACGTAGCTTCCATCCGCGGGTGCAGCCTACGTATTGCTTACGTATCGCTGCTGTCCGCTGGTGGAGAACAGAAGTCTGGGGAAATCCAGCCTTTGTTCATCTTGATGAGTGTTAGCCTGTCGGCACTGTTGGTTGACAAGCGGCTACGCTTATCTGTGATGATTCCCCCAGCCGCACTAAACACCCTCTCCGACAAGACGCTAGCCGCAGGACAAGCAAGCACCTCCAGGGCATACAGCGCTAGTTCAGGCCACGTGTCCAGCTTCGACACCCAGTAGTTGTAGGGGGCAGAGGCGTCACCAAGGATGGTCGTGCGATCCGCTACGTACTCCCTCACCATCCTTTTACAGTGCTCCCGCCGACTCAGCCGTGACTGGGGAGCGGTGACACAGTCTTGGTGGGGAGCCATAAAGCTGGCCAGGCCCTTAAAGACTGTTGCACTGCCTGGGATGTACATGCTGCTCGATCTACGCACATCCCCTGCTACCTTGCCCTCGGTACTGCGCCTTCTGCCACTAGCGCTGTCGGCTGGGAATTTTACCATCAGCTTGTCCGCAAGGGTCCTGTGGTATAGCAACACTCTCGAACCCCTTTCCTCTTCGGGAATCAGAGTGGGCAGGTTCTCCTTATACCGTGGATCGAGCAGTGTGTACACCCAGTAATCCGTCGTGGCCAGAATGCGTGCAACGCGAGGGTCACGAGAAAGGCATCCTAACATGAAGTCAGCCATGTGTGCCAGGGTACCTGTACGCAACACATGGCTGTCTTCACTAGGAAGATCACTTTCAGGATCCTCCTCCTCCTCCTCCTCAGGCCATACACGCTGAAAGGATGACAGGCAATCAGTCGGTGTACCGTCAGCAGCGGGCCAAGCTGTCTCTTCCCCCTCCTCGTCATCCTCCTCATGCTCCTCCTCCTCCTGTACGCGCTGAGAAATAGACAGGAGGGTGCCCTGACTATCCAGCGGCATACTGTCTTCCCCCGCCCCCCTTTCCGAGCGCAAAGCAGCTGCCTTTATGGTTTGCAGGGAATTTCTCAAGATGCATAGCAGAGGAATGGTGACGCTAATGATTGTAGCATCGCCGCTCACCACCTGGGTAGACTCCTCAAAATTACCAAGGACATGGCAGATGTCTGCCAACCAGGCCCACTCTTCTGAAAGGAATTGAGGAGGCTGACTCCCACTGCGCTGCCCATGTTGGAGTTGGTATTCGACTATAGCTCTACGTTGTTCATAGAGCCTGGCCAACATGTGGAGCGTAGAGTTCCACCGTGTGGGCACGTCGCACAGCAGTCGGTGCACTGGCAGCTTAAAGTGATGTTGCAGGGTGCGCAGGGTGGCAGCGTCCGTGTGGGACTTGCGGAAATGTGCGCAGAGCCGGCGCGCCTTTACGAGCAGGTCTGACAAGCGTGGGTAGCTTTTCAGAAAGCGCTGAACCACCAAATTAAAGACGTGGGCCAGGCATGGCACGTGCGTGAGGCTGCCGAGCTGCAGAGCCGCCACCAGGTTACGGCCGTTGTCACACACGACCATGCCCGGTTGGAGGCTCAGCGGCGCAAGCCAGCGGTCGGTCTGCTGTGTCAGACCCTGCAGCAGTTCGTGGGCCGTGGGCCTCTTATCGCCTAAGCTGAGTAGTTTCAGCACGGCCTGCTGGGGCTTGCCCACCGCTGTGCTGCCACACCGCGCGACACCGACTGCTGGCGACATGCTGCTGCTAACACATCTTGATTGCGAGACAGAGGAGGAGGAGGAGGAGGGTGCTTTAGTGGAAAGCATACACCTCCGCAGATACCACCACCGAGCTGGGGCCCGCAATTCTGGGGGTGGGTAGGACATGAGCGGTCCCAGGCTCTGACTCTGTCCCAGCCTCCACTAAATTCACCCAATGTGCCGTCAGGGAGATGTAGTGGCCCTGCCCGCCTGTGCTTGTCCACGTGTCCGTAGTTAAGTGGACCGTGGCAGTAACCGCGTTGGTGAGGGCGCGTACAATGTTGCGGGAGACGTGGTCGTGCAGGGCTGGGACGGCACATCGGGAAAAGTAGTGGCGACTGGGAACTGAGTAGCGCGGGGCCGCCGCCTCCATGATACTTTTGAAGGACTCCGTTTCCACAACCCTATACGGCAGCATCTCAAGGCTGATGAATTTTGCTATGCGGACGGTTAACGTTTGAGCGTGCGGGTGCGTGGCGGCGTACTTGCGCTTGCGCTCCAACAGTTGCACAAGCGACGGCTGGACGGTGCGCTTAACTACACTGCTGGATGGGGCCGAGGACAGCGGAGGTGAGGGTGTGGGTGCAGGCCAGGAGACGGTAGTGCCTGTGTCCTGAGAGGGGGGTTGCATCTCAGTGGCAGGTTGGGGCACAGGGGGAGAGGCAGGGGTGCAAACCGGAGGCGCTGAACGGCCTTCGTCCCACCTTGCGGGGTGCTTGGCCATCATATGTCTGCGCATGGTGGTGGTGGTGAGGCTGTTGGTGTTGGCTCCCCGGCTGAGCTTTGCGCGACAAAGGTTGCACACCACTGTTCGTCGGTCGTCAGGCGTCTCTGTGAAAAACTGCCAGACCTTAGAGCACCTCGGCCTCTGCAGGGTGGCATGGCGCGAGGGGGCGCTTTGGGAAACACTTGGTGGATTATTCGGTCTGGCCCTGCCTCTACCCCTGGCCACCGCACTGCCTCTTGCAACCTGCCCTGCTGATGCCCTTGACTCCCCCTCTGAAGACCTGTCCTCCTGAGTAAGCGTTGCACACCAGGTGGGGTCAGTCACCTCATCGTCCTGCTGCTCTTCCTCCGAATCCTCTGTGCGCTGCTCCCTCGGACTTACTGCCCTTACTACTACCTCACTGCAAGACAACTGTGTCTGATCGTCATCGTCCTCCTCACCCACAGAAAGTTGTTGAGACAGTTGGCGGAAGTCCCCAGCCTCTTCCCCCGGACCCCGGGAACTTTCGAATGGTTGGGCATCAGTGACGATAAACTCCTCTGGTGGGAGAGGAACTGCTGCTGCCCAATCTAAGCAGGGGCCCGAGAACAGTTCCTGGGAGTGTTCCCGCTCCTGAGCAGGTGTCATTGTAGTGGAGTGAGGAGGCTGGGAGGAAGGAGGAGCAGCAGACAGAGGATTCGGATTTGCAGCAGTGGACGGCGCAGAACTGCGGGTAGACGATAGGTTGCTCGAAGCACTTTCTGCCATCCAGGACAGGACCTGCTCACACTGCTCATTTTCTAATAACCGTCTCCCGCGTGGACCCATTAATTGGGCGATGAATGTGGGGACACCAGAAACGTGCCTCTCTCCTAATCGCGCAGCAGTCGGCTGCGACACACCTGGATCAGGAGCTCGGCCTGTGCCCACACCCTGACTTGGCCCTCCGCGTCCTCGGCCGCGTCCACGTCCTCTAGGCCTACCCCTACCCCTCAGCATGCTGTATTACCAGTGATTTGATTTCACAGGCAGCTAATAAATTGGCGCAAGACTGCAGGCCAAATATAATTTTTTCCCTTTTTTGAAAACGAAAGGCCCCACTGCCTCTAGTGAATGTATAATCTAAGTTTAATAACTGTGCTGTGTCCCTGCTAATGTGTCACAGAACGTGAGGGTAGCAGAGTTATTAACTGTGGCAGAGCAGGTATTTTTTTTCCCAATTAAGGAAAGCAAATGGCAAAGCCAGGAGTAAAACGTAGCTGGGTACGTCTGATTTTTACAGGTTGCACACGCAGCCGACACATGTCCACCGCCCTTAGGACGGACAGAGGCAGGACAAATAGAATTATTTTCCGTTTTTTTGCACCAAAAGGCAGCACTGCGTATATTCTATGAACATGAGAAGTTTAATAACTGTGCTGTTTTCCCGCTAATGTGTCACAGAACGTGAGGGTAGCAGAGTTATTAACTGTGGCAGAGCAGGTATTTTTTTTCCCAATTAAGGAAAGCAAATGGCGAAGCCAGGAGTAAAACGTAGCTGGGTGCGTCTGATTTTTACAGGTTGCACACGCAGCCGACATGTGTCCACCGCCCTTAGGACGGACAGAGGCAGGACAAATAGAATTATTTTCCGTTTTTTTGCACCAAAAGGCAGCACTGCGTATATTCTATGAACATGAGAAGTTTAATAACTGTGCTGTTTTCCTGCTAATGTGTCACAGAACGTGAGGGTAGCAGAGTTATTAACTGTGGCAGAGCAGGTATTTTTTTTCCCAATTAAGGAAAGCAAATGGCGAAGCCAGGAGTAAAACGTAGCTGGGTGCGTCTGATTTTTACAGGTTGCACACGCAGCCGACACGTGTCCACCGCCCTTAGGACAGACAGAGGCAGGACAAATAGAATTATTTTCCGTTTTTTTTGCACCAAAAGGCAGCACTGCGTATATTCAATGAATAATAACTGTGTTGTGGCCCTGCCTATACAATTCTTTCCCTGCAGTATCAATGGAGGGTGCAATGCTCTGCAGAGGCGATTTTGAGAAGCAAAAAAAAATGCAGCACAGCTAACAGCAGCCTGGACAGTACTGCACACGGTTAAATGTGGCCCTAGAAAGGACCGTTGAGGTTCTTGAAGGCTACACTCACTCCTAACACTCTCCCTGCCTATGCAGCACTTCTGTCCCTAATGCCGGGTGCAACGCTCTGCAGAGCCGATTTTGAGAAGAAAAAAAAATTGCCACTGCTAACAGCAGCCAACACACAGCTATCAGTGGCCCTAATAAGGACCTTTGGGGGGTCTTGAAGCCTACACTAACTACCAATTCTTTCCCTACAGCAGCTCCGGTACAAACAGCACTGTCCCTCATCTAACTCACACGGCATCTGAGGCGAACCGCGGGAGGGGCCGACTTTTATGTTCGGGTGACACCTGATCTTCCCAGCCACTCACAGCAGGGGGGTGCTATAGGGCTTGAACGTCACAGGGGGAAGTTGTAATGCCTTCCCTGTCTTTCAATTGGCCAGAAAAGCGCGCTAACGTCTCAGGGAAGGAAGTGAAAGTAACCAGAACACCGCATGGTGTTCGTTACGAATAACGAACATCCCGAACACCCTAATATTCGCACGAATATCAAGCTCGGAAGAACACGTTCGCTCATCTCTACTGGGGACCAATCAGAGCGGTCCCTCCCCCACGATCGCTGTGATTGGTCAGGGAAAAACTCCCTGACCAATCACAGCGCAGCAGCGGACTTCGCGCTGTTTACAGTAGGGGCTCCATGTGCAAGCACCGCAGTGTGTTTCCGGTGCTTGTAGATAGAGCACCTACTGTCATATCTGTGTGAAAAAACGAACGATTAGTGTGTAGATTAGGCAGGGAGTGAGTGTAGTGTAGTGTAGTGGAGTGTAGTGTAGTGGAGAGGAGTTAGTCATCAGTGTGGTGTAGTGGAGTGAGTGTTAGTGATCAGTGTGGTGTAGTGTAGTGAGTTTAGTGAGTGATTGATCAGGCAGTGTAGTGTAGTGAGTGTAGTGAGTGATTGATCAGGCAGTGTAGTGTAGCAGAGTGGAGTGAGTGATCAGAAGTGCAGTGTAGTGTAGTGAGTGAGGGATCTGTAGTGTGTGATCAGAAGTGTAGTGAGTGAGCTGTAGCGTGCGATCAGCAGTGTAGTGTAGCGCAGCGTGTAGTCAGTGTATCCCTTGGTGTAAAAAAAAAAAAAAAAAAAGTTCCTGTTGTTCCCATTTCGTTACCTGTCCCGTCACCCGTTATTAGTTAGTGTAGCGTTTAGTTAGTCCGTCTAGTGTGTAGCGTGTCGTTAGTCCGTGTACTGTCAGTGTATTCGTCTGTGTAAAAAAAAACCCAAAAAAACAAAAAAAGTTCCTGTTGTTCCCATTTCGTTACCTGTCCCGTCACCCGTCATTAGTTAGTGTAGCGTGTCGTTAGTCCGTCTAGTGTGTAGTGTGTCGTTAGTCCGTGTTGTGTCAGTGTATTCGTCTGTGTAAAAAAAAAAAAAAGAAAAAAAAAAAAAACACTTACGTGAATACACCACATAAGTTTCCGCGTTCTTTCCGACCCCCGTCCCGTGGTCACCCCATCCCGCAGTGTCCCATCTAATAAAACTTTTTCCCCGTGTGCCCCATTTTATATAAATATGGCCCGCAGGAGGTACACTTCAGAGGAACTGTATGCAATCATTGCATCAGACTCGGACTCAGGTAGTGGTGATGACGACCCCACTTTTTTGGCATTCTCCGACTCCTCATCCTCATCCAGCGAGTCTGAGCTCCCTGCACCCCCGAGAAGGCGTCCAAGGACCGCCACTGACCCCAATGCATCAGATGCTCACTGGAGTACCCCGGAAGATTACAGACCCCAGATCCCTGATTTTATTGGGAACCCAGGGATTCAATTTGACACGGAAGGGCTCAGAGGGAAGGACTTCTTCAAGTTTTTTTTTTCTGAAGAGTTCATTGCCCATATTGTTACCCAGACGAATTTGTACGCCCAGAATTTTATAGAAGAAAATCCCACCTCCAGCTATGCCAGACCCGATAAGTGGACCCCTGTGGATGCACCAGAGATAAAAAAAATTTGGGGGGCTTATACTAACCATGGGGCTAATAAAGAAGCCAACAATCAGGGCGTACTGGTCTACCGATATTTTGTACCACACCCCAATGTTCCGCATGGCGATGTCGAGGACGCGCTTTGAGTGTATTTTAAAATTTCTGCACTACAATGACAACCAGCTGTGCCCCCCCAGCGATCACCCCAATTACGATCGGTTGTATAAGATCAGGCCCGTAATAGACCATTTTAACGCCAAGTTTGCCCAGGCATATGCCCCACAGATAAACATTGCAGTAGATGAGTCCCTGGTACACTTCAAGGGGAGGCTAAAATTCCGCCAGTACCTGCCCAGTAAGCGGGCACGGTATGGTGTGAAGTTGTACAAGCTGTGCGAAAGTACATCAGGGTACACCCACAAGTTCCGTATTTACGAGGGGAAGGACACTAAAATTGAGCCCCCAGAATGCCCCCCCGTGCTGGGAGTAACAGGGAAAATAGTGTGGGAACTGGTGCACCCACTATTAGACCAGGGTTACCATCTGTACCTGGATAACTTTTATACCAGTGTCCCCCTGTTTCAGTGCCTCGCTTCCAGAGGAACAGTGGCATGTGGCACTGTTCGGAAAAATCAAAAAAGCCTCCCTAAGACGCTGCTTGGGCAACTGCTCAGAAGGGGTGAGAGCCGGGCCCAATGCAGCGACAATGTATTGTGCGTTAAATATAAGGACAAGAGGGATGTCCTTATGTTGACGACAATACACGGCCACAGCAGTACCCCCTGCCCAGTACGAGGTACCAGTGCAGAGACCCCCAAACCAGACTGCGTCCTCGACTATAATAAGTACATGGGAGGGGTCGATCTATCAGACCAGGTACTGGAGCCCTATAGAGCCATGCGGAAAACACGGGTGTGGTACAAAAAACTGGCCGTGCACCTCGTACAGATGGCACTGTATAATGCCTACGTGCTGTTCTGAGGTGCAGGCCACAGGGGGACATTCCTTGAATTTCAAGAGGAAGTTATCAAGGACCTAATATTTGGGGACCAGGAGGTGGGGGAGAGGCCCAGTACTTCTGGAAGTGAGGCCACAAGAATTGTACCAGGGCAGCATTTTCTCAGTGAAATTCCCTCCACTGCGATGAAGGGAAGGACCCAAAAGAGGTGCAGAGTGTGCTACAAACAGGGGATAAGAAAAGACACCATATACCAGTGTGAAATGTGCCCCACACAACCCGGCCTCTGTATAAATGAGTGTTTTAAGATCTACCACACGTCCCTGAAATTTTAATTTTTTTATTGCCCTGACGTTTTACCCTGATGTACTTCGCACAGCTTGTACATAAAGCCACATGCTAAGTCCTTCCCTTCTGAGCCCTGCGCCCTAAAAACTGTTTAGATTCACATATGGGGCATTTCCCTGTTGGGTAACATCATGGGTTACGTTTTCTCCTTCTGCCCCTGGTAAAAAATAAAAATCTGGGCCTAAACTGAGCATTATTGGAAAAATGTGAATTTTTCATTCTCAACTCAAATTGTTAAAAAAAATTCCTCAAATACCTGTGGGTTCAAACCGCTCACTACACCCCTTAAAAAATTCCCTGAGGGGTGTAGTTTCCAAAATGGGGTCAGTTGTTGGGGGTCTCAAATGCACTGGTACCTCAGGGGCACTGCAAACACTACACGGTGTCTGAAAATTATTCCAGCAAAATCTGCATTCAAAAAAAGCGCTCCTTTCTTTCTGAGCCCTGCCATGTGCCCAAACAACAGTTTACATCCACATATGGGGCATTTCCGTGCTCGAGAGTAATTGGGTAATGCATTATGGACTATGTTTTCTCCTTCTGCCCCTGGTGAAAAATGAAAATCTGGGCCTAAAGCTGAACATTACTGGAAAAATGTGAATTTTTCGTTCTCAACTCAAATTGTAAAAAAAAATTCCTCAAATACCTGTGGGTTCAAACCGCTCACTACACCCCTTAAAAAATTCCCTGAGGGGTGTAGTTTCCAAAATGGGGTCAGTTGTTGGGGGTCTCAAATGCACTGGTACCTCAGGGGCACTGCAAACACTACACGGTGTCTGAAAATTATTCCAGCAAAATCTGCATTCAAAAAAAGCGCTCCTTTCTTTCTGAGCCCTGCCATGTGCCCAAACAACAGTTTACATCCACATATGGGGCATTTCCGTGCTCGAGAGTAATTGGGTAATGCATTATGGACTATGTTTTCTCCTTCTGCCCCTGGTGAAAAATGAAAATCTGGGCCTAAAGCTGAACATTATTGGAAAAATGTGAATTTTTCGTTCTCAACTCAAATTGTTTAAAAAAATTCCTCAAATACCTGTGGGTTCAAACCGCTCACTACACCCCTTAAAAAATTCCCTGAGGGGTGTAGTTTCCAAAATGGGGTCAGTTGTTGGGGGTTTCAAATGCACTGGTACCTCAGGGGCACTGTAAACACTACATGGGGTCTGAAAATTATTCCAGCAAAATCTGCATTCAAAAAGCCAAGAAGCGCTCCTATCCTTCTGAGTCCTGCCATGTGCCCATACAACAGGCTACGTCCACATATGGGGCATTTCCGTGTTCGAGAGCAACTGGGTAACGCATTATGGGGTACGTTTTTTCCTTCTGCCACTGGTAAAAAATATAAATCTGGGCCTAAAGCTGAACATTATGTGAAAAATGTGATTTTTTTTGTATTGAACTCAAATTGTTAAAAAAATTCCTCAAATACCTGTGGGTTCAAACCGCTCACTACACCCCTTAAAAAATTCACTGAGGGGTGTAGTTTCCAAAATGGGGTCAGTTGTTGGGGGTTTCAAATGCACTGGTACCTCAGGGGCACTGCAAACACTGCATGGGGTCTGAAAATTATTCCAGCAAAATCTGCATTCAAAAAGCCAAGAAGCGCTCCTATCCTTCTGAGTCCTGCCATGTGCCCATACAACAGGCTACGTCCACATATGGGGCATTTCCGTGTTCAAAAGAAACTGGGTAACGCATCATGGGGTACGTTTTTCCTTCTGCCACTGGTGAAAAATGAAAATCTGGGCCTAAAGCTAAACATTATGTGAAAAATTGGATTTTTTCGTATTGAACTCAAACTGTTAAAAAAAATTCCTCAAACATCTGTGGGTTCAAACCGCTCACTACACCCCTTAATAAATTCCCTGAGGGGTGTAGTTTCCAAAATGGGGTCAGTTATTGGGGGTTTCAAATGTACTGCTACCTCAGGGGCACTGCAAACACTACATGGGGTCTGAAAATTATTCCTGCCAAATCTGCATTCAAAAAGACAAGAAGCGCTCCTTTCCTTCTGAGACCTATGTGCCCATACAACAGGCTACGTCCACATATGGGGCATTTCTAAAAACTGCGGAATCTGGGTAATACATTCCAAGTTTTGTTTCTTTGCTAACTCCTACTGTTTTATATAAAAAAAAAGGTTTTATATTGAAAATCAGTAGAAAAAAGGAACTGTTCTAATTTTTGATGCACTTTCCTTTAATTCCTGTAAAACATCTAAAGGGTTAATAAACTTTCTAAATGCCATTTTGAATACTTTGAAGGGTGCTGATTTTAAAATGGGGCAATTCATGGGGATTCTGATATACAGGCTCGGCAAAACTATGTCTGAACTGCATTGGTTCTTAAAAAATTTAGATTTTGAAATTTGCTAGTAAATGTGAAAAATTACTGCTAAATTTATATACTTTGTGGAGTCTGCAAAAAGTAAAATAACACTTAAAAAATGATTGCTGTGTAAAGTAGGCCTATGGGAAATGTTAATTAATAACTATGTTGTGGTGTTTGACTTTCTATCTTACAAAGAAAACAATTCAAAGTTTGAAAATTGTGAATTTTTCCAAATTTTCAGTAAATTTGGATTTTTTTTCCTAATAAGGACAAAATTTATTGATGAAATTTTTACACTAACATAAAGTACAATATGTCACGAAAAAACAATCTCAGAATCACCTTGATAAGTAAAAGCATTCAAAAGTTATTAGCACAGAAAGTGACAGATGTCAGATTTGAAAAATAAGGCTTGGTCCTTAAGCTCAAAATAGGCCATGTCATTAAGGGGTTAAGGAGAGTGTTACGGTACTAGTGGGGTGCTTAGGTATGCACAGCGTGGGGCTCCCTGATCTACACTCACGCCACTGTCTCTTCCTGGAGATAGCCCTGATAGTGGACATGTCCAGGCCGCCAACTCTGACCCTACGCTTACTAGGGAAGACAGGCAGGGACCGCAGTAACTATGCAAGGGTCTACTACCCACTAGCAACAACAGGAAAGGCAGATGACAAGAACCAATGCGAAACAATACAAACAGAGCAAAGGCAGCTGGTAAGGCCTGGCAAATAACAGCGAGGTCTAGCAGACAAACTGACAGAAGCAAGATACAAACAGAGGGGGGCTGAAAAACCCTGGCTGATAACAGTGAGGTAGACTAGCTAGTAGACTGAGGGAATGGCACAAAGTACCAGGGCCAGATTACCAGCAGGTCAGAGTAGCTGGACTACTCAGCAGACACTGAAAACTGAAAAATAATCGGCAACTTCCAGACAGCATGAGCTGGATTTTATAGGGAGGCGGGAGGAGCGGATAGGTAGATAGACCTGTAAATCACCAGCACACTACTCAGACACATAGCAGGGTAATTAACCTGACTGGAAGGCATAGGAGATGTTAACCCTGGCTCGTCTGGCCAGAACAAAGTGTGCTGGCAAAATTCACTATGAGCTGACAGGAGTAACAGAGAGCACCTAGGAGGTGTGTGGTGACACCTAGGAAGTAAGTAAGAACCCTTTAATGCCATGCATCCTCCTCTGGGAAAAATATGCAATTAAGGAAGATGGAACAATACCTCTGAAGCCCCACCTGTTGGATTACAGCATTCCTTCAAATCAACATCAAACCCTTTAAACAAGTTTTTAAAACAATGATTGGGAATTGAAAACCAAGCCAGAAAACGATACACAGACAGCTGTTTCTGGGTTTTTGCCCCTCATCTGTGTGCAGTAGCTTACTGGCTTGGCTTGTTATCTGTCTAGAACTTTTCACCATAACAGTATTAAAGAACATTAGAGCGTTAATTTACACTAAAGATAGTGCCAATGTGAGTGAGGATGAATTAAAGCTACTAAAATGGTTTTGGTCCCTTAATGATATACTCATAAAAAGGGGAATAAAAGGTGGAATATCATTTTTATGTCCATAGAATTCTATCTTAGTGAAGCTAATAGTTAACAGATAATACGGTTTATGGAAGACATGATTCTGATCATAAGCAATTGTGGTCTCTTTTAAAGGAAGTATATACTGGAATGGAATTTGTCTGAAAAAATGGCTGAGAAGTTATATCCATCCTGCCCTTAGAAGCCCTGTTGGTATTTCTTAAAATTCATAAGAGTTTAACATGCTCTCCTGGACTCCTGATGGTATCTGGAGTTGGTTTTGTTATTACACCTGTATCCAGATATTTAGATTGGTTACTCAGTCCATTACTGAAGGATACACCTGCTTATATTAAGGATACCAACAAGCTCTAAAAGCGCAGTAACAACACAGGCATACATTAACACTGATAGCTGTACAACACGTCAGTATTTTTCCTCAGTATTTTGTAAGCCACAAGCAGGAGTGGAACATACAGGGAGAAAGTATAATGGAAAGATTCTCATTTCTTCTGTATTTTGGACCCACTTCTGGTTTTGGCTGACAAAATGCTGAGGAAAAATACTAGCATGTAAATAAGCCCTTAGCCACGGATTTCTGCTTCAGTTTTAGATGTGCAATCAACTAAAAAATATTGTGTCAAATTCCGCTGTGAAAAACATGCCTGAAATCGTGCCTGTAAAAATGTCCCAATAAAAGGGAGACTCTGAAATCCACAAGGCGCTCTTTCATTTCTGAGACCTGTGTTTGAGTCATGCTGCACAGTGGAATATTTCTTAAAGCTGCTCTTCCAGGGTAAGGGCTTAGTCACATGGGCGCATCCGGGCGCCGATGCACTCATCTTCCTGCAGGATAAGACGGCCGCACTATAGGTGCAGAGAAAGAACACATGACTGGCTCCATTGCCGGTTATGTGTTCTTTCTTCCGACGCTGCGGAGAATTGTCCGCACCTGCAGTGCAGACGTCTTCTTCATGCAGGAAGACGGGCGCCTGTGTGACTAAGCCCTAATAAAAATGGAGTTTTGTTTCTCCAATACCTCCGGCAGTGATACAGAAAAAGAAACTAGCTTAAATGTGAAAATTTACAAAAACAATTGAAATGTTTAAATTTCACCTTCCCTTTGCTTTAATTCCTATGAAACACTGGAAGGGTTAACAGGCTTCCTAAATGTAGTTTTAAATAAATTGAGTTTCGGATATGTTCTTCCAAATTTAAAAAATTGCTACGATACATATAAGCCTTGTAACGTCCGGAAAAAAATAAAAAGGAAAGTTGACAAATGATGCATACATAACGTGGACATATGGTAAATGTTATTTGTTTTTAACCTTTTTTTGTGGTATGACTACCTGTATTACAAGCAGAAAATGTCAAATTTTGAAAAATGCTAATTTTGTTAAATTTTCTTCAAATTTTTAATTTTTTTCTAAGTAAATGCAAAATATACCAACCGTGGATATCAAGGAAAATATGTCACAAAAAGCAAACCAAGAATCTCTTGAATAAATAATTGCATTTCAAAGTCCTTACCACATAAAGTGAAATATGTCAGATTTAAAAATTGGGCTTGATCACATAGACCAAAACTGTTTGGGGTGGCAAGTGGTTAACTGTGGCATTGATACCATATATTTTTAGAGCCTGGACACAGACTGCTAGTGATCTCTTCATGTAATCACTATGTTGATTAACCCGTTAGTGTCAGCCCCATTGCCTTTTTATGACCTAGCTAAGTGGGCTTTAACCCCTTGAGTGGCACGCCCGGAAATTTTCCGGGACGAGCTCTACTGCTCATAGCGACATAGCCCGGAAGATTTCCGGGCTATGTATCACTATGGGAGCTGCAGAGCACAATGCCACAAGCTGTGACATTGTGCTCTGCCTGCACAGACCCAGAGAGAACAAAGCAAGGGCTTTGAAAAACCAGCAGAAGATATTGCCGATATGCCGGCAATCTCCTGCTTTGTTTACAGGTTGCCATAGAGACCATCGGCTTGGCAGATGCAAGCCGATGGTCTCTGTGGCAGGGAGAGCTGCTGCTTAGCTGTCAGAGGACAGATAGGTACCAGCTCTTACAGCAGAGATCAGAGAAAACCTCCGATCTCTGCTGTGTTAACCCTTTACATGCTGCAGTCTATGTGACTGCAGCATGTAAAGGGCTGTCACTGCAGCATGTAAAGGGCTGTCACCATTGGACCCCCGGAATGTGCTCAGGGGGTCCTGATGGGTCCCTGTGGAAGTCCCCTAAAGGGACAAAAAAAAAAAAGTAAAAAAAAACAAAAGTTAAAAAATTATAAAAAAAAAAAAATTATAAAAACACGTGTCTCCCTTTACTTTGTAAAAAATCAAAAATACAATCACACATGTGGTATCCATGTGTCGTAATGACTCAGAGAAGGAAGTTAATACATTATTTAACCCCTTAATGACATGGCCCCTTTTTTTCTTTTTTCCCCATTTCTTTTTTTCCTCCCCCCTGTTTAGAAAATCACAACTTGTCCCGCAAAAAACAAGCCCTTATATGGCCATGTCAATGGAAAAATGAAAAAGTTATGGCTCTTGAGATGCAACTGCAAAATTAGTTGAAATTCAATGATTAGACCATTTTTAAAAACCTGCCCTGGTGGGCACGACAGGGTGGTAGGAAACCCACCACTCAAGGGGTTAATCCTTAGGGATGTAAAAACATGCTTTCCCTGAGGATTAAAGCCACGTGGGTTGAGAACATGACAGGTTCCAGGAGAAAGCCGACAACCTGCAGGTGTCATGGGGGCCACAGTAAGCCCCACCACCACCATGGTCAGGCGATCAATGCCTATCGCATTAAGGATAAACACCCACTTGTGTTTTTCTTGCGGATTTTTTGAAATGTCAACATCAGACATGGAAAAGCGTGGAACCTAGATTAAGAACCATGAACTTAAATTAAGTAATCATTTATGATGTGACCTATCAACTATAACATTGTGAATAGACCCCCTCCATAGTTGTACTGAGTGAACATCTGGTCTTACCACTGAGGGGGAGTATTCACTTAATTTAAATATCCGGAGAAATAGTTTTTTATCAAGCTATACCCACTCCGAGTGATTGGGTCAATCATCTATCGACCATCACTCTGTAGTTGGTGATTGAGCAATACTCTCTCCGACTATTATATCTGGCAGAGCTTTGATCAATCTCTGCACTGATACTGACAGTTCCAATCAGAGTCTCTCATATACTCATGATGGACATAGCTCCTATTTAAGAGCTGTTCATCTCATGTGCTTGGACCAATTATATCTGAAATCGGTCCAAGACTCCTTGAGGTATCAATTTAACCATCGGGGTATGAGAGATTTCTTTTCTTTGTGTGTGATATATGTGAGTCTGTTTGTGTAGGTCCATGAGATTTTAACAATTATGAATGAAGTATTGTAGTTTTAGTTTGTCTATTACTGTGAAGGGCTCTAGATTTTGGTTATATAGACACTCTCTGCCTCAGTGAATAGTTTGAAGCTGCATATCAGTAGGGATACGGTTACCATCCTTGAAAATAGCAATATGAGGAAACATCAGAAATAGAGGACAGGATAAGAAGGTGATGGCTGCATGATTTATACCCTTAACCAGTTGTACATAAACATGGTGTGAACATCTTTAATATCTGGAATTTTTGAAAATTCACTTCTCAACTGGAATCCCCCTTTAAAGAAATTGTACAAGTAAGGCAATTCCCTCTCTAGAACAGCTTTCTAGAAAGTGAGCAGGTTCAACTGTTGTAATTACCAGTGAAAGCTGCAGATATGTATACTTTTGGTAACCGTAGTATTACCAGGTGTCCATTAAATGATGCACCGGAAGCTGCTCTTTACAGTGGCTCTCACTGCTGCCTAATAGGAGTACTGCCCAAGTGGTTTATGCCCCTTCTTCAAACCCATATACCTTAAAGGGTTTGTCCCGCGCCGAAACGGGTTTTTGTTTTTGCATAGGCCCCCCATTCAGCGCAGGACAAACCCAACGGATGTGTTGAAATAAAAAAAAAAAATTTTACTTACCCGAATCCCCTCTCTGCAACTTCTTCCTTCTTTTCCTCCAAGATGGCCGCCGGGATCTTCACCCACGATGCACCGCGGGTTTTCTCCCATGGTGCACCGTGGGCTCTGTGCGGTCCATTGCCGATTCCAGCCTCCTGATTGGCTGGAATCGGCACACGTGACGGGGCGGAGCTACACGATGACGCATAGAAGGGGGCGGAGACAGAACGCCGCTCGTGCCCGAACCGACCAGAAGGGAGAAGACGCTTCTGCGCAAGCGTGTCTAATCGGGCGATTAGACGCTGAAATTAGACGGAGCCATGGAGACGGGGACGCCAGCAACGGAGTGGGTAAGTGAATAACTTCTGTATGGCTCATATTTAATGCACGATGTATATTACAAAGTGCATTAATATGGCCATACAGAAGTGCTTAACCCCACTTGCTTTCGCGAGACAACCCCTTTAATCCCTTGAGTGGCACGCCCGGAAAAGTTCCGTGAGGAGCTCCACTGCTCATAGTGACATAGCCCGGAAGATTTCCGGGCTATGTATCACTATGGGAGCTGCAGAGCACAATGCCACAAGCTGTGACAGTGTGCTCTGCCTGCACAGTCCCACAGAGAACAAAGCAAGGGCTTTGAAAAACCAGCAGAAGATATTGCCGATATGTCGGCAACCTCCTGCTTTGTTTACAGGTTGCCATAGAGACCATCGGCTTGTCAGAAGCAAGCCCATGGTCTCTGTGGCAGGGAGAGCTGGTTGTTAGCTGTCAGAGGACAGCTAGGTACTAGCTCTTACAGCAGAGATCAGAGAAAACCTCCGATCTCTGCTGTGTTAACCCTTAACATGCTGCAGTCTATGTGACTGCAGCATGTAAAGGGTTGTCACTGCAGCATGTAAAGGGCTGTCACCATCGGACCCCTGGAATGTGATCAGGGGTCCTGATGGGTCCCTGTGGAAGTCCCCTAAAGGGACAAAAAAAAATAAAAAAATTTTAAAAAATTTTAAAAGTTTAAAAACTTGTCTCCCTTTACTTTGTAAAAAATCAAAAATACAATCACACATGTGGTATCCGTGTGCGTCGTAATGACCCAGAGAAGGAAGTTAATACATTATTTAACCCCTTAATGACATGGCCCCTTTTTTCTTTTTTCCCCATTTCTTTTTTTCCTCCCCCCTCTTTAAAAAATCACAACTTGTCCCGCAAAAAACAAGCCTTTATATGGCCATGTCAAAGGAAAAATGAAAAAGTTATGGCTCTTGAGACGCAACTGCAAAACTAGTTGAAATTCAATGATTAGACCATTTTAAAAAACCTGCCCTGGTGGGCACGACAGGGTGGTAGGAAACCTGCCACTCAAGGGGTTAATAGGGCATATATACCGGGGTTGACCTAAGTGACTGACTATAACTTATCCCAGGTGCAACATTGCTAGTCTTACTACATATTATTTACATTTGTCTTGTTGGTTTTGTATGCTCTTCAAGGCACAATGGCCCACATTTACTAAGACTGTAATACCATATCTTACACTAGCCAGTCTAAGTAAAGGAGATACATTCTGAGTGTTTTGTACCAGAAATATGCAGCTTTTTACCATTATTAAACTATGTAGTCGTAGAGGCCACATTCTCTTTTCAAATTTGATAAATTCAAGAAAAGTTACACATTTTCAGTTAAATTGTTTAAGCTGCTTAGTAAATATAGGACAATATATTATGTATTTCAACAAATTGCTTATTTTGCAAAGTAAAGAAGTGACTACCCAGGCAAATGCATCAGGATTAACAGATGGATAGTACAAGCAGAAAGCGTACCCTGTGCCTTTGGCAAAAGAACACCTTAAATGAGTAAGATATTACATGATGCTTGAAGTACTTCAATCTGTTACACCTTCTACTCTTCAAATAAATCGCTAGTCAAATGGGAAATGCTTCCATCTAAAATATAAAACAATTTTCAATTGAATTCCATAACTTTTAGTAAACCAGATCTGGATTATTAATTTATCACCCCAACATAAAATTGTTCAGGTTTTGCATTCAGATGCACACAGCTGATCCTATCCCGAGGCCTCTACATGCTGAAGCTTTACTGTACATATTCTTATGTAAAAAGTTTCACTGGGAAAGGTTACAGAGTACACCTTTAAAGTTCAATGACTAATTTATGTAGTGAAATCAGCCTAGTTGGGTCTCTGGAACCATATAATTTAGATGGAACTGAGAGAATGAATATATTGCCTCTGAATAACTTATCCTCTCTCAAGAACATTCTAACACAACGCTCTGTCTTCATTAGAAGCTGAAGAAGGTTGATAAAGTACAATGAAAATTTAAGGTAGTTTTAATTTACTGCTCACATGTGGCTACAATGCTAAATATGCCATCTGCAGTATGTGATCTATTGCTGCTTTGCTGCTTTGCTTTTGAACATTTAGTATTGATCTTTGGTTTGCTTGTATAGTTCTTATTGTGGTATTTTTGAAGTACGCATAGTTTTTCTCCCAAGTTGTACAGATAAAGTTGAAAGGGCTTCCCAATGATTTGAAATTATGGCACAATACAAGGATATGTCATAACTTCATGAATATTGGGAAGTTTACTGAACAGTAAAACAAAGTAACCTTAGCTCTAATAAAGCGCAGTGGCTAAAATCAGTGCATAACTAGGGCATTTCTTTCTTACAATCAATCATTTTTATTGAATGTTTACGGTATAGGAAAACAACACTGCTACAATACACCATAACAGAATTGGGCATTTGTCCTATTTATGATCTATCCTCATAATAAGTCATCAATAGATGATCAGTGGGGGCCTGCTGCTTGGGATTCCCATCGATCAGCCGATTCTTGGCACCACTGTCAGTATGGACAGACCAGGAAGCAGATCATGCTGTCTGTACTGCAGCCATCTGGGTTGGTAGTGCAGGCATATGGGACTTGAGTTTTACATCATGGCGCCCAGGATGTCAGGGCTGATGCCAGGAGTTCGGACGGCGACACTGTGGCCTCTGATAGGCTGCAGCACTCAATTGACTTCCGCTGGATGTATATACTGAGAGCTGGTGCCAGGGCCATAGGAGCCACTCAGCTGTGAGTATACTCTTTTTTTTTATTATGGCAGGCCCAGCTGTTAACATTTTTTATAGTGACAAAACCCCTTTAAAGCAAACATTTAGTTATGGCCAGGTAATAACATACAAAGATACACTTCCTGCTTCCATATTAAAATATTTGGGACTAGTTCACATTTCTGTAAAATAGAACGGATTATAAGATCTAAAAGACTACAGGCCTCATGTAGTGCAAAGGCAGCAGTATGCAGTCCTAAGCTCTCACTCACAACCTGAAGGTTGCAAGTTCAATCCCCACATGGTTCAGGTAGCCGGCTGAAGCTTGACTCAGCCTTCTATCCTTTCGAGGTCAGTAAAATGAGTACTGGGGGTGATAAACAATGAGTACTGGGGGTAATAAACAAAATTACCTGAAAGCACTGCCAAATAAGTTGGCGCTATACAAATAACAAGTCCCTTTCCCTTACCTATAGCACATACCCAGGTTTGGGCAACATAAAAATCCTTTATTGAAGTCCGTTAACATCCATATACTGTGATGAAATCAGTATATGGATTTTAACAATTTTCAATAAAGGACTTGCTGTTTACTGTCTGTGGAGCTGGATATTTCTTCTCTGTTTGCACTCTTCCATAGCAATGCAGGATCTATGCTTTGGATATAGTGGCTGACTGCCCAGGTGGTGAACTGACTATTTTTATTTTAGTTAGGCAACACAAAAAAACCCCAACTGAAGTTAATGTCACTAACTTTGGGGGGTCTGGAGTTCTTGTTTAAATTGTATATTGCATTTTTCACCATAGATAAGGACTACATTGCAAACCTGGGTTCTAGAGGGTTAGGATAGCTGCTGACTATGAATATTAATAAATTAATATTAGCACCTCCGCATCTCGACTGTGCCCTCAAAAACACGTTTTATAGTATCTGCTATTTGCACATGTGGTGTGCTACATTAAAAAATTGGAGTCTGGATAACCCTGGATATATTGATATTTACTACAATAATGCATTGCAGATTCCCTGATTGAATGTTTTTTTGTACCTCCCCAGTGTGACGTCCTATGAGGGGATCCTGATATGTCTTGGATTTGTAATATTTATATGTTTTCACATCAATTAAGGTTGTATAATTTGAACACTCAATATTTGCAATACTTAGTGAGCAAATTTTGGCATGATCTCAGGGAATTCTGCAGCATGTTGACTAGAGATGAGCAAGTATACTCGCTAAAGGCAATTGCTCGAGCGAGCATTGCCTTTAGCGAGTAGATGCCCGCTCGAGACTGCAGGTTCGGGTGCCGGCGCGGGGGAGCGGTGAGTAGCGGCTGTCAGCAGGAGGGAGCGGGGGGTGGGGGGGGGGGGAGGGAGAGAGAGATCTCCCCTCCGTTCCGCCCCGCTCTCCCCTGCAGCTCCGTGCCCGCTGCCGACACCCAAACCTTCATTCTCAAGCAGGGGAGATACTCACTAAAGACAATGCTTGCTCGAGCAATGGCCTTTAGCGAGTATACTCGCTCATCTATAATGTCGACAGGATGCTGATGCTTTCCTGTCTTGACTGGTGATGTTAGAGGAGATTTTTATGTATGATCCTGAGTTAAAAAAGCAGTCAAAAGAATGGGGACATAGTGGTTTTTCGCGTCCAAAGAAATTCAGAGTGCAGAAGTTGTCATCCAAGGTGATGGCGTCTGTATTCTGCAATTGCTAGATACACAAAAAAACAAATTGGTGGATAAGTAAAATGCTGAGTGGAGAAAGAATAAAAAGGAAAGAAAAGGGGGCGTGGCCTAGCCGAGCTGTAAGATGGCAGCATAATCCCTGCGCTCCGGCTGTAACCACCGCAAAACCGACCGAAACAGCAGCCCTCCGCTTACCTGTCATCACGCAGTGCAGCCTCCGGTTCTCCCTGCCACAGCGATGACTCGCCGCCGACCTTCCCGGTCTCAGCCGAGACGCCTGGAGGAATTCTTCCCCCCGTCGGAGGTCCCGCGCCTGAGAGCCGACAGTCTCCCGGCTTCTCCCAGCTCACAAACGGCACTCAGAGAGGAGGAGAGCGCCGACAATGATTCAGACCACGCAGAGCGGCGGCCCCTGGTCCGGGAACTGCAGGAACCGGTGAGTGAAACGTCTTCACCCCACTCACATGGCCAGAAAGATAGGGAGAGACAGAGCCCTCCATCACGGCCCCTCACTAAAATGGCGGCGGACACCCCAGCCTCCACAAATCATGACCGTATACACCATGCTGTAACAGCTCCAGCTGTCTCACCCATACAGCAGTCCTGGCCAGAACAAGTCAAGGCACCCCTGCTAAACTCTGATCTAGGCGATATACTGCCTATCAACCCTCTCCCTCCATCCCACATGTTGGCAGGAGGGAAAAGACAGAAAAACCCATCACAATCTCACAACAAAATGGTTGCTGCCATATCTGTGCCCGCAAAGCAGGGAGCTCACTACACATCAGACTCCCCTTCGGATAGTCCATTGAAACAGTGCCCTAGAACAGACGAAGAGAGCTTATCTGACAACCAGCCAGAATCACTACATAACTTCATAACGTCCTTACCATCGACTTCTCAGCCGGCTTCAGAAGCATTTATTAAAAACATGGTAGTGGCCCTCAGCGACTCCTTTCAAGCCAGCTTTAAATCTCTCAACTCATCCATAAGAAACACAATAGATTCTATTGGAGAGAGAGTGTCGCATACTGAAAATAAAATGGGTGAAATAACACAATCCCATAATGCCTTAATCGACGCGCACTACGATCTGGTAGAAGAAGTAACCCAGCTCAAAACCAAGCTCGCCGATATAGAGGACAGGAATAGGCGAAATAATATAAAATTCCGTGGTATTCCGGAGTCTATTGCACCATCTGAACTGTCCAATTTTCTAAAAAAATTTATGTCTACCCTCCTCCTGGAGGCCACTCCATACGACTTAACTATCGACAGAGCACACAGGCTCCCCAGGCCAAAATTTCTTCCTGATTCTAGTCCGAGAGACACCATAGCCAGGATCCATTTTTTTCATATTAAGGAGGCTTTGATGCTCGCGGCTAGAAAAAAGAACCAGCTTCCAACACCCTTCTCAAGCATCCGACTTTTTGCAGATCTCTCACAGGTCACCATGAATGAGAGGAAAAAATTTCAACCAATTACTGCAGCCCTACGTCAAGCCAATGTCCTCTACCGCTGGGGCTTCCCAGCAAAAATAATAATACGTAAGGACAATGTCACGCATGTCCTCCAAAAACCAGAGGACTTCCAGCAAATACCAAAGTCCTGGGGAGTTAAGTTACCAACACCTCGACAATCCCAACCTTCCCCGAGGAAGCAGGGAAAGCAAACCCAAGAATAGATCCAGACCTAAAACATCAAGCTGATTTGCCATACACTCAGAACAACCATTAAGGTGGTTACGCTTTCGAGAAGCTCCTTAACAGGCGAACTTTCTCGTCCCCGCCTTTATTCAGCGTGCACATGCACTTAGCTGAACCGACGTGTTCCATGTCGTCTACCCCAACCCCACTCAAGATTACTAAGTCCAGATGTGTTTACTGTTCAAAAATTTTCTACTCTTATTCTGCATTACTAAAGATCCCACACATTTGTGTTAATGTCTTCGTAACCCTTTACAACCGCAGAACAGAGGTTTCTTCGTTACATGTTAATGTTCTCTTTTCTTTCTACCTTTCACCGAAAAACACAAGGCTTCCACGGACCATCAAATCACTCCTATATAAACAAAAATGTCCATAAAAATACTTTCATTAAATGTAAACGGGCTAAACTCGCCATTTAAAAGATCTTCTTTCTGGAAAGAGGCGAACGGCTCAAAAGCTGAAATAATATGCGCGCAAGAGACACATTTTGCCTCTGAAGCGTGCCCAAAAATAACAAAGAAAAAGTTTCCAAAAGTTTTTAAAGCCTGCGCCACTAAAAAACAAGCGGGAGTCCTGATAGTTTTTAGAGACTCGTTGCAAGTGGATATAACACACCAAGAAGCAGACCCTAAAGGCAGATTCCTAATCCTATCAGGCCACATAAATGGCAAACCGTTCACTATTGCCAACATCTACACACCAAATGCCGCCCAAGTCCGCTTTCTAAACAAGATTATAAAAAAGATAAGAAAATGCGAAAAAGGCACCCTATTAATTTGCGGAGACTTTAACTCTGTACCAGATAATATACTTGACTCTACAAAGGGGACGTCGAGATCAACCCCGCCGTTACTTCCTTGGCTCTATAACAATGCCCTACTTGACACCTTTAGATGTCTCAACGCATCATCAAAAGAATTTACTTTTTATTCCTCGAGGCATAAGTCATTCTCCAGGATCGATCTAATTCTAACAGATAGACTATCCCTACCCTTCATTAAATCAGCTCAGATAGGCACGGCCACATGGTCCGACCATGCTCCCATCTCAATAACAATCGCTCTAGACCAAACAAGCGACAGACCAAAATCGTGGAGAAACAATGTGTTCCTCATGACACTCCCTAAAAACCAAGCTGACATATCCTCCGCTATTAAAGACTATTTCAAAATTAACACAACCCCAGATATTTCTATCACCATATGGAATGCCCACAAAGCCTTTATTAGAGGAATCTTAATTAAAATAAGCGCAAGGTCCAAAAAAGAAAAACCCTCCAACTAAATGAACTCTTATCACAAATCACTGACAAAGAAAACCAAATGTCTAGATCCCCCTCCAACTCCCTACACAACGAACTACTCAAATTAAGACAAAGTCTCAGAAATCTCCTGATAGACAATTACGATAAAGAAATGAGATCCTCAAAAGCAACCTACTACGCCTCAAACAATAAACCCATGCGAATGATGGCAAATATGGTAAAAAAAAAGATCTTCAGAACTAAAATACCATATCTACTTGACCCCAAAAAACATAATAACAAAATTCAGCACCCTAACCACATAATAGAAGCCTTCCGCCAATACTACAAAGATCTATATAACTTAAAAGACGACCCCTCAACCCCCCAACCCCAAACGCACAACATTGAACAATTCCTTAATGGAATAAATCTTCCCGCACTTTCAGAATCTCAACTCAACCTTCTTAACGCCCCCCTAACATCAAACGAAATAATTGAGAACATCAAATCTTTAAAACCACACAAAGCCCCAGGCCCTGACGGGTTTTCTAATGACTATTATAAACTCTTTTCAACCCACCTTGCCCCACACCTAACGAAAGCCTGCAACCAAGGAATCATGAAAGGCTCCTTCCCACCCGAAATGTTAGAAGCTACAATAATAACCATCCCCAAGCCAGGGAAAGACCCCACCTCACCCTCCAACTTTAGGCCAATATCCCTATTAAATAGCGATTTAAAAATATATGCCAAAACTATAGCAATTAGACTATTAAATATATTACCAAATCTAATCCACTCAGACCAAGTCGGTTTCGTTAAAGACAGACAGGCCTCAGACGGAACTAGAAGGATACTAAACCTCCTTCATAAACTAGAAATTACACATACCCCCTCAGTGCTACTCGCCCTCGACGCTGAAAAAACCTTTGACAGGCTCCATTGGAATTATGCCTTCGCCACTCTGAAAAAATTTGGTTTTTCCGGCAACATATTTACAGCTATTCAAGCCCTGTACACCACTCCATCGGCAAAAATTCTTGCAGACGGCATGCTATCATCTTCCTTCCCAATCACTAATGGCACACGCCAAGGCTGCCCACTTTCTCCTTTAATATTCACTCTGGTTATGGAACCCCTGGCGGAGTACATAAGAACCTGCCCAGACATTCAGGGAATAGCAGCGAGTTCAAGACAACATAAAATAAGCCTTTTCGCCGACGACATCCTACTCACGCTTTCTAACCCAATCTCATCCCTAAGAACAACACAAAAAATATTAAAAGAATTCTCGGATGTATCATACTATAAACTAAACATCACCAAATCACAAATCCTAGGCATAAACATACAGGAATCCCAAAAAATAGACATACAAAAAGAATTCCCCTTCCAATGGCAACCCAATTCCATCCCATACCTCGGAATAAATTTAAGTTTCCCCACATCGCGACTAGTAGGGACAAATTTCCCCCCACTCCTAGACGATCGCTAAAAAGAATTAGACACCTATCAATCGTACCCTCTCTCATGGCTAGGCCGTGTCACTATATATAAAATGATGACTCTGCCCAAAATTCTACACTATTTTCGAACACTACCAATACCAATACCCAAAACTCTGCTTAATGGATTCCAAAGTCAACTATCTAAATTTGTGTGGCAGAATAAAAAACCAAGAATTGCACTCTCCATTCTAACCTTAAACAGACGCCAAGGTGGTTTGGGACTCCCCAACCTAAACTCATACCGCAAATCCACTATCCTCAATAACCTGAGAGCATGGACAAGACATAACCCAAAAATAAGCTGGCCCTCCTTGGAAAAGGATTTTAACAACCAAAAACCTTTGAAACATCTTTTCATTTCATCTATCTTAGACATTATTTACCCTACTATATCGAAACCTTTAACAGGTCCTCAATTCTCTCTCCCTATGAAGGCATCAATAGAGGCCTGGACCGACTTAATACGAACTCTCAACAACTCCACGCCCTCCATCCTTCTGAAAACTCAGCTAGAAACCTTAGAACTCCTAATTCCTAACCTAAATATAAGGTCTTGGCCCAGACAGAACCTCAAATTTATATCCGACCTTTTTTCATCAAATAAACGCCTCCCTTTTCAAGACCTGACCAACAAATACCACCTTCCAAACTCAGACATCTATAAGTACATTCAAATTTCCTCCTTTGTACACAGCTACCAACTAGACAACCTCAAAATACATAAAATAATTGACCTATTCCTAGAGGAACCCCAAACCAAAATGAACACTCGAACATTTTATGACATCTTCTCAGGTACCTTAAAACCGCCAGGCAAATGCCATATCATTAACTGGAATAAAGATTTCGGAAGGGAAATATCTCTAGATAAATGGCTGGGGGCCTTTGAATGGGTGAGACAATCTTCGCAGAGCGCTAACTTAATCGAAACCCACTTGAAACTTCTTACAAGATGGTATTACACACCTCTGATCTTAAACAGAAGGGGACTCTCCGACAACGACAGATGTTGGAGAAAATGCAACAATAAAGGCTCTCTCATCCATATTTTTTTGTCATGCCCTCTCTTGACCCCACTCTGGAGAGAAGTCTATAATCTCATATATAGACTTACAGCCTTCCGTCCTCCCTTCTCTCCAGAGCTGGCACTGACGCTAATTAGCACAGTCAAAATGCCTACACATCTCAAAAAATTGGCGGGCCACATACTCCTAGCTACAAAATCTCTCATTGCAAGACGTTGGAAAACTGCAATTGTCCCAACGCTCCCGGACCTCGTCAACCTAATTTCGGAACACTGTCTTTATGAAAAAATTCTAGCCTTAAGAAATAATGACTTCACTAGATTTGAAATAATGTGGAAGCCTTGGACCAATACGTTCCACACTTAGGGCGCCCACCCACTGGCGTTTGCGTTTTCCGCGGGAAAAAAACGCAGCGTTTTCGCCGCGTTTACCGCGATTTTTCCGCGTGTTTTTCGCGGCGTTTTGGCGGCGTTTTGGCGGCTTTTCCATTAATTTCCATTGACTTTCATGGGTGCATTAGGAGAAAAATAAGGACACATATGCAACTGACAGTTCCTATGTTAAAAACGCAAACGCAACGCAAAAAAAACGCCAGTGGACAGGAACACATGTTATCTCTATGCCTGTGCAGGAAAAACGCAAAACGCAAAACGCAGGTAAAAAAACGCCAGTGGGTGGGCGCCCTTAAGCACAATTTTCTCGGTGAATATGTTCTTTTCATCTTATACCTAACAAACATTTCATTTTCTACACCCCCTTCTCCTTCTCCAGTACACCTAATCCTCCCTCCCCCCCCAATCCAAATACACACTCACACCATATTGCATACCAGTTCTAAACCGTTTCATTCTGTATTGATTACTTATATTAGCATACTTATCGTTACGAATATAGTTAACTTTGTCAAATGCACAAATGTATGCCAAGCACACGAGATTCATGTAAACTGCTAATACTTACAACGTGATTTTTCTTTCCATTTCTGTAACCTTTACCAGAAAACAATAAAAAACTATTGATTTAAAAAAAAAAGGAAGGAAAAAAGTTAGTTGGGTGAAGGGAGATAGTACAAAAGGAACAAAATGGGGAGAACATATATAATTTAGGTAGACTTCAGAGCTAGAAAAAACTAAGCAGAAGAAAGTGGGGATTGAATTGTGTAAAATGCAAATGATGAGATGTATGGAAAGGATGGACTGAGCTTTAAAAGGAGGGAAGGCTAATGGAAAATGTGGATTGATGTGGCTGTGCACAGAATGGAGATTAATAGCAAAATTAATAGATAATGAAATCTCATTTTCCATCCTCATCTTCTCCTTGCTTTACCCATTACTACCTGACTACCTATTTATCCAGTTTCAGTCACTTCCACCTCTGCCCTCTCCTTCTTCTTTTTGTTTACACCACCCCTATCAGATCACTTTTTTCCAACCCCTTATCTCCTCTCTCTAATTTAACTATTTCCTTACTTCCATGTAATGCTTCATATTTTTCCCACTTATTTCACTATTAGAGTGAGCGAGCGTACTCGTCTGAGCTTGATGCTCGTTCGAGTATTAGGGTGTTCGAGATGCTCGTTACTCGAGACAAGCACCACGTGGTGCTCGACTCCATTACATTTCTTTCCCTGAGAAATGTGCGCACTTTTCTGACCAATAGAAGCACAGGGAAGGCATTACAACTTCCTCCTGTGAGGTTCCAGCCCTATCCCATCCCCCTGCAGTGAGTGGCTAGGGAGATCAGATGACACCCGAGTATTTAAATCTGCCCCGCCCGTGGCTCGCCACAGATGCACACTGAGAGAGATCAGGGACAGTGCTGCTGATGCTGCTGCTATAGGGAGAGTGTTAGGTTTAACTTCAGTCTTCAAGAACCCCAACGGTCCTTCTTAGGGCCACATCTGACTGTGTGCAGTACTGTTGAGGCTGCTTTTAGCAGTGTTGCACTTTTTTTTTTTTTGTATATTGGGCGTGCAGACCATAGCGTCCTCAGTCTGCAGTCATTTTACAGAGTATAGGGGCAGTACTGGTGAGGCAGGGACAGTGGTACAGGAAAAGAGGTATACTGGCTATATAGGCAGTGGGCTTTTTCAAAAACATACTATATTTGGGCTGCCTGTGACCGTCTTCAGTTTACTGCGTGTCTGCTGGGGGTAGTAGTCGCTAATTATTACCCAGCTATGCGTTACAGCAAGCTTGCGCATAATTGTTTCCTGGCTCCGATGTGCATTCCGTAACATCATTGTTGTCATCCCGCCACAGGGAAACAGTACACATTATATCCGCTGCATGCGGTGTCTCTGGTTTTTCACCTCACCATTTTAAAAAATTGAGGCAAAATACTTAAGGCCTACCACTGGGCTTTGTCCACTTCACTGGTTCTGCGCTGTGAATTGCAGCAGCTCAGTCATACGCACCTAGGTCTCACTACAGGCTTGCGCATAATTGTTTCCTGGCTCCGCTGTGCTTTCCGTAACATCATTGTCGTCATCCCGCCACAGGGAAACAGTACACATTATATCCGCTGCATGCGGTGTCTCTGGTTTTTCACCTCACCATTTTAAAAAATTGAGGCAAAATACTTAAAGGGGTGGTCTCGCGAAAGCAAGTGGGTCTATACACTTCTGTATGGCCATATTAATGCTCTTTGTAATATACATCGTGCATTAAATATGAGCCATACAGAAGTTATTCACTTACCTGCTCCGTTGCTAGCGTCCCCGTTGCCATGGTTCCGTCTAACTTCGGTGTCTTCTTGCCTTTTTAGACGCGCTTGCGCAGATCCGTCTTCTCCCTTCTTCTCCCTTCGGCTCCGCTCGGCAGCATCGGCATTTTGGCTCCGCCCCCTTGTACGCATCATCGCGTAGCTCCGCCCCATGACGTGTGCCGGTTCCAGCCTCCTGATTGGCTGGAATCGGCACATGACGGGGGCGGAGCTACGCGATGACGCGAAAAGGGGGCGGAGCCAAAACTCCGATGCTTCCAAGACCAGCCGAAGGGAGAAGATGCATCTGCGCAAGCGCGTCTAAAAAGGCAAGAAGACACCGAAGTTAGACGGAACCATGGCAACGGGGACGCTAGCAACGGAGCAGGTAAGTGAATAACTTCTGTATGGCTCATATTTAATGCACGATGTATATTACAAAGTGCATTAATATGGCCATACAGAAGTGTATAGACCCACTTGCTTTCGCGAGACCACCCCTTTAAGGCCTACCACTGGGCTTTGTCCACTTCACTGGTTCTGCGCTGTGAATTGCAGCAGCTCAGTCATATGCACCTAGGTCTCACTACAGGCTTGCGCATAATTGTTTCCTGGCTCCGCTGTGCGTTCCGTAACATCATTGTCGTCATCCCGCCACAGGGAAACAGTACACATTATATCCGCTGCATGCGGTGTCTCTGGTTTTTCACCTCACCATTTTAAAAAATTGAGGCAAAATACTTAAGGCCTACCACTGGGCTTTGTCCACTTCACTGGTTCTGCGCTGTGAATTGCAGCAGCTCAGTCATACGCACCTAGGTCTCACTACAGGCTTGCGCATAATTGTTTCCTGGCTCCGCTGTGCGTTCCGTAACATCATTGTCGTCATCCCGCCACAGGGAAACAGTACACATTATATCCGCTGCATGCGGTGTCTCTGGTTTTTCACCTCACCATTTTAAAAAATTGAGGCAAAATACTTAAGGCCTACCACTGGGCTTTGTCCGCTTAACTGGTTCTGCGCTGTGAATTGCAGCAGCTCAGTCATACGCACCTAGGTCTCACTACAGGCTTGCGCATAATTGTTTCCTGGCTCCGCTGTGCATTCCGTAAGTGAAGTCAGCCTCCAACCACAGGCCAATAAGCGGCACATTTAATTACAGTGTTCTGTTTCTGCGCTACTCGTAATACACCATGCTGAGGGGTAGGGGTAGGCCTAGAGGACGTAGACGCGGGCGAGGATGCGGAGGCCCAAGTGAGGGTGTGGGCACAGGCCGAGCTTCTGGTTCAGGTGTATCACAGCCGACTGCTGCGGGATTAGGAGAGAGGCAAGATTCTGGGGTCCCCAGATTCATCTCACAATTAATGGGTCCACGCGGTAGACCTTTATTAGAAACTGAGCAGTGTGAGCAGGTCCTGTCGTGGATGGCAGAAAGTGCATCCAGCAATCTATCGACCACCCAGTCTTCTACGCCGTCCATAGCTGCAACTCTGAATCCTCTGGCTGCTGCTCCTCCTTCCTCCCAGCCTCCTCACTCCATTACAATGACACATTCTGAGGAGCAGGCAGACTCCCAGGAACTGTTCTCGGGCCCCTGCCCAGATTGGGCAGCAATGGTTCCTCTCCCACCGGAGGAGTTTGTCGTGACCGATGCCCAACCTTTTGAAAGTTCCCCGGGGCCCGGGGGATGAGGCTGGGGACTTCCGGCAACTGTCTCAAGAGCTTTCAGTGGGTGAGGAGGACGATGACGATGAGACACAGTTGTCTATCAGTGAGGTAGTAGTAAGGGCAGTAAGTCCGAGGGAGGAGCGCACAGAGGATTCGGAGGAAGAGCCGCTGGACGATGAGGTGACTGACACCACCTGATGTGATAAGCCAACCGAGGACCGGTCTTCAGAGGGGGAAGCAATTGCAGCCGCAGGATAGCTTGAAAGAGGCAGTGGGGAGGCCAGGGGTAGAGGCAAGGCCAGAACGAATAATCCACCAACTGTTTCCCAAAGCGCCCCCTCGCGCCATGCCACCCTGCAGAGGCCAAGGTGCTCAAAGGTGTGGCAGTTTTCACTGAGAGTGCAGACGACTGACGAACTGTGGTGTGCAAGGTTTGTCGCGCCAAGATCAGCCGGGGGGCCACCACCACCAGCATGCGCAGGCATATGATGGCCAAGCACCCCACAAGATGGGGCAAAGGCCGTTCACCGCCTCCGGTTTGCACCACTGCCTCTCCCCCTGTGCCCCAACCAGCCACTGAAATCCAACCCCCCTCTCAGGACACAGGCACGACCGTCTCCTGGCCTGCACCTATACGCTCACCTCCGCTGTCCTCGGCCCCATCCAGCAATGTCTCTCAGTGCAGCATCCAGCCGTCGCTAGCGCAACTGTTTGAGCGCAAGCGCAAGTACGCCGCCTAGCACCCGCACGCTCAAGCGTTAAACGTGCACATAGCCAAATTGATCAGCCTGAAGATGCTACCGTATAGGCTTGTGGAAACGGAGGCTTTCAAAAACATGATGGTGGCGGCCCCGCGCTACTCGGTTTCCAGTCGCTACTACTTTTCCCGATGTGCCGTCCCAGCCCTGCACAACCACGTCTCCCGCAACATTGTACGCGCCCCCCACCAATGCGGTTACTGCCAAGGTCCACTTAACAACGGACACGTGGACAATCACAGGCGGGCAGGGCCACTATATCTCCCTGACGGCACATTGCAGGAATTTAGTGGAGGCTGGGACCGAGTCAGAGCCTGGGACCGCTCACGTCCTACCCACCACCAGAATTGCGGGCCCCAGCTCGGTGCTGGTATCTGCAGTGGTGTATGCTTCCTACACTAAACCACCCTCCTCCTGCTAAGCAACCTCTGTCTCACAATCAAGATGTGTCAGCAGCAGCACGTCGCCAGCAGTCGGTGTCGCGCGGCGTGGCAGCACAGCGGTGGGCAAGCGCCAGCAGGCCGTGCTGAAACTACTCAGCCTAGGAGAGCAGAGGCACCTGGCCCACGAACTGCTGCAGGGTCTGACAGAGCAGACCGACCGCTGGCTTTCGCCGCTGAGCCTCCAACCGGGCATGGTCGTGTGTGACAACGGCCGTAACCTGGTGGCGGCTCTGCAGCTCAGCAGCCTCACGCACGTGCCATGCCTGGCCCACATCTTTAATTTGGTGGTTCAGCGCTTTCTGAAAAGCTACCCATGCTTGTCAGACCTGCTCGGAAAGGTGCGCCGGCTCAGCACACATTTCCGCAAGTCCAACACGGACGCTGCCACCCTGCGGACCCTGCAACATCGGTTTAATCTGCCAGTGCTCCGACTGCTGTGCGATGTGCCCACACAGTGGAACTCTACGCTCCACATGTTGGCCAGGCTCTATGAGCAGCGTAGAGCTATAGTGGAATACCAACTCCAACATGGGCGGCGTAGTGGGAGTCAGCCTCCTCAATTCTTTACAGAAGAGTGGGCCTGGTTGGCAGACATCTGCCAGGTCCTTGGAAACTTTGAGGAGTCTACCAAGATGGTGAGCGGCGATGCTGCAATCATTAGCGTCACCATTCCTCTGCTATGCCTCTTGAGAAATTCCCTGCAAAGCATAAAGGCAGATGCTTTGTGCTCAGAAACGGAGGCGGGGGAAGACAGTATGTCGCTGGATAGTCAGAGCACCCTCATGTCTATATCTCAGCGCGTTGAGGAGGAGGAGGGGGAGGAGCATGAGGAGGAGGGGGAAGAGGCAGCTTGGCCCACTGCTGAGGGTACCCATGCTGCTTGCCTGTCATCTTTTCAGCGTGTATGGCCTGAGGAGGTGAAGGAGGAGGAGGAGGAAAGTGATCTTCCTAGTGAGGACAGCCATGTGTTGCGTACAGGTACCCTGGCACACATGGCTGACTTCATGTTAGGATGCCTTTCTCGTGACCCTTGCGTTACACGCATTCTGGCCACTACAGATTACAGGGTGTACACACTGCTCGACCCACGGTATAAGGAGAACCTTTCCACTCTCATACCCGAAGAGGAAAGGGGTTCGAGAGTGATGCTATACCACAGGACCCTGGCGGACAAACTGATGGTAAAATTCAGTTCCGAGGGCCAGGTAGCAGGGGAGGCGCGGAGATCAGGCAGCATGTACAGCACAGGCAGGGGAACACTCTCCAAGGCCTTTGACAGCTTTATGGCTCCCCAGCAAGACTGTGTCACCGCTCCCCAGTCAAGGCTGAGTTGGCGAGAGCACTGTAAAAGGATGGTGAGGGAGTACGTAGCCAATCGCACGACTGTCCTCCGTGACGCCTCTGCTCCCTACAACTACTGGGTGTCGAAGCTGGACACGTGGCCTGAACTTGCGCTGTATGCCCTGGAGGTGCTTGCCTGTCCTGCAGCTAGCGTCTTGTCAGAGAGGGTGTTTAGTGCGGCTGGGGGAATCATCACGGATAAGCGTACCCGCCTGTCAACTGACAGTGCCGACAAGCTTACACTCATAAAGATGAACAAAGCCTGGATTTCCCCAGACTTCTCTTCTCCACCAGCGGACAGCAGCGGTACCTAAACAATACGTAGGCTGCACCCGCGGATGGAAGCATCGTTCTCTATCACCATAAAAAACGGGGACCTTTCAGCTTCATCAATCTGTGTATTATATTCATCCTCTTCCTCCTGCTCCTCCTCCTGAAACCTCACGTAATCACGCCGAACGGGCAATTTATCTTAGGCCTACAAGGCTCAGTCATATTACTTTTGTAAACAATGTTTATACGTTTCAATTCTCATTAAAACGTTGAAACTTGCACCTGAACCAATTTTTATTTTAACTGGGCTGCCTCAAGGCCTAGTTACAAATTAAGCCACAGTAACCAAAGCGATTAATGGGTTTCACCTGCCCTCTTGGTTGGGCATGGGCGATTTTTCTGAGGTACATTAGTATTGGTGGTACACTAATTTTTTGGGGCCCTCACCTATAGTGTAATCCTAGTAATTTTTATGGGCTTCGCCTGCACTCATGGTACAGCAAGGTGTGTCGGGTTGGCCTACACTTTTGCTACATAAATGTAACTGGGGCCTTGTCTATACTGCAACTACTGAAATGTGAAAGAGACTGTTATCTCCCTAAACTGCTGCAACGGGAATGTTACTGTGGCCTGTCTTGACTGCTACTACTACTGAAATGGAACTGAGACTGTGCTCCCCCTATACTGCTGCTAGTGATATGTTACTGGGGCCTGTCCCTAATACTACCGCTGAAATGTTACTAATTCTGGGCTCTGACTATACCGCTGCTAATGCTATATCACTGTGGTGTGGAAACGGAGGCTTCCCAAAGACATAATGGTGGCGAGGCCATTTCCCACCAACGCGGTTACTGTTAAGGTACATATTACCAGTCTGACTGGGGCATGCACTGTGGGCCGAATTTTATTTGACGTTAGCTCTGCTGAGCAGGGCACTGCAATGGGATACATTTATGTACCGCTGATGGCTTCCAGGGAGCCACCCATGCTGTGGGTCCACAGGGACTTCACATTAGTGATTTGTACCTGCCAGTGTCTATGTGTTAAAAACTCCGGTCAGACTGTGGCATGCAGTATGGGCCGAAGCCCACCTGCATTACATCTCACGTTACCTCAGCTGTGCTGGGCAATGCAATGGGAATTATTTATGTACCGCCGGTGGCTTCCTGGGACCCACCTATGCTGTCGGTCCACACTGAGTTGTAACTGCATGTGTCTACTTATAAAGAACCCCAGTCTGACTGGGGCATGCAGTGTGGGCCGAAGCGCACCTGCATTTCATCTGACGTTACCTCAGGTGTGCTGGGCAATGTAATGGGAATTATTTATGTACCGCCGGTGGCTTCCTGGGACCCACCTATGCTGTCGGTCCACACGGAGTTGTAACTGCATGTGTCTACTTATAAAGAACCCCAGTCTGACTGGGGCATGCAGTGTGGGCCGAAGCCCACCTGCATTTCATCTGACGCTACCTCAGCTGTGCTGGGCAATGCAATGGGAATTATTTATGTACCGCCGGTGGGTTCCAGGGAGCCACCCATGCTGTGGGTGCACACAGAATTCCCATTGCAGAGTTGTACCTGCCTGTGACTATTTATAAAAATATTAGGCCAGCGTGTGGCATGAGGGCAGCTGAAGGCTGCGCAGGGACACTTTGGTGTGTGCTGTGGACACTGGGTCGTGCGGGGGGGGGGGGGGGGGTTGGGCAGCATGTAACCCAGTAGAAGTGGCAGCGGAGTGTCATGCAGGCAGTGATTGTGCTTTGTTGGAGGTAGTGTAGCCCCTCGCCTGCCCTATCCGTTTCTGTGTCGTTCCCATCACTTTCTTGAAATTCCCAGATTTTCACAAATGAAAACCTTAGCGAGCATCGGCGATATACAAAAATGCTCGAGTCGCCCATTGACTTCCATGGGGTTCGTTGCTCGAAACGAACCCTCGAGCATCGCGGAAAGTTCGACTCGAGCAACGAGCACCCGAGCATTTTGGTGCTCGCTCATCTCTATTCACTATCTATTACTCCCCATTCTATGTGTATCCACATCCTCATAATTGAATGTGGTCCAAAACACACTCAAGCACCCGCAGCACTACAGCAAACCCTTATCCAATCAATTCCCAAAGTTTATCCAAAAATGGCAGCAGAAGCATTTAGGTGCAATAAAACAGGTATTTTTTTCTTTTCTTTATTCCATCCTCAGTAAGCACGCAACGTTTCGGCCGTTACAAACAGCCTTTGTCAAGCATTTGAATGCTTCTGCTGCCATTTTTGGATAAACTTCATAATTGAATGTGGGTCAAGTCTGAATCAAGCAAGTTAGGGCTTAGATTTGTAACAACTATCCCAATAATATAAACCTTTGCATTGATTATTAACATTATTCCTTCTCATGGTGATGACAGGTATGTCTTAACATTTTGTCAGAAAAAAACATGCCATTAAAGGGGTAGCAGACTAATCTACCAACTTTATTTGGCAGGAATACGGGATTTTTTGGAATCTAATGGCAATGATAGTTATATGAGCTGCACTAAAAAGGCAATTGTAAACCACTGCTGTTATTTAGTAAGAGAACTATATAAATGGATACAACAGAAGCAATATTAACATGTTGGAAAATAAGCTTATGGAAGTATTGCTTGGAGTGCATATTCTAGTCACTAGTTGCGTATGTTACCATAGGATAAAAATACCTAAGACTTCAAAAACTGAATCACTTAGTAAACTGTTCTTGTACACTGTGACCTCTGTCTGCTGAGTTCATCTAGTGAGTGGATTCAATTTGGTTATATCAATGCATTATACTGTATATATAATGGATTTTCCTGCATTTCATTGCTTTCCTAATTTGAACTAAAATTAGAGGAGTCCTTAATTGTTTTTAAAAATTGTGTTTTTTGTAGATAAGCTAGAAGAAATAAGGATGTAATGGGCATCTTATAAATCAACCAATGAGAGAATTCAATGAGATACATTATGCAGTTTCCACTGGAAGAACCTACTGTAGCCACAGTCATTGAGTACAGCAATTGTTTGATATATAAAATTGTTTGATATCTATATGTATGACTACTTATACAACCTTTCAATATCACATCATGCAAGTTTACTTCCAATTAGCTGAAAATGCAGCAAACCTAAATATCCTTTTAACTAGAATAAAAATATAATACATCCATAGCATGAAATCTTAATAAAAATGGTTACGACAAAAATAACTAATTACAGTGCTTGTAGAGAACTGGTGAAAGCAATAGACATTTATTGATATCACACCGGATCCTATCAAACCTAAGAGGTAAAACAACTTTTTGATGCAGTGTCTAGCCAAAGAAAGTTTGGTTGAAGTTTGGTTTGGTTTTTCTGTCCTCGTTCTGCCATTGAAAACTGAAAAATAAAGATATGGGCCAGGAATTTCTTATGAGAACTGGGCAGTTGACATTTGAGAAAGTCAAGGATTACAAGGAAAATGAACAAGATGATCCTTAAACAAAGTCTTCAACTCAAAGTACAAATAACCAGACATATTAAAATTCACATATCATAAGAAAGGCTAGTTATGCTTGTAAATATGCTAGTAGTTGTGGGTGAGTCCTCAGCAAGTGTGATATCGTAGACACAGAAATCATTAACATGCTCCTGGAAGCCTGAAGAACCCAAACAGTCAACAGAACATTTTTGTAGAAGCATTATCTATATGGTTGCCAAAGGCCACTGGATTGTACATAATATATCTATGATAATACTGTATCATTCTGAAAATAAATACAAAATTATACTAATACAATTCAGGTCAAAGTTTTTTAGTTAGTCAATAGAGGAGATTTGTAAAGACTGGTGATTCAAACCCCAATGTGTTGGAGTAAAATGTACCAAATTTATTAAAAAGCACTCTTAAGCAACTAAACATATCGTGCACTATTTTAAAGACAGAAATTGAAATCTACATCTGCTGTAAGCACAGATAAATTTCTGCCAATTTCTGTCATAAATAACAATAAATGTCGGGTGCATGTGCAAAAGGCCGGGGAGTCTGGGGAGCCTCACAGAGCGCCACTTATTACACCCCATCTCTGTCACTGAGGTCAAGAAATACCACCCAAAAGAGTGTCGGGTTTGCAACAAGCTTGGGAGGAGGATGGATACCCAGTTTTATTGCCCCATGTGCCCATCCCAACCAGGCCTCCATAATTACGCCTGCTTTCAGGCATACCACACAGTTTACATTATTACTTTTATCTAAGATTTAGGGAATGCCAAAAAGGAGGGGGGGGGGAAATTTTTTTTAGGTAGTCAATGTTTTTTCTGCACAAGTGAGCAATGGGGCCTAGAATTTTTTCAGTTGTGCACTGGAATCCAATGGGGGTTCCCTTCATTACAAGCCTTACCATGTGTCCAGTACGCAGATTGTGGCTACAATAGATATGTTTCTGAACACAGGACAAACAGGGAGATCCATTTTGGGGTGAAAGTGTTTATTCATATGTGTGCTATACAAATAAAACACAGTTTTTAAATGACACAATTGCCAAAAAAATGAAAATTGAAATTTTTTACTTCTGCTTTGCTTAGAGTCATTCAAAAACTGTGGGGTCAAAATACACAGTACACCCCTAAATGTATTTGTTAAAGGGTCAAGTTTTCAAAAGGGGGTAACTTGTGGGGGTTCTCTATTGTTTTGGCCACTCAAGGGCTCTACAAGTGTGCAATGGTGCGTAAATCACCTGCAAGCAAAATTTCTGTTCTGAAAGCCACCGGCTGCTCCTTTTGGTTTGGGCCCCATTGTGTATACAGACAGCAGATTAGGGCCACAATGGGTATATTTCTAAACACAGGACAAACAGGGGTATCCATTTTGGGGTGCAAAACCTCATTTTCATGTGCACTATCAAAAAAAAATTTCTTTACAATGACATATTTGCAAAAATATGAAATTTTATTTTTTTCTCATTTAAATTGCATTAATTCCTGAAAAGAAACTGTGGGATCAAAATACTCATGACACCCTCAGTGAATACATTAATGGGTGTAGTTTATAAAATTGGGTCATTTGTGGGGGTATCTATCATTCTGATACCTATGAGCCTTTGCAATTTTGGCTTGGTGTAGGAAAATAAAGTGTTCCTCAAAATGTTAAAAATTAACGTTAACTTAATATGTCTCCTAAATGGTTAAAAAAAACTAAAGTTTTTCCAATGTGCTTCCAGAATAAAGTAAACAGATGAAAATATATATCTTATCAAAATGTGTACAGTATGTTTACACATATTTGATACGTTGCAGTTGAAAATGTAAAAAAATGTCAACTTTTTCAAGCTTTTTCCAATTTTGTCATTTTTCATAAATATATTTCATAAATTTGGCCTGGTCATTAAGGTGTAAACAGGCTCGATCACTAAGGGGTTAAACTGAGCTTTTTTCAGGAAATATTATTTAGATGCAGAGAAGTTTAAAGGGTTTGACTATCTCTGGATTAATCTACGTGGTGTATACTTGTTTATCCAGAGTTTTGACCAATCATATCCACTGTTACTTGGCTTGATGTGTCATCTGCAATTTCAGGCTATCAAGTATGCACCCTTAAAATAAGATGCTAAATTATGGATTCTAAGGGACCTGGATAGGAATATAACAGTTAATACATATTTATGAGCAACCAGTATGATTAAGTAGCATAAAAGACATTCAGAAGAATCACAGTGTACCTTGCTTAAAGAAAATCACCTTTACATAGGGCAAAATAGAGTTATACAGTATTATTCTACAATTATTGGTGAAAAAACATGCAAAAACAGATTATCGTAAACATAGATGATGCAATCCATGTATTCTTGTCCTGGATCCAACCTATAGATAATAACTTACTGAATTATTGAACGTTCCTATTGTATTGTAAACTGCAATTCTTGCGTTGCTTCCTGTTATGTATTATCACGATTCCATTGTTGTATTTTCTTTCTATCCACTGTTGCATACAGTAAGACATTAGATGTTACAGCTCTTGCTTTACAATGTTAGTCTCGGTCTCTGTTGGGAATATTATGCATATGTGATTTTAGCACAACAGCTTTTAATTCTTTCATTTAGAAAGTAGCTGCTTCCCCATCCAGATGTTTTAATGCTAGATGAAGTATCTCGCTGTGCTGTGACTATACTTTAAAGCTGCATTTCAAAAAATGACACAAACCCAAGTGACAAAAGACACAAATCTACTTAAGCCTGCCTGTGAAGCATATCTTTTTATGTTAGTATAATGATCTTGCTTATATCTTGTCACACAATTGTACAACTGCATTTGGCCAAAGTAGTTTTTTGTGCTTCGCAGTCAAGGCTGTCATGTCATATAAGAGAGACAAAACTAAACATAATTATAGAAAAAGACAAAATGGAAGTGTGGAAAAACATCCACAAGCCTCTTTACTAAAAGACTTTGACTCACACTACTGTGTGAAACATTGACATAGAGAAAATGTGTTTCGAAAATGTAAAGTGAAATTTAGAGCTCAGAAGCTTTTAAGCTATAATTATGAATTAAAATCAATAATACGGATTAGACTTTCTAATGTTTCATTTGATTTACTAAAAGCAAAACAGTAAAAGAGAATAAAATATAGACATAAGAATCCAAATTCCCATAACAAATGGGTATATATGCTTGGGAACTGAAAATGTATAAAAACAAAGTATTTCATAAATACATTTAATATAATAATCTACGTCTACAGCAACAGTGTTGGCTCAAAACTCCTGTGCTGGGGGTATGAACAGCTAGCAGTGTAATCCCATTGCTGTGGATTGGGTGCTCACTCATACTTTAAACAGAGCAGGTTACTGCACAGATGGTCCGGAACATAGATAATGCAATCCATGTATTCATGGAGAAATGCACAGATGGGAAGAAACAAGAAAAAAAATACAAATGGGTTGAAATTTCTAAGCTTTTCTCACCAGTTGAAACCCCTAAGGAACATCACAGATTGAGGTTTCCAATGTCATTTGGAGAACCTTCTCTCCTGTGAACACTGTAGATAGCATGTACACCAAGGAAATAAAGAAAATGTCTTCTGAGCTGCACAGATAAGAGATAACAGAAGCAGCAAGGTGCACAGTAATATTTAGCCTAATAGGCTGACTTGATTTACATACACAGTTGACTTCCTAAAAGATGATATTTTCAGTCTAGGGGAAGATACAATCTGCAGAATAGTATAGATGGAATTCTGCTGCACACAATAATATAGATAGTGGGTTATATTTTAGTGAAGAAATTCTGATAAAATCCTGGCTATACTGGCCTCATTACCAAATGTAATGCCCTATTACAGAGACAATATCACTATTTTAATAATTGCCTCTATATACAGTGCATGCTAGATGTCTCCATTAGCAGGGCATACCATGTTCCCATTCAAGTAAAGTCTACTAGGCAGGCACTTACTTAAAGGGGGTTGTCCAGTTGTAAATTATTGAAGGTCTATGCTTAGGATTGGACATTGATAATGAATTTGCAGTGGCCCGTTGCTCGGGATCCCCGTTGATCAGCTGTTCAGCGGGCTGGTATGCTGATACACTGAGCTGATTTCTTCAGGAAGCACGCAGCTCTGTTCTCAGTGCAGTCACCAGACTTGGTATTACAGACTAAATTCTCCTTCACTTCAATGGCAGCTTTACCTGTAATACCAAGTCTGACCACTGCAGTGGAAATGGAGCTGTCTGCTTCCTGCAGAAATTAGCTTAGTGTATGAGCACTCTGGTTTGGTGAACAGCTAATCTTCAGAGATCCTAAGTAGCAGACCCCTGCTAATCTACTATTGAGGACCTATTCACATGATGGGCCATCAATAATTTACAACTAGACAATTCTTTTCATACTTGATAGTTGTCTACTTAATCAGTCTCTGAAGATGCCCTCTTACAGAGTGAGTGTCAGCTTCGCCTTATATAGTGCCTTCTCGATACCACCTTAAAAAAGTGGTTACCAGATGTTCCTTAACACAGTTCCTCCCAGCACAGTGCCTTAAACAGTACTTGCTGGGTACCTATTAAGCAGTGCTTGTTATGTAGCTCCATAAATTCATCTGAATGCAGTAAGTCCAAGCTGGAGGGACCTAGCTTTTCATTCTTTGTAAAATATGCTTACATGTTCTAGCTATTATGGCAGCACAGCCATACCTTGATTATTCATCTATTTGTAATGTAAAAGGGGGGTTAAGTCTCCCTTAGTCAATCGGGTAGGAGTTCCGTTACTAAAGCTCCGGGCAAAAGCTCAGGAAGGACTGTGGCTCTAACTATGGGATAACAGGGAACGGTTGAGGGAAGGGACGTGTGATTTGTATGGCGCCAACTTATTTCGCAGTGCTTTCAGGTATTTTTTTATTTATTACTCCCCCCACCAAGCTGAGTACTCATTTTACCGACCTTGGAAGGCTGAGTCAACCTTGATCCAGCTACCTGAAACATGCACGGATTGAACTCGCAACCTTCAGGTCATGTGAGCTTAGGACTGCATTTTGCTGCCTTAACACTCTGCACCACACAAGGCCAGCTGAGGAAACCACTAGACACACACCAGGCAAATGGTTACATCTACTGTATAGGAGAAGCACATTTGACCGGCTTTGACTTCATCATCAGTTGTTTTTATCACACCAATTTGACCAATGCACTTTAATGTGAAGTACCTAGGAATTAATAACTAACATTGCAAGGAAGCACTTAGTTCAAACATCATTTCGCCTATAAGGACTGTGAAAATAATTTGTCTACCAGTGAACTTTGACAATTTTATGGCTTCTATACTAAGCACCAAAACTCAGCAAAGAAAGCTCTTTCAATTAATGCAATTTACTGTATTGATTATCAGTAGCAGCTAGATGTTCATTTCATAGTTACTTACGCTTAATATGATTTTAGAACGAGTAGCGCATCAATAAAGGTATTCCAGCTGGCGGAGAAAAATGTATCTTCAGCTTATTGTGATTACTTTGAAACTTTCTCAGCTCAATATTTAATTATCGCTTCTTTGATGTCTGTGTTTCTGCCATCTAAAATTTCAACATTGTTATGGTTTCGAATAATTATTTTACTTTTTTATTTATCATTTCATGAGGCTCTTATTTTTTTTTAAACAAACATGAGGAAAACAGATTTAACATCAAAGGTGCTCTTTTCATATGGATGGCACAGCTGCCACTTGCTCATGGAAAATACGAACCACTCTGCTGCAATAAATGAGATGTTGATTCAAACATTCTACTGAACTGTCAGTGTTTTAATTGGCCTTACATCTTAAAACAACTCGATTGAAAATAAAAGCTATAAAAAAAACTGTAATTTGGTGGAGGTAAAATCTATCTTCAGATAACTTACACTGATAATGTGGAATTTTTACTTCTAACAAGTTTAATCAAATGTAATAAATTGTATTAGTTTTTTATAGAGTATGACTTTTTTATGTTAGTCTAGATTCACTCGCAGCACTTTGCAGTGTTCTTTATGAAGTTTACATTATTGCTAGAGTTGAGCGAACGTACTCTGCCGAGCTTGATGCTCGTTCGAGTATTAGCGTACTCGATGGTGCTCGTTACTCGAACGAGCATCAAGCCGAGTTCGACCCCGCCCCAGTTTTTGGCTCCTCCCCACTGTGACGTGCCTGTTTTGGCCCCTCCCCACTGCGACGCAGCGCGCATCAGTGGCAAATTTTTGTCTGGCAGGCAGGAGAGAGAGAGAGAGAGAGAACACGAACCAAGAAAAAAAACAAAAAACTGGGGACCCGGCGTCCCACATACAAAAATGCTCGAGTCTCCCATTGTAGTCAGTGGGGTTTGTTACTCAAGTAAAGCTCTCGAATTTTAAGAAAAGCTCGACTCGAATAACGTGGACCCAAGCATTTGGGTGCTTGCTCATCTCTAATTATTGCCTTTTTGTCAAAAATGCCAGATATTACTTTAAAGTCCTGAGCAAATAACTAAAAAGTCTACATAGACAGTGTTTTTGTGGGATTTTTGGGGAGTGTGGTGGTTTTCAAAATGCAGCTGTTAGGTTGTGCCTGCTTGGATCTGTAATACTAAGGGTTTCCAGAAGCACACCTTCACAGGTGTGGGATAATTAAGCAGGTTGGGTATGGAGTTTCTCCAGCCAGCCAATCTCTACTGGTCTGCTGCATATATATACCAGTCCCTATGCAAGAGGAAGCTGGTATCTCTTCATTTTAGGGTTTGGGGTTTATTGCATGCCTGTTATGTGTTGTGTGTGTATAGGTGTGAGCAGTGTCATGTTCAATGTCTGTGCAGGTGGCTAGACATCATGTGTGATCAGGCATATTCAGTGTATGTGTGTGTGAACAGTAGTGTGCTCTGTGGGTCTGTGCAGGTGGCCAGACATGAGCTATGAACAGTCCTCTTCTGTTTTGAATGCTATTCCTTGTATATTGGTGTGAACTGTGTCCTGTCCTGCTTTGGTTCGTTTTACACCCTGGGCACTTAGGTCCATAGGTTCCAGCATCGACCGTCCTTACTGGGACGATCGCCCAGCTTGCATGTAGGCTTTTTGTGGATGTTGTCTCATTAGAGTAGGGACCTCTTGGCTAAGACACGGACTAATATCTTGTACATTCTATAGTTGTTTCATCTGGCTATTTGTGCAGGAATGCTTTGTTCATGTTTTGAGTGTTTGTCAGTCATGCATTATGTCTGTCCGTGAGTCTCGTTTACAGTTCAGCAGTTCACATATGAAGGAGACGTGACAGCAGCATGCTCTGGGTATGTCATTATTTCTGTTATTTTTCCTATAGGCTTCTCAATAGGATTTAAAAAACACCACAAAAAGTATGTAACAAATGGTGAAAAAAAAATCACCATTAAAAGCACTTGTTAGTAAAAAACATTTAATAAGACTGGAAAATTAGAGTGTTTGAAGGATCCCTTATAGTAGTTGTATAGGATAAAAAAGAAACAATTTTTTTTAGAGGAGGAAGGGGGAATTCAGTTGTACATATGATTTTAAGAAATATACTTAATCAGATGATTTTGCTTAGTTTTTTTTTTCATTTGCTTCTGAACTTCCCTTGACAGAGCATCTGACAGGTGCTGCAGATAAGGCAGTGGAGTACAGAGTATGGGTCTGCAGTGCCTATGTATGGAGCTGTGTTATCTGTGTATGGAGAAGCTTTCTTATTAGCTGTTTCACACTATTGTGACTAAGACTGCAAAATCTATCTCTGGAATGTTATAAGCAGCTGATCCAACAGTTGCAATCCTTCAGTGTTTACATTCCGATAAATCACTGTCTGAGTGACATACATAGAAGAGATAGGGCTGTGTAGCAAAGATTAAATTCTGTCTCTTGTTATGGCCTTTGGTTTTCCCATATGAGACAGAGGAATATGGTCTTTGTTTCTGTCTCTTTCTGGTTTTCCATGAAACGTTTTCCTATTCTCCATCACCTTATTTGCTAACAATGCAGGTCCCCTGGACAAGAGTATCATGTGCAAGTTCTTGATACCCAGTAGTAAAGGGAGTGGGATCAACCAAAGCTGCACCCCCTTTCTCCAAGAGTCTCATTGCAGCTGCATGGTCTGTTTCTAGGTATGTGTGCCCTAACACCTTGGCAACTTGGCTATTGCATGTAAAATTGTAATCAGACAGACAAACAACATATACAATGTTAAAATCCCATATAGCCTGGAATTCAGGAAGTATGGCAAGCTAAATAATAATACAAAACATTTAATTAAAATCATATATTAAAGGAGTTATCCGATCTGTTTAATCATTGGCAGGAGAGGAGGGGGTGGCACAGATAAAAAATATACTCACCTCCACACTTCTGTGCTGCTCTTTCACCTCCACTCTTGGTCTTCCAGTGCCTTGTTTATTTGTGACATAGTAGTCACATGGGTTGTTTACCCACATGACCGCTGTAGCCAATAGGAGGCTGGACAAGGACATCATCAGTGACGTTCTGTAAACCTGCCTCAGGATTTCTACTATCAGAAGTCCGCATGACATTTTTACTGGACATCACTGGGTCTTCTCACCTGTGAGGTAATCTGTCAGCTGCTGTGGTGTCATGGTGAGTATATTGATTTTAATTAGTTTTGGGCATGGGGGGGTTCCAAAACTATATTACAAAAATAACTTAGAAAACCCCTTTAAATATTATTAAATGCAATTTTTTGCATCTATTTTTATGTTTCATTGCATCTAAAATAAACAAAATTAAGCAACTTTTTGAATTCTCTTGATTAGAAATATCCAATCATTTCGTCTTTAGAATTCTCTTACAGACCTATGTATCCCCATGGTAACAGATGACAAACAAATCTGGCTAGAGGCTTGATCATATTTACGCATATACACACTATTTCTATTCTATAAAGTGGCTAAGGAGCTGGAACTTGACTTCAATAACTGCATTAACCTTATCACAACCTATGGGGATTCTGATAGGAGCTCCTTCCAACTACACATAAAATCCTTTGATCTCCATATTAACATTAATTTACATGTGACAGTCACTAATTACTTCAGAAGGTTTGTTGATCCAGGCATCATTACGATTGCCAGACTTGGAGTCCCGGAGGATTTTTTTTTGTTTTTTCCTCCCCAGTAAAATAAAAAAATCCCACATTCTTTATTTTTCCATGATCTAGCTGTGTGCACTGTACACTATCCCGAAGCTCTGGTCTTCCATATAGAAAGTGATTTACAACTTTAAGCCACTCTTTTTGACTTTTATATGTAAAGACTTGTTTTATCTGTATCAGGGCTTAGTCACATGGGCGCATCGGCGCCCGTGTGACTGCAGGAAGGAGACAGACACACTTCAGGATGGACATCTCTCTGCACCGCCGGAGGAAAGAACATGTGACCGGCTTCATTGCCGGTCATGTGTTTTTTCTTCTGCACTGCGGGGAGTCGTCTGTCCTGAAGTACTAAAGTCTTCTTCCTGCAGTAAGGGCACAGTCACACATGTGCTGATGCGCCTGTGTGACTAAGCCCTCAGTTATCTGCTTATTATTATTTCTACAAATTAATTAATAAAATCTGACTTCCACAAACTACAAATATTTGCCCGCTGATAGTCCTGTTGCTTTGTTCTTTTCAAGACATTTCAATGGCATTAGCATTATAGATATTTCTTATATCTTGTAAATTCTCCATGTGAGACACACACAATACAGTGTACTGTTGAGATTATCTTCCTGATCTAGTGGTACTGTGCCATGTTTTACTGTCTGAGTGTGGAAATTTCCAATGGTGAATAATGGCGAAATAAGGATGAGTGGGACTAAGCATATTTGTATATATTACATATAGCATATTTGTGGGATCCTCAATGACATAGCCAGGTTATTACTCTCACCCATGGGCTGTCTGGTACTGTAGCTCAACCTATCCCACTTGAATGAGATAATGTAATACCAGATGGGCCTATGAATAAAATAGATATTTGAGAATAATATTAACAACTTTTACAAGCTGCACTGTTAATCTGATTTCATGCCCTTCCTCTAAAAGGGAAATTGTTTTCTATACAAAATAATCCTATTTGTTTAATTGTGTTGTTCATCTTTTATTACATCTATCTGTTGAGTAATTACTTCTAGTTCCATTTGAATTAAGCACAATCAAGCAGTGTCCATATGAACATAATTTCTTTAGCATTTTCTAAGTTATTCTATATTTATGGTTCACAAGTGTCCTGCTACGTATATTCATGCTTTACAACAAGGGTTATCACTTAGACCGCATTTACAAATGAATATGCTGAATTACTTGAACTATGACTCTTTTAATTAAAACATTCGATGTAAAAGGATTCATTTCTCCTATTTATTAACATGAAAACATGATTCACAGACATATTATATGACAGCAGAAACAGATTCTTAATGTAATAAGACATTTGAAATGACTTAAAATGCTCTGAGAAATGAAGTGGCTTGAATATTATTGAAATGAAGAATGGTTTGTCAACCTTGGAATTGCATGGTTAAATACAGATCAGTGCATTAGTTAACCCCTTAGTGACCAAGCCTGTTTGCGCTTTAATGACCTGGCCAAATTTTGGAAATCTGACATTGTCACTTTAAGGGCTCAGTCGGACGGGCGTTTTTTTAGCGCATTTAGTGGCGTGAAAAAAACGCAAAATGCATTTAAAAAAATCGTGTGACAGAAGAGTCAGGTGCGCTTTTAAATTTGCACTTGTTGTCTGTCACACGATGGCAAAATTTGCACATAAAGTGTGGTGCCATCACTATGCCCTGCTGTGGCTGTGACAGCTGCAGCAGGGGATTCTTTGGTTGTGAGACCCCTAGATGCTGTCACATCCAGGGGTTTTATCTTGTGGTCAATGGGGCCAGCGGCGGCCCCTTTGACAACATACAGAAAAGATCGCGATCCTCTGCCACAGCTGTGTGGAATTCTTCATCCCCACGGGGAATCCCCTTGTCACTGAACACTGTGACAGTGCTGGATGGAGCTGTCACATCCATAGCCTGCAGGGTTTTAATCCCCAGAGGAAGCACATTTTTACATCCTTGGCGATTAAAGCCCAGCAGGCCAGAACGTAAAAAGACAATGGGGTGGTAACTAAGGGGTTAAATTAAATGAAGAGGAGTATAGCAGCAGAGAGATGCAAAAATAAAACCACAGCTTTATTCCTCCATTAAAAATTCACAAGCAGCAACGTTTGGACCATGTGTTGGTCTTTCTCAAGCTAAGCGATGTAGCATACACACCCATAGGGAATAATAGGGCTCTATCATGCATAATACATCGTAAAGTAGAACATGCTGTGTCCTTATTTGCTCGCGCATTATTTGCAATGAAAAAACGCTAGTCTGAGTGTAACAGCAAAAATTGATGTATTTTAATTGCCACGATGTTCCGTGTGTTATACATTCGTGTAAGCCTGGCCTAAGACGTGAGGTTAGCAGTACACCAAAAAAAAGAATCAATATGAAGAATATGTGCAAAGTTAGAAATTCATCCTGATAATAATCACATACGAGAGGCTTCTGATAAGTCTTTGGCTTTGTGTTCTTTTTTTGTTTCTATGGTAACAAATGTTACATCACATGAAAGCCTTATGTGTCTAATATATGTATTCAAAATTTTGTGTTTGTAGCTTATGGCAACAGTGATCTAGGCACGCGGGAAAACAAAATGGCGGAGTCTAAGGCGATATTCACAGCAAATGAGAGCAGAGGAGTGATAAAATTCTTGTTTTTGCAAGGAAAGTCCGCAAAGGATACTCATGGTGATATGTCGCAGACATTGGGGGATCAATGCCCTTCATATTCTACAGTTAAGAACTGGGTTGCCAAATTTAAAACGGGCCACTTCAGCACCAATGATGAGGAACATCCTGTACGACTGAGAGAGGTTGTTGTTCCGGAGATCGGCGATGCTGTGCACAACCTCATACTGGAGAATCCGCGAACTTCAACTAAAGGAATAGCAGACATCATGGGGATTTCTCATGAACGTGTTTGTGTCATTATCCATGAACATTTGAACATGAAGAAGCTATCTGCAAAGTGGGTCCCCTAATGTTTGACAACAGATCAGAAAAGCATGCGAGTGAAGACTTCCTGGTCCATTTGTCAGCGTTTCCGGACTGATAAGAACTTCCTGGATCGACGGGTCACTATGGATGAGACCTGGATTTATTTGTATGACCCTGAAACCAAGGAGCAGTCAAAAGAGTGGAGGCACAGTGGTTCTCCTCGCCCAAAGAAATTCAGGGTGCAAAAATCAGCCACTAAGGTGATGGTGTCTGTGTTCTGGGATAAGGAGGGCGTGCTTTTAGTGGAATACCTTTAAAATGGTTCCACCATGAATGCAAAATATTACATTGAACTTGTGGACCAATTGAAGGCAGCTTTGAAGGCCAAATGGTGCAGCAAGCTGTCCAAAGGAATCGTGTTCCTGCAAGACAACGCCTCCGCTCACACTGCACAAGTGACCACGGCAAAACTGGTGGAGCTAGGCTTCCAGCTAGTTGACCACCCACTTTATTCACCAGATCTTGCTCCCTCCGTCTATCATCTGTTTCCAAACTTGATGGAGTTTAAACCAATAAAGATGGAATTTGGATTTTAGTTCAACTAATGGCTTCTTGAAAGATTCCTACGCGGTGCTGCTTGCATACTTTATTTTGTTTGCTTTTTCCAAACCTTAGGAAACACCTCAAGAGTACCAAATCTCACACCATTTCTGATGCTATGGCTGCTACAGATGACTGGTTTGAGGCACAACCGAAATCCTTCATTTTGCAAGGCTTAAGGAACTTGGAATACCAATGTAAGAAGTGTGTTGGCATCAGGGGAGAGTATGTGGAATAAATGTACAGTTTCATCTCCCTATCTCATTTCTTTCTGGGTAAAACCAAAGACCTGTCAGCACGTAAGTATAGGAGAAAGTATATGAGCACCTCATATATGAGTAAGAGTTAACTGTAATCCAATTCAGGAAATGTGTTTTATTCACAAAGACATTTGCAGGGTTTCACCCTCATTCATAGAGCATTGTACATAGAAAGTGACATAGTTATGTAACTAAACTATTAGATATGCAAATATATATAAGGGGAGAGATATAGTGCATAATCCTACTTAAAAACTACGCTGGTATTACGTTATTTATTAAATAAAATGCATTTTGATTAAAAACAATAAAAGATAATGTGTTTGTCAGTTCTCATGATGCTTTTTTTATTAGAATAATCTACTGTTTTTTTTCAACTTTTTCCTTTATTTAGTCGCGGCCTGTCATCATAGTGACAGCAACTCCAGTGATCACTTCTTGTACCATACAGTGTCAAGATCAGCCTTGATCATGGCACTGAAAGGATTAATTCTGGAATCAGAGTTTTCTAAGATGCCAAAGATGCTAAAAGCTGCAGTAGGAGTGCAAATGTATATTACAAATGTCCTGTCCTCCTGCCAGTGATTGTACGGGCATAGGGGCAGTGCCTGCGAGATCACCTTGATGTAATAGCATTTTAAACTGCCACAACTACCTGAGGCCCTATTATATCATGGTGTAATAAGGGGTTAAGTTCTCCATGTCCCTACAGAAGTAACTTGGTGATCTCTAAACATATAGAAATTAATTTATGTGCACCAAACATATTGCTGTAGCTCTGAAGGAATTTTCTAGAATGAATAGTTCTATAATATAATGGATAAATGGGAAAGTCATGGCTTTTCTTATACGATTCCATAAAATGTGTGGATGTGTGTATGGTGGAATCCACCAGCTAGGTGGGAGTGGAAATGTGGGCAGCAGTTGCGGGGAAAAGAATGAGGGTCACTTGCCTCTGTGGTGATAGACCTTGTCCCAAGGAGCCTCTCACATAGAACATATGCAAGGCAGATGTGAGAGGGTGAACTGGTGGTTGCCACATCATGGATGTTGAGTTGATGTTCACAAATGATTTTGATGTAAATCAGAAAAACAACTAAGTCTAACAACTCAGGCAATGAGTCGGTCCCTACTCACGTCACAGAAGCAGAAAATAGACAATCCAGAACAATTCAACAGGTTAAATTTCACCTACGGCATAGTCAAATCTTTTGAGACAGCGTAAGTCAAGGTAATTCTTATTTCAGAACACATCCTTCAATGTAGTAGTAAAGGATCAGCAAGCAGCCACCTCTCAGAGGTATCCGTGTTCCCCTTATTATTGCAGAACCTGTATGTCAGGCACTGTGGGTGGTACATGGTGCAGAGTAGGTGCGTAGGCCGGGTTTCTTCAAGTTCAGCTAAAATGTCTGTTTTTTTTGCGTCTCCATCTATTATGGCCTTAGGCCTTCCACCTGGAAGAGGAAGTTGTTGTTGTTTTTTCATTCAGTCGCTTCCAACTCTTCATGACCTCGTGGACCAGCCCACACCAGAGCTTGCTGTTGGCCATTGCCACCCCCAACTCCACCAAGGTCTAGTTTGTTACATGAAGGATATCATCCATCCATCTTGCCCTTGGTCAGCACCTCTTCTTTTTGCCTTCCACTTTCCCCAACATCAGCATCTTCTCCAAGGTATCCTGTCTTCTCATTATGTGGCCGAAATACTTCAGTTTTGCCTTTAATATCATTCCCTCCAGTGAGCAGTCAGGCTTTATTTCCTGGACGATTGACTGGTTTGATCTTCTTGTGATCCAAGGCACTCTCAGAATTTTCCTCCAACAACATAGTTCAAAAGCGTCTCTTTTCTATCGCTCTTCCTTCTTTATGGTCCAGCTCTCACATCCATAGGTTTCTATGGGGAATGCCATTGCTTTAACGATGCATACCTTTGTTGTCAGTGTGATGTCTCTGCTCTTAAACTATTTTATTGAGATTGGTCATTGCTCCCAAGAAGTAAACGTCTTCAGATTTCCTGGCTGCAGTCTTCGTCTGCAGCAATCTTTGTGCCTAGAAATATGAAGTCTGTCACTGCCTCCACGTTTTCTCCCTTTACTTGCCAGTTGTCAATCAATCTGGTTGCAATAATCTTGTTTTTTTATGTTTAACTGCAATCCAGCTTTTGCAGTTTCTTCTTTCACCTTGGTAATAAGGCTCCTCAGCTTCTCTTTGCTTTCAGCCATCAAAGTTGTATTATTAGTCTGCATATCTAAGATTTTTAATGATTCTTCCAGTGATTTTAACTCCAGCCTTAGATTCATAAAGCCTCGCTCATCGCATGATGTGCTCTGCATACAAGTTGAATAGGTAGGGTGAGAGTATGCTGTACTCCTTTCCCAATCTTAAACCAATCTGTTGTTCCATGGTCTGTTCTTACCATTGCTACTTGATTGTTATACAAATTCCTCATGAGGCATACAAGGGGACTTGGTATCCCCATACCACCAAGAATTTGCCACAATTTATTATGATCCACAAAGTCAAAGGCTTTAGAATAATCAATAAAACACAAATAGATGATTTTCTGAAATCCCCTGCCTGCCTGCATTGTCCAGCAGATATTGGAAATTTGGTCTCTAGTTCTTCTGCCTTTTTTGAACCCAGCTTGTACATCTGGCAACTCTCGCTCCATGAATTGCTGGAGTCTACCTTGCAGAATCTTGAGCATTGTTTTACTGGCATGTGAGATAAGGGCCACTGTGCGATAGTTAGAGCATTCTTTAGTGTTTCTTTTTTTGGTATGGGGATAAAAGTTGATTTTTTCCAATCTGATGGCCATTCTTGTGTTTTCCATATTTGCTAGCATATGGCATGTATTACCTTGACAGCATCATCTTTCAAGATTTTAAACAGTTCAACTGAGATACAGTCGTCTCCTGCTGTCTTGTTATTAGCAATGCTTCTTAAGGCCCATTCAACCTCACTCCTCAGGGTGTCTGGTTGTAATTTACTCACCACACTGTCATAGCTATCCTCAATATTATTATCCTTCCTATACAGATCTTCCATATATTCTCGCCACCTTCTCTTGATCTCTTCCGTTTCTGTTAGATCTTTGTCATCTTTGTTTTTGATCATGCCCATTTTTGCCTGAAAATTACTGAAGAAGTAACAGAAGCGTAACATCACACTTTTTGTGAGAGGAACGCTGTTTAACCTCGACCTCGTAACTGATTCCTTAAAGAGACCACAACATTAATACACAAAAAGGGCAATAAAAATAAAATGTACAAAATAGGATCAGCACAATAGAAGCATGAACGGGAGTACCCCATTACATATGGAAGTACAGTAGAAGTTGATGGGTGCATAAAGCCATAATTCAACCATTCTCTTATTTTGCAAGTAAGAGAAAACAATGTGTTAGCGTTTGTGCTATTCTCTCAATATCAGTCTTCCATTAATACAGCTGTCCTATAGTGCCAGGACTCTGCGTAGAGAAGCCTATATCTCAGTTTCTTAGACTGTTACGAATACAACTTTGATGAGAATGAGAGGCAAAGTCATTTCTAACCTACTTCCTGCTATGCAAGCAATAACCTGACATATTTCCCTCCCTTTATAGGACATTAAAAATGTTGCAGCTCCACGGATGACAGCATGCAAACTTCATATTACAAACTCATTTTCACTGAAAGAATATTTTTGCAAATATCACTCAGTAGAGGCATGGTCAGACTGAAGCAGCTGATCAACTAATTTGAAGTGCTACAAGGACTTACATTCCTTTTGCAGATAAACTGTACAGACTATGTATTATTCTGAAGAAATGAGCTGTGCAATGCGAAAAATAGCTTCCGTCATACAATTAACAAGCTGCTGTTTAAAATTAGATTTACTGATTTGTACCATCTTGGACGCAGCATATTACATAAATTACAAAATTAGCTTTTTCAACCTTTTCATAATGAGATCGATAAGCCATTTGTGTTATTGACCAAGAAATAATGAAGTACCTTTTAGAACTCTTTTATATACACTAAATCACATATTTCATTGTGAGAAAGGTGTTGCTGGTCCAATTTTCAAAAGTATACATTAAATGCAGCTAATGTATTGATGCAGTCTGCACATCATGTCTAACAGAATGCATTTCAATGACAAAAGTTCTTTAATTTTCTATTAAATTAATCTTTTAATTGGTATTCTTCATAGAAAATGATTTCCATTGAAAAATATTCTCATTCTTAGGTGAGATGATGAAGGGTTTGTATTGTATAAATGAATGTAATTGTTATAAAATGCTATCTTAAAAGTTCTTACATGAAGATAAATATAGTGGAGCCCACTTATATTATAGCAGTGAAAACTCAAGGACATTGTGTTTTTCAAATCTTTTAGAACAAACCAAAAGCAATGTGACCAGACAATTTTATGATCTAAAAGGGTCACTGATGTAAAAGAGGAATTCTAAGAAAATCTAGAATTTAAATTTTTTAGCAATAGCTACTTGCATATTTCTACATATAGCAGTAATGCACTTGAACATAGCTTATCTAGACATTTTTTTTTAAAAGAACAGGCCTGTGATTTGAGCCATCTGAAGGTAATACCCCTAGAACGAGTATTACCAAGATCCTTCACTTGCCTGAAGGCTCGCGAGATGTTTTGGAACTTTAGGCATAATACTTTGGTTCCATCAGGTCTTAACAAAATATTTGAGAAAATCTGAGTAGAGATCATCTGCAAAATATCTATACATTTAATTGAATTAAATTTTAGGTTCCCATTTTATCTTGAACACCTGGACATTTTTAGACCTCAAGTTGTACAGTGAATTATACTATGGAACACATATTCACTGAAGGGTGAATTCATTATGAAATTTTATTGAACAATACCTTATTTTAACCCCTTAGTGACAGCCCTATCGTAAAACTACGTCCTGCTGTTGCAGGACGTGTATGGAGGTAAGGTAGCGGCGCTATCTCCCTCCATACAGCGCGGGCATTAGCTGTTTATTACAGCTGACACCCGCGGTCAATAGCTGCGTTCGGCCGATCGCGACTATTAACCCTTTAAATGCCGCTGTCAATTCTGACAGCGGCATTTAAATCCCCCGAACGCTGTTCGGGGGTCCCGCACGGCCCCCCCGCGGTGAGATTGGGGGAGCCGTGCAGGTGTCATGGCAGCCGGGGGCCTAATGAATGGCCCCAGGGCTGCCTTAGCAGACTGCCTATCAAGCCATCCACACAGGGTGGCTTGAAAGACTGCCTGTAAAAAAGCAGTATGATGTAATGCTATAGCATTACGTCATACTACAGGAGCGATCAAAGCATCACATGTTAAAGTGCCCCAGGGGGACTTCAAAGTAATGTAAAAAAAATAATCAATAGAGTTTTTTTAATTGTTAAAAAAAAAGTTATACAGTTAGGGCCAGAAATTTTTCGCGAGTTGGGCTCTGCATGCCACCACATTGGATTTGAAATGAAGCCTCTACAACAGAATTCAAGTGCAGATTGTAACGTTTAATTTAAAGGGTTGAACAAAAATATCTGATAGAAAATGTAGGAATTGTACACATTTCTTTACAAACACTCCACATTTTAGGAGCTCAAAAGTAATTGGACAAATAAACATAACCCAAACAAAATATTTTTTTTTCAATATTTTGTTGCGAATCCTTTGGAGGCAATCACTGCCTTAAATCTGGAACCCATGGACATCACCAAACGCTGGGTTTCCTCCTTCTTAATGCTTTGCCAGGCCTTTACAGCCGCAGCCTTCAGGTCTTGCTTGTTTGTGGGTCTTTCCGTCTGAAGTCTGGATTTGAGCAAGTGAAATGCATGCTCAATTGGGTTAAGATCTGGTGATTGACTTGGCCATTGCAGAATGTTCCACTTTTTTGCACTCATGAACTCCTGGGTAGCTTTGGCTGTATGCTTGGGGTCATTGTCCATCTGTACTGTGAAGCGCCGTCCGATCAACTTTGCAGCATTTGGCTGAATCTGGGCTGAAAGTATATCCCGGTACACTTCAGAATTCATCCGGCTACTCTTGTCTGCTGTTATGTCATCAATAAACACAAGTGACCCCGTGCCATTGAAAGCCATGCATGCCCATGCCATCACGTTGCCTCCACCATGTTTTACAGAGGATGTGGTGTGCCTTGGATCATGTGCCGTTCCCTTTCTTCTCCAAACTTTTTTCTTCCCATCATTCTGGTACAGGTTGATCTTTGTCTCATCTGTCCATAGAATACTTTTCCAGAACTGGGCTGGCTTCTTGAGGTGTTTTTCAGCAAATTTAACTCTGGCCTGTCTATTTTTGGAATTGATGAATGGTTTGCATCTAGATGTGAACCCTTTGTATTTACTTTCATGGAGTCTTCTCTTTACTGTTGACTTAGAGACAGATACACCTACTTCCCTGAGAGTGTTCTGGACTTCAGTTGATGTTGTGAACGGGTTCTTCTTCACCAAAGAAAGTATGCGGCGATCATCCACCACCGTTGTCTTCCGTGGATGCCCAGGCCTTTTTGAGTTCCCAAGCTCACCAGTGAATTCCTTTTTTCTCAGAATGTACCCGACTGTTGATTTTGCTACTCCAAGCATGTCTGCTATCTCTCTGATGGATTTTTTCTTTTTTTTCAGCCTCAGGATGTTCTGCTTCACCTCAATTGAGAGTTCCTTTGACCGCATGTTGTCTGGTCACAGCAACAGCTTCCAAATCCAAAACCACACACCTGGAATCAACCCCAGACCTTTTAACTACTTAATTGATTACAGGTTAACGAGGGAGACGCCTTCTGAGTTAATTGCAGCCCTTAGAGTCCATTGTCCAATTACTTTTGGTCCCTTGAAAAAGAGGAGGCTATGCATTACAGAGCTATGATTCCTAAACCCTTTCTCCGATTTGGATGTGGAAACTCTCATATTGCAGCTGGGAGTGTGCACTTTCAGCCCATATTATATATATAATTGTATTTCTGAACATGTTTTTGTAAACAGCTAAAATAACAAAACATGTGTCACTGTCCAAATATTTCTGGCCCTAACTGTAAAAGTTTAAATCACCCCCCTTTTGCCATATCCATTATTAAAAAATTAAAATCATAAAATAAAAATATGTATTTGATATCGCCGCGTCCGTAAAAGTCCGATCTATCAAAGTAGTGCATTATTTTTCCAGCACGGTGAACGTCATCTGAAAAAAAAAATAAAGAACGCCAGAAATAACGCCGTCTCCCAGAAAAAACGAAATAAAAAGCGATCAAAAAGTCGTATGTATTCCAAATTGATACTATCGGAAACTTCAGGACATCCCGCAAAAAATGAGCCCTTGCTCAATTATGTCGACGAAAAATAAAAAAGGTATTGCGCGCACAAAATGACCGCAGAAAATAATTGAAAAAAATTAAATATCTTAAAAAACAAATAAAAGTACTACAGCAAAAAAAATACTATACAAGTTTGGTATCGTAGCAATCGTACTGACCCATAGAATAAAAATATCAGGTCATTTTTGTTGCAATTTGTGTGCTGTAGAAACAGGACGCACCGAAAGATGGTGGAATGTCATTTTTTTTCCATTTCTCTCCACTAAGAATTTTTAAAAAGTTTTTCAGTAAATTATATGGTACAATAAATAGTGCCATTGAAAAATACAACTTGTCCCGCAAAAAACAAGTCCACATACAGCGACATCGATGGATAAATTAAGGAGCTACGATTTTTTAAAAGGGAGTAGGAAAAAACAAAAATGGAAAAAAGCAAAAAAGCTCCGTCACTAAGGGGTTATTCTTATGGAACTTTTCTCCCCTGATTGTAGTACTTGCACTTCAGCAAAAAAGTATTTATTAACATTTTTATTATTTTATGAGGTATAGATTATATCATTTACTTTACATCATGATTGAATATTAATTAATATTTTTAAAGGAGATGTCCCGAGGCAGCAAGTGGGTCTATACACTTCTGTATGGCCATAATAATGCACTTTGTAATGTACATTGTGCATTAATTATGAGCCATACAGAAGTTATAAAAAGTTTTTTACTTACCTGCTCCGTTGCTGGCGTCCTCGTCTCCATGGAGCCGACTAATTTTTGGCCTCCGATGGCCAAATTAGCCGCGCTTGCGCAGTCCGGGTCTTCAGCAGTCTTCTATGGAGCCGCTCGTGCCAGAGAGCGGCTCCGTGTAGCTCCGCCCCGTCACGTGCCGATTCCAGCCAATCAGGAGGCTGGAATCGGCAGTGGACCGCACAGAAGAGCTGCGGTCCACGAAGGTAGAAGATCCCGGCGGCCATCTTCAGCAGGTGAGTATGAAGACGCCGGACCGCCGGGATTCAGGTAAGCGCTGTGCGGGTGGTTTTTTTAACCCCTGCATCGGGGTTGTCTCGCGCCGAACGGGGGGGGGGTTAAAAAAAAAAAAACCAGTTTCGGCGCGGGACATCTCCTTTAAGTAATATTTTAAATATATGTATATATTCCATTACTAATTCATAATTTTGTATGATTATGCTTTATAATATTTTTCATATATTTCATGATTTATTTATATTAGAACTCATATTGTATATGTTTTTTTTTTTCTCATTAGATTTTTATTAATTTCACAAGCAGAATTTACAAATATGCATGAGTATGATATTACACTTAGGCAAGGATTGTTACAGAAGCAAATATAGAATACAATCTAATTTCTGCGTGAAACCGTTTTTAGTTATATATTAATAAGTAAATTTTGGGTAAGGCAAGGTATGGGGGGAGGGTAGAGAGGGGAGGGGGGGAAGGTGAGAAAACATAGGGGTTTGTAGGAAGGTTGGTGAGGGGAAAACAAAGATAATAACATTTTTAGACATCAAGATGGAAAATTGTGATGTCTAAGCATAACCTCTCGTTGTTATACCATTGGTTCCATACTCTCATGTATTTAGAATATGTGTTGCTTCTGAGTGCAAGAATTTTTTTCAAATATTCCATGTTCCGTTATAAGCTGTATTAGCTCATTTATATGGGGAATTTCCGTGGTTCGCCATTTTCTGGTTAGAAGTATTTTTGCCCCCATCAATATATGGCAGATTAACTGTCTCTTTTCGGGTCTGATTGCCCCGAGGTCTAAAAGCAAAAGTGCCGTGGCAGGGAGTTCAGGGATTTTAGTGGACCAGTATGGGACAATTAGAGAGCAGGACCATAGAATATGGAGTAGGGATCCCTCTTGCCCACATCCCCTCCAGCAGAGGGCCTCAGGGGCCATTCGTCTTTTCTTTAGTTGGTCCGGTGGGAGATACCACCTTGTGAGGGTTTTTAAGTGAGTTTCTATTAGGTTTGCACATTTTGTCGCTTGTTTGGCTCTTTTAAAAGAGTCCAACCAGTTGTCTAGTGGGATCTTTGTTTTTAGGTCCCTTTCCCAATTTAAAAGGTGGCACCTCTTCCCCGATCGAAGGTTGCCGGTCATCTGGTCATAGAAATTTCTAGTTGTGCTTTTGTTCCCTTTTCGTAGTAGTTTCGTAGTAGTAGTCCCCTGTAGTTTCGTTATGTTTATGATTGTTGTGTGTGGAAACGGTATGTTTTGGAGTTTGATGGTTTGTAGTATGGATCCTAGTTGGAGATATCTGTACCTCTCGTTCGTTGGTAGATTAAATTGTTCGACCAATTGTGAGAAGGACTTCAAAGTATCCCACTCAAAGAGGTCCGTTATTTGTTCTATTCCCGCCTCAGACCATGTGGTTAGCCGCAGGCCCGGTAAGAAATGCTCTAAAGTATCCAATGGAATTTTGTTTTGGTTTTGAGTCTTAGTATGTTCTGTGATTTGTGTGAATTTGGTCCACGCCTCAATAGTCGCGGCGATTGTTGGTGAGGCAAGTGAATAATGTAGTTTCGACCTCAACTGTGGAGATAGTGTTGCCAGGATGGTTGCATATATTAGAGATTTTAGGGATTTAGAATTAGTTTGTTCTCGTTCCAAATTCACCCAACCTGTCGATCCAGAGTGGGTAAGCCACTCTCTTGACTGGTAAAGTAGAATTGCCAGATAATAAGATTCTAGTGTGAACAGGACAGAATTTAAAGTCCCCGTCACCAGAATAAATCTTCCTCTAGGGTCTTGAAGGATTGAGGTGGTTTGTACACTGATCGTGTCTCTAAATGCGATCATCACTCCTGCCTTTTTATTTGGTGCGCAAGCTAATATTATCTTAGGGAATTTAGTATGATATATTTTTGGACATGCGGAAGAATCGAAATGCATTTCCTGCACACATAGTATATCAGCCTTTTGGGTTAACGCTTCTCTCCACAATGATGAGCGTTTAAATGGTGAGTTTAACCCATTAGCGTTTATGAAGAGAAGTTTAACCGCCATTTTTGAGTACAGTAGATGTCATAGAGCAGTATGGAAAATTGTGATGTCTAAGCATAACAAGGGGAAACAATATATAACATGTTAGCAAGGTATTGTAAGCCATCAAACAGTTGACGGGTGGAATATAACTTCAAGTCCGAGTAAAGTGTGGACTTGTACAGTGGGGTAGCATCTTCTGGGTTAGAGAATATGTGGTTTGCTCCATCTTTATGGATTAGGAGTTTCGGAGGGAAGCCCCATTTGTAGGGTATTTTTGCCTGGTGAAGAGAGTTGCTAATTAAGGAGAATTTTCTTCTGGCTTGTAGTGTCATCTGTGAAAGATCTGTGTAGAGCTGGATTGTGTTATAGGGAGCCGGCATCTGATCTAGTTTGCGAGAAGCTTGCATCATAGCCTCTTTAATGTGGAAGAAATGGAATCTAGCAATCACATCTCTAGGCATAGAGTCAGGAACACATTTTGGTTTTGGCAGTCTATGTGCCCTGTCTATGGTTAGATCCATTTTTGTAGCGTCTGGAAGGATTGTTTTGATCATTTGCTGGATATATTTGGTGATTTCTGACGCCGGGATCGCCTCTGAAATACCCCTGAAATTGCCGTTATTACGTCGGTTTCTATCTTCCATATCTGCGAGCTTTATTTTGAGAACATCAACTTCTTCTGTCAGAGAATAGTGTTCATCAATAAGATTGTTGTGGGATTGAGTAATTTCACTCATTTTATTTTCAGTATGGGATATTCTTTCCTCCATCTCCTCCATAGAGGATTTTAGTGTTGAACTTAGTGTGTCAAAATTTACTTATAGGGAGTCTTTTAGGGCCAAAAGCATTTCTTTCATAAATGCCTCTGTGGCTGGTTTATCTGATGAGGGCATAGAGGTAATAAAGTCTCCCATCGGAGGGCTTTGTGGGTCTTCTAACTGATCCTCCGCCAGTTTAGCACGCTGTTTTAGAGGGCTAGCGGTAGGAGAGGATTGAGCTTTCTTATTCTGGGCTGAGCTCGCAGCCATTTTGTTAGTCTGTGGCCTGTTCTTTTGAGGTGCTTTTCGCCTAATGGCCGCCATGTTATTAGTAGCGGAGGGCAGGGGAATGCTGAGCGGGGCTGGAGTGTCACTCACCGCTGTATCTCCCCTCCGGCTTGCAGTGGTCTTTGGCTGCAAGCTCTCATTGTATATGGTCTTTAAAGGTTTTTCCTATGAAATGATACCCCACTGAAGCTTATTCACCATAGATTATCTTGTACTAGTAGTTTTATGTTTTCCTTTTTAATATGTGCTATTGAGTCTTTTTTGTATGTCCTACAGTGACATGATGACATCACCATTTTCACCCATAAAGTGCAATGGAGCGTTCCACATGTTATAATATTAGCCACACGGATTATTATTAATTTTGAACATTAGCATCCTATTTGACTTTTAAACATTTCTATATATTTAGTAATGACTTTTTAGACCTCTCTTTTTGTTCTTTTATAAATTGTTTCCTGCATGCGCTGGTCATAAAGTTTGTTCAAAGAGTTTGTATGGGGATCGCGGGATCGCCAAGCTGTGAAACACACATTTGCGTTCCACTTGCACTGCCACATGTCAGGTGACGTGTGTTAATCCCAAATACGTCACTAATAGACGTTTCAATGCAGCAGGAATTAATAAATCTGGTTAGTGTAAGAGTCTACTATTTATATTTCCTGTTTTAATATGGTATCATGCTTGAAAAGGGCCCCCGGCATGTCGAAACGCGTTGCATGGCTATCTTGTTTTTAGGTATGTGGTGTTTTCATTATCATCAATATTGAATAATAAAAGGTGAATAATCTACATTCTGGAAGGACGTGGATTTTTTTGAAGAACGATCCCAGGATATTAAGGGTGGAGATTTACCCCACAGTTGCATAACAAGGGGAATCTCCCCTTTCCTGGGGTTGATTGAGATAAATAATTTTTTTTCAGGAAACAGAACCACTCTTATCTGAAATCTGCAAAATTTACTGCATAATGCAGTGTTCACCTGATAAAATAAGACCACACAAAATATATATATAAATCTCTTAAGAAAGTGTGCTCCTTATGCTGTAACGTAGTTATATTTACAGACTTGATTTTGTTAAAGAGGGACTGTATTCCTCTTTGAATATTTGTGACACTACATGGTATGTATGTGTGGTGACGTCTGTTTGGGTGATGCCCATAGGAATTGCCACTTTGCTTCTACTGTGCAAGCAATTTTTTCCAACAGACCATAGACTCTCGTAAAATGTCCAGAAACCTACTGGGGCTCATTTACTATCCAGATCAGTTTTCTGCCTTGCATGCTTGCACCACATTTATTATGTGTTTTAGATACTTTTGGACAGTTTTTCCGACTTGCCCAGAAAAAGGGGCATGCCTAAATTGCGCCAAAAATTGTGACAAAATTTTGGCACAATTTTTACCATAGACGAAGCCAACTAATAGGTGGTCTAAACTTAGACTAGATGGTCTTAAAATTTGACAGATTTATCATTCAGTGATAAATCTGGAGCATTTCAAGACTGTATAGTCTAAGTTTGCACTGTTTAATTTTTATACCGTATTAGTAAATAAGCGCCACTGTACCTAGAGTTGAGAACTCCTACCATTTCATGCTTACAAGTTGCTCTCATATATCACAATGAGTGTTCAGTTTCACTGAAAACTAAAATGGAAAATGTCTATCAAAGATGTAAGCAAGTCATATGGCTCTTATCATAGTGTTTGGACTATGTGTCTAGCTACTCATATTTAGAGCTGCCACCAGTTATGGAGCCAAATGCAGAGGGTCAAACAGCCACAGGTTGAGGATCAATGATCTGCTGTAACATAGTAAACAGAAGGTATGGATAATGGGGAGTAGGAAAGGCAGAAACAATATGTGAGACTACAAGTGAGGGAAGGCAGTTAGAAGATATTTCATTGTCTCAAAGTGCTAAGTACAGCAGTACCATGGAATATCACATGTACTCCAAAATGGTTTCAATGAAAAGTACAACTCTTTTAGCAAAAAGAAGACCTGACATAGCTCTGCAGACGGAAAATGTAAAATGTTATGGATGTTGAAATGTGGAAATACATATATATTATTTCTATAAAAAAGTGTTGTTAATTGTGTAAATGTAGTAAAAAAGTAAAATGCATTTCCATAGTGTGTATCCCGCACTGCAGTATCCTATTTAAGTGGACAAACCAGTGAACTCCCACATCAATCACAACTAAGGGCACCTTCAGTGGTACAGTTGATTTACAAACCCCACTGGTGAGTCACGTGATATCCTCCTCACACATGCCACGTCTCCTTGTCTTGCAGTCCCATCACCTAATTCATTTCTGCCTCATTCCAGGTGTCTGAATGTCCGACCCTTCCTACTTTCTAACCGCTATATCCTGGTAAGTCTTCAATGTAACCTCTGATCCCCCCCTCTATGAATGTTCACACTTATCCACAATTGTACTGACTTCTTTACCGTACACATGTTTTTTATATATGCCACATGAATTATATCCATTACATAAATTATATCATGAAGTATGCATCAGAATTTGGGTGCTTCTAGACGGAACAATTATTGTTTAAAAAATTGTTAAAATGAGCAAAAGTGAACGATAATTGTTCAGTCTAATGACCGATAATTGTTTGCTTTTCACTCATCAGTGATTTTATGCAGGCATAAAAATCATTGTTAGCTTGTTCACTTATTGTTTGGTTTAAACAATGCTGGTTAACAGCGAATGTGAAAGACTGAACAATTCTGACCGATTTCTCGTTTGAATGCGCCAACGATGTATCTGTCTGTCTAAACAGGCTACATGAGCGAAGTCTGAACTCATTCGCTCGTTCACGCAGTCAAACAATAAATTGCTTTGTCTAAAAGTGCCCTTTGTTTTAGCTGATTGCTATGATTACGTATGGGTTAGTACATATTTGTTGTTGTAAAGGTGCATTTATTGAGAGTGTTACATGAAATGAACCTGCAATACAATTTGTAATATACACCGAATTCTCTCCTAATTACGTTTATTATTTTCCATATATACCGGTAGCTCTTGTACATTGTATCATTTATGCTTGCACAATATTATGAATTATGTCCCTAGTCCTATTAGAGTTTTTATTTGTTTATTACATTTTTACATTCATGTATTTATTTCATGGATACATACTGTATACCTTAACACATGCTGCAGGCAGTGCATCCTGAATTATCCCCAAAGCCCCACTGCATTTATGACTGTTAGGTATAATTATTTAATAACATTTCATTAATTTTCAACATTTTAGTATTTATTAATTTTTTTTAAAAATGCATTTATACATTTACCTTCATCTATTTACTTTATTTTTTATTTTTTAATTTGGCTTTCATAGCAAAATACACTTGGCTTTTAATTAATCCCCAGATGTAATACCGTATGAATGTTATGAACCTGACTTGATGACTTCTATAAACCCAGATTTTATGCAATATTATGAAATATGTAAATTGAAAATTGACAACTTATGTAAATATTACTACTAATTTTCCTTATGATTTTTTTGTCCTCTTCTCTTTCACTTCCCTCTCTTAACTTATTTTTAACATATATACCAGGCCTGTTATCCAGCTTAACTAATGAAGGGACTTTCTAGCCTTGAAAAGCATTTTATTGCTGGGATTATTTGAATAAAAATCATTCTATTTCACAGCATCAGCCACAGGAACTTTTCTTTGGGAGTTTGCGCTGTGTATCAGCCTTTTAACACATTATTCTACATTGCATCTCACGCCCCCTCTGGGTGAGATGTTTTTCTGGTTGGTAGCACCTCCAACCCATTTCTATCTGCATTTCCTACTTCAAGCACATATCTGGGTTTGCTCCATCTTTTTCTCTATCTGCTTCTCCAAGTTATGTCTATATTCAGACATGTACCATATTGCATCTCTTAAGGCATGGTCAGTCAACCAAAGCAGTATATGTCTCATGACATGTACTGTCATGAATATAGCATGATCATCACAAGGAGTACAAGAATTACTCTAAATTAGAGACGAGCTGGGTCACAATCAGGCTCACAGCTGTAAAACACGGAGGGAGCCCATCGGCATCTTATACCTTCGGCCCATGTGAGTCATCCTTAGGCACAGGAATATCCACTCAAAAAGACTAGCTATCATGGAGAAGAGCAAACCACAAACACAGGAGATCCAGAAAGGATAGCTGCACAAGAGATGCAACCCCCTCCTCCCATACATTACTTAAGGTTGAAAAGAAAAGAAAAGATTCGGAAGAAAAGATTCGGCTTCCAGCGGCCGGCGGGGAGCGGCAGGGGAGAGCGGGAGAAACGGAGGGGAGATCTCTCTCTCCCTCTCACCCCCCCCCCGCTCCCCCCTGTTCACTGCAGCAACTGACCGCTCACCCGCGCCGGCAGCCGAACCCTTTCTTCCGACCGGGCAGGTACTCGCTAAGGACAATGCGCGATCGAGTAATTATCCTTAGCGAGTATGCTCACTCATCTCTACTCTAAATACATAAATCATGGTCTTTAGACTGGACTCTGCAGTAGGATTAGATGTAATATCTGCCACAGTCTGTTGCTTTGGGAAGTTTGCTTTTAGTCTCAAAGATCTATAAAATCTCTGAAAATTTACCTCTATAAAAAACAAGTCCACCTTGGAACTTGTACAAAAGATAATACTTTATTAAGAACCACTTTTATCAACCTTAAAGGGGTTGTCCCGCGGCAGCAAGTGGGTCTATACACTTCTGTATGGCCATATTAATGCACTTTGTAATGTACATTGTGCATTAATTATGAGCCATACAGAAGTTATAAAAAGTTTTTTACTTACCTGCTCCGTTGCTGGCGTCCTCGTTCCCATGGAGCCGACTAATTTTCGCCCTCCGATGGCCAAATTAGCCGCGCTTGCGCAGTCCGGGTCTTCTGCTCTCTTCAATGGAGCCGCTCGTGCAGAATGCCGGCTCCGTGTAGCTCCGCCCCGTCACGTGCCGATTCCAGCCAATCAGGAGGCTGGAATCGGCAATGGACCGCACAGAAGAGCTGCGGTCCAGGGAGGGAGCAGACCCCGGCGGCCATCTTCAGCAGGTAAGTATGAAGACGCCGGACCGCCGGGATTCAGGTAAGCGCTGAGCGGTTTGTTTGTCCCTTCTGGATCTCCTGTGTTTGTGGTTTGCTCTTCTCCATGATAGCTAGTCTTTTTGAGTGGAGATTGCTGTGCCTAAGGATGGCTCACATGGGACGAAGGTGTAAGATGCCGATGGTCTCCCTCCGTGTTTTACACCTGTGAGCCTGATTGTGACCCAGCATACAGCTGCATATAGTGGCAAAATTGTACTGTCTCTTTAAGTTCTGTAAATTCTTCAAGCGCCAGTAATATGCCAAGCTGGGAATCGAATTCACTGAGTTTGCCTGCTTTTGCTTAAACTTGCAGATATTCAATATTCAATAGGATAATGTCCAAGTGTATTTGTTGAATATCTGTTTAAATTTTGAACAAAAAGCTGTATAGTCTTGAAATAAAGTCAGGTGTAGAGAGAACCTCAGACCTCTAGGTATCTTCTGAGATCAATGGTAATCAAGGTATTTAAATGTAACTCCAAAGAACTTAAATGCTTTGATCATACTCCTACTTCCTCTTCAATATGTCTGCTGAAGGCTGCTATAATTTTAAAAAAAGGGCTTTTTTGACACCATACTTTGGAAGATGCCTTCACTTTCTTTTATCTATCTATCTACGGTATCTATCTATCTATCTATCTATCTATCTATCTATCTATCTATCTATCTATCTATCTATCTATCCATCCATCCATCCATCCATCCACCCACCCATCCATCCATCCATCCATCCATCCACCCATCTATCTATCTATATAATAAATGTACAAACTACTACTAATGGTTCATTGAGAATTAGTAACCTTTTTTCTGCTTGCCATTACACTGTCATAGCAGGTTCCTTCTAGCCTGAACTAGAGGGAGCACATTGCACACATACTTGTACAGCTTCTGTAAAGTTTAATACTAGCTGAGAGAATCTATCTATCTATCTATCTATCTATCTATCTATCTATCTATCTATCTATCTGTCATCAAAACCACTGGCAGATCAAGTGAATAACATCATTTGTTAAAATGTTAGGCAGCATGCGTACAGTCAATTCTTCCAGTTCATGTGTTGTTAAGGGCCAAATAGTGAAGGCTAGACAAGTGGATCACAGTATCTCCAAAATGGCAAGTCTTTTGCTGTCTTTACGATATGCTGTAGTTAGTACCTACAAAAAGCAATCCAAAGAAGCATGACTGATTAACTTTTCATAGGGTCATTGGTGCCCAAGGTTCATTGATGCATGAGGGAACCTGTCCAGTCTGATTCAACAGAAGATTTACCATAGCACAAATTGCTGAAAAAGTTCAAGTTGTATGTGACCACAACTTGCAATGCTTTTTTCGCTCCTGCAGTATGAATTAATGCCAGAGCATTACATTGTACTGCGATCTGAAAGGCAGTCTATCAAGCCACCCCATGGGGATGGCTTGATAGGTATACTGCCTAGACAGCCTTGGGGCCTTTCAGATCTCATCTCGGGGGGGGGGGGGGCATTTAAAGGGTTACCAGCCCCGATTGGCCGTGTGGCTTGTCGGGGCTATTGCCCACAGGTGTTAGCTGAAAGAAACAGTTGACACCTGTGATGTATGGAGGGAGATCACAGTGAAACAGCAGTACGTAAAAACAGTATATGGCTGTCACCAAGGGGTTAAAGGATTTACTGCTGAAGTCTTGGTGATGATTACCAGAGGACACTTTCAGAGGTCTTGCAAAGTCCATTGCTTGACAATGGTGGAAAACTGTTTTGACAACACAAGTGGGACCTACACAATGCAGTCTAAGGTTGATGGTATTAATATTATGGCTGACCACTATATATATATATATATATATATATATATATATATATATATATATATATATATATATATATATATATATATATATATGTATATATATTTAGTGAGATAAAGTGAGCTTGGTAATGACTCAAATGCTTTGAATGTATAATGTAGACTGTATTATTCTTATATATTTTTTCTCTTACCATTCTCCCCATAGATTTTTTTTCTTAATTTCTCATGTCAGATTTATTACTCTAGAGTATATTGAGTAGGTACCTTAGGGATCAAAATAAATTGAAATTGTAGATGTTCATTTCTGAGTAGAAAAATGCATATATATAAGTTCATAGTCTGATATGAGTGAGTTTGCCAACAAGTTAATTTGTCATTTAAAATCAATATCACATAGCAATATATTTCTGTGTCAGGGCTGTTAGTGCTGCCATGTTTGAAATGTCTAAATAACTAGTAACTGATTCCCTACCCCCTTACTAATAATGCTTCTTCAAGATATGTTTTTCATCATTAAATTATGACATGGTGCATGTCTTTTCTTCATGGTCTATGAGTCTGCAAGAAGCACAAAACTTTAAATCAATGGATAATATTTAATAGTTTTTCCTCAAATTGGCTTTACTGTCAAATTATATCTATAGTAGATGTCAATTCTACAGCAGTGCTTTGGAAAGTTCATGTTGGACTGAGAAATTAGGGCAATAACTGAAATATAGATATTTTAATATACTAAATGCAATAATAGACTGATGTTTGAAATATTCTGCATGTTACCACCAATGACACAAGTATCTAATGATTTAGGGAGCTTTATTAATGATGTCGCAAAAATTGTTTTTGGTTGGTGCAATATTCGAATAAGAAATTGTACCAGCAGCACAAACGATACATCACCCTATCAAGGGGCGGCAGGGTCTGCACAGCCACTCCAGAAGATGAACTACAATCCTCCAACCTCAAGCAACTCCAGAATAAGTATGAATGGCAGCAGAACAGCTTTGGTGCATAAAACCAATATTTTATTCCATCTTCTAAAATAAAACAGGCAGCATACCTGCAGCACCTTGCTCAAGACGCGTATTCATATCATTGCCTCTCTGGTTGGTGCAATATGTAATTATCAGCTTTTATTCAATCATTTTTCTTTGTTTGTATATTATAATGGATCAAAGGCATGTTCACACTACGGAAACTGATGCAGATTTTTTTGCACAGATTTCACTTCAAAAAATCGGAGCTGAAATACACGGCTAAGCCATAAATTTCTGCTGCATATTTTGGCACAGATTCATACACGGTTTTAGCCCTGTCAATGCGCAAGATCTGTTTGTGATTCTGATTGAATTCATGTTAAAAAGTGACATGCAAAGAATGAGAAAGAACTGCATTGGACTGAACTTGGTTCTGTAAACTTGTCTAACCTACAAGATGGTTCTCCTGCTAATCCCTTGCAAAATGTTTACAATACATACATAAATTATAAAAAATATTTAATTACAATAAAAACACTAACAAAAGTAAATACATTTTTTTTTACAATAGGCACCTTTCCCTAAAACATGACAAATCAGTGATGTTGTCCATTGGGCAATGTACGCGTGTTTGGAAATGTTTTACAATGAAGAATAAAAATAATTTATTTATAAATATATATATTTTTAATTTGTTTTGGCAAAGTAAAATAATACATAACAGTACAGTACTTTATTCTTATACGGTATATACCCCGCATATAAAACATAATTAAAAAACATTCTTTTTGGTTATCGCCACAAAAGCAGAAAAAACATTTGGGTAGAGTATAAAGAAATAAAAAAAATTGCTGTAGGACATGCCATTCTGAAAGTTGAAGTTCTGTTGTAGACATTAAGGCCTCGGTCAGATGATCTTCTTTTTTGCACACCAATGGGTGCACAAAAAAAATTGCCGATTGCATGTGTTCAAATCGCGTGAATGGGCAATGCTTCAGGCGCAGAAGACCCTAGCTTCATGCACATGAAAATCGCCCATTCACTGGAGCACCTGTGCTTCAAAAACCGCAGTTGCTCCAGGAGGAGATAGCGAAGAAGCCCAGCAGGGCTTCGGGATTTCACCATAGCAGGGAGAGAGAGCGGAGCTATGGAGGATTAACACATGGCAGGGAGAGACAGAGCAGGCTATGGGTTAATCCCCCATAGCAGGGAGACACAGTGGGGCTATGGGGGATTAACCCATAGCAGGGAGAGACAGAAATCTCCCATACCTCTGCTCTCTCTCCCTGCTATGGGGATCCCTAAGGGATATCTACATAGCGCAGAGAGAGTGGGTGGGGCTAGAAAAAGTGGGCAGGACTATATGGCTTCTTACAGAGATTCCCTATAGCAAATATAGAGGAGGCAGAGCTATAGGGGCGGGCTATACGTTGGATCCCTGTAGCCACACCCCCTCCTCCCACACTCCCGGGGAAGCCCTCGGGGAAAGCCATGTATAAGCCTCCCCACTATAAGAAAATCCCTTGGGGAGAGAGGGTGAGGGAGTCTACTGCCTCCTTCTCCTGGGGAATTGCCCAGTAGAGGGCAGGAGGATTACTCTGCTGCTTACAGCAGGGCATTTAAAAGGTGCTGCCCAGAAGCACATTTTAAATGCCCCATTGTAAATTCCTGTTAGTCCCTGCGAGGATTAACAGAACCCTTTGGGAGTTCCCTCAACCCCACGGGGACTAACAGGAGTTTACATCGGGACATTTAAAATGTGCTTCTGGGCAGCATGTTTTAAATGTCCTACTGTAAGCAGCGGAGAACCTATTCTCTGCACAGGAGTTTCCATAAACTCTTTCTCCCATAGGAGTCAATGGAAACTCCTGCGCAGCGCATTAAAGATAGATCAGATCCTATCTTTCTTAGGTGTGCACCGTCTTGTGCACCTAACATTCTCTCATGTGAGCGCTTCTATAGGAACCCATCAGTTCTTTTAGAAGCACTCTTTTTGCGTGCCTATTGGTGTGCAAAAGAAAAAACCTCATCTGACTAAGCCGTAAAGTAGTATTCCAGCTAGTGTATGTACATTTATCACTACTCTTTCTTGTACCTCCCATAGTGTTCTGTAGTGTGGCAACCTTATGCTTAGCCACTCCTCCTTAGAATTTTTCCATGCAGTCCATGCAGATGTTATGGTGAGACTAGAAGCTAGGAGCCCAGTGTTCCAAGGCAGCAGTGAGCCACACATACTGAAGGACCACCACCACCATGTTAGATAATGTTCAGTAGTCATTTTTATGAGCTTCCTGTTTGGCGGAAACAAACCACTTGACATTCGGGTTCTCGAAGTCAATTTTTAGCAAAGTTTAATCTAAAACAGGTTTCTACTGATTCAGGACACTCAACACTACTGGTGGGATGGACAGATGACTGAGGGACCTCGTTTTAGTGATCTGTGGTAGTCTGATGGGTCAAATCTCCAGCCATCTAACATTTATAAACTATCCTGTCAATTTATGATAAATATTGAAGGCTTGTATACCCCTTTAAATCATCATGTAATCTTTACTCTGTTTTTATATTTCTATCAACCACTTGTATTGTTACTTGAAGTAAACGTCTAGAAAATATTAGCATATAAGCACTTTAATAGGAACTACATCTATTGCAGAGCAATGCTTGTTTCAGAATACATGACCGTATTTGCAATTTAAATACAAAAACCAATACATGTGGTTTATAATGTAGATAAGTCGGAGGGCACCCGTGCTCTTGTTATTTAGCCCACATTGTCATGCAAAAACACGTTCTGAAATACCCAAGGACACACAGTCTGTTATAACATTAATTATGTTTAATTCTAAATTAGGCCTTATCTTATTTGTGTGGAAGTCAGGGTTCTGAGCCTCTATACTGTCTTCCCTATGTGCCCAAGTGATTTACTGTCAGTTCATTAGCTTGCCCATGTTATTTGAAGTCTTTTAAATAAAGCTGTTGGAAGACTTTAAGATTAGATTACAGTTTATTCTGATAATATAAATTAATTATTGTGATTTTCTATTCTACCAAGTTTAATTCCCTATACAGGATTATTACTTTATAGCCACTTTGGAAAGTTTAGTTGGGCATTTGGTTTAGCAATAATATCATCATGATATAGTGGATTAGTTCACTGTTTATTAAAGTGAAACTTTGGTCAAAATCTTAAAATACTGTGCAACTATTATCTACAGCAGAGGTGGCCATCTAAGGCCCAAGTCTCACTTACACTTGGTCCCCTACTGTTGGCTGGTCCATGAATTTAAGAAACTTACTATACTCTATTCCTGCAATATAGTCCAAAATTAAAACAAATTACACAGAGCGCCACAAAGTATAGTCCACCTTTTTTGACAGAGTATATCAGAGACTTACAATTGTGGTTAACATTTTTCACATTCCAGAATATGAAGAACACCCTTCTAATATAGCACTGATGACACGTAGGTGGTCTGACGGATTCTTTCCTATGTCTCCCAGGACTTGTCTTAAGTGAGTTTTTCACTGGGCATTTGTTATTCTTGTCCTGGACTAGCCAGGTTCAGTGTTTGTCTATCTTTCTCCTTCCTGGACAGGGTTTGTTAACCCTGATTTCTTTCTTGGTTCTGTCATGTATCTTCCCCCAAGTTTAACATCTTGAGGTCTTATCTCTTTTAAAGTTTCTACTTGCTTCTTTTAAACTGCTACTTCTCGTTTGCACTTGTTGCAGTTACCCCCTTTTTTCTGTTTCCCTCTTCACTTCCCTGTAGACTCTTCCCATTCCTGTACAAACCTATATGATTGCTCTGATTCATTTTTGCTCTTTAAATGTCTGCGGGCTGAACATGCCTCAAAAGCATAGTCAAGTACTCAACCAGATACATAAGCTAAAAGTTCATGTTGTTCTTTTTCAGGAAACTAATTTTTGGACTAAGCATATCCATACAATGTGTGACCATTTTTATCCCATCTGGTACTAGTACTGATTGATCAATCAAGTCCAATGGTATGTGTATAGCCATCCATAGATCTCTTCGACATGAGGTCCTGTACAGCTTAATCAACACAGAGGGTCAGTATATCTTCCTTTGACTGAAGCTGTAAGGTTCTGATGGTTGGAATCTGCTAACTTGTTAATAGAGATCAATTTCAAATGCTGAAAACCTACCACTGTAAACTTGTAGATTGTTCCCTATGGGAAGTAGAGTCTAGTGAGATGTCTAATTTAAAATTAGAGTCACCTTCAACCAAGATGAACTGCTCAACATGGGGACACTTACCTGTATTGCATTTGTGTTTTCTTAAACAAAACTTCCATACCCTGCACCTAGTAGATGCTTGGTGAGTTCTGCATCTTCAGGATAGGGACTATTCACAGTTTTGTCCCACACTTCAGTTTTGCACCCATATAGATTTGTTTTTGTTGAGTCACCACGTCCTCTCCTGGCAACCATCCTACTCCATTGGGAATATTTTGTGGTCTGACCACACAACTAGCTCTTTATATTTGAAGTTCCAGACATTGTGAATCAGCCTTGGAATTGGCATCTCAATAATAACTTACGAAAAGGTTCAGTGTTTCTGAAATCTGCTCTGCAATTTGAGAGTTTTTAAGAACTAATCTTTTTACTTAACGTCATTATCAGTACAATGGGCAGCTCTTAAGTGTGTCTTGTGGAGCATACTTATTAAACTCTTTTTAAAGTCTTCTCCCATTTAACTAAACTCCACAACTTAGATACTGCTCATAAATCTACCCAATCTCTGGTCACTTTGAACAAAATTGTTAGTATCAGATTGGATCTTTAAGCTCCTTTAGATAAAATATTTTCTCAGTTCCAAGATCAGATTAAGTGGTTTTCTTATGAGCACTCGAAAAAATTTAGCTACCATCTGGCTTGATTGCTGTACCCATGTTTCTTTCATACCTTTATTCTTCACATTAGGACTCCTGCAGGTAATAAGGTTTATGATCCAGTGGGTAATTTGGATTTCCTTTGGAATTACTATCATGATTTGTACAATATCATGGGGTCATATTTTATCATTTCCACTGAGAACCCCCTTCCCATGGTTCATATGCACTGAGGATTCCTTCGGGTTTTACTTGAGCAAATTGGATTAGGACCTGGATTTATCAGGAAAATGTTGTCTCTTTACAGTTCACCCACTGCTCAGGTTAGGACAAATGGAATCACATCAACAACATTTTCAATTGGTAATGAAATACGACGTGGCTGCCCTCTATTCACGTTACCTTTTGCTCTGGTTATGGAGCATCTGGCAGTAGCCCTTAGACGGAACCCCAGTGTATGTGGTCTTACTATTGGCTTTAAGCAGTATAAGGTGTCCATATTTATGGACGACCTCTTACTATATGTCTCCCAACTATGCATATCCCTTCCCTCTATGCTTAAATAATTTCAAAATCAACCTTTCAAAATCGGAGGCCCTATATATTTCCTTATCTGAAGTTGAAGTTTCTCACTTATTCCAACAGTTCCCCTTTAAATGGTGAGGCTTTATCATTAAATTCCTAGGTGTCCATATTTCCAGGGACCTGTGTTCCTCAAATTCCTTGAATTACCTCCCCTTTTAGAGTGTACGATCAAGAACTTAGGCAGCTATGACAAAATATCTCTTATGCTTCGGCTGTATTAACGTTCTGAAAATTGACATTATCTCTCATTTTTTGTATCTATATCAAGCTTTAAGCCTAAAGCCTCCAAGAATCTTTTATAAACAATTACAGTCTGTCTTCTGTTGGTTTGTTTGTGGGTGGGTGCAGTAGGGTTAGGTTTTGGACTCTCTCACACTCTAGGCTATCCGATGGCACTGGTCTCCCTAACCCTAAACGTTATCATTCATCTGTAGTTTTGCTGATGATTTTTGATTGGCACTTTTATGGGAAATCCAAAGAGTGGGTTAGTTATCAATACCTTTCTGAAATTCGTTCCCTGGTTGGTACCCTTAGATAGACCTGGTCAGGTTGAACATTCCCTTTCTTCCCCCAATCTTTTTGATATATGGGACAAAATAATAGTGAAAAACATTCTTTCTAAATGGAGTGGCCCATTAACCCCTCTTTTCCATAATCCTGCTTTTCCCACTGTTCTTGAGTCAGATATTCTTGGGTGGCCCATGAGAGCAGACATCTGGATTCATGAGGATCTACAGTTTTGTCCTTCTCGGACTTACAGTAGTCTCACCTCGATCTCTCACTCTCCCGTTCTCTTACATGCAGTTCACACTTTTTTTTTTTTGCTCTAATTTATCTGCCTCTAATTTTGCAGCCCTTTTAACATCATTTGAATCCCTATTTACCAATAATAATAATAATAATCTTTATTTGTATAGTGCCAACATATTCTGCAGTGCTTACATAGACAGGGGGAATACGGAAAGACAAAATAAAAATTACAGAACCACGGTTACATAGTAATCAGTTGATGGAAACAATAGGGGTGCGGGTCCTGCTACAACGAACTTACATACTACGAGTAATGGGGTGATACAGAAGGTAAAGGGACTGAAGATGTGCACGGTATGGCGAGGTGGAGAGTGAGGGATTCTATACACATAGACAATGGTCAGACATTTGGCCATGTGATGGCAGAATCGGTATGACTGCAGGAGCTGTTTATGATGGCTACCAGGGATTGCAGTCGATAGGTCAGGGAGCATGTTATCAGGCGGAGTACAGAGAGGTTTGTTTAGGGTATGCGGTATGCCTCCCTGAAGAGGTGCGTTTTTAGAGCACGCTTGAAGTTCTGCGAGTCCTGGATTGCCCGGGTATCCCTTGGTAGTGCATTCCAGAGGACTGGTGCTGCTCTGGAGAAGTCTTGGAGGCGGGAATGAGAAGTTTGAATTAAAGGGGCGCTCAGTCTGGTTTCGTTAGCAGAGCGGAGAGCCCGGGCTGGGTGATGCATTGAGATGAGGGAGGCAATATAGGGGGGTGCTGCGATGTGGAGGGCTTTGTCGATGAAGGTAGCAAGTTTAAATTCAATTCTGTATTTAACAGGCAGCCAGTGCAGTGACCGGCACAGGGCAGAGGCATCCGAGTAGCGGCTGGACAGGAAGATGAGCCTGGCTGCCGCATTCAGGATGGATTGGAGAGGGTAGAGTCTGGTACAGGGGAGACCGATCAGCAACGAGTTGCAATAATCGAGCCGAGAGTGGATGAGGGCAACAGTAAACGTTTTTAGCGTGTCTACAGTGAGAAAAGAGCGGATTCTTGCGATGTTCTTGAGATGCAGCTGACAAGAAGATTGGATGTAGGGGGTAAATGATAGATCAGAGTTGAATATAACCCCAAGGCAGCAGGCATGTTGTCTAGGAGTTATGGTGGCGCCACACACTGAGATGGAGATGTCAGGATGACGTTGGTTAGTGGAGGGTGGAAATACCAGTAAGTCAGTTTTAGAGAGGTTTAGTTTTAGGTAGAGAGAGGACATAGTATTAGAGACAACGGACAGACAATCAGTGATGTTTTGGAGGAAAGGTGCAGAGATGTCACGGGAAAAGGTGTATAGCTAGGTGTCGTCAGCATACAGGTGGTTTTGGAGGCCAAATCTCCTGATAGTTTGTCCAATAGGGGCTGTGTAGAAAAGGAGGGGACCGAGGACCGAGCCCATTGGATACCCCAACAGCAAGGGGAAGAGAAGGCGAGGTAGAGCCAGCAAAGGAGACGCTGAAAGAGCGGTCAGATAGGTAGGAGGAGAACCAGGAGAGAGCAGTGTCCTTTAGGCCAATGGAGCAAAGCATACTGAGGAGGAGATTGTGGTCAACAGTGTCAAATGCTGCGGAGAGGTTGAGGAGGATCAGTTCGAGCGAGAGATTGGATGTAGGGGGTAAATGATAAAAATAAGTTGCCTTTAGCCCATGGTTTTTTACAGATTTATAGTTGGTTATTGTAAGGTCTGTTCTCTCATTACCCTTCATTTGTTAATGACTGGGAGAATAAATTGGCAGCTAGGTTTCCCAAGAAGACTTGAATAAGGGGTTGTTCCTCTTGCACAAGCTGCGCATGACCTGTAAGGCTCAAGAAAAGAATTATGCTCACCACTTTTACATTGTCTTTATCTCGGAGTCCTATCAGACTGTTGGAAATGTGCTTCAGGACTTGGAACTATGTAGTATGTGTGGTCGAACTTAATATACAATATATGTTATTATGTATATAAAGTCTTAATATACAATTTAATTTATCCTAATGTTATGTATACTAATTCTCCCTCCTTGCTTTTTATTTCTATTTTCTCCCTTTTCCTCTTATATCCTGTTTATTTTTTCATGTGATATTGCTCTCGGCAAGAGAAACAAAATATTGTTGTATATATGATACCTTTTAATGGCTAATAAAAAGAAACAATGTTACAGGAAGCTTTATTAAGCCTAATTGATGAACAGACCTAAGTAGCCTTGAAATAATGTTCCAAAGATGCTTTGCTTCCTCTAGGTCTGGAGGCCTTGAACGTGTTACAGGAACAATGAAATCAGAGGATTATCAACATTTCTAATAATACATAAACAAATAACAAAAAATACATTATTCTAAAAAACATTTAAAAAAATACATTTTTTTACAAAGTAGACACCTTTCATTAAAACATAACAAATCAGTTGTGATGTTGTCAATATATGTTTGTTTGGAAATGTTTTACAATCAGGACAGGACAGGAGGTTAGTTTCCCTCTCACAAATGTATCTAGAAGTGGGATTTAAAGCTTTGGTGATCAAGTTCAGCTTCATATCCAGCTCATAAGAAGCATGATATTCTGAATATCTTCTGCAGGTTTCTTTTTCTGCAATTTAATATTTATTTTAAGAAGATTTAAATGAAAAAAGAATGAGCTTAAGGTAGAATGCACACGCTCGGGTCCAATTCCGCATGCGGGATCCCGCAGCAGAATCCGGCAACGGAATCCGACCCTGTGCCCAGCCGGTGACCCCCGCGTACCTCTCCGGATTCTTCATAATCTGTATTGTGGTAGTGCCGGCCGGTGCACATGCTCAGTACAGATTATGCCTCGCCATCGCAAGGCAATGACGTGTACAGGCCGCGGATCGGACAGCTTCCATTGACTTCAATAGAAGCTGTGCGTGTGGAATCCACGCTGAAGCAAAACATGCTGCGATTTTCCCCCCACAAGCAGAAAATCGCAATTGATTTCCACTCATGGCCATGTTAAAGCGATTTTCAATAGCATGTCTATGGGCAGTAGTTGTTGCGGAATCCAGAGGCGGATACCTGCTCTGGATTCCGCAATGCAAATATGCCCGTGTGCACTGGGCCTTATGGTTAACATTGCAATATAAATGTGAAGTCTGGTATATACAAATATAACCATCGTTAACATCATTAACATTGCTGCCACATCAGAATAGTGCGCACTTTTTATAGTGTGGCGCGCATCCATCTGTCATGTTAATGATCTGGATCAACAAGGGGGGTTGGAAACAGGCTAAATTAGATGGGCATTGTCTCCTTTCGGCCTAACATACTACCGTATGTTACTATCCTCAGGATAGGTTGTCAATAGTTGATTGGCTGGGGTTCGTCACTCGGGACCCCGACCGGTTAGCTGAGCTGGCACATGCTGTCAGTGCTGCAAATACACAGAGGTAAAAGCAGCAGCAGCGGAAGTCTCGCGTTGATTTCAACCTCGATAAAGACCGGATGGGGTCAAAATGTCACCACTGTTCAATTGTTATGGAGGAATAAAGGAATTAGGATTTTACTGCACCACGTATGCTGCCACACATCTTTCTATGTGTCTTGGACTCTGTGTATTTGTGGTGCTGACAGCATGAGGATAGGTCATCAATAGTATTTTCCACGGAAAACCCCTTTAAGCATGATATGAGTCTGAGGGTATGCATACATGAGGCAGAATTGCAAGCGATTTTCCGTGTGGACTTTCAGCATTTACAGTACCAGTAGAGTGGATGAGATTTTCAAATTCTCGTCCACATGCTGTTGAAAAAATACACTAAAATAATTGACATGTGGTGCGGAATTTATGTTTGCAGCATGTCAAATTTTCAGTTCAGTTTCCATCTCTTCAAATGAGGGTGTCAAAAACTGTGTCAAAATCTACAACAAATGGTGTGTTTTTTTAATGCAGATTTTGCACTGAGGATCTGGTGTGGAATATCCGTTGCAGACATTCTGCAGCAAATTCAATCCTATGTGGACATTCCCTAAAGCCTTACAATCACACCACAGCTCTGTGCAAGCTGCTGTATGGAACAATAATAAGGCGTGCAGAAACCTCTATGGGGCCACAATGTACATCCATATTGTATGCCTCGAACTTCATATGGAATCCCACAGGAAAAAACTGAGATGCTCCAGACATGCCATGTTATTGATATGTTCTCTGGAAAATATCTCCGTCACACGGTGACATATATATGTGTCATACAGCAGCACATAAAGTGTCTGACTGTAGTATAGAGCCATTGGGACCATATTTTCCATAATACAGGCTCTGTGGACATGGCTCTGACATGAGAAGATATATAATGCTATCAATATATAAACTACATTCCACATTTCTTGGTCTTGTTCACGATATAGTGAATTATTTGCTTACACGGTCAAGTAGTCTCTTTTCACACAGCCATGCCCATTACTTGAACCAATGAACAGAAAAGTGAGCCCAGTCTTTTATTACTTTAAACAGTGGGGATGCATCGCTCTCATTACCTGCTGATCGAGAGGAAACTGCAGCTGTCAATGGCAGCTCAGCTTCCTAATGGGCAGCACGGTTGTGGACACAAGGTAAGTCTCTGACAACGCAACAGAATATCGTATTAATTTAGTCAATATATAGTAAATAGACCCAATATATAAACAAATATTGCAGATCTTAACATGATGATCACATCTCTTTAAAAAGAACCTGTTAGCTTTACAGACATGCCTGTTTTAATAAATTTCTCCCTAGATCTCCGCAGTGTTCCATTCCTCTGTTATATCTCCTAGAAATGTATGAATCAATTGACAACTGTAAGCAATTAGATGCACTTTAAGTATTTACTAAAAGTGACATGCCTGTAGAACTTCTAGATCCTCTCTAGGGTGCATTCAAACTGGCAAGAAAATCGTGTGAATTATCGTTCGTTATGCATTGCGAGATGTACAAAACTCTTATGAAAATTCAATGCATTATTCGTAATTGTAGTATTTACATGGTACATTTGATGGAGAAAATTGCAGCATGCTCTATGTATAGGCAAATCTCGCCTGAGAATAGATCATGCAGATGTGCGGTCTCCTGCACATCACCCCTGAAGTGTTCGTGTGCTGGGCAATGTGAGTCAAGGCCAAGAATGTCGGGTGCAACTTGTGCATGTGAATGTACCCTCAATCACTTAGGACTCCTTGAGAGTGACTTTTTTGAAGCATTACAATTAGAGATGAGCGAATATACTCGTTTCGAGTAATTACTCGATCGAGCACCACGATTTTCGAGTACTTCCGTACTCAGGTCAAAAGATTCGGGGGGCGCCGGGGGGCGGGGGGAGGCGTGGCGGAGCAGGGGGTAGCAGCGGGGAACAGGGGGGAGCCCTCTCTCTCTCCCCCCCACTCCCCGCTGCAACCCCCACTCACCCACGGCGCCCCCCCGAATCTTTTCGCCCGAGTACGGAAGTACTCGAAAATCGCTCGGGCGAAAAAGGGGCGTGGCCGAGTACGCTTTCTCATCTCTAATTACAATGTAGCACTTTTAGGGTATATCCACATTGAACATATTCTCCGCAGGGCAGAATTCACCTCCATCCCATCAAGTCACCATCATGGTAAGAGATCCTTCACACTGGCGATCGTGGTATCGCTGTGAGAAAATCGTGGCAAAATCAGTTTTGTTCATGTGATTTTTGAGCATCAGCGATGCTTTTTGTTGTGAAAAATCGCTCATCACATCGCTACTGACTGCTATTTTATTGCACGACAGTCAATAGCATTTTCTAATGTTAAAAATGCATCACATTGCACGAAGATCGCAAGTTCGTGCATTGTGATGCGATAAAAAGGAGGCTCCATAGGGAAACATGAGCTAAACAAATTGCAAAAATGTAGAAAGATAGAACATGTTGCGATTTTCAAATCTCGTAACATCGCATGGCAGGAAAAATCGCACATGGGAATGAAGTCATTGAAAAGCATGGGCTTCATAATTCTGTGATTTTATCGCCAGTGTGAAGGCACCCTATTGGAACTCGTGTGTGAGCTTTGGAACCGGCGTGCATGCAGTGCAGTCTGATGAATCAATCCACAACAGGAAGAGATGTTCTGCACAAGCGCTGCATATATCATGGAGTTCATGCGAGAGTTCTACGGCTGCGATGGTGACGTTAAGGACATCTGCACATCACTACAGCCTAGATGGGCGGTGTTTTGGGAGATATACAGGCCAGCAAAGACTATCCCGACTGCCCTCCAGACTGCTCTCTGGTAATATGCATACGAAAAGGGGAAAAATTAAACCACTCATTGTGCAGGTATTTTTTGTCTTGGATGTTCAAGATTGTAACTATGGAAAAGTGCATTGCGGCATTGTTATATTGGTGCAGATGGTTTAGAAGGAGAAAAACGGATAACAGGTTCTCTTTAAAATGCTGTGTATTTTCTGCATGCAAATCCGCTACTGAAAATACACAGTGATATGCTACACTTGAACGTACCCTAAATTAGTGAGTAGCCTTACCATCACTTCCTTTATGTCAGTGTGGCTCCATCTGAAGCTGCACATGTCATCTATGAATATAACATACTAAATCAATATTAATTATATATGGTGAATTATGTGAAATATGTTATGGTTTAAAGAGTTGCCAAAGTTTTAAAAAAGGGTGTTGGGCGGGGGAGGGGGGGGGGCATATATTCCTATTCCACACCACCTCTACTCGAGCCAACTCAAACAACCAATCACTGTGAATCAGCCAACTCAAATAACCAATCACTGTGAATCAGCCAACCAAATAACCAATGACTGTGAATGAGTTAATCCAAATAACCAATCAGGTTGCGAATGGTGTGGAGGTGGTGTGGAATTTAGTTATACGCGTTGAGGGGTGTTCTAAAAGAATAGATTATACAGTACTTGCCCAGTAATCTCCTTCCACTCCAGAACCTCAACTCCATTCCTCCCTTCCTATGTTCGCTTGTATTGGCTGCAGTGACAACATGCCTGCATACCCATGTGCCCATGCAACCAATAGAGTGCAAGCTGTATGCCCTGAAACAGAATCTTACCAGTCATATTGCAAATATATAATATTGATACTCAGATTCTAGGCCATGTGATCTGTATATGGGATGCCACCAGGCCAGGGTGAAGCTGTAAGTACAAGGTCACATGATGTAATGCCAGTGAGAAGAATAAGTGCATCCTTGGAATTGTAAGTACATGACAACTTTTCTGCGGGCACCACCTTTAAACATGGATATGAATTACAGTATATTTTTGAAGCTAACAATCCTTCTTACATGCTATGCCAAATTGTATGAACACTTTAGCATCTATCCATCCTTTGTGTTTATGTAAATGCGTATCATACCACTTGTTTTAGGTGCATTTTTATTATTTAGTATTACTTTATATTTATCAAAAAGGACAATGTAACTCTTGACTTTATGCCCTTGTTGCATATATGAATGTATACGTGCGGTAGTTACGGGGATGATGAGATGGCATTTCCTCTGGCACATTATGATAACCTATATGTAGAAGAACAGCTGCTGTTTGAAAGACATTCATAACCATGGTGATATTTGTCAACCTTGCTGAGCCTTGTAAGCAGTACAAGTCATTGATCAGGAGTTGACCTGAGCATATTTAACTTTGAAGCAGCAGTTGCACCTGCAGGCCTTGTTGTGAAGTACCTGGAAAAAGGGACTTGGTGTCATAAAACAGCCTTTCAGCATTTGTGCTCAATAAAAACAAACCACTGTAAACTGAATAGTGTTGATATCTACATAAAGCTGCTCTATTGTAATTCATCATGGCTTTCTGTTGCCCTTGGCTTTCATCACCTTTATATTTATGCATCTACTTTAAAGTGATACAAAGTGAAACAAATCATATAGGACTGTAGGTGGAAACTGAACAGATTGCTAGTGACAATTTTTAGACAGCTAGGTAAGTATCGAATCAGGCATACAAATGATGTCAGTAGAAAAATGCTATGCCATCTCACAAAACATGACAAGTATTCCTTGGACTTATAGAATTTTATTTTATTAGTAATATCTTATCTCAAGTCTCATCATTTTTTAATGTTTGGCAGTGTTTTCCATCTTTAGTCCTTAGGTGTGTCCATGGGGGCCAAACATTCTCCAATGGTTCCGAACTTGGTGCTGTCTTTTCTCTTCAAATCAATTTCAGCACTGTATTTTCTGATATGGCAGGAGCATCGATGACCTTCTCGTGATTTTGAAGGGTCTAGTACCTGCCATACCAGATTTTATTAATTACTCTAATGGCAATGAATTTTATTTTTGTTTTTCCCATACCTATAACACTGTTATCATTTCCGTTTTGGATCTACAATTATTTGGTATTCCTAATGAGATTATCCGTACTTTTGTGTTTTGTAAACTTTCAGCAAAATACATGATACTCAGGGCTAATAGCAGCCATCCACGCCTCACTATAAAAGCTGTGCCAGTGGGTGAAATTGTGAGATCAAGGAGAAGAAGGGTTGTCCCCTTAGATTTTACAATGTGCCTCCTGTATCATTGATGTCAAGGCTCATGATGGTTTAGTGGACAGGTCCTCTGATGGTAATGACATGTTCTAAATAAGAAATCCGACTAGCCAGTATTACAGTTGAGAACTGTAATTTAATCCAATATTAAATTATAGACCTCAATTTAACCCCTTAGTGACCAAGCCTGTTTGCGCCTTAATGACCAGGCCAAATTTTGCAAATCTGACACGTGTCACTTTAACATGGAAAAACACCAGAAAGATTTTGCATATCCAAGCGATTCTGACGTTGTTTTTTTGCCACATGTTGTACTTCATTTAGGCGGAAAAAAAAGACCAATAGAATTTGTGTTTATTTATTAAAAGCGCCAAAATTGGGAAAATTTTGAGAAAATCGTCATTTTTTCACATTTCCAACTGCAATATCTCAAATATGTGCAAACATAATATAGAAATTTTTGCTAAGATATATATTTCCATCCGTTTACTTTATTTTGGGCGCACATTGGAAAAACTTTCGGTTTTTTTAACCATTTAGAAGACGTACAAATTTAACATTGCTTTTCAGCATTTTGAGGAACACTTTGTTTTCCTACACCAAACCAAGATTGGAAAGGCTCATAGGAGTCAAAATGATACCCCCACAAGTGACCCCATTTTAAAAACTGCACCCCTTAACGTATTCACTGAGGGGTGTCATGAGTATTTTAACCCCACAGTTTTTTTTCAGGAGTCAATGCAATTTAGAAGAGAAAAACTAAAATTTCATATTTTTGCAAATATGTGATTTTAAAGACAGGACTTTTTTGTATAGTACACATGAAAATGAGGATTTGCACCCAAGAATGGATACCCCTGTTTGTACCGTGCTCAGAAACATATCCCATTGTGGCCCTAATCTACTTACAGGACACATGGCTAGGCCCATAATGGAGGCAATGCCCGCTGGATTTCAGGGTACAACTGAATAAATTCAAGACCCCATTGCCCACTTATACGGAAAAAAAATAATCCCCCCCCCCTCGCCATCCCCATTTTTTGGCATTCCATAAATATTAGATAAAAGTAATAATATAAACCGCGTTTTATGTCCGAAGACAGGGGTAATTATGGAGGCTGGTTGGGTTGGGCACATGGGGCAAGAAAACTGGGTATTCCCCCTCCTCTCTCGCTTGTGGGTATTTCGTGACCTCAGCGGCGGGGATGGGGTGTAAAAAGTGGCCCTCTGTGAGGCTTTGTAATCTTGCTGCAGTGCGGCGGTCTCACACAGAAGGCGCTCAACAAGCTGCTCCTGGAACTGCATGAAGGCGAGCGTTCCCGGGGCTTCTTGTAAATTACGTATTACAGGTAGCGATCTGAATAACGCCGGGCTCACGCAGCCGTAGGCGGAATGCACTTGTGGAGGCCCGCAGCAGATCCCATCTGTGAGCCCGGCTGTGGCCCTGCATACGGCCGCGTAATATACTGCGCATAACTGCCTACCCACACAGGCGGTCATGCGCAGTACTTTTTTTTGCTTGTATTTCCCGCACCGTCGCTAAGCGATGACGCGGGTACCCGCAGCCCGTATACAATGTAGTTGCGTATGGGCAGCGGGTATATCCGTGACCATGGAGCACAATGGGCTCTATGTTGCGTATATCCGCAGTAAAATAGAACCTGCTGCGTTCTCTTTTCTGCGAGTGGATTACGAAATTCCAACCCACTAATGTGAGCGGAATTGTGTAATCCAATGCGATTGATCTGCATATTACTGCGGATCAGACGCATGCGGAATCCGTAATTCGTATCCGGTCATGTGAGACCGACCTAAGGTAGATCGCTACCTTTTTATCACGTAACCGGGGACCGCTCAACGAGGCTACCCGTCACTGCTCCAGGCTCTCGGCGACCGTTGGTCGCTGGGAGCAAGGAGATTTTAAGTTTCCTGGGCTCCCCGACTCCTGCGCATGTGTCCGGTGTTTTCCCGCGGTCGCATGTGCAGAATCCATTGGATAACGGCAAACACGTGATCAGGAACCGCTCACCGTGCCCCCCCGTGAAATCTCCAGGCTCTCGGCTAAGTTTTGTAGCCAGGAGCAGGGAGAATTTCAATTATCCTGGCAATCGACGGCTTTTGCGCATGCGTCTGCCGCGTTGGCGACGGCCGCGTGCACAGAAGCTATGGTAAGGTCCGTGAATAAATCCGAGGGCCATAGGTACGTAATTTCATCCTCCCTCACGGATATGATCCGTGAGGGGAGATGAAATGTAAGCGTTTTAAACTTTTTTTTTACTTTTTAAACTTTTTTTTTACTTTTTAAACTTTTTTTAAACTTTTTTACACTTTTTTTAAATTACTTTTTTACACTTTTTTTTACTTTAAATGATCACTGCTATCCATTGGATAACAGCGATCATCTCTGCAGGGACATCCCTCTGCTCCTGGCTACACATGGCAGCCATGAGCAGAGGGATTTTAAATTTCCCGGGTCCTGAGCCCCTCTGTGCACTCGCCCGATGATTGACATGGGGACTCAGGTCCCGGAAGACCGGGACGCCGCAGAGGACCATGGGTGAGTATTTTCACCTCCCCTCATGGATCCGATCCATGAGGGGAGGGGAAATTAAGCTAATTTTTACTTTTTTAAAAACTTTTTTCACGATCGCCGCTATCCATTGGATAGCGGCGATCGCGGGTTCGGGGATTGCTCGCCGCGGTCCCAGGGGACATCTCCTGGTTCCCGGCTACCTTCAGGAGCCAGGAATGAGGAGATTTTAAACTCCACGGGGTTCCCATTCTTCTGCGCATGCGCGTGACGTCATTCGCCTGGCGCGCATGTGCAGAAGAGCCGCGCCGGGTCCTGGAGGACCCTTTCTCCACGGCAGACATCGGGGAACCTGGGTGAGTATTTTCAGCTGCCCTGATGGATCCGATCCATCAGGGCAGCTGAATCTTTAACTTTTAAGGCACTTTTATTTACTTTTTTGCCGATTGCAATGCCGGGGGGGGGGGGGTCCCCGCAGCCCAGGATGACAGCTCCATGCTGTCGGTTACCTGCGGGCACCGACAGCATGGAGCTGTCACGTCCAGAGCCCACGGGGCTTTATTCTCTGCAGGACGCATGTTTTTACGTCCTCAGAGAATAAAGCCCACTTGGGCAGGACGTAAAAACACTATGGGCTGGTCGTTAAGGGGTTAATCAGATCAAAAAGATCATTTCCGAGTACCTACCCATATTATTGGAGGATGAGAAGCTCCATACCATTTTAAGTAATGGCTGTAGAATTGCCAACAAAGAAGCCCTCAGTTTCTCTAGTATTTTATCACCTAGTTTATTTATTTCCTCTGATTCTTCTACTAAGTCCTGGCTGTCTCACAAAGAGTTCTATAAATGTGGGGATCTCCATGTAAGACATGTTCTTTTGCCAAACCTGTGACGCGTTTTCATAATACTGACAATTCTTGGATTTTTCCTGCCCAACATTACATTAGGGCTCTTTCACACAACCATATGCGTTTTTAAGGTTGCCTGTGCATGCCATAAAATGGCATGAATGAAGAATTACTGCAATCGAGTCCCGATCTTTAGCCACATATTTGCTGCCATTCACAAGGGCGGCTGCTGCATATTGGCAAAAAACTGCTGCAACACGGAAATTCCTCAATCGGCAGAAATCCTCAGAATGATTACTAATGCTTAAATAAAGCCATGCTTTTTTCAGCATTCCCTCCCCTCCCTTTTTTCAGCATCTATAGGAGTCCATGGCAGCCTCCAGCGCATCTGAGTGGCCGATGTGCTATTTTTCCTGGCACTATTTTTTTACGCGTCCATAAGTCGTTCATCTGAATGAATACATTGGAATCCAATGCTTCAGATGGTCACGGCTTTGCCCGATTTTTTTGATGACTCTAAAAAGCGGCGTACATACGGTCATGTTACTAAGGCCTTAATTATATTACCGATCATATAATCTATGTCCGGGAATGTACTGTTTGCAACAAGTTGAAGGTGGGTTGCACTACTAGGTAACTCAGAGTGCGCTTTTTGGAAAATCTCAATGATATAAGTTCTTCATCCAATTGTAATGTATCTAATGCCTCCAAACATTTTAGAAAGTATCATAATAGATTTGTGTCTCCTCTCAGGGTTTACGGCATTGAAAGAGTCAGGAGACCCATTAAAGGGGGAGATCTCAGACATCTCCTCCTTTAAATGGGAAGCTTTCTGTATATTGAACTTGAGCTCCTATGCGCCTTCGGGTCTAAATCTGAGAAGTGATCTTCAATTATGTACTTAAAGGGGTTGTCCCGCGGCAGCAAGTGGGTCTATACACTTCTGTATGGCCATATTAATGCACTTTGTAATGTACATTCTGCATTAATTATGAGCCATACAGAAGTTATAAAAAGTTTTTTACTTACCTGCTCCGTTGCTGGCGTCCTCGTTCCCATGGAGCCGACTAATTTTCGCCCTCCGATGGCCAAATTAGCCGCGCTTGCGCAGTCCGGGTCTTCTGCTGTTCTCTATGGGGCTCCGTGTAGCTCCGTGTAGCTCCGCCCCGTCACGTGCCGATTCCAGCCAATCAGGAGGCTGGAATCGGCAATGGACCGCACAGAAGAGCTGCGGTCCACGGAGGTAGAGGATCCCGGTGGCCATCTTCACCGGTAAGTATAGAAGTCACCGGAGCGCCGGGATTCAGGTAAGCGCTGTGCTGTTCTTTTTTTCAGTCCCTGCATCGGGGTTGTCTCGTGCCGAGCGGGGGGGGGGGGGGGGGGTTTGAAAAAAAAAAAAAACCGTTTCGGCGCGGGACAACCCCTTTAAAGCATATTCACAAAGGTAATATTGGATCATGGGTCACATATGGGTATATATTTTTTTTTTTCAACGGTTGTTTATTGTTTTTAGTAGATCACTGTTCTTTGGTTTTCCCTTATGCAATGATAATCAAGCTTTTTAGCCCACCATGTGTCGAGCATGAACATTTTTTTACATTTGGTTTATTGTCATTCTTTCTTTGCAAACCTAAACTGCTATATTTGTTAGCTGTGATCTTGATAGCAAGTACTGATTCAGCAGAGCTCAATATACTGCTTGGGGCACAGCGGGCATGCGCTAGCTTCAAATCAGCATGGTTACTTGTGCACACATCGGCATCCATAACATGTATTGCAATGGTGTCTAATCATGATGTCTGCAGCTACTTGATCTACAATGGGGTGAGAAAAGTTTACTATATTTTGGCTTGTGTTTTTTATCAAGCATTCCATGGTAATTTATATCTCATGTGTTGCATTTGTGGCACTTGTGACATTTTTAATTGCAAAGATGGTGTCCAACATGCTGGTGATATTATATTAAGCATCTGTTGGATTTGTATTGTGATCCGTGATAGTGCTAATGGATATAGCAGAGTATTACGCTTGGAGAGCATTGAGCATACACTAGATACGGAATACCATGGCTATCTAGGTGCATTCCAGTATCCATATTACGCATGGATTGGCATCCAGTTATGGCGCCTGCAGTCACAAGAGCAATTATATATGCTTATGCTGCCACAGGGCGGTAATACTACAAATTCTAGTGTTTGGCTTTGTGTAAGCAAAAACCACTGTTATTACTATTATTTAACAACTTAGCTTAACTGTGTTTGGCACTAAACACCTCATGATGTGACACATTTTCAGTGTATATGGCAAGTGTGCTTTTGGTACACATAACCCATATATTGTGCAGGCATGACTTGGGTATTACCATTAAGGCGTGACATTTTGAAATCATTTGATCTCTGATCAGTGATATCAGGTGTGATGTAAGTTTGGTTTTACATTGTTCTGTTGTTTTAACTTATTTGCTACAACTGAGGGTGCTGTCCGCACTGGAAACACGTTAACAGAACTGAGATATTTTTTATGTATTGTGGTCAATGTCCTAATGTTCTTTTATTTAATATTTTTGTAATAAACTGTATTTTTAAAATTCCTTGCTCTACCATTGGCTGAGTTGGATTTTCCCCTTGGTAATACAAATTATGTCACACATTTAACAACAGCTTATGGAGACACAATATACCAACCACCCCTATTCTATGATGGAATGCCAAATTTACCAAACCATGAGCTTCCTATTGTCTTTTAATAGTTCATATATTTAAGTTTAAAGATTGTTTTTATGCTTTTTCCTCTTCATCCTTACTTTAAGGGCTCCTTCACACTGGCGAGGGCGATATCGGGAAGGGTACCTTCACACATAGCAAAATCACTACGGACATTCTGCAACGGAAAACCTGCAACAATTACACTGGAAGACCGCAGGGGCCAAATCCACACCTAATTGTGCAAATTTGGACACTGCTTTTGTTGTGGATCTGCCGCAGGATTTAACCCCTGTATTTTATGTGTTGAATTCCGTAGCAAACATTTGCAGCATAAATAGATGTCCTGTGGATGTAGAATATGCAGCGTTTCTCAAAAAACACTGCAAAATTATTGCCAAAGTATTCTGCAGCATGTGAAGGGGATTTTAGAAATCTCCTCCACATGCCTTGTACTGTAAATGCTGCAGAATTTTCACTGCAATTCTGGCAGGTGAAATTTCACAGCCTTTCCGCCATGTTTGAATAAGGCCTAAAAGCTGTTTACAAATTTTAATGAACTTTTCTTTTTCACTGTAAACATTAATTACATAAGGGCTCAGTCACACGGGCGTTTATTGCCGCGATTTGCGCATGCGCATGCGTCCGGCGATTTTTTAAAACCATTGCTTTGCAATGGTATCGGACACATGAGCGCTTTTTATGCGCTCGTCCGATAAATTAGAGAACAGAAATCGCAGATCGCACCTATCTGCGATCTGCGATTCCTGTTCTCTTCTCTATATGCGCTCAATGGGGCCGGCGGCAGCAGCGCCGACCCCATTGAGAACATATAGAAGACAAATCATTCTTCTCTGCCACAGCTATAACAGCTGTGGCAGAGAAGAACGATGTTTGCCCATTGAATTCAATGGAGCCGGCAATACAGCCGCCTCCATTGAATGCAAGCGCTGCGGGCGAGTGTGGGATGAATTGTCGGGAAGGGGTTAAATATATAACCCCTTCCCTGCAATGCATCCTGAAAAGTGAAAAAAAAAAGGATGTACTCACCTGCTCCCAGCAGCCTGAGATCCCCGCGGCCATCCTGCAGTGGGTGTGAAGGGGGTGTGACTCAGGCTTGCCCCTGATTGGCTCAGCCTGAGCCAAACAGAGGCTGATCTCAGTCACACCCATTCATGAATTCATGAATGGGTGTGACTGAGACTTGCCTGAGTCACACCCCCTTCACACCCACTGCAGGATGGCTGTATTGCGGGCTCCATTGAATGCAATGCGCTGGACAGCTCCGGCCCGTTTCTAATGAAACGCAGCTAGGAGCAGATTTTCGGCCGATTTTTCGGCCGATTTTTCAGCGCCGGTCACGCAATTTGCGCATGCGCATCCGTCATGCGATGCGCAAATCGCGTGAAAAAATGCCCGTGTGACTAAGGCCTAAAGCAGTAAATTCCTTGAATAAACTAAAATGGTGCATTGTACATTGGAACATAATCCCAAATTACAACTCTAGCAGATATACAGTTGCAAGAAAAAGTAAGTTGAAGCTTTTGGAATTACCTAGTTTTATGCATTGACTACTAGTAATATGTTGTCTCGTTGTCATAATTCTAGGTAAGCACAATCCAACTAAACTAGCAACATGCAAAGAGTTGTATTGTTGGGCTGGATTCACATGAGGCGTAATTGCTGCAGAATTTCCGTGCACAATTTCTGCATGTAAATTCCGCCTGCGACTTTAATCCCAGGATTAGCCAGCAAAGTGGACGAGATTTGCAGAAATCTCGTCCACATGCTGCGGTCGATCCATTGTGTCCAAGCCGTGCTGAAATTGCCATGCCGCGCTGAATTCAAAGACACAGCATGTCAATTCTTTCTCCATTTTCTCTCTATGGGGAGAGATGGCCGCAGTGGAATGCAGGCGGCGAAGCTGCTCCAAAACACGCGGTCTTGCATTTCTCCCGCGGAAATCTTGCGGTACTTTCGTGCAGTCATTTGCAAGATTTCCGCGGGATTTCAGTCCCGTGTGAACCCAGCCTTAATATATTTTATTGAGCACACCAAGTAAACATCCACAGTGCAGGAATAAAAGTAAATGTACATCTGTGTTAATTACTTCTTCAAGAGATAACTGACAAAACGTATTTCAATTTAAGAGATGAGACTGGAAGAGGGGATTTTGTCGGTGCTTTGCACATTAAATGCAGGCACACAAAGCCTGGTTACTGACAGATTTGTTCCTTTTGGTAAAGATTGGTTAGTGTGAACCATACCTGGATACAAACAAGTTTCAAAAGACTTTAAAAGATGTGATATAGAGTCACATTAAGCTGGACAAAGCCTATACTTTCAGCATCTGATGATACATGTAACATATGAATTGGAGGCACATAGTTCTTCCCCCTCTCCCCGAAAAAAACCCTCTATGGGCACTTTATTACTTCTTGGTTCAAATATTAGCTCTAATACAGCAATGGTCATAGGACCTATACATAGACATCTAAACTTCTAACTGGTGAATCAGTGTCACTTATTCTCAACAGATTACATTTTAATTACTTTGTAATTGAAACTACACATTTACATGTCCTAAATAATAGCTACATTTAGATGTGGAAGAAGCCATATTTATTTTAATACCTAGCTTACCCGTCGTGCGTTGCTGCGAAGAAAGACATACATAAATTGATTCGTTTTTATATATCTAGATAACAACCAATGACAGCACAGCTTTCATGTTACCTCAGTGGTATAATAAATAACAACCAATCGCAGCGCAGCTCACGTTACCTCAGCTTTATAATATATAACAACTAGAGATGAGCGAACACCAAAATGTTCGGGTGTTCGTTATTCGGAACGAACTTCCCGCGATGCTCGAGGGTTCGTTTCGAACAACGAACCCCATTGAAGTCAATGGGCGACCAGAGCATTTTTGTATTTCGCCGATGCTCGCTAAGGTTTTCATGTGTGAAAATCTGGGCAATTCAAGAAAGTGATGGGAATGACACAGAAACGGATAGGGCAGGCGAGGGGCTACATGTTGGGCTGCATCTCAAGTTCACAGGTCCCACTATTAAGCCACAATACCGGCAAGAGTGGGCCCCCCCCCTCCCAACAACTTTTACTTCTGAAAAGCCCTCATTAGCATGGCATACCTTTGCTAAGCACCACACTAGCTACAACAAAGCACAATCACTGCCTGGATGACACTCCGCTGCCACTTCTCCTGGGTTACATGCTGACCAACCGCCCCCCCTCCCCCCCACAGCGCACACAAAAGTGTCCCTGCGCAGCCTTCAGCTGCCCTCATGCCACGCCACACTCATGTCTATTTAGAAGTGCGTCTGCCATGAGGAGGAACCGCAGGCACACACTGCAGAGGGTTGGCATGGCTAGGCAGCGGCCCTCTTTAAAAGGGGCGGGGCGATAGCCCACAATGCTGTACAGAAGCAATGAGAAATATAATCCTGTGCCACCGCCATCAGGAGCTGCACACGTGGGCATAGCAATGGGGAACCTATGTGCCACACACTATTCATTCTGTCAAGGTGTCTGCATGCCCCAGTCAGACTGGTAATATGTACCTTAACAGTAACCGCGTTGGTGGTAATGTGGTGGTGACTGAGGACCTAGTAGCACGGTTGTATTTTGTTGGTTTTCGGAATGCGGCCAGGATTAAGTGGGCCGTGGCGGGGGGATGGTGTGGGGGCTCTCGTTGTGTCGGTAAAGGTGAAATTCTTGGACTGCAACCAGACGAACCAATGCAAAGACATTTGCCAAGAATGTTTTCCCTGTTGGAGGAGGAGGGGGATGTTTTTGAGGCACTACGTGTCCTCTCCACGTGTCCGTGGTTATATGCACCTTTACAGTAACCGCGTTGGTGGTAATGTGGTGGTGACTGCGGACCTAGTAGCACGGTTGTATTTTGTTGGTTTTCGGAATGCGGCCAGGATTAAGTGGGCCGTGGCGGGGGGATGGTGTGGGGGCTCTCGTTGTGTCGGTAAAGGTGAAATTCTTGGACTGCCACCAGACGAACCAATGCAAAGACATTTGCCAAGAATGTTTTCCCTGTTGGAGGAGGAGGGGGATGTTTTTGAGGCACTACGTGTCCTCTCCACGTGTCCGTGGTTATATGCACCTTTACAGTAACCGCGTTGGTGGTAATGTGGTGGTGACTGCGGACCTAGTAGCACGGTTGTATTTTGTTGGTTTTCGGAATGCGGCCAGGATTAAGTGGGCCGTGGCGGGGGGATGGTGTGGGGGCTCTCGTTGTGTCGGTAAAGGTGAAATTCTTGGACTGCCACCAGACGAACCAATGCAAAGACATTTGCCAAGAATGTTTTCCCTGTTGGAGGAGGAGGGGGATGTTTTTGAGGCACTACGTGTCCTCTCCACGTGTCCGTGGTTATATGCACCTTTACAGTAACCGCGTTGGTGGGAAATGGCCTCGCCGCCATCATGTCTTTGGGAAGCCTCTGTTTCCACACCCCAGAGACATACCATTAGCAGCGGTATAGGCAGAGGCCAGAATTCGTAACATTTCAGCCGTAGCATTAGGACAGGCCCCACTAACATATCACTAGCAGCAGTATAGCGGGAGCGCAGTCTTCGTTCCATGTCAGCAATAGTAGCACTCAAGACAGGCCCCAGTAACAATTCCGAAGCAGCAGTATAGCGGGAGCGCAGTCTTCGTTCCATGTCAGCAATAGTAGCACTCAAGACAGGCCCCAGTAACAATTCCGAAGCAGCAGTATAGCGGGAGCGCAGTCTTAGTTCCATTTCAGTAGCCTTAGTATAGCCAAGGCCCAAGTTACATTTATGTAGCTAAAGTGTAGGCCAACCCCACACACCTTTCTGTACCATGAGTGCAGGCGAAGAACATACAAATTGCTATGATTACACTGTAGGTGAGGGCCCCAAAAATTTGGTGTACCAACAGTACTAATGTACCTCAGTAAAAATTGGCCATGCCCAACCAAGATGGCAGGTGAATCGCTTTGGTTAATGTGGCTTAAGTGGTAACTAGGCCTGGAGGCAGCCCAGTGTAACGAAAAATTGGTTCAAGTTAAAGTTCCAACGCTTTTAAGCGCATTGAAACTTATAAAAATTGTTCAGAAAAATTATTTGAGTGAGCCTTGTGGCCCTAAGAAAAATTGCCCGTTCAGCGTGATTACGTGAGGTTTCAGGAGGAGGAGCAGGAGGAGGAGGAGGAATATTAGACACAGATTGATGAAGCAGAAATGTCCCCGTTTTGGATGGTGAGAGAGAACGTAGCTTCCATCCGCGGGTGCAGCCTACGTATTGCTTACGTATTGCTGCTGTCCGCTGGTGGAGAACAGAAGTCTGGGGAAATCCAGCCTTTGTTCATCTTGATGAGTGTTAGCCTGTCGGCACTGTCGGTTGACAAGCGGCTACGCTTATCTGTGATGATTCCCCCAGCCGCACTAAACACCCTCTCCGACAAGACGCTAGCCGCAGGACAAGCAAGCACCTCCAGGGCATACAGCGCTAGTTCAGGCCACGTGTCCAGCTTCGACACCCAGTAGTTGTAGGGGGCAGAGGCGTCACCAAGGATGGTCGTGCGATCCGCTACGTACTCCCTCACCATCCTTTTACAGTGCTCCCGCCGACTCAGCCGTGACTGGGGAGCGGTGACACAGTCTTGGTGGGGAGCCAAAAAGCTGGCCAGGCCCTTAAAGACTGTTGCACTGCCTGGGATGTACATGCTGCTCGATCTACGCACATCCCCTGCTACCTTGCCCTCGGTACTGCGCCTTCTGCCACTAGCGCTGTCGGCTGGGAATTTTACCATCAGCTTGTCCGCAAGGGTCCTGTGGTATAGCAACACTCTCGAACCCCTTTCCTCTTCGGGAATCAGAGTGGGCAGGTTCTCCTTATACCGTGGATCGAGCAGTGTGTACACCCAGTAATCCGTCGTGGCCAGAATGCGTGCAACGCGAGGGTCACGAGAAAGGCATCCTAACATGAAGTCAGCCATGTGTGCCAGGGTACCTGTACGCAACACATGGCTGTCTTCACTAGGAAGATCACTTTCAGGATCCTCCTCCTCTTCCTCCTCCTCCTCCTCCTCAGGCCATACACGCTGAAAGGATGACAGGCAATCAGCCGGTGTACCGTCAGCAGCGGCCCAAGCTGTCTCTTCCCCCTCCTCCTCATCCTCCTCATGCTCCTCCTCCTCCTCCTGTACGCGCTGAGAAATAGACAGGAGGGTGCCCTGACTATCCAGCGGCATACTGTCTTCCCCCGCCCCCGTTTCCGAGCGCAAAGCAGCTACCTTTATGGTTTGCAGGGAATTTCTCAAGATGCATAGCAGAGGAATGGTGACGCTAATGATTGTAGCATCGCCGCTCACCACCTGGGTAGACTCCTCAAAATTACCAAGGACATGGCAGATGTCTGCCAACCAGGCCCACTCTTCTGAAAGGAATTGAGGAGGCTGACTCCCACTGCGCCGCCCATGTTGGAGTTGGTATTCGACTATAGCTCTACGTTGTTCATAGAGCCTGGCCAACATGTGGCGCGTAGAGTTCCACCGTGTGGGCACGTCGCACAGCAGTCGGTGCACTGGCAGCTTAAAGTGATGTTGCAGGGTGCGCAGGGTGGCAGCGTCCGTGTGGGACTTGCGAAAATGTGCGCAGAGCCGGCGCGCCTTTACGAGCAGGTCTGACAAGCGTGGGTAGCTTTTCAGAAAGCGCTGAACCACCAAATTAAAGACGTGGGCCAGGCATGGCACGTGCGTGAGGCTGCCGAGCTGCAGAGCCGCCACCAGGTTACGGCCGTTGTCACACACGACCATGCCCGGTTGGAGGCTCAGCGGCGCAAGCCAGCGGTCGGTCTGCTGTGTCAGACCCTGCAGCAGTTCGTGGGCCGTGTGCCTCTTATCGCCTAAGCTGAGTAGTTTCAGCACGGCCTGCTGACGCTTGCCCACCGCTGTGCTGCCACACCGCGCGACACCGACTGCTGGCGACATGCTGCTGCTGACACATCTTGATTGCGAGACAGAGGAGGAGGAGGAGGAGGGTGCTTTAGTGGAGGAAGCATACACCTCCGCAGATACCACCACAGAGCTGGGGCCCGCAATTCTGGGGGTGGGTAGGACGTGAGCGGTCCCGGGCTCTGACTCTGTCCCAGCCTCCACTAAATTCACCCAATGTGCCGTCAGGGAGATGTAGTGGCCCTGCCCGCCTGTGCTTGTCCACGTGTCCGTAGTTAAGTGGACCGTGGCAGTAACCGCATTGGTGAGGGCGCGTACAATGTTGCGGGAGACGTGGTCGTGCAGGGCTGGGACGGCACATCGGGAAAAGTAGTGGCGACTGGGAACTGAGTAGCGCGGGGCCACCGCCTCCATGATACTTTTGAAGGACTCCGTTTCCACAACCCTATACGGCAGCATCTCAAGGCTGATGAATTTTGCTATGCGGACGGTTAACGTTTGAGCGTGCGGGTGCGTGGCGGCGTACTTGCGCTTGCGCTCCAACAGTTGCGCAAGCGACGGCTGGACGGTGCGCTGAGCTACACTGCTGGATGGGGCCGAAGACAGCGGAGGTGAGGGTGTGGGTGCAGGCCAGGAGACGGTAGTGCCTGTGTCCTGAGAGGGGGGTTGCATCTCAGTGGCAGGTTGGGGCACAGGGGGAGAGGCAGGGGTGCAAACCGGAGGCGCTGAACGGCCTTCGTCCCACCTTGCGGGGTGCTTGGCCATCATATGTCTGCGCATGGTGGTGGTGGTGAGGCTGTTGGTGTTGGCTCCCCGGCTGAGCTTTGCGCGACAAAGGTTGCACACCACTGTTCGTCGGTCGTCAGGCGTCTCTGTGAAAAACTGCCAGACCTTAGAGCACCTCGGCCTCTGCAGGGTGGCATGGCGCGAGGGGGCCCTTTGGGAAACAGTTGGTGGATTATTCGGTCTGGCCCTGCCTCTACCCCTGGCCACCGCACTGCCTCTTGCAACCTGCCCTGCTGATGCCCTTGACTCCCCCTCTGAAGACCTGTCCTCCTGAGTAAGCGTTGCACACCAGGTGGGGTCAGTCACCTCATCGTCCTGCTACTCTTCCTCCGAATCCTCTGTGCGCTGCTCCCTCGGACTTACTGCCCTTACTACTACCTCACTGCAAGACAACTGTGTCTGATCGTCATCGTCCTCCTCACCCACAGAAAGTTGTTGAGACAGTTGGCGGAAGTCCCCAGCCTCTTCCCCCGGACCCCGGGAACTTTCGAATGGTTGGGCATCAGTGACGATAAACTCCTCTGGTGGGAGAGGAACCACTGCTGCCCAATCTAAGCAGGGGCCCGAGAACAGTTCCTGGGAGTGCTCCCGCTCCTGAGCAGGTGTTATTGTAGTGGAGTGAGGAGGCTGGGAGGAAGGAGGAGCAGCAGACAGAGGATTCGGATTGGCAGCAGTGGACGGCGCAGAACTGCGGGTAGACGATAGGTTGCTCGAAGCACTTTCTGCCATCCAGGACAGGACCTGCTCACACTGCTCATTTTCTAATAACCGTCTCCCGCGTGGACCCATTAATTGGGCGATGAATGTGGGGACGCCAGAAACGTGCCTCTCTCCTAATCGCGCAGCAGTCGGCTGCGACACACCTGGATCAGGAGCTTGGCCTGTGCCCACACCCTGACTTGGCCCTCCGCGTCCTCGGCCACGTCCACGTCCTCTAGGCCTACCCCTACCCCTCAGCATGCTGTATTACCAGTGATTTGATTTCACAGGCAGGAAATAAATTGGCGCAAGACTGCAGGCCAAATATAATTTTTTCCCTTTTTTGAAAACGAAAGGCCCCACTGCCTCTAGTGAATGAATAATCTAAGTTTAATAACTGTGCTGTGTCCCTGCTAATGTGTCACAGAACGTGAGGGTAGCAGAGTTATTAACTGTGGCAGAGCAGGTATTTTTTTTCCCAATTAAGGAAAGCAAATGGCGAAGCCAGGAGTAAAACGTAGCTGGGTGCGTATGATTTTTAAAGGTGTCACACGCAGCCGACACGTGTCCACCGCCCTTAGGACGGACAGAGGCCGGACAAATAGAATTATTTTCCGTTTTTTGGCACCAAAAGGCAGCACTGCGTATATTCTATGAACATGAGAAGTTTAATAACTGTGCTGTGTCCCTGCTAATGTGTCACAGAACGTGAGGGTAGCAGAGTTATTAACTGTGGCAGAGCAGGTATTTTTTTTCCCAATTAAGGAAAGCAAATGGCGAAGCCAGGAGTAAAACGTAGCTGGGTGCGTATGATTTTTAAAGGTGTCACACGCAGCCGACACGTGTCCACCGCCCTTAGGACGGACAGAGGCCGGACAAATAGAATTATTTTCCGTTTTTTGGCACCAAAAGGCAGCACTGCGTATATTCTATGAACATGAGAAGTTTAATAACTGTGCTGTGTCCCTGCTAATGTGTCACAGAACGTGAGGGTAGCAGAGTTATTAACTGTGGCAGAGCAGGTATTTTTTTTCCCAATTAAGGAAAGCAAATGGCGAAGCCAGGAGTAAAACGTAGCTGGGTGCGTATGATTTTTAAAGGTGTCACACGCAGCCGACACGTGTCCACCGCCCTTAGGACGGACAGAGGCCGGACAAATAGAATTATTTTCACTTGTTTTACAAGCAAAAGGCAGCACTGCATATATTCAATGAATAATAACTGTGTTGTGGCCCTGCCTATACAATTCTTTCCCTGCAGTATCAATGGAGGGTGCAATGCTCTGCAGAAGCGATTTTGAGAAGCAAAAAAAAATGCAGCACAGCTAACAGCAGCCTGGACAGTACTGCACACGGATAAATATGGCCCTAGAAAGGACCGTTGAGGTTCTTGAAGGCTACACTCACTCCTAACACTCTCCCTGCCTATGCAGCACTTCTGTCCCTAATGCCAGGTGCAACGGTCTGCAGAGGCGATTTTGAGAAAAAAAAAATTGCCACTGCTAACAGCAGCCAACACACAGCTATCAGTGGCCCTAATAAGGACCTTTGGGGGGTCTTGAAGCCTACACTAACTACCAATTCTTTCCCTACAGCAGCTCCGGTACAAACAGCACTGTCCCTCATCTAAATCACACGGCATCTGAGGCAAACCGCGGGAGGGGCCGACTTTTATGTTCGGGTGACACCTGATCTTCCCAGCCACTCACAGCAGGGGGGTGGTATAGGGCTTGAACGTCACAGGGGGAAGTTGTAATGCCTTCCCTGTCTTTCAATTGGCCAGAAAAGCGCGCTAACGTCTCAGGGAAGGAAGTGAAAATAACCAGAACACCGCATGGTGTTCGTTACGAATAACGAACATCCCGAACACCCTAATATTCGCACGAATATCAAGCTCGGAAGAACACGTTCGCTCATCTCTAATAACAACCAATCACAGCGCAGCTTTCATGTTACCTCAGCAGAAAGAGAAATAACAACCAATCACAGCGCAACTTTTATTCTGCCTCAGCAATATAAAAAATAGCAACCAATCACAGTGCAGCATTCATTTTACCTCAGCGGTATAATATATAGCAACCAATCACAGCACAGCTTTCATGTAACCTCAGTAGTATAAGAAGTAGCAACCAATCACAGCACAGCTTTCATGTAACCTGAGTAGCATAAGAAGTATCAACCAATCACAGCACAGCTTTCATGTTGCCTCAGCAGTATAATATATAGCAACCAATCACAGCACAGCTTTCATGTTACCTCAGCAGTATAAGAAATAGCAACCAATCACAGCACAGCTTTCATTTTACCTCAGCATTCTCAATATCCAGCAATTGTCTTGTGAAACATTCGGCGGATGCATCATTTTGTAGTTGAACATGCTTGCTCGTAATGTCTTTTGCTTTTGTGCTTGTAATGGAAATCAAATGATCTTTGTCTGGGGGGCATAACTGTCGATGATGCTCGCACGTGCGCCACCTATCATAGGATAGTTGTACTATGCCAGCAATCTTCCCAGGAGTGTACTCAACAACTTCCCAAAGTTTCATGGCGATTGGATGAATGGTATAGTAATGCATAAAGGACAGACAGACAGACATACATTCATTTTTATATATATAGATGACATCAGGAAGTAAGAGAATTAGATTCCGTACGTAAAATTTGGATGATAATTCTTTTGTGCTTAGAATTGAATAATTGAGTTGGGACCCATTTGCTTTTCCTATTTATGACATAATCACTGCTCGTGCCAAATTTCAAGTTTTAATGACATTGGGAAGTGAGAGAATTAGATTCCGTATGTAAAATTTGGACGCTAATTCTTTTGCGCTTAGAATTGAATAATTTAATTGGGACCCATTAGCTTTTCCTATTTTTGACATAATCAATGCTCGTGCTAAATTTCAAGCTTCTATGACATTGGGAAGTGAAGAATTAGATTCCGTATGTAGAATTTGGACGCTAATTCTTTGGCGCTTGGAATTGAATTATCGAGTTGGGACCCATTAACTTTTCCTATTTATGACATAATCAATGCTGGTGCCAAATTTCAAGTTTCTATGACATCAAGAAGTGAGAAAATTAGATTCCGCACGTAAAATTTGGACGCTAATTCTTTTGCGCTTAGAATTAAATAATCGCATTGGGACCCACTAGCTTTTCCTATTTATGACATAATCAATGCTCGTGCCAAATTTCAAGTTTCTATAACATTTGGAAGTGAGAGAATTAGATTTCGTACGTAAAATTTGGATGATAATTCTTTTGCGCTTAGAAATGAATAATTGAGTTGGGACCCACTAACTTTTCCTATTTATGACATTATCAATGCTCGTGCTAAATTTCAAGTTTCTATGACATTGGGAAGTGAGAGAATTAGATTCCGTACGTAAAATTTGGACGCTAATTCTTTGGCGATTAGAATTGAATAATCGGGTTGGGACTCATTAGCTTTTCCTATATATGATATAATCAATGCTCGTGCCAAATTTCAAGTTTCTATAACATTGGTTAGTGAGAGAATTAGATTCCGTACATAAAATTTGGACGCTAATTCTTTGGCACTTGGAAATGAATAATCGAGTTGGGACCCATTAACTTTTCCTATTTATGACATTATCAATGCTCGTGCTAAATTTTAAGTTTCTATGACATTGGGAAGTGAGAGAATTAGATTCCGCACGTAAAATTTGGATGCTAATTCTTTTGCGCTTAGAATTAAATAATTGGGTTGGGACCCATTAGCTTTTCCTATTTATGACATAATCAAAGCTCGTGACAAATTTCAAGTTTCTATAACATTGGGAAGTGAGAGAATTAGATTCCGTACGTAAAATTGGGACGCTAATTCTTTGGCGATTAGAATTGAATAATCGGGTTGGGACCGATTAGCTTTTCCTATTTATGACATAATCAATGCTCGTGCCAAATTTCAAGTTTCTATAACATTTGGAAGTGAGAGAATTAGATTCCGTACGTAAAATTTGGAGGCTAATTCTTTGGCGCTTAGAAATGAATAATCGAGTTGGGGCCCATTAACTTTTCCTATTTATGACATAATCAATGCTCGTGCTCAATTTCAAGTTTCTATGACATTGGGAAGTGAAGAATTAGATTCTGCACGGACAATTTGGACGCTAATTCTTTTGCGCTTAGAATTGAATATTCAGGTTGGAACCCATTAGCTTTTCCTATTTATGACATAATCAAAGCTTGTGCCAAATTTCAAGTTTCTATAACATTGGAATCACGCAATTACTGCAACACAGAGTACATGCTTTATGTCTGTATAACATACACACAAAGTTAATTTTTACGCTTTGCTTTTTTTATTTACATTAAAGGGCCACTCTCATTATTTTTTTTTTATTCATTATGTAACAATCCTCCCCCCAGTATATATAAATCAGCTAGTTTTACCTTTTAATCACCGAGGCAGAAAATTCTTCAAATAATTTCAAACAATTCACTGAGGAAGAATCTATTATTAAAACCAACTAACTTTATTAGAAAATTTATAAAAAAATTGACAGAACAAAAACATATATAGCGAAAAAAAGGGGAACTACTGGGTATGAAGTATTCCTTCGTTCCTCACGGCAGGGAAAGAGTTCACAGCGGGAGCACGGCTCCCTCTGTGTCTCCGGCCGGGACTCGCGATGTCATCGCGAGAGCCCGGCCTGTCACCATGGCAACAGGACGCCAGACACTGGCGTCCTGTATTGCCTATGCCTGAGATTGCTGTATGAGCGATAAGGCATGGGAGAGCAGTAGCTCTGCCATGCCTTATGACAGCGATCATCAGGGCAGTGATTAAAGTCCCTCAGAGGGACACAAACAGTGTAAAAAAAAGAAAGATTTAAAAAATGAATTAAAAAAAATGTAAAAAAAACAGTAAAAAAAACATTTTTTATGCTTTTTCACAGATTAGCATAAAAAAAGGTAAAAAAAAACAAACCCCCACATATTTGGTATTGTCGCGTCCGTAACGATGCGTACAATAAGTTGCACATGCTTTTGACTGTGCACCGAAAAAAACGCTAAAAAAAAAGCTAAAAAACTAAGGCAAAATGCTCATTTTTAGCATTTTGCCTCACTAAAAACGCAATAAAAGTGATCAAAAAAGTCGTATGTACGCCAAAATGGTAGCAATAAAATCTACAGCTCGTCTCGCAAAAAATAAGCTCTCATAGAGCTCTGTACATCAAAAAATAAAAAAGTTACGTGACTTTGAATGCAGCAATTTAGAATAGAAAAAAGATTTCCAAAAAAAAGGGTTTTTATTGCAGAAAAGTGGGAAAACCTAAAAAAAATGTTAGAATTTTGGTATCGTTGTAACCATACCGGTCTGCAGAAAAAATGGAAAGTCTCATTTATGCTGCATGATTAACGGTGTAAAAAAAAAAATAAAAAAATCTATGGCAGAATTGATGCGTTTTCTCTCTCTGCTATCATTAAAAAAAAAAATAAAAATTTACAATATAGTCTATGTACCCAAAATTGGCATCGATAAAAACTACAGTTCGCCACGCAAAAAACAAGCCCTTATACGGCCGCGTCCACGGAAAAATAAAAAAGTAATGGCTTTTGAAAAATGGAGATGGAAAAATACCAAAAAATCGCTTGGTCCTCAACACCAAAATAGGCCATGTCATGAAGGGGTTAAAGTGATTATAAAACATCAGTGTTCAGACCGTAGGGGGTTAAGTTCTTCTTTATTGTCATGGACAGATTGGGGTTACTGGCAAGGATTTTTTCAGAATAGGGACTGCCCATTTCCCTGATTACTCAGAAGTGGTGCAGTATTTCAGCGCTGAAGAGGTTAAATATGCACAACTTGGTCAATGTTCAATACATCAACCTGTACTAATCGGATTAGTCAGGAACACCGATAAGATAGAGAGTTCCCACTTTATCCTTCTTTATAAGAGGATATATAACACTCCAGTGTATGAAGGGTTAAGTGTGTGCACGTTAACTGGGTACACAAGCTTGTACTACTAGGATTTGTTAGGAACACTAATATATTCAAGAGTTCCCACTTTATCCCTATTCAGCAAAGATTATACTGTACTCCAGCGCTGAAAGGGTTAAATGTGTGTGCATAGACCTGTGTCCCTCACACACCAGTGATCCCACTGGGGCTCATTGTATGATATCACTTTCAGTCCCAGGGATACACTCCTATATGCGTTATAACGCTGAACTGTAGCACACCAGGGGTTAATTTTTCTTGAGTGCCTGCGCTTGTGCTGGCAGTTTCTCATCACTTTTGTTACCCTCCAGGTTTCCCCCGGATTGCTGATCTCTATGGTGTAAGAGTCCTAACTGCCCCAAACAGTACTGAACACTGTTAAAAGGTGGTCGGCTGTCTCGGCATCGATGTTGCCGCCCGGCGGATGGTACCGGGCAGCCGACTAACACTAAGTCTGACTGACTAAGAAGATAAATTAATCTCACTAATTACTGCATCCCTATCGACGCGTTTCTGCAGATTAACATAGAGTTAACTGCTTCATCAGGATGGAATGTGAATCGGGAGCGGCCGTGATAGCTGGCTGCACCAGTGAGTGGCACTCACTACAGGGATGCCGCCAGCTATCACGGCCGCTCCCGACTCACATTCCATCCTGATGAAGCAGTTAACCCTATGTTAATCTGCAGAAACTCATCGATAGGGATGCAGTAATTAGTGAGATAAAGTTATCTTCTTAGTTAGTCAGACTTAGTGTTAGCCGGCTGCCGGGTACCATCCGCCGGGCGGCTACATCGATGCCGAGACAGCCGACCACCTTTTAACAGTGTTCAGTACTGTTTGGGGCAGTTAGGACTCTTACACCATAGAGATCAGCAATCTGGAGGAAACCTGGAGGGTAACAAAAGTGATGAGAAACTGCCAGCACAAGCGCAGGCACTCAAGAAAAATTAACCCCTGGTGTGCTACAGTTCAGCGTTATAACGCATATAGGAGTGTATCCCTGGGACTGAAAGCGACATCAGACAATGAGCCCCAGTGGGATCACTGGTGTGTGAGGGACACAGGTCTATGCACACACATTTAACCCTTTCAGCGCTGGAGTACTGTATAATCTTTGCTGAATAGGGATAAAGTGGGAACTATTTAAAGGGGTTGTCCCGCGCCGAAACGGTTTTTTTTTTTTTCAATAGCCCCCCCGTTCGTCGCGAGACAAACCCGATGCAGGGGTTTAAAAAAAAAAAAACGGATAGTACTTACCCGAATCCCCGCGCTCCGGTGACTTCTTACTTACCTTGCGAAGATGGCCGCCGGGATCTTCACCCTCAGTGGACCGCAGGTCTTCTGTGCGGTCCATTGCCGATTCCAGCCTCCTGATTGGCTGGAATCGGCACACGTGATGGGGCGGAGCTACGAGGAGCAGCTCTCTGGCACGAGCGGCCCCATTCAGAAGGGAGAAGACTGGACTGCGCAAGCGCGTCTAATCGGGCGATTAGACGCTGAAAATTAGACGGATCCATGGAGACGGGGACGCCAGCAACGGAACAGGTAAGTGAATAACTTCTGTATGGCTCATAATTAATGCACAATGTACATTACAAAGTGCATTAATATGGCCATACAGAAGTGTATACCCCAACTTTGTTTCGCGGGACAACCCCTTTAATATATTAGTGTTCCTAACAAATCCTAGTAGTACAAGCTTGTGTACCCAGTCAACGTGCACACACTTAACCCTTCATACGCTGGAGTGTTATATATCCTCTTATAAAGAAGGATAAAGTGGGGACTCTCTATCTTATCGGTGTTCCTGACTAATCCGATTAGTACAGGTTGATGTATTGAACATTGACCAAGTTGTGCATATTTAACCTCTTCAGCGCTGAAATACTGCACCACTTCTGAGTAATCAGGGAAATGGGCAGTCCCTATTCTGAAAAAATCCTTGCCAGTAACCCCAATCTGTCCATGACAATAAAGAAGAACTTAACCCCCTACGGTCTGAACACTGATGGTTTATAATCACTTTAAAGGAGTGAAGTGATTATCTCTCAAACATAGCACAGAGCATCATCCTGTATTTGTACACAAGTGATATCTACTGTATACGATACCCGAAAAACAAGGGGAGATTCTTCCTTGAGATAAGGAACAGGACTAGATGTCGAATGCTTATTTTTTATTTCCCTCTATATTTAATATCCTATAGGGGAGAACTTTGCTGATAACCCAGGGATTATACACTGGGGCGGCTGTGTACAACACGTTATCTATCTGACTTTCTAAAAAAATTTTCTCATTGCAATCTAATTCCTCCACCTGTTATGGTGCATCTTTCACGAGATTGTAACAAAAAGGAACTTTCCTTCCCGAACACTGAACTACACTTGATCAATTAGTAGGAGAGCAGTATCTAACCTCCTGACTATAGGTCCCATAAGTGACTTAGTGTTTAGTATCTGCAACACTGCATGGTTCCTTTGTACGGGTTTTCTGTGAGGAACGAAGGAATACTTCATACCCAGTAGTTCCCCTTTTTTTCGCTATATATGTTTTTGTTCTGTCAATTTTTTTATAAATTTTCTAATAAAGTTAGTTGGTTTTAATAATAGATTCTTCCTCAGTGAATAGCTAGTTTTACCTTGGTTAGTTATTCCTTTAAATCGTAAACTCCTGGAGCCTTTCTCCTCAGGTCATGTGAGCTCAATTCTCATCAACTTAGATTTACTTGGGTTTATGTTTTGTAAAATGAATCAGTTTCTCAGTAAGCATAACTCCTGTGTAATGATATTTCATAGAGTGTACCATATAAATGCTCTTTAGAGGGGAAAATAAACATTCCTATCACAGTTACTGATGATGATTAAAGGCTCCTGTCACACAGTTACAATAGAGAAGATAACAGCTCATTCTCCTGACTGTATACTTTTGGTCTATATTTTATTTAGATGAATTCATTTTACAGAAGATAATGGCAATGTCTTCACTGCAGAGAGAGACCGTACAGACAGTCTGATTATGCGCTATTGTACTGATGCATCATGAGATTGTTGACACAGAATAGTGCCAGTGAAAGTAGAAATCTCAGCATCAATATGCAGTCTGATAAGCATCAGAAAGGAGGCTACACTGCATGGAAGTGACTGCAATATACAAAGAAAACCTCCTGTTTGTGACAGACAATCAAGTAAGAAGCACAGGGATGAAACAATGTTTTCTCCAGAGTGGCCTTTAAACAATACTAATGTTAATTTGGTACAACCTAATCTTTCTTCAATTGTAATTAAAATCTAAATTAATTTATATTTTTGTTGGTGCCCTATATGTATGTCCTCTGTGTGCTGCAGAACTTTGCAGATACACATCAGAACGATTTTATTAGCTTCATAGATCTCCTCAAGCAGTTGATCACATACACCCAACACCAAACATGTCTATATGTTCTAATCACAAGACCATCATCAATACTGGCCATGTTGCAGGAGCTTGGAAGTCAAAGGAGGATATACTTCAAAATATGAACATCAAATGAACATGGACATAAACTGAATTAATAATGATTCTCCTCCATGACAAATCCTCTTTAAAGCAACATCATCTTCCAATTAATTGCTTGAAGACAACTACAATGCTTTTAGCTTGCAGAAAATAGAAATGCCCTAAAATGAACTCTTTGTGTCACTTTAGGTTTCTCCGAACCTTTTCCTCACATGAAAGCTTCAGTAATATCACAAGAGCATGATAGTTCAATAAGATGTGGCAGCTGAGCACTTTATACTTTAATACCAATGTATACTGTAGACTGAGAACTGCTGTAATGTAAACCAAGCCGTGACTTACATATGATCACTGCATTCTGTAGGGCTATTGTGATCGCTATTGTAGTATTATATAGAGACAATATTTATTCTTACTTTATCTCATATTATATTTACACAACATCTTCAGTATCAGCACTATGTCTTACTAGACTCTTATTCTTTAATGCATGCAGTGTTTATATCATTTCCCTTTTATGGCCCAACACTGCTTTTATAGATTTCCAAAAAACCTCAAGGCATGAATTCAGCACATATTTTTGACATTCATTATGTCTAATCTCTTTCCGACAAAGGGAAAACAATATTTACCTTTTACAGTTCACTGCATAATGTAGTTGTCAATCCGTAGCCAAATGTTTTATAATTCAAAAAGTAGCAACCCAGAAATCATCTAAATGTACACATTACGGCATTTTTCTAAAACTTCCCTTTTGCATTCCCCCAGGGGAAACTCATAAACTACATTTTGAAGGTGTTTTACTGGAGCAAAAGGAACAATACTGTATATTTCTATGAAATAAAAGCAGTGGAAACATTAATTTGTTTTACTCCCATTTCTAAAACTTGTACTACAGTAGCATAGATAAAGCAATAAATGTTTTAGTAATGTGTAAAAAGAAGAGGAGCTAAGAAATGACAAAAACTCTTAGGGCAGAGGTTTTAGTGTGGTATTCTATTTTCAGTGGGAAAAGATCAGATGCTGTACTTACAGTAGTTTTTCATTGAGTGTCAAAGAGTGAGTGTTCTCACAGAAAGCTTCATGATATTCAAAATATTGCACTATAGGTACATGTGCTGCAGTAGCTGATACAATAAACACACATTATCTGTGTTGCCCCAAAGTAGAGCTTTCAATCCCCTGCTTCTCTTCACATAGTGCAAAAACTTTGGTTGTCTGCAGCCACCACTAGAGGGAGCTAATTTTAGATAGGGGTTATTTGGGAGGCTAATAAGTGCCCCCTTATTGCAACCTGAAAGCAAGTGCTGCATCTGTTGGCGGTGCTTTAGCAATTGGGGGTCCTATTTAACTCCTTTAAGTCCAAACCTGTTTGTACCTTTATGACCAAGCCAAATTTTCGAAATGTGTCATGTGACACTTAAACAGAGAGTAACTCTGTAAAGGTTTTACACATGCAAGTAATCCCAGCACTGTTTTTTTGTCACATGTTGTACTTTATTTAGGTGGTAAAAGTAGACTGATACAATTTGTATATATTTACGAAAAACACCAAAATTCAGGAAAACTTTAAAATTGTTGTTTTTTCATATTTTCAACTGTAGTATGTCAAATAAGTAAATACATATTGCAGTAATTTTTTGGCAGATATATATTTTCCTTTACTTCCCTTATTTTCGAAGCACATTTAAAACATTTTGCATGTTTCTGAGCTATTCTTGAAAATTTTAAATTTTTATTTTTTTAATGTTGAAGTATATTGTTTTTAATTTAGACTCTTTAATTTATATTATGGTATTGATTAAATTAATGTATGTTATAAATAATTGATGTAATAAATTAATGTAAGGGTAATTAATTGCTATTGGTGCAGGTTGGATGCAGATTTTGACTTGGATTTGCAACACACTTCAACCATTCATTTGAAAAGGGTCAAATTAGGTGCAGATCTGTGACAAAAACCAAAAAATGTGATTTTGATGCAAATTAACGCGTGGATCTGCACCGAAATTCATAGTGTAAAATTTGCTATGGATTTTGATGCGGATCTGCACTAAAGTTTGCTACTTGTGAACATAGCCTTATAAATGTATTTTCAGATAAATATTAAAAGTTAACCCTACACTATACAATCACCTATACTAACTAAGTAGTATAGGTGATTGTAATAGAAGGCGTGTTCATGTGGGGTCAATGTGCTGCTTCACAATACTTTCAGCTTCTCTCTTCTCTGATCTCACACTGACAGGAGAGTGGGGGAGAGGGAGCCTATTACCGTGCAGTAATGCCAGAAAATGTTGCTAATTCAACAAACTTTCCCACCCAGCGCTATGAGTGGCAGTCAATCTGATGTCATTGGGACCTGATCCAATCAGTTCCTGATGACAGCACCTTATAATAGATAATAATAGCTTATTTCGGTGTCTCACCTCCTTGGGGGTGGGCATAACCACACATGGAGTGAAGAACTTAAATTTGCATAGCTGCTGCATAGAGCACAGTAAGCAGCAATGTAAATTTACAGGGGGCAGTTTTGAAGTGGTTAATAAGCTTCTGAGCTCAACACTTAGGTTTGAGCAACAGGACAGATATTTGATAAATGGACTTGTTGAAAAGGTAGCATCCTATATTAGTGCAACATTCCTGACTTCAATATTACTATTTATTGTAACATGCCAGTTGCTGTACTAGACAATGGACTTAAGCTGACTTGAAAATTTGTATATGTAATGTACTCAGCCAATAGCAAAAGGCGTATAAGTGCAGTTCCTGAATTCTACTATATTTTTATTTATGGAGATTGCAAGACTGTGGCCTCCATATCAAAAGGAATTTACATAATCAGTATAATAAAAATAAATTAATCTGGTATGAAAACCTACCATGATTGAACTAACCTATGTCTGAACTGTTGCAATTCAAATAGTGCACATGTGAACGGGCCTCAACCTCGTTCCCAGTGCAAATACGTTGTGCTGAGGTGAGCATATTTGCTCATACATTTGTCTGAAGCCGTCCTAAGGGTTTCTTCAAATGAGCATAACCGCAAAAATGAATGTGATAGTGTGACTTTTGGCGCAGTAAAAGTTGTGATATCATGCATGTATCTGCGCTTTTTACCCTATTCTTTGCACAGTTGGGGATCGTTCACATCAGTGTGGGAGACACCCACATCATGATTTAAAAGGCTGTGCAGCCTTAAGGCCCATTTACAAGGAAAGATGATTGCTCAAAATTCGTTCAAAAGATAGCTTGAATGCAGTTTTGCGTGATCATTTTGCATAAAGTAATAAGTAGCTACTTAGTAGATTATTAGCGTGCAAATGAAGCCTTTTGCTGAATGCAGATAACAGCTGGAGGTCTATTATCTGCATTTAGCTCAATTGTTCTCCAGTGGGTCTGCAGCTGAAAGAATACTATCAGCGCTATCCCACGGAGAACCCAGCCTGCGGTTTGATAAGACTGCATGATCATTTTCAAGCTGGCTTGTAGTCAGCGATAAACGAATAGTGCACTAAAAGTGCATGATGGGCGCGCGTTTAGACACAGCGATTATTGCTCAAAAGATGGCTTTTGAGTGAATTTTAAGCAATAACATTGTGTCTAAATGGGCCTTTAATTAGTCCCTAGTGTGTTGAATTCCCCGCAAAATTGCGAAGCTTATTGTGCAATTGTGTGAGTATCAGATTGCGCTCATGTGTATGACCCCCACTCAGCAAAATGGTGTTCATATTCATGCGAGATTTGTGCATCTCACAATGCACAAATCTTGTGCTATTTTCTCACCCATGTGAAGTCGGCCTCATGGCTTAAAAACTTTTAAACCTGATGAACATCCTGGACTGATTACACAACAAATTTGTTATATGGCTTTATCATTGCATCCTGTAATAATGAAACACAAGACAGCAGTGTGAACAGAGTTTTAAAAATAGTATATAGTGGAATCTGAATTTCAAATTCTGCTGCTTATTTGCTAAATAATAAAATACACGTCTTGTTTGGTCCTTTTCCATTTTTCATATCTTTGAAGTTTGGTAGAAAATTCCTTTTTCTAGATTAAGGGTAAATTCATATATAGAAGATATGTTTCAGAAATTTCTGTGACTGTTCTTTAAAGAAATCAAACTGATGCAAACTGATATAAACTTTCTGCATAAGTTGTCCAATCAATTTGGATCACTTACACATAACATGCCATTAATATGAACACATCCGTGTGGCCAATATTGTCCCAGAAGCCCCTGGGAAATCTGCATAGGTGTTACATTTTTTTAGCTTTTAAATATCTATTTTAGAAAACCCATTTAGAGCTAATTAAAATGTTGAATATTTTTCCAAATATTCTGCTGAATGAAGGCCTAAACAGATGGTTCTCGCGGGCACACAAAAAATAGGATCTGCTCTATTTTGTGTGTATTTGCGCACCAATTTTGCAGAGACAACAACACACCAGTGACTACTTACTAGATCAGGAAAGGAATGGCCTTTATTATATTTTTCATTAAAAGTATATTCCCAATGCAGTATAATAACAAATCGACATATACTCACCTCTTACCACTCCTGCTGTGTCCCGCGCCAGTGCTTGGTCCTCCACTGCTCTGTTTATTTACAGAATACAAGCCCGTCTGGTTTATGGGAAGTCAGAGGCACTGTAGTCCATAACAGATCTCAGCAATCGAGCGCTGAACTCTGTTATTGGCTGCAGCGCCTGTGACGTCTGGTGAACCGGCTGGGCTGCTTATAAATGTCAGAGGGGAGATATGGAGCTGCAGAGTGGGACACATTGGAGACATTAGTATATGTCTATTTGTTATTTTAGTGTATGCGGAATATACCTTTAGTAAAAAAATATAACTTAGACCACTCTTTTAAGGAATAATGATTGGTTGTTATATGCAAGAAATTCAGTTTTTTTACAGTTTGAATACATGACGCCTATTGTATATCTATGGCAAAATAAGATGCTTTGTGATTCAGCATGGTGAATAGTTTGGACATTTGATGATCTGGAATACCTGCAAAAAACAGAAACTCATTGGACATGTTCAGCAGAAAGCAAAGAAAGCAAAATTACTGCGAGTCAGTAACACAGTGTGATCAGCTACTTAAAAATGAGTGGGAAAGAACCAGGGCATGAAGGTCTGAAGATACCCTGGAGCAGCATGCAGTGCAAATTCAAAAAGAGAAAAACACAGCCTAGACCTCAAAGACAGCAAGGCATTCCAATTTCTTATTGGAAGGTTTTTTAATTGGACCCTCACAAGGAATGCAATCACCATCCAAGTGTTATTGCAGTATTGGACGAATGGACCAAATATGTAGCTGGCAACAGCGGTATATAACATACTCAAAAAGGGAGATGAACAATACCTCTGCAGCAACACCTATTGTATAGCAACATTCCTTCAAATCAATGCCTGAATTTTTAGACAGGTCTTTAGAGCAATGATTGGGAATTGAAAATCAAGCCAGAATCCATATACACAGCAGTTGTTTGGGGGTTTTGTCCCTCATCAGTGTGTAGTAGAATCCTGGTTTGGCTAGTGAGAGGCCTATGACATGGGTCAAGTGGGATAACATCCCTCCTTATATGCATATTACCCAGAGGAGCATGGATGGCCTTAAGTCTCCTCACTTACCTTCTTGGTGCTCTCCTTAAGGAGTGATGCTACCCCTCCCAAGAAGGGAGAGAGATACACTACCTACATTTAGAATAATCATAATAATACTCTTTATTAATTAATTAAGAGGAATCGGAGGAAAAAACATCCAGCGTTTCGGCCCGTTACCTTAGAGCCTTTGTCAAGAATATAAGTATTACATAAAACAGACCATGATCTGAAAAAAACAACCCCCAGAGTATCTTTCAAATTTCTACATCAACACACTGTCATTAAAGAAGTAATATAGATGGCAAGGATTGTATCTGTCAACAATGCAGCCTAGTGTTTTTAAAAGGCCACCCCCATGTGTTCCCACTTACAATTAAAGGCCGAAACATATTGCATGTTCATTAACTTGTTTCTTTACAGGTGCTCTAATTAAAGACTCCTTTTTCATCTTCAAAGCTCTTTTAAGTCCTTGTCTAATTGACTGGTGGGTACCCTTTAGCCTTAAATCTTTTTTCCAGTTCCCTTGCTTGTAACTCAAAGCTCTTCTTGGCAGAGCAAATTCATCTTGTTCTTAAGAACCTAGTGGGATGGCCTTAACTGTTGCTGGCATATGTGCTGATGATACACACACAGTTAGGACAGACCCATCTTCTTCAACCAACAGTTGGATGTCCAAGAAATCAATACATCTGTAATCATACCTATATGTAAACCTGCTATTAAATTCATTAAAATTCAAAGTAGTCATAAAATTCACCCAACCGCTTGCGGTTACCATACATGACCATCAATATGTCATCTATATAATGCATCCAGCACTGCCCATGGTCGGCACTGTATGTACCACTGTCATGCAAAACAAACCTCTCCCAGTACCCCAGAAAGAGCTTTTCATATGACAGTGCACACATCGCCCACGCAACTGTGTCATGGATTTGCAGGTAGTATCTATCTTTAAATACAGAATAGTTGCATAAGATATATTCTGGTATCTCCAAAATCAATTTATAAATTGGACCATCGCAGCTGCTTGACTCCAAGAAAAAGCAAGGCACAGTTAATCCATGCTGATGTGCAATATTTGTAGAAAGAGATTCTACATCAGTTATTACCAGATGCTTTTCAGAATCCCCAAATAGTGAACCATATTCAGGACATCCATTGTGTCGTTAACATATGAGGGAAGCATCTCAACTAAAGGTTTAAGATAATAATAAAAAAAAAATTACCAAACAAGTCACACAATCCCACAATGCCTGACACAAGCAGATGCCCTGGTATGTTTAATAGATCCTTGTGTATTTTTGGTAAGAAGCACAAGGTAGGAATCTTGGGATATTCAACTAGCAGGCTATCCAAAACCCATTTGGGTACAATGCCACTCTCAAATACCCCATACCAAATACAAAGCAGTTCATGAAAGAACACCAGGATATACAGTGCTTGGTTATGGTTTTTAATCATGGCTGACAGTAAAAATACAGCACAGGATTAAAGCTCCTGCTCCGCCAATCTAGCAGGACAGTTCAGGTTCTCAGCTACCATACACAGCTAAAGACAGAAGTGGTTTTTAAGAGAATGGCGGAAGTGTCACTGCTGTTTACTGCATGGGACCTGGCGATCTTGTGATTGCCGGTGACTACCAACATGGCAAAGCTGCAGGGTCTTAGCAAACCCCTGACCAGTTCTCATAGAGATTACCATATTTTTCAATGTATAAGATGCACCCCTAGTTTTCCCTCCCAAAACTCAGGAAAAAAGAAACGTTAAACGTTGAATAGTGCACAAGTTTATGTAGTGCCGTTCTATGTTTAAACATCACTATAAATCATCTGGGATGATTTAGTGATCCTACACTGAGCAGGGGGTTGGACCCGATGACCCCAAAGGTCCCTTTCAACTCTACCAGTCTATGATAAGTCCCTGTCATACTCACCAGCCATCCTCTCATCGCTACAGGCAGGTTCTTTGCAGCTCTCCGCCTTCACTTCCTGTTTACAGGTTGCTATGGGGACCAAGCGCAGGCGACTGCAGACCGGGCCAGCCAGCATTGACAGGACATGGCTGGTGAGTATACAGTGGTTCCATGTGTGTGTGCTGTGCAGTGTGTATGTAACGTGTGTGGGACGGCATCGGGCATACTCACCTAGCTGCTGCTCTCCCTCTCTCACCACCACTGCTTTACATGTTAGTGTAAGTTTTTGCTGGATCGCTTCTGCCGAAAACTTACACTATAATGTCAGCATCCCGTGTATAAGATGTGGGGGTATTTTTTGACAAAAAAATTTGTCAAAAAAATGCGTCTGCGGGTGGGTTCACATGAGCGTGTTTTTGTGCGTACTTAGGTGCGTACATACGTGCGCACCTAGGTATGAGCAACAACACGCTGAACACAGCTGCGTGCTTGTTGTCAATGGAGCCGTGGCCGCTGCAGGCGGCTCCATTGAAAACAATGCTCTGCCTGCACCCCTGCATTCTTTTTCAGGGAAAGGCTTTACATATAAGTCCTTCCCTGAAAAAGAAACATTTTAGTGTAAAAAAAAACAAAAAAAAAACTTCGCTCTCCGACGCTGTCGTGCCCCCCGCTGGCGTGAAGAACACATCTGCCGCATGCGGCAGATGTTTCCTTCACTCCCACTAGTTAAAGGAATTTCCTGCTGCTACAGGATGCAGCAGAGGAATTCTTCAATTCTCAACCACAGCTGTCACACATGACAGCTGCGGAAGAGAATCCTGCTACCGGCATCTCGTCATTGGATTTCAGGGAAGGGCTTTAAACATAAGCCCTTCCCTTAAAATCCAAGAAAAATAGTGTAAAAAAAAAAAGCATACTCACCAACCTTCAGCTGCTAGGGCTCAGCTGCAACGTCTGGCGCTGTCCCCGACTCTGTAGTTCTCAGCTATCAGCCGCCTGCTGCTAGCTCTAATTGTGATTGGCTGAGCCCTTCCCTGAAAAGCCTGTTAAATAGTGAAAAAAAATAAAATACTGCGGCTTCTGCAGCTGTCCCAGCCTCTGTAGTTCTGAACTATCAGCAGCCAGAGATTTAAAATCCCCGCCTGCTGGTAGCTCTGATTATGATTGGCTGAGCGCTTCAGCCAATCACAATCACAGCTACCAGCAGGCAGGGATTTTAAATCCCTGGCTGCTGATATCTCAGCACAGCGGTGCAGAGCCGGGGACAGCGGCAGAAGTCGCCGCTGAGCCCCGGCAGCCGTCAATGGCTTTTCAGGGAAAGGCTTCATAAGCTCTTCCCTGAAAAGCTGTTAAAATAGTGGAAAAAAACCTCACCTGCCAGGGCTCAGCCGCGACTTCTGGCGCTGTCCCCGGCTCTGTAGCTCTCAGCTATCAGCAGCCGGGATTTAAAATCCCCGCCTGCTGGTAGCTCTGATTGTGATTGGCTGAGCCCTTCAGCCAATCACAATTAGAGCTACCAGCAGGCGGAGATTTTAAATCCCTGGCTGCTGATAGCTGGGAACTACCGAGCCAGGGACAGCAGCAGAGGACGCCGCTGAGCCCCGGCAGGTGAGTATTTTTTTTTATGTAAAGGCCTTATATGTAAAGCCCTTCCCTGAAAAAGAATGCAGGGGTGCCGGCAAGCCATTGTTTTCAATGGAGCCGCTGACAGCAGCCGCGGCTCCATTGAAAATAATGCATGCATTTCCCATGGTGCACGCATGTCCTATCTTTGCAGGGACGCACCTGCAAAGTACGGACATGTGAGCACACCATAGGGAATGCATTGTTGTAAATACAAGTGTGTTTTTGTGCGTGCGTATGTATGCACAAAAACACGCTTATGTGAACCTACCCTGATACAGTGAAAAATTACGGTACAGTCACACTAGGGGGATGCTTTGCCCTGTCATTGCAGCTTCTATGGATACTCTAGTTAGAGTGAAAAAGTGTGAAATTAAAAGAAATACAGTCCAAAAAGTTATAAAAATAAGTAAAAAAATGCATAATCAAAATGTCTGAAACAAAATTACAAACCCATTCCTATACTTTACCGTATTAACATAAATATGATTTTAAAAATAACTATACATTTAATCTTTTTTTACTTTTTACCACAAATAAAATAAAAAAATATAAATGAAAAAAGGTATAAAAAGATATGTCAATATGTGACAGAAAAAAAACGCAGCAATAATAAATCGGCAAGCCAGGAGAAGAAGTTGGGGCATTAAACCACCATATTGGTAAAATCACTAAAAAGTGTCTGGTCTTTTAGGACCGAAACAGTCTGCTTAAAGGAGATGTCTCGAGGAAGCAGTGATTTTTTTTTTTTGCCCAATCCCCCTAATTAAACATACATTACTAATTACCCCTGTAAATGACTTTCCTAGCTGGTTTGTACTTACCGTTCCAGCGTTTCAGCAACTTATAAAAGTTTCCCCAAGATGGCCGCCGGCTCTTTCCCCGTCGCTCGCTGCAGCCCGACGTGCGCGCTCCCGAGACGCTGCCAGCTGTGTCTCCATGGCAACCGGACGCCCCGCAGCCGCCGACCAGACGCCCCGCAGCCGCCGACCAGTCACCCACCGCCAGGCAGCAGGTAACCGGCGCTAGCCCCCGGCTCCCCAGCGCTACGCTCCCGGCTCCCCAGCGCTAGACCCTCAGCCCAGGTGAAGGCCCCGGAGCCCAGCGCTAGGTTCCGGAGCCCAGGTGAAGGCCCCGGAGCCCAGCGCTGGGCTCCGGGGCCTTCACCTGTCAGTGAACATCACCCCCGACCCATCACTTACCCCCCTGGCCCAGCGCTAGTTCCCCCGGCCTAGCGACAGCCCCCCCCGGCCTAGCGACAGCCCCCCCATCGCAGCGACAGCCCCCCCCGGCCTAGCGACAGCCCCCCCATCGCAGCGGCAGCCCCCCCCCGGCCTAGCGACAGCCCCCCCATCGCAGCGACAGCCCCCCCCGGCCTAGCGACAGCCCCCCCATCGCAGCGACGACAGCCCCCCCCGGCCCATCACTTACCTGGACGGCAGGACAGCTGGACGGCAGGACAGCTGGGCGGCTTCTCCGGACAGCTGGGCGGCTCTGCACCTTCCTCTAACAGAGGAAGGTACAGAATGGCTGCTCCAGCGCGCTCCCGAGCAGTGACAGCTCATCTGCGCATGCGCAGAAGAGCTGTAGCGGGGAGCACACTGAAGCGGCTCATGCTGAAAGGAGAAGACCGGACTGCGCAAGCGCGTCTAAAAAAGCAAGCTGCCAGCGAATTTAGACGGAACCATGGAGACGAGGACGCTAGCAACGGAGCAGGTAAGTGGAATAACTTCTGTATGGCTCATATTTAATGCACGATGTATATTACAAAGTGCATTAATATGGCCATACAGAAGTGTATAACCCCACTTGGTTTCGCGAGACCACCCCTTTAAGCTACCTTCTGGATTTCTGTTGAAGAGAGAGAGAATGTACAACTCCCTCTGTTTTAGTAACATACCTACCTACCACTGTCTTCCAAGCAATAACAGCATAATAAGGATTGCTCCAGTGCCATCTGTTAAATATGTAGTCTCCCGCCTATTCCTTATTTCAGTGGCATTGAACATAGTTTCCACAGGACAACTGGTGTGCGAGTCCTTCAGAATTCTGGCCAGTGCAAAATCATCATGAACTGACTTTTGATCCATGATCATGTCTGCAAGCAGCTCAAGAATGCCCCTACATCCACCGTAAGGGCTTATTCAGACAGTCGTATGCGCAAATATGCTCGCTTCAGTGAAATGTCTTTGCACTGTGAACAAGGTTGAGTTGCGTGCTTACCAGCGCATGGTATTATACTTTTTGTGTACTTAAGGCCTGTTCACATGCACGTGAATTGAGCAGCGTATTGCGCGTTTATTTGTGCATTTGCACTTCCCATAGACTTCTATGGGGACCTCTGCTGTGCAATATGGAGAAAGATAAAGCAGGCCTACTTTTTTCTTTTGCAAGCACAAAATGCGCGCAAAACACATTTTACGCACAATCGTACAGTTATATATGTGCAAGTACGGTCGTCTGAAGAAGCCCTAAATCAGGATCAATTGAGATTTTGGTTAGTTCCAGTTTAAACACTTGCCTAAGCGCAGTACATTTGTGCTGTGAATGCTGCACTTTTGTGCCTGTTTTTGCACATATCACTGTACTTTTTGCAGGACCAGTTCACATGAGCGTGGGAAACACCACCGCTGTGATTTTAAAAGTTGTATAGCATAATAAGTTCCAGATATGTTCTTTTTCCCATGAAATTTTGCAGCACATTGCACATTTGCGCACGTATTGAGTTTGCATTTGCGCATCTACTACAGACCGCTATGGGGGCGTATTTTTCCCGCTTGCAAAACACGCATGCAAAGAAAAAGTAATGGGAGTGATCCCATTAAAATCAATGGGTTCTCTTCTCTGCGTATCTCCCGTGCAAAGTGTGCACATGCAAATACACTCCTGTGAAGAGAGCCTAAGGCCTCATGTCCACGGGGAAAATCAGATCCGCTGCGGATTTGTAACACGGATTTGGGCTGCGGATGAACTTAAATTCTTTTTTTTTTTCATGCGGGAGATCAATTGAGCTATGTGCTCTATGAGCTCCCGCACGCGTGATCCGCACGAAAATGGAGCATGTCCATTTTTTTCATGTTCCAGAAATTTTTTAATTACCATCCGCGGGTATTTATCTACCTGCTGGTGGTCAATGCATTCCTATGGGGCGCAGATCTGCCTGCGGGAAAAACTCTGCAGATTTTAATTCTTATTTTCACAGTGGACATGAGGCCTAAGGCCTCATGTCCATGGGCAAAAGAAGAATTAAAATCCGCAGCGGATTTTAACTCTTCTCCTGCCCGCGGATCCGCATCCCATAGGGATGCATTGACCACCCGAGGGTAGATAAATACCTGCAGATGGTCAATAAAAGTGATTTTAAAAAAAATGGAGCATGAAAAAATCTGGACCATTGAAGCCTATGGAAGCCGTCCGGATCCGCGGGAGACCAAAATCGGAATTTACTCACCTGCTCCGGATCTTCCCTTTGCCGCGACTTCATCTTTTCTCCGTCGCGGCCGGCTTTTTTTCTTCGGGCCGGCGCATGCACGGGGCACGCAACCGACGTGCCCTGCGCATCCGCCGAGCCGAAGAAAGAAGATCCGGCCGCGACGGAGAGATGTAGCCGCGGCGAAGGGAAGATCCGGAGCGGGCGAGAGGTGAGTTAATTCTTATTTTTATGCCTCATGTCCGTGGGGCAGGAAGTACCCGCTACGGATTCTCTATGGAGAATCCGTAGCGGGCCTGATTTTCCCCGTGGACATGAGGCCTAAAGCCTCATGTCCATTTACAAATTAGGATTTAAAATCCACAGCATTTTTCCTGCACGCGGATCCGTGCTTCATAGGGGTGCATTAGACACTCGCAGGTAGTTAAATATCTGCGGATGTCATTTTTTCCTGCAGACGCGGATCTGCGTGCAGGAAAAAATCCGGACCATGCTCCATTTTGTGCAAGTCTCCCGCGGACGGCTCCTGCAGGCTTCTATTGAGGCCTATGGAAGCAGTCCGATCCGCCGGAGACCTAAAATCAGAATATACTCACCTGCTGCGGGCTGTGCGTGTCTTCCCTTCTTCCGGGCCGGATCTTCTTGCTTCAGCCCAGCGGATGTGCTCTTCTATTGAGGCCTATGGAAGCGGTCCGATCCGCGGGAGACCTAAAATCAGAATATACTCACCTGCTGTGGGCCGTGCGTGTCTTCCCTTCTTCCCGGCCGGATCTTCTTGCTTCGGCCCAGCGGATGTGCCCTGCGCATGCGCGCGGCAAGCAGCCGACGTGCCGAGCACACCCGCCGGGCCGAAGAAAGAAGATCCGGCCCCGAAAAAGGGAAGACACGCACGGACTGCTGCAGGTGAGTATATTCTGATTTCAGTGCTCATGTCCGCGGGGCAGGAGGGACCCGCTACGGATTCTCCATGGAGAATCCGTAGCGGGCCTGATTTTCCCTGTGGACATGAGGCCTAAAGCTAAATAAATTTGAGCAGCCCCTGAGATTTACTTTTGAATTTAGTTTAATTCAGAACCCTTCAAAATACTAATTTCTATTTCTGAAACATTTATTTTAATAGATCAACCTGTAAATTTGTTGTTGCAGACACAATCAGGGGAAAAGATACATAAGTGGCAAATGGAGGTTTTGAATAATTGGACTCATTAAACAAAACCTACCACAGATCGTATTTTGGAATAGATGTGCAGTAGAAAAAAGGATCATATTTATTTATGCACAGTAGGACTTGACAATGTTTTAAATATTTCTCATGGCCATTTGTTTTCTGTTTTTGAGTGTTTCAAAAAAACTTTGGAGACATGTAACTCATGTTTAAAGCATGTACAACATTTTCTACTGCTGAGCAAACAGCACCAGGCTGGACCTTAGACTCATCATTTATTTATTTATTGACATACCCAGACATGCCTGTTATACTTGTTTTAACAACATGCAACAGGGACCTTTCACACGTTCAGAACATTTCTGCAAGACGTACCTAAAGATGCGGTTTAATATGTTTCTGCAGATTTCAGCTCCATAGCCACCAAGGGTCCCCCTAGAAGTCTATGGGAGGTCCACAATAAGCTGAGCAATTCCATGAAAAAAACAACACATCTGGAACTCATTAGCCATTGTGTTTGTGTGAAAATGAACATGCCCTGCTTGCACAAAAAGTACAGTAAAATACGACAAGACGTGCACAAAAAAAGACTCATTCATAGAGCAATAAGTTGCATTGAGTCGCGAGCAAAAACGCTTAGAGCGTCCTAAGGGGCATTTTGCAGAAATAATCCACATGTGTGAAAGGTCTCATAATCTACTGCCTATTTCTTAATACATTTTTGGGGACATGTGTACAGTTTAATCACAGAGAATCTCTCTGTCCAATAAATAAAACAAAACTTTTATTCATAAAATCTAAAACCGATTTTTCACTTTTTTAGATTTAATGAAAAAAGTCACGTTTTATTTATAGGAGAGACAGTGAAATTATCTGTGATTTGATTGAATTATACTGCTTTGCGAGGTACACTAACCGATCAAGGGGAATAACAATTGGATTCTGTAATTTGCAGGTCTATAGTTAAATTTTCATGTCTATTGGATATAGTAATATTCAAAGGAAATCTGTCAGCTGCAACATACTGTCAAACTGCAGGCATCATGCTATAGAGCAGGAGGAGCTGAGCAGATTGATATATAGCTTTATGGGAAAAGATTCAGTATTTTATTCATGTATATCTCTGCCCATTCTGAGCTGAACAGTCCAATGGGCGGAGCTATCAGTGATTGGCAGCTGTCTGTGTAAGGGTCCTTTTAGACGAGCCAATTTATCATTTGAAAGCAAAAGACTTATGTCATTGTTGGCTCATTTGTTCATGCACTCTGTTTAGACAGATACATATTTGGCTCATTCAAACAAGAAATCATTCAGAATCATTCAATCTCCCACATTCGCTGTAAAAGTGAATGAGAAGAACTGAACGATTGATGTTTAAACCGAACAATAAGTGACCGAGCCAACGATGATTTTTATGCCTTCATAAAAGGAACAAATGAACCAAAAGTGAATGACGCATTCCTGGTTTGGTTGTTGGCTTGCGTTTAGACTGAATGATGATCCTGCACTTTTGCTAGTTTAAAGGATTTTTTGAACGATGATCAATCCATCTAGGAGCACCTTATGACTGTACATACAGGGGTAACTAACTGTCAAGCACTGATAGGACCGTCCATTGGACTGTTCAGCTCAGAATGTGCAGAGATATAAATGAATAAAATACAAGTTTTACTGAATCTTTCCCCATAAACTCCATATCAATCTGCTCAGCTCCTCCTGTTCTATAACATCATACCTGCAGTTTGGATGGAATGCATGAGCTGTCAGGTTTCCTTTAAAATAATAGAGGAAAATATGAAAATCAAATTTAGATTTTACTGATAGAAAAGTGACTTTGAAACAAAACTTTTCATAAATATGCCACAGTTATCAAAGTTTTAAAAAAAACTTTCCTTTGACTTAATGGTTTATGGCCATACTGTATGAACAAATCTTATTCGATCATTTAAAATCTAGTTTTCCTATTTCCCTTCTATTTATAATATGAACATCATAAACTATACACGCCTGGCCCTGCATGCACTGCAATTAAATTGCTAATTGTAGCATGCTTATGGTTAATATTCCATACACAGGCTGAATTTACAGTGCGTAAATAGAAAGTGGAACAAATAATTCATAGCCGATGCCAGGTGGGTAGACAGATGTAAATGAGAGGTTTCTCAGATTCAAACTGTTAGGCACATTTATAAAAATTCAATTTGTAAAAGTTTATCACCTCCAAACAAGAACCAATTTATTTGTAACTTTGTGTTATTTCACAAGTACAAGTAAGTAGAATTAATCCTGCTGGTTTAAGCTGGATTGCTAATTATTAATAAATTCCTGGACAGTTAATAAAAATAGGGGATTTATTTTCCACTGTTCACAAAAATATTAAAACTCATTTAAGAATCTTTTTTCACCAGTTGCTGCCACCAACATTTTGAAAAGTGGGTGGGGTTGTAAGGAGGAGGAGTGGCCTCACCGGACAATAGAATTATGTATAATTTATGCCAGAAGCTGGCGTAAATTATGCCACGAATGTACATTTCTTAGAAGGCGCACTGAGGAGCTGGGCCTGAGTATAATACATGAAGTGGCATGCACCTCTTCATATACTAACCGCAGTGTGCGCTAGGGAAAATTCTGCAAAGCCTGGACTCAGAAATGCTGGGCTTAGTAAATTTCTACCATTATGTCCATGATTATCTTTTTTAAATTTGAGAAGCTTTGAGCAGATTATTGTATTTATCTTCATTGTGCAATTCCCAGTAAATGCTTCTAATGTGTTCATATCAGTGTCTGAGCATCTACAGTATGCAGCATCTAAGTCCATTTCTACTTTTCAGAGCTGTGATTCAAGAAAGTGATTAAAAGTGCAATGCACAGTCATTCACAGGACACTAAAAGGAAACCCCTGTGCCATGCACCCCCACTGAATTCATAGCAAAGAACATCAGATTTGGTCAGAGTATTCATATAAAGGGGTACCGGTATGAAGAGCTTTACAAATTGTGTGCAAATTGTTTAAATGTATAATCTATCAGTTATTAATGTACAATCTATATGTGAAATACCTGTGTAAGAGCTCCTTCACATTTGCTATACAATTGCATGATTTTCATGCGACGTGAGAGTGAGTGAAAATGCAGAATTATAAAACCAATCATTTTCAGTGGTTTCCTTCACATTTGCAATATTTTCACTCATGCGATGTTGCGAGAAAAAAAATTGCAGCATGCCCTTTCTTTCTGCGTTTTGTGTTTTCTTATCTCCCATGTTTCCCTATTAGCCTTCTTTCTATGGCATCGCAAAGCATGAACTTGCGATTTTTGTGCAATGCGTCTTTAACATTAGAAAGTCCTATTGACTTTTGTGCTAAAAATCACGGCAAAATCGCACAGGAAAAAATGAACGAGAAAGTCGCAAGTGGCAGCGATGTTTTTGCAGGAAACAGCAGCGCTGACACTCAAAGATTGCAAGAAAAAAGTCATGATGTTGCCGCGATTTTCTCACAGCGATATCGCAATCGCCAGTGGGAAGGGGCCCTAAGACAGTCTCCTATGCAGTTGGTTGAGCATGTTTCTGGTGTTTATTGTCTGCATGTGGGTCGGGAATGGTATCATCTCTCCTTGAGGAGAGCACCTACAAAGTGTGTGAAGAGACACCTAAGGAGCTGAGTGAGGAAACTTATAAGGCCATGCATGCTCCTCTGGGAAATATGCCAAAAGGTAGATGGAACAATAAGAGAGATGATACCCTTCTGGACCCATGTCATACGCCTTTCACTAGCCAAGCCAGAAACCTACTACACACTGATGAGGGGCAAACCCCCCCAAAACAGCTGTATGTGTATGGATTCTGTCTTTTGGTTTTCAATTCTCAATCATAGTCCTTTACATTGGTAATCTTACCTACAACAAGCATTGGCAGAATAAAAACAACTATGCTGCACAGAACGTGGCAAATTAATACCTACTTCTGTGTTTTAGTGGCATCATCTGTGAGCATTCAGATACATTTAGTTACTATTCTGTATATTATAAGCACTGAAAAGCCCAATTAGGTTCTGAAAAAGTAAATAGAGGTGTCAATTTGTGCTTTAATATTGATGAGAACCTTGATGTTTTGTTCCATTGTATACTGTATAAAATACAAAACTCAGGCAGAGGAGCTGCAGTTTGCATTATTTTGACCATTTATTCAGTAAAGCTAAATCATTTTCCATCTTACATATATTAAAAAGACTAGGACTGAAGACAGACCTCTGTAGTACACCACTTGTAACTGGTCTCAATGCACGCTGTTAGCATCAACACTGGAATGGTGAAAACTGATAGTTTAGTGGAGGTCCAAATGCCAGGACCTTCACTGATCCCAAGAGGGACCCATGTCCCCCTATTTCTCAATGTAAGGTTGCTTCTCCCTATCCCTGTAATGTTTCGGTGAACCGACTGCTGGCCACCATGGCTTGATTCGTATCAATGGGTCTGAAGGAAATAGCTGAGCACTTTGTACTCTGCAAATGGGTATTAATAATAAATAAGTCCAAATTTTTACCATTTGCTAGTCAGAGCAGTAAAGCTCACAATGCAAAAGATATGGTTCTTCCAAAAAAACAAATGCTCAGCCTTCTTCTGCAGTTTTTTTCTATACTTACATATTTATGCACTGTATTAATGACTTTCAGCAACTTTTGGAAACCATCTTATTTGTAATTGAAGATAGGAAATCTGTTTTATTCTTTTGTACCTTAGTGTCTTGTGCCTTGTATAAGCCTAATTAGACAGTGATTCATATCCCCTGCCATCTGAGACTTCAAACTTGTAACTCAGTGACTCCAGAAAGTATTTCATACCTCCGGCATTAATATGGCTAGAGAATGTTTCTTTGAGAGAAGTACTGCTCTAAAACTTGTGTTTCTCTGAAACAAGTACATGAAGCCTTCCAGGTAACATATGACAATTAAAACATTTATACAGCATTTTTAGATTTAACTCTCTTGATTCTTCTAAGTTTAGGCAAAAGAAAATAGCGGATTGACAATACTTATTTTACATCTTTAAAGTAAATGTACATTCTTTAGCCATTTAGTTGTTTTTAATCTAAATAGGTCCAGAAATTTGTGCACATTTTTTAATACATCTTTATGGAGATCAGAGCTGTGCTTTTCTTATAAAGAGGTCCAAAACTTCTGTATAAACATAGCGTTTAAAGCTAAAATTCTGGCTTCAGATATTGCTACATGCTGTTCTATTGTTCAGTTAAACTTATGCAATGACCCCCCAATCTCCCCTAATAAAGGGGGCAGGCAGAATTCAATATTTTGTAACTCTCTAAATGTAAAAGATTCAGAGCTCTGTATCAAGAATATTGAACCTAAAAATGACTTGTTGTTAGCGTCAGTTCACAGATTATAGAATTGCTGCGGATTTCACCCCAAAATTCCACAGCAATGTACAGTACAATGTAAGTGAATGGAGTTTTAACAAACCCTGTTCATATACAACAAAAAAAATCTGATGCAGATGTGTTATGCTGTGAATTTTGAAATATGAAGCATGCTCAATGTTTTTGCGAAAATTTCAAGGAGTTTCAGAGCAGAATTCATTTATTGCAATGCAGTGAGTGAAATCCGTGGTCAAAATCTGCACTAAAATTCACAACAAAATACCCTTATGGATTGCGGTATGTATTTTTAAGGGTAATTTAGCCAGGATTTTCTCTGCACATATATGCACATACTCTTAAAAGCTGGACAATCACTTTACACCAAGCAGTGTTGTGAATACCGCATTCTAAGGGCTCAGTCACACGGGCGTTTTTACGTGCGTATATACGTGCATAAAAATGTTCGTACTGCGTTCATAAAAAAAAAAACCCGCACCTACAAAAGATAGAACATATGGGTGGCAATGGACATGGTCATGCATTTTTTGTACGCGCGTATATGACTGAGCCCTAACACAATTGGATAGATCTATTAATAAGGTCTAAAATGAATAAAGCATACATCTGGATATATGTGCCTAATGTATTTCACTGGTGCATGTTATGTGATAGATTTGGAAAATCATTTTAGACATATTAGACACTTTCTCTTACTTTTACCACCTCTTGTTTGACTTATTTTATGCCAGTATTTTGCTCCATAAATTTGGTGTATTTTAGGATTCTTGTTAGCCACGTCTCATTTGCTAAAAAGTGTCTAGGGAGGTAGAATAAGTGTCTACAACTAGTGATGAGCAAGCATACTCGCTAAGGGCAATTGCTTGAGCGAGCATTGCCCTTAGCGAGTACCTGCCCGCTCGAGAGAAAAGGTTTGGCTGCCGGCGACGGGCAGGGAGCAGCGGGGAGGAACGGAGGGGAGATCTCTCTCTCCCCCCCCCCCCCACTCCCCCTGCTCACTGCCACAACTCACCTGTCACCCACGCCGGCAGCCAAACCTTTTTTCTCGAGCGGGCAGGTACTCGCTAAGAGCAATGCTCGCTCGAGCAATTGCCCTTAGCGAGTATGCTCGCTCATCTCTATCTACAACACATCAACTTGGTGCATGAGAGGGTTTTTTTGGCACAATTTACACCTGAGTTGTGCCACATTTGCTATTGTTAATCCGCGCATTGCACTGTGTATACTGTTGCGAACAAAAAGTTTTCTTGTTGGTTATAGGAAATATAGTTCACTCTTAAGTTCTCCACTACAGGTAAGAACATTGAACCTAAACTCTTGGTGCTGTGAGCAACTACACAAAATTTGTAAATAGGATCCTATCTACTGGAAGAATCACCGAAAAGGTTGTGTTTCACTTTAAACCTTATATTGCAAATATGTTATTGGTAGCCTTTATCATATCAGTTATTTCACTTCAATAGGAGACAAAAAGCAGGTAGAAAGCTAGACAATATCATTACTTAAAGGCTATGTCAACCTTTACGACCATTTTTTAAATTACTCAAATGCATCTAAAATGGAAAATTAAACAACTTTCTAAATAATAGTCTTTACAAATATTATGCTGTTTAGCATTAAAATTGTCTATTTACATCCATGGGTCTACATGGTTACCCCACCCCTCCCCCAACATACCTTAATCTGATTTTGCAGTCATCATGTAACCTATCAAATGTATGTAGAACAGAAGTGCTTAAGGGTAAAAGTGATTACAGACGATTGTCAGCCTGCGTAAAACACACGACCCAACAGGGCAAGTGAGCAAGAATCACTTACTTGTTGGAGTTGTTCAGTTTTCAGCTCACCTAAAAACCAAGTACCCTATTTTTCTGAATATAAGGTTTACCATTGAAAATAATCCCTAGCATGATTTTTCAGGATGCAGAGTAATTTTTTAGGATTTTTGAGAATGCTTGAAATATAACCCCTACTCCAACATTAAGCCCTAGTTACAGTTAATTAAAAAAATCAATTGAAATAGTGTCCAGGCAGATATACATGTAAAAAAGTGAAATCTTTTGGCGCAAAAATTAATATAAGGCACTGTCTTATTTTCTTGGAAACAGGGTAACTATTGGCCCATTTAAACAGGCATTCGTTCATCTATGAAAAAGAGAACTCCGGCTTGCTCAACATTTGTGCAGTGAGCGATTATTGCTCCTGTGTTTGCTATGTTTGAATAAAAGAGAACACAAACATGTTTGTTTAGATATTAGAAATGCTTCATCTGATGTATAAACAGGGAAAAAAACCCTTTTAATTTTTAATGCTATTTTTCATTTTCCATGATAGTGTATAATATAGGCTAGCAAACCATATAAACAATGCAGTTAGAATTTATGGCACTAAGCGTAATTCTAAATTCTTTTTTTTATGTTATATTCAGGTAAAATTATGGATTAGCTCACATTTTCAGTGCTGCACGGGCCATGGTTCAGAAATGAAATTTCTCTGTAGTACAGCACATTTTCTTCAATGAATTGTTGACTTTTGAGAAAACAAAATGAATCCTGCCAAAAAGCAACTGTATGCCAACTGAATACTGTTTTGTATGGATTCTTTACACAGTTGGTATACAGCTGCGTACAGTTGTCAGATGTGTTTTTCAGGTGAAGTGAATGCTTTTGGCTTTTATAAAATCCTCACATGGATCCAAACAGAGACTGTGCAAATGTAAGTATTCCGTTCTGCTATTTTCTTCCATCAACAAAAAAAAAATCAAACAAAACATAACATACTTTATTGTATATTTTTAGTATTGTTTCCTGCTGTTTTGAAAATTGTAGCAACCTGCTATTTGTATACATTAAGCAATAAGTACCCAGACATAAATCTTTCCTATGTACAATATGACAAAAGTAAATACTTTGGCCGTATGTTTGCCACATAGAAAGCTATAGATACTATATAATATGCACCTGCATACGTTTTTTTTCCAGATGTTGCTGTTTTATAAGTAGACCCTAAAGGAAATAAAAAAAAAAAACGTCTTACATACTCAAACATAAAGGAAAAAAGTAAATATATTATGCACTTGAATATTAAAATAAATGAAATACATAGAATATTATGGCCAAAGCGCATATACATTTTATAAAAGTATATTTTACAATCTTCACATAAAAACCATTATTATAGGTTCTCTACTGTTTATAAAAAAAAACCCAAAAAAATTAAACGTAAAATTTGATTAGATTAAGGGCTCGGTCAAATGAGCGGTTTTTTTTACGCATTCAGGTGTGTGAAAAGAAACGTACAAACAAATTCGCATGACTGAAGCGGCACACGTGTTTTTAAATTCACACTTGTTGTGCGGTCACATGATGGCAAAATTCGCAGCTTGTCACAGTATTTGGTGACAAGGGGACTCCCCATGGGGATGAAGAATTCACCTGCCACAGATGTCAGAGCTGTGGTACAGGAGAGTGATGTTCTCCCATTGCTTTCAATGGGCCTGCACTAAATGTGGGAATTTTAGATGTGTTTGTGAATTGCTGTCATCTTTTCTACAGGTGTGAATTTTTTTCACATGTAAAAAATGGACATGTGACTGCTTTTATTGGAAAGCATTGGTTCAAATAAATGCGAATCGCAAACGCACATATCATGCGTACAAAAAAACGCTTGTCTGACCGAGCCCTAAAGTTAATCAATGAGATGATATAAAACAGAGCAAATAGGAGCCAAGCAAATGCAGAAGTATTTCCAATACCTAACTAATTTTACCTATAAAATCAAGCCTCTAAAGATGAGTAGTAGATTGCATATTGAGTTCAAACACCAATTCCTCATTTAAAGCATATATTTATATACATTATATTTATTGTATATGTTACTGTATATATTGTTACCAAAGTATGATGTACAGCAGCACTCACCACCACCAGTCCAGGGGGGAAAAACTTGAAAGAAGATGTAGCTTTAAAGCTAGTCTGCACGCCTAGACCGGGACCGGGACCAAATTCCCAAGGAGAACAGCGTCATATAATAAAGAGACGTCAGGCAGCAGATTGGTGCAGTTTGAATTTATGTATCCAGATGCATACACCAACAAATGTGCCTCCTCCACACACAAAAGATGCAACGTTTCGAACAGATGTAGCACTTACCTCAGCGCTGGATTCTCTATGTGAGCTGCACCTTCCCTGTTGCATAAAGATGGCAACCTCCATTGTAATCCATGTGTGTAACCCGGAAGTGCTTATCCACAAGAGGCTTGGTACGCTTGCATCGGATCAGCTACCCGTTTCTCTATGCTAATTAGCACTACTATGACTCCCATATAGCGGACTAGTGCGCATGCGCATTGAACGTCCTATTCTTACGCTGTACACATACTTCAGAACGGGACTAATCACGCTCCCCGCTCCACCCAGCGCTCGGGCAGAGACCGTTGCCCTGGAAACCAGGGCCGCGGTCACAGCTGTTCAGCGCTCGGGCAGAGACCGTTGTCCTGGAAACCAGGGCCGCGGTCATAGCTGTTCAACGTATTCAGTGGTGTGCAAGTGCACTCCTCCCTTAGGAGATAGACACAATGTCCATAGCCCCCAGGCTTGTATAAAGGGGTTTTTATAGCCTGCATCACCCATCATCACTATACAAAAAGATCTTTTTTTGCTTAGACCCAATGGTATAGAGAATGAATTGTGAACAAAGAGTAATGCTCACAAGCATCTGTCTGCAGATATATGTTGGAGATTCCAACAATATAATTATTGTGAGAAACATATCATCGCCAGCATAGAAGGAATTAACAGTATATATAAAATTGCTATTCGCATTTATTATGGCATAATCATACTGTGCTAGCCACAGATGCCTGATTCTCATTGGTTAATCATGGATCAATAAGAGGACGCATTTATCAAATGCGCAATTCTCAACCAATAGTATGTGAAGTATACATTATACTATTTAAGTCCCACGAAAAGGAATATGTGTCGCGAAGTAGCTACAGTAATAACAATACCCGTAGACATTCTAACTCAAAAGGGAATATAGTCTCAAAGGGATCAAGTACTTAAAATGCACGCTTATATCTATATAGGAAAATTACCATTAACCCCGTGATTTGGGTAATCCTATTGCGAAGTACCAAGATTATACGATGGAAATGAGAGGAAAGCACCAAACCGATAATACACATACGCAGCGTTCAGTGCCAAAAAATAATCATTAATTTTTATTTACATTTTTTCATCAAATGGAAATCGGCAACTGCCAATAAATGTAACATTGAAAAAAATGGCACAAGAACGTTCAAGGAGCAGGGGGAAGCAAAGATCCATCCTCACAGGAGAAAAAAATTCCAGCAGCCGAGGATGGTCCAACCCAATACAAAATCTGTAAGACACAAAGAAACATGGTTAAAATAATTAGGCTAAAAAGGCAGAACGCAGACAAGTCCATTACTAAAAAGAAAACGTGTTATACTCAAGGTTTAGGCCTAAAGGGGTCAAGGTATCTAAATTAAAAATCCAACTGGCCTCTTTCCTTTTGAGCATTTTAACCCGATCCCCCCCTCGGATATTTTCGGGGACATGATCTATGACACGAAACTTGAGCTGACTGATATTGTGTCTAGCAGATACGAAGTGTTTTCATTTCTGATAGCACTCTTGAATAGTCTCGCCCACGTACAGGAGACCGCAGGGACATGATATAAGGTAGACAACGTAAGATGACTTACAGGTATATAGATGTCTAATTTTATATGTCTTACCGGTTCTTGGATGGTTGAACATGTTGCCACGGCTCATATTGCTGCAACAAGTGCAGCTCAAGCAGGGAAAGTTTCCGGTCTTGGTTGGAAACAGAACCAATTGTTTCACAGGGTTTGTATCAGCCAGGTAAGAACGTACCAATTTATCCTTTAGATTATGCCCACGGTGATATGCCATAATCGGCAAAGAAGAAAATTCTGGAACATTACCACTCCCTTTAGAAAGTAACGGCCAATGTCTCCTGATAATTTGCATAATCTGATCACTGACTGGACTATAGGTGGAAACAAATGGGATACGTGTAAGTTCAGTAGCTTGAGATTTAGAGGTAAGCAATTGATCCCGTGGAAGTTGACGAACTTTTTCCACGAGTGGAACCATCATGTGACTGTATATATTGTTAAGATACCTTTACATGGCCAATAGTCACCCAAATGATCTCTCAAATGAGCAATTTCGCACAACTGTCAGCCTGTGCACACATGAGCCTCAACACGGGCACTGAGCGAGAATTCGCTCAGTTGCCATTAGTTGTTCCCTTTCAGCTCAGTGAGACAGATCAACTGCTGAGTGCCTTCTTGCTCAATGTAAACAGGTATTGCTCAATCTATGAGCGACTCCTATATACTGTGAATCCAGGTGGGTATATTGGCTTCCTATTGTCTCTTTTGTGTATATTCTTCTTGCTCTTCTATTTCTCTGGCAATGAAAGGACAAGTGTTCTCAGTTATTACAAGTTGAACAAGTGTTTCCAGTGCTTAGTCGTTAGCACTGATGCTTTGCAGTGATGGAGGTGTAGGTTCAAATCTGACCAAGTGAGATGTCTGTATGGAGTCTTTCAAAGTTGATGTTGCCCTTAATTAGATTTGAACCTAGGACCCACCAGCATCGCAAGGAAACAGTGTCAACAACTAAGATACATTCATTGAAGAACCACCACCACCTTCTTTAAAGGCTGAAAAATGGATGTAAGCGGAAAGCTTATAGATGGTTTCCATTTTCTGCTTTTAATAAAACTGGATCAGTTGAAAAAACACGAGTGTGAATGTAGCCTTAAATGCTATATTTATGATATTCCATTTAGAATAGCAGCCTATGATAAAAAAAAACCTATGTTTTTAACTTCCTCCTGTGCAAAACTCATTAAATTAATATATACCTATTGTTATAGTTCAGCAGTAATATTGTATATGTAATTATAAAATAAGTTTCCTTTTTATTCTTTAAGCAATCATTTAATGAAAGGTTCCTGCAAAAAATTCCCCATCTGAGAATTCTCACAACAAGTACTTCTGCCACACATCACCATCTGGCATATTTAAACTATTCTCCAGCAGCAAATAAAAAATGATTGCTAACATTTTTGGCCATAAGAACAATGTTAAATTGCTCCCAGGAGATCTCTATAATTTAAATGAATTATTAAACACAGAATTATGCAGCAAAACAACTCCAAATGTAAGCATATCGATACTTATAGTCACCCATTACTGCTCAGCAGTCAACATTTTATGATTCTGAAATATATATCAACCATCTGAAGTAATGAAATATAAGTAGACATATACTTTTTATGATGAACAGCCACCTTTGTCTCAAATAAACCCACCACTTTATTTTATTATTCAGGCAATTCTTATTACTGTTTCTACATTTAACATCACTTGTCTTTGGACAATGGCATAACTAAAGTTAGATCTTATAGCATTTTTCTAAAATGACCCCCAAATATGTTTCATAAGAGTATAGAAGAGATACTTTTGTCATTTATCTTTTTTCTTCTGTGTACGCTGTTAAAGAGGTATGTTATAAACATATTTTTAAACTTTTGGTAGTGTTTTGTGATGTGACTATCAATATAAAATCTGAAATATTCCAGGTTTTACATGTTCTGTTTTCAACACTATAGATATGGATATATGGGCACAGTAATTCTTCTGAAACGCAATGGTATCTGGTGGAGGGCTGTACCTGCTCTTCTGAAGACTATATTAGTCTTCAAATACTGTTAAAAAAGCAGAGAGAACACGTCACGGGATCGTTTAACTCAACTTAAAATGATATAGGGCTGAGGGTATATATAGATTTTCACCTGTTCTTGTGTTGTGGGTAGAGATGAGTGAACGTGCTTGTTTAGAGCAATTACTGGATTGAGCATCGCTTTTTTTCGAGTAACTGCCTAATCGGGTGAAAAAATTTCGGGGGGCGGGGGGTGAGCGGGGGGTATGCGGTGGGGAGTGGGCGGGAAAGAGAGAGAGCTCCCCCCTGTTCCCCCCTGCTACCCTCCACTCCACCCCGGCGCCCCGCCCCCGGCACTCCCTGAATCTTTTCGCCCGAGTAGGCAGTTACTTGAAAAAAAGCGATGCTCAATCGAGTAATTATCCTAAAAGAACACGTTCGCTCATCTCTAGTTGTGGGCACTATACCTTAGCAGGTATCAAAGCATTGAGCTGCTGTTTTCAATCATTTATGGATACCCCTCAATGTGGCAAGGATAGTCAGGATGCTGGTTTTATAAAAAAGGCATTTGGGGGAGCTGCTCAATGGAATTAAGGGGGGCATCATGTTAAAAGGATCTACTGCAACATCTTTGTTAATTCCAAAGTGCAAGGGCTTTTATGTTTCAGGGCAGTACTTACCCCTTTTTCAGTCTGAAAACACTGTGGTTTTATCCTGATAAAGGAGCAACATGTTGCACCAAGCACTTTGGACTTAATAAAGATGCTAAAGAAGCTACTTTTGAAGTGCTGGTCATTGCGGCTGCACTGCAGATGCATTGAAGTCCACATACTGGCTGTACAGACCACTCAGGATGTGTTTCCTAAAAAAAGTAAATGAAGACTGTTTACATATATTTAATTCAACATATTTTTAATTGATGTAACTAAAATGAAATACATAATGCATTCTTTATAAAATAACCTGCACTTTTGTCAATTGCAATGAACTGTGTGTACTTGTGTATAACTTATACTAATAGAGTTACAAGATGTGTTTATTAGGCTGTAAAACATTGGCAGAAGCCATTCTGAAACATTTTCAATACTAGCAGGGCCTAGTAACCATAAGACAAATTGTGCACCCGACTAGGTTTCCTGGCAGTGGCACTACTTTCAACTGAGTCTGTCTTCTAAGGAGGCATGCAAAATTGAAAAATACAGAAGGTAAAGCAGAAGCATTGGATTCCTTGGCCAAAAGTGGCTCCACTCCACTCACTTCAGATTGGACCCTATTGTGGTACACATTTAGAGGAAGACTTACCTCCTGTAGAGTAACTGCCAGCTCTATGCTTGTAAGCCTCTCCTCTGCTGTGCCTGGGTGACACTCCTTCCCTCTCACAAAGTCCCTGTCTTTTCTACAGTAAAGCCACTACATTAGGAGTACTCAACTAGTTGTAGAAAAGGTCCTCTTACCTAAGTCTGTGGTCAGGTCAAGGTTTGGGCTAAAAAACAACAGTAAAGCATTTTATGAACTTTGTAGAACAATATTAATATATCATTTTGTTTAAATTACTTACATTTTAGCCTAAAGCCCTAAGTACACGCAAAGATGATCTCTCAAAATTCGCTCAAAAGATAGCTTGAATGACAGTTTGAGTGATCATTTTGCATCAACTACTAATGGGCACTAATGCCTATTAGTAGCTTATTAGCTTCATCTGCATGTAAATGAGGCTGCCTTCGCTGTATGCAGATAACAGTGGGTGGTCTGTTATCTGCATATAGCTTCATTGTTCTCCCATGGTACAGCAGCTGAAAACAATGTTATCAGCGCTCCTGCGGCGAATCACAGCATGTGGTCCTTGCTATCAGATGGCTGGCCATATGATGGTTTTTATGCTGAACTAAAAATCATTGTTCTGCCAAAAAGCTAATAATGGTAGTATTTACACACAATGATAATTGTCGTTTAAAAGACATCATTTCAACAAATTTTGAACGATAATCATTGTGTGTAAATGGGCCTTAAGGGTCAAGCACACAGCACTAGCTCCTGAGTAGCATCCCATAACATAAACACATATGCAACAGCAAGGTTATGTATTGCTTTTTAAAAATGTTCAATTACATATAAATTACTGCAAAATAGCACAAAATGGGGCTTTATTGTTGCATATGGTCTGTGTGGAGCACTGTTACTGTCTGGGCCATTATTGCTATTTGGGGCTTTATCTATCTGGCACTATTGGTTTTTGGGGCACTATAGAGTCATGGCTGAAACTACACATTATGGTAATTTGGGCCATATAGAGAAGAAAAGGGAGAGTTCACTACTTCATTCTGAGAAGATGTCACTCTTAAGTAAAAAACTTTCCTATTAATGTGTGTAAAAATATTGCGTCTAAATAGAATTGCTGTTAAAGGGGTTGTCTCACGACAGCAAGTGGGGTTATACACTTCTGTATGGCCATATTAATGCACTTTGTAATGTACATCGTGCATTAAATATGAGCCATACAGAAGTTATTCACTTACCTGCTCCGTTGCTAGCGCCCCCGTCGCCATGGATCCGTTTAATTCTGATGTCTTCTTGCTTTTTTAGACACGCTTGCGCTGTGCGGTCTTCTTCCTGGTGAATGGGGCCGCTCGTGCCGGAGAGCTGGTCCTCGTAGCTCCGCCCCGTCACGTGTGCCGATTCCAGCCAATCAGGAGGCTGGAATCGGCAATGGACCGCACAGAGCCCACGGTGCACCATGGGAGAAGACCCACGGTGCATCGTGGGTGAAGATCCCGGCGGCCATCTTGGTGAAGGAAGAAGAAGGAAGACGTCGCAGAGCGGGGATTCGGGTAAGTAATACATTTTTTTTTTTTTTTAACACATCCTTTGGGTTTGTCCTGCGCCAAACGGGGGGCCTATGGAAAAAAAAAAACCCGTTTCGGCGCGAGACAACCTCTTTAAGGTATGTGTACATGCACAATGTCACGCTTTTCTATTGATTTTGAAAAAAATGCAGCATTTTGCTGTGAATTTGCAGCAGGAGTTGGACATTAAATTGTGGAATAATCACTAAATCTGAATATACTCTACTCTTATGATCTTTTAGTAGAATATGTACATATCTTTGGACAATTAATAGTGTTCATGGGGGGCCACTCATGAAACCTTTGCACTGGGTCCACCAAAGGTGTTAAAGTGGCCCTGCATACTGGTGTATTCTGGTTCACCTTCAAATCAGCTGTTTAAGGCTAAAATATGCCTACAGTTTGTAGACTATGTATTAGATTTTACAGTAGTATTAAAACAAGTCATAATTAACTTGAATTAAAGGGAAACTAAGGTAAGAAAATAGTTTCCCACTTTAATTATTCACTAGGGAGTCTTTTAGACTCTCATATTAATAATTTCGAAGCCACTACTTAGTTACACAGGACGTGTCCTGCATAATATCCCCAGTCCCCACACCATTGAGTGTATCTTATCTAATTAAATACAAGAACTGATAGTGTGTAATTATAGTTCTATAGTGGATTCTATGTTGAATGTATGTTTTTTCAATAATGGAATCAGAAACAATTGGAATGATGAACAGGATAGGAACCTACCTAAGTATTTCTGTAAACCTTTTTGCAATGGTCCATTCAGATTAAAATCTGTATAAATTTACAGAGGTATTAAAGTACTTTGAATAATAAAACCTTTTTTTTTGGGGGGGGGGGGGGTCAAAAGTATTTTATTGAAGAACTACAAGGTACATAGAGGAATGAGTTTATATTTAAGATATGCATCAACAGTTATATGATATAATTCCTTATTGGACTCAAACTGCATTGCTCCTCCATTTTATTAAACACTAACAATGATAAAAGAAAATAATAGATCTACGCTCATCCCAGGCGCACCCAACTTCAACCTGCAACAGATCTTAGTTTAGAAGCATAGGCGTGCCACTACATGGCCATGGCCACTGATCATTCCAAAATCATAAGTACTGATGTTAGCTTGACTTCACCTCCTTCTTTGCTACTGAAACACTTACATTCTTCTGTAAATGCTTTTTACTATATATTGTAGCATGAATGTCTGAATTTATATCTATTTTACAGTGTTAATGATTTGGGGAGCAGGTTTTGGGTGAGGGGAAGTGGCTTGCCGCCAATGTTCAGCTTAATTGCAAAGATGTTCAATTAAGTTTGAAATATAGAGATATCTGAAATGTTACTGAATGTGCTTAAAGACATGTGATGAAAAACATTTATTATTGCATGCGAAGGGTAGTATTTGCTCTGATCGAGAGTTGAAATGGCAGAATGCTTAAAATCCCTTTCAGCCAATCTTTTTATTGCTTATAGTCAGGGCTGACCTTATTGGTGTGCAACCTGTGATCCCGCAGTGAGTTCAATACCTGCTACTACTCTAAAGGGCACCACTGGACTTGATGGCCTGAGCATACAAAAGTGGCATCTTGATTCAATATTTAGTGCCAAAACCTATGTAAAGGGAGCTGCACAGGATGTAACAATACCCTCTAGTTTATTAATTGCATAGTGCTATTTAGACACTGTATGTGTTGTGGTTCCTAATCTCAGAGCATACATGGTTGTTGGTTCCCAACCAGCTGGTAGCAGGTGCAGTATGTGGATGACAGGTTTTCCAGATAGTCTTGTTTCTTGCTGTTTTTCTTTCTGTTCCCTAAGTCAGACTTGATGATGTTGGAAGCAGATTGGCACCAAGGCATAAAACAATTTAGAAGGCCATTATTAGGTTGCAACAGGCAAACATGAGGTGTGAATTCTAAGGTATTTGCAAGGAGTTTTGGACTTTGCTGGTGGGATATATAGGTTGTGGTCCCATGGCCAGTGCCTACTAAATCTTCCCTTTCTGTGCCCCTAATCTTCCTGACTCTGGGATTCTTGGGAGGCCATGCTTATCAACAGGCAAAATAAACAAGTGTGTCATGTATAGGGAACCTTGGAAATCAGAGTGAGCGGATGCAGCAATATACTCACCTGATGTGGCTGTGCTTGCAGCACAACATGCTAAAAAAACAACAGCTGCAGCCACCTCCACCAGAGTAGTGGGAAACAAATCCATTTGGGGTCACAGATAAGGAGAAAAGGAGGAACATTGCACTGCTGAATGAAGCAGAAGATCTGGGAGTAAAAGAATAAATGGCTTTAATAGAACTGTCAACCAATGCGTTTCAACATTGGAGCGAGGTCTTCCTTGGGCCACTCAAACCCGTCAATGAGTAATCTGAGGAAGACACCGTCTGATGTTGAAACTCATTGCCTGACAGTTTTATTAAAGTCACTTATTCTTCAACTCCCAGCTCCTTTTGCCTCATTCAGCAGCATTGTGTTCCTCCTTTTCTCCTTATGTATGCTTCACCAGTGAGGCTTGCCTTGCAGATAATACATTAGTCAATATTAGAACTGCCTAGTATAAAAAATGGACCATAAAAACTTCAGTTTTCCAAGATTGACAAACAACAAAGGAAGCACTTCTGCAAAGAAAACAATGGCAATGTCAGAATTCAGATGTAATATTTGGTCAGAGGTTGTCCAGCCAGACTAGCTTTAGATGGCATCATCTGTCACTGCTACTCAGTACATTGTAAAGCATATTACGTTTGCAGTGTATAAAAGTGGTGGGGATGGCAATGTATGCTACTTAGGCAATTGTATGGCTCTGTTATTTGATCACTATACTGCGTAGCACATATAATTAGGCATTTTATGGCATAGTTATTCATACACTGTTTTACAGTACAGGTGAGGCGCCAACAGAAGCTATAAGACAGGTGCATTGTCCAGAATAAGACCAACCCTGTTCATTGAAGCTCCAGATTGTGTGCCATGGAAGTACAATCCCTAAAGGTGGCCATACATAAGAAAGAACTTGATTGATGATTGAACAACCATTGAATGAATAATCGCCAAAGCAACCATACACATTTTAGACATATTGGCCGTTACAGTCATTCAAAGCGACAATGCATATCCAATGACACCAGGTGTTGGATGAATGATCTTTCTGGGAATATTCTTTGAGAATTCTTTCAGGAAAGTTGTTTTGCACGTGAGCGACCATCGGACAAAAATGTGAAACATGTCCAACTTCATTCCAGATGATGATAATCTGTGGTCAGTCAGCTAAAGTGGAGAGGTGTAGAAAAAATAAACTCTTTTCAGGCACTGCTAGGAGATGAGGAGTTAATGATAAAACTATCCAAGTCTATATTCATGTATAGCTTTATTCATGTATGTATCAGCTAAAACGAGAGCAGGCATAGCGTAGTATGCGGACTGGTGAGAGTCTATTTTTTTCAGAATGGGTTGATAAGATAGAAAAGGGAGCAGTAAAGCTTTAAGGCTGGATGATGAGAACAGGAGTGGTCCATAGAGATATGGCAAAAAAAGTGGCAGCTATACAGCAAGACACCTTCCCAATTTGTTACATCTATTAAAAGTAATGTTAGGGAAAGTTTTGTCTTTAAATTCCAACTGCAAGACGGTGCTCAAAACTGATGTATATTATGAGAAATGGCGCTTTGGCGCAAGATTTCTAATTACACAAGCTACAGCATTAATATTAACAAATTGCTTTTGCAAAATAAACACTATACTTTAAAACAATGGCATTTGTCCTGACAATCTACACATTTGTGCTGTTCCTATAAAAACACCTCTAAATATATGAAAATAGTCAAAATTATGACACAAATACTTATCAGTCAGAGCTTAAGGCCTCGGTCAGACGGGCGTTATTTCCCGCGATTTTATAAAACCATTGCTTTGCAATGGTATCAGACACATGAGCGCTTTTTAGGCGCTCGTCCGATAAATTATATCACAGAAATCGCAGATCGCACCTATCTGCGATTCCTGTTCTCTTCTCTATATGCGCTCAATGGGGCCGGCGGCAGCAGCGCCGACCCCATTGAGAACATATAGTAGGCAAATCATTCTCCTCTGCCACAGCTGTAACAGCTGTGGCAGAGAAGAATGATGTTTGCCCATTGAATTCAATGGAGCCGGCAATACAGCCAGCTCCATTGAAAGCAATGGGCTGCCGGCAAACGCACGATGAATTTTCGGGAAGGGCTTAAAAATATAAGCCCTTCCCTGAAATTCATCCAGAAATGTGTAAAAACAAAAAAAATATATATACTCACCTGGTCCCGGCAGACGGAGTTCAGCTGCGGGCAGCCGGCAGTTCTCCTGAACTGCTCTGAGTAGTATTCAGCAGCCGGGGATTTAAAATCCCAGCCTGCTGAATGAGCTGCCTCTGATTGGTCACAGCCTCACCAATCAGAGGCAGCTCTCACTTACCCATTCATGAATTCATGAATGGGTGAGTGAGTGCTGCCTCTGATTGGCTCAGCGCAGGGACCAATCAGAGGCAGCTCATTCAGCAGGCGGGGATTTTAAATCCCCAGCTGCTGAATACTACTCAGAGCAGTTCAGGAGAACTGCCGACCGGCCGCGGCTGAACTCCGTCTTCCGGGACCAGGTGAGTATATATATTTTTTTTGTTTTTACACATTTCTGGATGAATTTCAGGGAAGGGCTTATATTTTTAAGCCCTTCCCGAAAATTCATCGTGAGATCGCCTGCAGCCCATTGCTTTCAATGGAACCGGCTGTATTGCCGGCTCCATTGAATTCAATGCGCTGGATAGCTCCGGCCTGTTTCTAATGAAATGCGGCTAGGAGCAGTTTTTTTGGGCGATTTTTCAAGCGATTTTTCGGCCCCGGTCACGCGATTTGCGGATGCGCATCCGTCATGCGATCCGCAAATCGCAGGAAAAAAAGCCCGTGTGACTAGGGCCTAAGACTAGACAGCAGACTTTTTAGTAATCTGTGTTGGAACAGCCTTGTGATTTGCTTCCATGACTTGAAGCACAGTTGTTTTTCTTCTTCGTCATTAGTAAAAAAGTCTGAAAATTCATGGTCTTCGAGTACAACCTTGTCATAGATATAAGAACCTAAAACTGCCCCAAATAAAGGTTTGTTAAAAAGAAAAAAATTGGAGGATGCCTTGATTTGTAGTTGAAAGTTGAGTTTTTTGGGCTACCCTAGTGGTGATTGTGACTTAGCATGGGGGAACTGTGGGGATGGGATTTAGGCTGCCTGTCCACGGGTGTTTTTGCATTGCATTCCCCCGCGGCGATAATGTGGCAGCGGGGAACGCAGTGTATGCTTTCCATAGCGTTGTTATGGAAAGCGCAGCCCTCCTGTCCAAAGTGATTCTCCGCTTCAATTCATAGCGATTCTCCGATTCATAGCGATTCTCCACTTGCGGACGGCAAATTGCAGCATGCTGCGAATTGCTGCAATTCTCCGCGGTGAGCCTATCTGTCAGATAGGCGCACAGCGGAGATCCGTCCTCTGGCTCCTGCTCCCCGGCGGCGGTTCTGCAGTGTCCGTGGACGGGCAGCCTAAAGGAGCTGGACAAGGTGGTCCATTAGCAGTTGTCACTTGGCACCAAAAGTATAGCCATTCAATAGCTGCTGAGGGAAATATTCTAGCAATTGTAGCATTATCCTAGGACACACAATTGCTACCCAGGTAAATATTCCAACAACTACAGCATTATTAGCCTTTAATTTAGCACATGCTGAAAATATGTCATTTTACTATTAGCTGTTAACCTTCTATTCATTCTAGCCAACTTATTAACCCCTTAAAGACCAGAGATTTTTGTTTTTTTTTGTTTTTCATCAAACCTTTCCAAGAGCCATAATTTTATTTTGCTACTGACTTAGTTCTTTCTGGCCTTGGTTTCTATGGGATATTTTTATATTGGTATTTTTTTTATTGGTACTATTTAATGACCAGGTAACATACTGAAAACTTTAAAAAATTTTTTAATTGGAGTGAAATTAAAGGAAATGCAATCACACCATTTTTTGGGGGGGGGGGGGGGGGGGTTAGCATTGACAGCGTTCATGGTGCAGTAAAAATGCCATGTGGACTTTATTCTGTGGGTCAGGACAATTATGGAGATATTAAATTTATAGTTTATTTATGTTTTCTTACTTTTAAAAAATAAATTGACCTTTTTAAAACAAAATATGTGTTCTATTGACATTCTTCATTCTTTTATAGATTGGGCTGTTTAAGTTTTTTTTTTCGTGGGACAAGCTGAAGTTTATTCTATTAGTAACCTTTTGGGGTACATACGACTTTTGGTTTGTATTTTATTTAATTTTATTGTAAGTTGGGGTAAAAAAAAATTCTGGCATCCTGTGCTTTTTTGTATAGTGTTTACACAAATAGCCGATAACCACTGGGTATGGAATAGACTTAACTATCTAACCTGCTGCATACACCCTTCGTAACAGCATGATGTATATTTACGTGGTGCAGTCAGAAGTGGTTAAACATGATACAAACTTTCCTACATTCAAAGCGTTAACTATTCTGACCCCCGTACATACCCACCCCATTGTTCCTACAGCTACAGCACATGCAGTTTTTGTTAGCAGGGAAAAATAAGTCAGTATTCCCCAAATACAAAATTGCAGATTATTTTTTACAGATATGTGGAAGACAAGGAACACATTTGTGACATGTAATGCTGGGACATTTGATTTATAATGTCATCTATAATTATTGTAATTGAAATGACTGACGGTATTCTGCTCTGACAGCTTGCGTAACTCGTGCCAGAAATTCTACTGATGATTGGTGACAAGGAATGTTATATATGTTAGAGAAGCAGTTTTTTCAGAAAATTGTTTACTCTTAACTATGAACGGAATTCTGAAATTATAATCCTTATAACTTTAGATAAACTATTATATATAAATACTTTGCCTTAAACATATTGACTTTAACCACATAGGCAGAGTCATTGTAGCATATCGTTCATATTATAAAATCTTTGCAAGCTTGACACACGTGTAAATAGAGGTGTCAACATGCCAAAGCAATGTCCTGGCATCACTTTGACTGGCAGGGTGCTCTTAAAGAGAACTCCAGAGCCTTATCACTTTTAACTGTATCCACAACCTCAGCTTTAGAGATGAGCGAACGTACTCGTCCGAGCTTGATACTCGTTCGAGTATTAGCGTGTTCGAGATGCTCGTTACTAGAGGCGACCACCACGCGATGTTCGAGTTACTTTCACTTTCATCTCTGAGACGTTAGCGCGCTTTTCTGGCCAATAGAAAGACAGGGAAGGCATTACAACTTCCCCCTGTGATGTTCAAGCCCTATACCACCCCCCTGCAGTGAGTGGCTGGCGAGATCAGGTGTCACCCGAGTATATAAATCGGCCCCTCCCGCGGCTCGCCACAGATGCATTCTGACAGAGATCAGGGAAAGTGCTGCTGGTGCCCGAGCTGCTATAGGGAGAGCGTTAGGAGTTATTTTAGGCTTCAAGAACCCCAACGGTCCTTCTTAGGGCCACATCTGACCGTGTGCAGTACTGTTGAGGCTGCTTTGAGCAGTGTTGCACAATTTTTTTTTTTTGTATATCGGCCGAGCAGAGCATTGCGTCCGCAGTCTGCAGTCATTGTACAGAGTATAGGGCCAGTACTGGTGAGGCAGGGAAAGAGATATTCAGGCTATATAGGCAGTGGGCTTTTTCCAAAAAATTGGGGAAAAATACTATATTTGGGCTGCCTGTGACCATCTTCAGTTTACTGCGTGTCTGCTGGGGGTAGTAGTCCTAATTAATACGCAGCTAAGCGTTACAGCAGGCTTGCGCAAAATTGTTTCCTGGATCTGCTGTCTCTGTTACATCAGCGCTGTCATCCCGCCAGAGGGAAAGAGTATACATAATATTATACGCTGCCTACAGTATCTATCTGCTGGAGGTAGTAGTCCTAATTAATATGCAGCTAAGCGTTACAGCAGGCTTGCGCAAAATTGTTTCCTGGATCTGCTGTCTCTGTTACATGATCGACGTCATCCCGCCAGAGGGAAACAGTATACATAATATTATACGCTGCCTACAGTATCTATCTGCTGGGGGTAGTAGTCCTAATTAATACGCAGCTAAGCGTTACAGCAGGCTTGCGCAAAATTGTTTCCTGGATCTGCTGTCTCTGTTACATGATCGCCATCATCCCGCCAGAGGGAAACAGTATACATAATATTATACGCTGCCTACAGTATCTATCTGCTGGGGGTAGTAGTCGTAATTAATACGCAGCTAAGCGTTACAGCAGGCTTGCGCAAAATTGTTTCCTGGATCTGCTGTCTCTGTTACATGATCGCCGTCATCCCGCCAGAGGGAAAGAGTATACATAATATTATACGCTGCCTACAGTATCTATCTTTTGGGGGTAGTAGTCGTAATTAATACGCAGCTAAGCGATACAGCATGCTTGCGCAAAATTGTTTCCTGGATCTGCTGCCTCTGTTACATGATCGCCGTCATCCCGCCAGAGGGAAACAGTATACATAATATTATACGCTGCCTACAGTGTCTATCTGCTGGGGGTAGTAGTCGTAATTAATACGCAGCTAAGCGTTACAGCAGGCTTGCGCAAAATTGTTTCCTGGATCCGCTGTCTCTGTTACATGATCGCCGTCATCCCGCCAGAGGGAAAGAGTATACATAATATTATACGCTGCCTACAGTATCTATCTGCTGGGGGTAGTAGTCCTAATTAATACGCAGCTAAGCGTTACAGCAGGCTTGCGCAAAATTGTTTCCTGGATCTGCTGTCTCTGTTACATGATCGCCGTCATCCCGCCAGAGGGAAAGAGTATACATAATATTATACGCTGCCTACAGTATCTATCTGCTGGGGGTAGTAGTCGTAATTAATACGCAGCTAAGCGTTACAGCAGGCTTGCGTAAAATTGTTTCCTGGATCTGCTGTCTCTGTTACATGATCGCCGTAATCCTGCCAGAGGGAAACAGTATACATAATATTATACACTGCCTACAGTATCTATCTGCTGGGGGTAGTAGTCCTAATTAATACGCAGCTAAGCGTTACAGCAGGCTTGCGCAAAATTGTTTCCTGGATCTACTGTCTCTGTTACATGATCGCCGTCATCGCGCCAGAGGGAAACAGTATACATAATATTATACGCTGCCTACATTATCTATCTGCTGGGGGTAGTAGTCGTATTTAATACGCAGCTAAGCGTTACAGCAGGCTTGCGCAAAATTGTTTCCTGGATCTGCTGTCTCTGTTACATGATCGCCGTCATCCCGCCAAAGGGAAAGAGTATACATAATATTATACGCTGCCTACAGTATCTATCTGCTGGGGGTAGTAGTCGTAATTAATACGCAGCTAAGCGTTACAGCAGGCTTGCGCAAAATTGTTTCCTGGATCTGCTGTCTCTGTTACATGATCGCCGTCATCCCGCCAGAGGGAAAGAGTATACATAATATTATATGCTGCCTACAGTATCTATCTGCTGGGGGTAGTAGTCGTAATTAATACGCAGCTAAGCGTTACAGCAGGCTTGCGCAAAATTGTTTCCTGGATCTGCTGTCTCTGTTACATGATCGCCGTCATCCCACCAGAGGGAAACAGTATAAATAATATTATACGCTGCCTACAGTATCTGTCTGCTGTATCAGCTGAGCATTTAAAAAAAATAGAAGCAAAATACTTAAGGCCTACTACTGGCCTTTGGCCACTTGACTGCTTCTGCGCTGTGAATTCCACTAGCTCAGTCATGCGTACCTACGTCCCACTACAGGCTTGCGCAAAATTGTTTCCTGGCTCTGCTGTGCGTTCCGTAAGGGAAGTCAGCCTCCAACCACAGGCCAATAAGCGGCACATTTAATTACAGCGTTCTGTTTCTGCACTACTGGTAATACAGCATGCTGAGGGGTAGGGGTAGGCCTAGAGGACGTGGACGCGGGACGCGGAGGCCCAAGTCAGGGTGTGGGCACAGGCTGAGCTCCTGATCCAGGTGTATCGCAGCCGACTGCTGCGGGATTAGGAGAGAGGCATGTTTCTGGTGTCCCCACATTCATCTCACAATTAATGGGTCCACGCGGTAGACCTTTATTAGAAAATGAGCAGTGTGAGCAGGTCCTGTCGTGGATGGCAGAAAGTGCATCCAGCAATCTATCGACCACCCAGAGTTCTACGGCGTACACTGCTGCAACTCTGAATCCTCTGGGTGCTGCTCCTCCTTCCTCCCAGCCTCCTCACTCCATTACAATGACACATTCTGAGGAGCAGGCAGACTCCCAGGAACAGTTCTCGGGCCCCTGCCCAGAATGGGCAGCAATGGTTCCGAATCCTCTCCCACTGGAGGAGTTTGTCGCGACCGATGCCCAACCTTTGGAAAGTTCCCGGGGTCCGGGGGATGAGGCTGGGGACTTCCAGCAACTGTCTCAAGAGCTTTCAGTGAGTGAGGAGGACGATGACGTTGAGACACAGTTGTCTATCACTCAGGTAGTAGTAATTGGAGTAAGTACGAGGGAGGAGCGCATAGAGGATTCGGAGGAATAGCAGCAGGACGATGAGGTGACTGACCCCACCTGGTTTGCTACACCTACTGAGGACAGGTCTTCAGAGGGGGAGGCAAGTGCAGCAGCAGGGCAGGTTGGAAGAGGCAGTGCGGTGGCCAGGGGTAGAGACAGGGCCAGACCGATTAATCCACCAACTGTTTCCCAAAGCGCCCCCTCGCGCCATGCCACCCTGCAGATGCCGAGGTGCTCAAAGGTCTGGCAGTTTTTCACTGAGAGTGCAGACGACCGATGAACAGTGGTGTGCAACCTTTGTCACGCCAAGATCAGCCGGGGAGCCACCACCACCAGCCTCACCACCAGCATGTGCAGACATATGATGGCCAAGCACCCCACAAGGTGGGACGAAGGCCGTTCACCGCCTCCGGTTTGCACCGCTGCCTCTCCCCCTGTGCCCCAACCTACCACTGAGATCCAACCCCCCTCTCAGGACACAGGCACTACCGTCTCCTGGCCTGCACCCACACCCTCACCTCCGCTGTGCTCGGCCCCATCCACCAATGTCTCTCAGCGCACTGTCCAGCCGTCGCTAGCGCAAGTGTTGGAGCGCAAGCGCAAGTACGCCGCCACGCACCCGCACGCTCAAGCGTTAAACGTGCACATAGCCAAATTTATCAGCCTGGAGATGCTGCCGTATAGGGTTGTGGAAACGGAGGCTTTCAAAGGTATGATGGCGGCGGCGGCCCCGCGCTACTCAGTTCCCAGTTGCCACTACTTTTCTCGACGTGCCGTCCCAGCCCTGCACGACCACGTCTCCTGCAACATTGTACGCGCCCTCACCAACGCGGTTACTGCCAAGGTCCACTTAACAACGGACACGTGGACAAGCACAGGCGGGTAGGGCCACTATATCTCCCTGACGGCACATTGGGTGAATTTAGTGGAGGCTGGGACCGAGTCAGAGCCTGGGACCGCTCACGTCCTACCCACCCCCAGAATTTCGGGCCCCAGCTCGGTGGTGGTATCTGCGGCGGTGTATGCTTCCTCCACTAAACCACCCTCCTCCTCCTCCTACGCAACCTCTGTCTCGCAATCAAAATGTGTCAGCAGCACGTCGCCAGCAGTCGGTGTGGGCAAGCGTCAGCAGGCTGTGCTGAAACTACTCAGCTTAGGATAGAAGAGGCACACGGCCCACGAACTGCTGCAGGGTCTGACAGAGCAGACCGACCACTGGCTTGCACCGCTGAGCCTCCAACCGGGCATGGTCGTGTGTGACAACGGCCGTAACCTGGTGGCGGCTCTGCAGCTCGGCAGCCTCACGCACGTGCCATGCCTGGCCCACATCTTTAATTTGGTGGTTCAGCGCTTTCTGAAAAGCTACCCACGCTTGTCAGACCTGCTCGGAAAGGTCCGCCGGCTCTGCGCACATTTCTGCAAGTCCCACACGGACGCTGCCACCCTGCGCACCCTGCAACATCGGTTTCATCTGCCAGTGCACCGACTGCTGTGCGACGTGCCCACACGGTGGAACTCTACGCTCCACATGTTGGCCAGGCTCTATGAGCAGCGTAGAGCTATAGTGGAATACCAACTCCAACATGGGCGGCGCAGTGGGAGTCAGCCTCCTCAATTCTGTACAGAAGAGTGTGCCTGGTTGGCAGACATCTGCCAGGTCCTTGGAAACTTTGAGGAGTCTACCCAGATGGTGAGCGGGGATGCTGCAATCATTAGCATCACCATTCCTCTGCTATGCCTCTTGAGAAGTTCCCTGCAAAGCATAAAGGCAGACGCTTTGAAATCGGACAGCAGCAATAGCTAAACAATACGTAGGCTGCACCCGCGAATGGAAGCATCGTTCTCTATCACCATCAAAAACGTGGACCTTTTAGCTTCATCAATCTGTGTATAATATTCATCCTCCTGCTCCTCCTCCTGAAACCTGGCGTAATCACGCCGAACGGGCACTTTTTCTTAGGCCCACAAGGCTCAGTCATATAATTTATGTAAACAATTTTTATACGCTTCAATGCTCATTAAAGCGTTGAAACTTTCACCTGAACCAATTTTTATTTTAACTGGGCTGCCTCCAGGCCTAGTTACAAATTAAGCCACATTAACCAAAGCGATTAATGGGTTTCACCTGCCCTCTTGGTTGGGCATGGGCAATTTTTCTGAGGTACATTAGTACTGTTGGTACACCAATTTTTTGTGGCCCTCGTCTACAGTGTAGTCCAATTGATTTTTTGCCCACCTGCATTAAAGCTGACGTTACATCAGCTGTGCTGGGCACTGCAATGGGATATATTTATGTACCGCCGGTGGGTTCCAGGGAGCCACCCATGCTGTGGGTCCACACGGAGTTGTAACTGCATGTGTCCACTTCTAAAGAAGCCCAGTCTGACTGGGGCATGCAGTGTGTGCCGAAGCCCACCTGCATTTAATCGGACGTTACCTCAGCTGTGATGGGCACTGCAATGGAATACATTTATGTACCGCCGGTGGGTTCCAGGGAGCCACCCATGCTGTGGGTCCACAGGGAGTTGTAACTGCATGAGTCCACTTCTAAAGAACCCCAGTCTGACTGGGCCATGCAGTGTGGGCCGAAGCCCACCTGCATTAAACATGACATTACCTCAGCTGTGATGGGCAATGCAATGGGATATATTTATGTACCGCCGGTGGCTTCCTGGCACCCACCCATGCTGTGGGTCCACACGGACTTCACAATAGGGAGTTGTACCTGCCTGTGTCTATGAATTAAAAACCCCGGTCAGGTTGGGGCATGCAGTGTGGGCCGAAGCCCACCTGCATTTAATTGGACGTTACCTCAGCTGTGATGGGCACTGCAATGGGATACATTAATGTACAGCCGGTGGGTTCCAGGGAGCCACCCATGCTGTGGGTGCACACGGAATTCCCATTGCGGAGTTGTACCTGCCTGTGACTATTTATAAAAAACCGCGGTCTGACTGGGGCATGCAGACACCTTGACAGAATGAATAGTGTGTGGCACATAGGTTCCCCATTGCTATGCCCACGTGTGCAGCTCCTGATGGCGGTGGCATAGGATTATATTTCTCATTGCTTCTGTACAGCATTGTGGGCTATCGCCCCGCCCCTTTTAAAGAGGGTCGCTGCCTAGCCATGCTAACCCTCTGCAGGGTGTGCCTGCGGTTCCTCCTCATGGCAGACGCACTTATAAATAGACATGAGGGTGGTGTGGCATGAGTGCAGCTGAAGGCTGCGCAGGGACACTTTGGTGTGCGCTGTGGAGATTGCGTCGTGCGGGGGGGGGGGGGGGGGGGTTGGGCAGCATGTAACCCAGGAGAAGTGGCAGCGGAGTGTCATGCAGGCAGTGATTGTGCTTTGTTGTAGGTAGTGTGGTGCTTAGCTAAGGTATGCATTGCTAATGAGGGCTTTTAAGAAGTAAAAGTTGTTGGGAGGGGGGGGGGGAGCCCACTCTTGCCGCTATTGTGGCTTAATAGTGGGACCTGGGAACTTGAGATGCAGCCCAACATGTAGCCCCTCGCCTGCCCTATCCGTTGCTGTGTTGTTCCCATTACTTTCTTGAATTGCCCAGATTTTCACAAATGGAAACCTTAGCGAGCATCGGCGATATACAAAAATGCTCGAGTCGCCCATTGACTTCAATGGGGTTCGTTACTCGAAACGAACCCTCGAGCATCGTGAAAAGTTCGTCTCGAGTAACGAGCACCCGAGCATTTTGGTGCTCGCTCCTCTCTAATTACAACCTAATGGTCTAAATCTAGAATATGATCCTTTACCATTACTTTGAAGATTGATCCATCCAGTTTTGTATATATTTTTACTTCTGTTTTTTTTGTTCCCACAGATCATGCGCCGCCACCATTGCTGTGTCCACAACCTGTTCCACTCTTCACTACTTTATTGCAACACCACTATATTTGGCCTCTGGAAGATGTAATATTACTGTTGGGGAATGAGCAGCTGAAATATATTTGATATTAATAAGTAATTTCTGTAATGGAACTAGCGCGGGTTGCATTGGAGGAGGAGGAGGAGGGTGGTTTAGTGGAGGAAGCATACACCGCCGCAGATACCACCACCGAGCTGGGGCCCGCAATTCTGGGGGTGGGTAGGACGTGAGCGGTCCCAGGCTCTGACTCGGTCCCAGCCTCCACTAAATTCACCCAATGTGCCGTCAGGGAGATATAGTGGCCCTGCCCGCCTGTGCTTGTCCACGTGTCCTTTGTTAAGTGGACCTTGGCAGTAACCGCGTTGCTGAGGGCGCGTACAATGTTGCGGTAGACGTGGTCGTGCAGGGCTGGGACGGCACATCGGGAAAAGTAGTGGCAACTGGGAACCGAGTAGCGCGGGGCCGCCGCCGCCATCATGCTTTTGAAAGCCTCCGTTTCCACAAGCCTATACGGCAGCATCTCCAGGCTGATCAATTTGGCAATGTGCACGTTTAACGCTTGAGCGTGCGGGTGCGTGGCGGCGTACTTGCGCTTGCGCTCAAACAGTGGCGCTAGCGACGTCTGGACGCTGCGCTGAGAGACATTGCTGGATGGGGCCGAGGACAGCGGAGGTGAGGGTGTGGGTGCAGGCCAGGAGACGGTAGTGCCTGTGTCCTCAGAGTGGGGTTGGATCTCAGTGGCAGGTTGGGCCACAGGGGGAGAGGCAGTGGTGCAAACCGGAGGCGGTGAACGGCCTTCGTCCCACCTTGTGGGGTGCCTGGCCATCATATGCCTGCGCATGCTGGTGGTGGTAGCTCCCCAGCTGATCTTGGCGCGACAAAGGTTGCACACCACTGTTCGTCGGTCGTCAGGCGTCTCTGTGAAAAACTGCCACACCGTAGAGCACCTTGACCTCTGCAGGGTGGCATGGCGCTAGGGGGCGCTTTGGGAAACAGTTTGTGGATTATTCGGTCTGGCCCTGCCTCTACCCCTGGCCACCGCACTGGCTCGGCCTGTGCCCACACCCTGACTTGGGCCTCCGCGTCCTCGCCCACGTCCACGTCCTCTAGCCCTACCCCTCAGCATGCTGTATTACCAGTAGTGCAGAAATAGAACGCTGTAATTAAATGTGCCGCTTATTGGCCTGTGGTTGGAGGCTGACTTCGCTTACGGAACGCACAGCAGAGTCAGGAAATAATTTTGCGCAAGCCTGCTGTAACACTTAGCTGGCTGCGTGTGAATTAGGACAATTACCCCCAGCACAGACCCAGTACACTGAGGACAGTCAAAGGCAGCCCAAATAGATTTTTTTTCCCTAAATGTTTTTGGAAAGGCCCACTGCCTAAATACACTGTATATGTCTTCTCTCTCTGCGTCACCACTACTGGCCCTGGAGTATGTAAAATAACTGCAGACTGTTGCACTGTGGACTGGAATACAGCGGTGATGTAACAGCCAACACAGAGCCAGGAAATAATTTTGCGCAAGCCTGCTGTAACACTTAGCTGGCTGCGTATGAATTAGGACAACTACCCCCAGCACAGACCCAGTACACTGGGGACAGTCAAAGGCAGCCCAAATAGTTTTTTTTCCCCAAATGTTTTTGGAAAGGCCCACTGCCTATATACACTGTATATGTCTTCTCTCTCTGCGTCACCACTACTGGCCCTGGAGTATGTAAAATAACTGCAGACTGTTGCACTGTGGACTGGAATACAGCGGTGATGTAACAGCCAACACAGAGCCAGGAAATAATTTTGCGCAAGCCTGCTGTAACACTTAGCTGGCTGCGTGTGAATTAGGACAATTACCCCCAGCCCAGACCCAGTACACTGAGGACAGTCAAAGGCAGCCCAAATAGATTTTTTTTCCCAAAATGTTTTTGGAAAGGCCCACTGCCTAAATACACTGTATATGTCTTCTCTCTCTGCGTCACCACTACTGGCCCTGGAGTATGTAAAATAACTGCAGACTGTTGCACTGTGGACTGGAATACAGCGGTGATGTAACAGCCAACACAGAGCCAGGAAATAATTTTGCGCAAGCCTGCTGTAACACTTAGCTGGCTGCGTATGAATTAGGACAACTACCCCCAGCACAGACCCAGTACACTGAGGACAGTCAAAGGCAGCCCAAATAGTTTTTTTTCCCCAAATGTTTTTGGAAAGGCCCACTGCCTATATACACTGTATATGTCTTCTCTCTCTGCGTCACCACTACTGGCCCTGGAGTATGTAAAATAACTGCAGACTGTTGCACTGTGGACTGGAATACAGCGGTGATGTAACAGCCAACACAGAGACAGGAAATAATTTTGCGCAAGCCTGCTGTAACACTTAGCTGGCTGCGTGTGAATTAGGACAATTACCCCCAGCACAGACCCAGTACACTGAGGACAGTCAAAGGCAGCCCAAATAGATTATTTTTCCCGAAATGTTTTTGGAAAGGCCCACTGCCTAAATACACTGTATATGTCTTCTCTCTCTGCGTCACCACTACTGGCCCTGGAGTATGTAATATAACTGCAGACTGTTGCACTGTGGACTGGAATACAGCGGTGATGTAACAGCCAACACAGAGCCAGGAAATAATTTTGCGCAAGCCTGCTGTAACACTTAGCTGGCTGCGTATGAATTAGGACAACTACCCCCAGCACAGACCCAGTACACTGAGGACAGTCAAAGGCAGCCCAAATAGTTTTTTTTCCCCAAATGTTTTTGGAAAGGCCCACTGCCTATATACACTGTATATGTCTTCTCTCTCTGCGTCACCACTACTGGCCCTGGAGTATGTAAAATAACTGCAGACTGTTGCACTGTGGACTGGAATACAGCGGTGATGTAACAGCCAACACAGAGCCAGGAAATAATTTTGCGCAAGCCTGCTGTAACACTTAGCTGGCTGCGTGTGAATTAGGACAATTACCCCCAGCACAGACCCAGTACACTGAGGACAGTCAAAGGCAGCCCAAATAGATTATTTTTCCCGAAATGTTTTTGGAAAGGCCCACTGCCTAAATACACTGTATATGTCTTCTCTCTCTGCGTCACCACTACTGGCCCTGGAGTATGTAATATAACTGCAGACTGTTGCACTGTGGACTGGAATACAGCGGTGATGTAACAGCCAACACAGAGCCAGGAAATAATTTTGAGCAAGCCTGCTGTAACACTTAGCTGGCTGCGTATGAATTAGGACAACTACCCCCAGTACAGACACAGTACACTGAGGACAGTCACAGGCAGCCCAAATAGATTTTTTTTCCCAAATGTTTTTGGAAAGGCCCACTGCCTATATTCAATAAATATGTCTTCTGTCCCTGCCTCACCACCACTACTGGCCCTGGACTATGTATAATTACTGCAGGGCGCAATGCTCTGCACGGCCGATATACAAAAAAAAAAAATGTGCAACACTGCAAAAAGCAGCCTCCACACTATTGCACACGGTTAGATGTGGCCCTAAGAAGGACCGTTGGGGTTCTTGAAGCCTAAAATACTCCTAACACTCTCCCTATAGCAACTCCAGCAAGACAGCACTTTCCCTGATCTCTGTCAGAATGCATCTGTGGCGAGCCGCGGGAGGGGCCGATTTATATACTCAGGTGACATCTGATCTCGCCAGCCACTCACTGCAGGGGGTTGGTATAGGGCTTGAACGTCACAGGGGGAAGTTGTAATGCCTTCCCTGTCTTTCTATTGGCCAGAAAAGCGGGCTAACGTCTCAGAGATGAAAGTGAAAGTAACTCGAACATCGCGTGGTACTCGTCTCGAGTAACGAGCATCTCGAACATGCTAATACTCGAACGAGTATTAAGCTCGGACGAGTACGTTCGCTCATCTCTATTGTTCTCCCCTTGGAACAAAACAGAGAAGTGTGGTGGCTCAGTTATTAGCGCTGCTGCTTTGCATTGTCAGAGTTCTAGGTTCACATCTGTCCAGGCGCAATGACTGGATAGAGTTTTTGAAAGTCTGTGCAGATTTTTTCTTGATGGGATTTGGACCTAGGCAATAATGCTAACAACTGAGCCACATTCATAGAAGAAAATAGACTCAGACTCACACTCTCTCTTATTTGTAAAAGTATTTTCTGGTAACCTTTGCTAAAAATCGAGTTGGGTTGACCTGATCTTTTGCAAAAATTGGCCTGATTTTATTGCTCCTCCGATCATGGTGAGCTACCCTACTTATGGTGAAAACTGCCATCCTTATCACTGTTCATTATTTCATGTTGCTTTTCCCTATTCATGATAGGTAAGACATGGTAACAAAATTAATTTTACTGAAAGAAACATGGCACGTTTTTCTTTGTGTATTAGGATGCAAAAATAACTTTAATCTTCCTCCAGTAGATCTCTATAGCGTTGTCGGTGTACAGAATATGTTCATTTACGAGCTAAAGAGATGGCAGAATAACTTGAACTTGTGTACTTCTAAACTACCTGCTGTACTTTGAGAGAAGATGAACACTGAGGGAAACCTATGTCAATTTAATTATATAGTACTATCTAACTCTTAACTGTACATATGTTTGGCTCTTGTACAGCTGCACCCTTATTTAATGTTTGACTTGGTTCAGACAGCTTAGTCTCTGTTGGAAAATAATATCCCCTGCAAAGGTCATGCCTTTCAAGAAGCGTAAAGTAAAGTGAGAGGCAAAAAACAGTGGGAAGCAAAGCATTGTACAATTCACTGAGCAACAAGGTCAATTACTTCATTCCTAGTTGTTTTTCAGCACAGTCGGAGAGAACAAAATCATAATGCTTGACTTACATTATGTAGCAGTTTAATATGAAATAATAATGAATTTAAATAATCATTTTATAAAAAATATCAACTTGATTGGCTGCGGAATGTAGGAATGAACTAGTTATTTGCTGCAAAGCAGAAGAGGAAAAGAACTAATGTTTTTACATTCTACAGCAAATTTTTGTATTTAAAGGTGCCCCACCCTCTGTCAGTTTAACTTCCTTTCACCTGTCTCAGAAAGTTTCTTGGACACCCCTGTATTACGGTTCCATCAAAGTTCTATAGAGCCCTAATACTGCACCTATAGTCTAATGTACCTCTGTTTGCCTTAATTATGGGAGAACAGAGATTATCTTCATCAGATGCCATATTACAGCAATATTCTTCCCTAGAAGTATTGCAGTGCTGTGTTTATGACACCATTAGATGACACAACAGAATGTATATAACTATAGTATAGACTAATAGGGTATGTGTCGTGCAAAGTTTGAGTCCCAAATACATGTTTTCTGATAAATGTTTATTTTTGGTCAATTGCAAATATTAATAGTGTTAATATTAGTTCTGAATCATGTCAAATAAAGTAGGTGATTATTGGTGTGAACAGTGATTTGTGATCTGCATGAAAACACTGAGAGAAATCAGAACAGAATCACTCAAGACAGCTTCACACGGGCATATTTGCAATTGGCACACGCAATGTGCAGAGAATAGAACCCATTGATTTCAATGGGTTTAGTCACATTTTATCTTTTTGTGCGTGCCTTTCACGCATACAGGAAAAAAAGCAGCATGCTCTACTTTTGTACGCAAATACACACACAATATGCAAGGAGGTTGTGCAATATGCTGGACAATTCTACTGACTGGAACTAGAACACATCTGGAACTCATTAGGTTAAATAACCATTTAAATCGGGATGCAGTTGTGCAGCGTCCCATAGGGAGACTCTAGACACCTGACCTACATTGGGTGCTGGGAGGGTAAATTGTTGGCTCGTCACAGCAGCACTTACCGGACTCCTTCCCAGAGGAACATACACAGCCAAGGCCAGAGTATCACTGCAAGCCACCTAGGACACCTCCATCTTCACCACAGGAAGGCTGAAGGTGCCTCCAGGTGGCTCTGTCTTGGGTGGAACTCAGGTGGCAGACAAGATGGAAAACCCTTTCCCGCTTTCAAGCACTCACATTTATACCTTCTCTTATACCATGTAACATGACATAACTGATACATGCAGACTCTGGATTTTTGTAGACATTACCCTCTCAAGCGCTGCAGCTGTGCAACACACATACTGAAAATGAGAAGACACAGTGCATCAAAATAAGACATACATGTATGACATTTATGGAGGGAACCAGGATGATGTACTGAGTCACTACAGTTGTGCTCTGTGCACGAAAAATATGCCCTGCGGGTGCAAACAGTGCTGTAAAGCACGCCGATATGCACGCAAAAAAGCCTCATACATAGCACCAATATGTTGCACTGAGTCGCACGTAATTGCATATGTATGCTCGTGTGAAGCCGCTCTAAAAGGGGTATTCAAGCCACTAGCACTAATTGCCTATACAATGCATAGTAAAGACATGTTTGCAGCTAGAATTTACATTTATATTCACACACAGTCCATTTCTAGAACACATTTGTACAACTGAAAACTCTTTCCAAACATATGAATGTTTCTGTACTAAGTGCATAGATTTCTGCAAGCAGTCATGCAAAGGAATGTGACTGTCACAGAAATTTCAGCTACATGTAAACATGCCCTATTAGGCCTCATTCAGATGAGCGTGTGTTTTGTGCGTGCATAATGCATGCTTCTAAAAGAACCAATGGGTTCCTATAGAAGCGTTCATATGCGCAGAATTTGAAGCACAAAACAGCGCACACCTAAAAACGATAGGACATAGGTGCGCGTTTTGCAGGAGTTTCCATTGACTCCTATGGGAGCAGGAATTAATGGAGATTCTTGTGCACGGAACAGATTCCCTGCTGGTTACAGCAGAACATTTAAAAAGTGCTTCTGGCCAGAAGCACCTTTTAAATGTTCCACTGTCAACTCCTTCATCCCCGCAGGGATAAGGGGACATCCGAAGGGTTCCATTAATCCCTGCGGGGAGTCCCCTGATCACTGAACACTGTGACAGCACTGTCATAGTGTTCAATGATGAGTGGTCTGCAGCGGGGATGAAGGAATCTCCTGCCACAGCTGTCACAGAGGAGTGTGATGCCATCCCATTGCCAGTGCTACTGCTGCCCCATTGAAAGCAATGGGAGGAGATCGCTATACAGACGCAGCAGGGGATTCCTTGGATGTAAAACCCCTGGATACTGTTACATCCAGAAGCTTTACCTTGTTGTCAATGGGTCCGGCAGCAGCAGCGCCAGCCCCATTGAAAACTCAGGGAGAAGATGCAATGGGATGGCATTCTGCTCCTCTTTCAATTTTGGTGGCTTTGGATTGAAAAATCCCCACCTCCATTAAGCGCTGCCTCTCATTGACTGAGCGCTGTGACCAATCACAGACAGTGCTCAGCCATTGAATGACAGGTGAGCACTGCCAATTATTTGTCACAGCACTCAACCAATCAGAGACAGTGCTCAGCTGTCATTCAATGAATGGCTGAGCGCTGGCTCTGATTTGTCACAGCACTCAGCCAATCAGAGGCAACGCTTTATAGAGGTGGAGTTTTTTTCAATACACAACAACCAGAATACAGAAGAAGACTGCTGGGGCCTGGGAAGAAGAGCCAGACAGTGCTTTTAGGTGAGTTAATGTTTTTTTTCTACAGGTAGGGATGATTTTCAGGGTAGGGCTTATATTTCAAACCCTTCCCCGAAAATCATCGCTGCAGGGGTTGCCTTCATCCCTTTGCTTTTAATGGGGTGGCAGGAGCTTCGGTCCCATTGAAAGCAATAGGATGGCATCATGTGCCTCAGCCACAGCTGTCACAGCTGTGACAGCTGTGGCAGGGAATTCTTTCGTCCCCGCTGCAGTCCCCTCATCATTGAACACTGTGACAGTGCTGTCACAGTGTTCAACGATGAGGGAACCTTCGTGGAGCAGCTGCTCCAGTGAACAATTTGCAAATGAAACTTTGCCCATTTATGCGTTTTCCACTCATGCGAACAATGGGTTTTTTATGCGCACATAGGCGTGCAAAAAAACACGCTCATGTGAATGAGGCCTTAAGTGTGTGTAGCTTCAAGTAGGGTCCTCACCCTTACTGTTTCCATTAATTGTTTACTACAAGTTAAGGCTGCCTGCACACGAGCATTCTGGATTCCGCTAGCGGATTTTCACGCGCGTATGGTACCTAAATGTGCTTGCGGATAGGTGCGGATGCGTGAAAAATCATGCGTGGATATACGCAGATGTGTTGCGGAAAAAAACGCGCAGAAAAACCAGCAGCCGCCCCTTATTGTAAACCCAACCCCTAGAGAACTGCCCATTCCTTGGAAAACAGCTTAAAAACCAACACCCAGACTCCGTTTTGTCCCTCTTGCTTGTGCGAGCACCGTTAAATTATTCTGGCAACATGCTTTCACCCGGTGAGCAGATGTCTTTGTGGGCATGGTTGATCCATGTAACTTTTTTCGGGCTCTTCTCCAGCGTGACTTTATTTCAGTCACTGCAAAAAAATTCACAAGAGGAATTCATTACTACAGATTTTGCATTCTTACATCATGCATTGGCAAGAAATACTACCTATCTCCCTCTACACATTGCAGGTGTCTGCTGAAAAAGGCTATTAACCCAATAAATGCCGCTTCAGTGGTACCAGTGGAAAATACAACTGTTCCCACAAAAAACAAACAGGGAGGGCTTAGTAACTTGGGTGCATCCTGGCGGCTGATGCACCCATCTTCCTGCACAAGACGGCCGCAATGCAGGATGGACGTCTTTCCACAGAGCTGGAGGAAAGAACACAAGTCCGGCAATGGAGCCGGTCATGTGCTCTTTTCTGCCAGCGTTGCGGAGAGTCGTCCGTCCTGCAGTGTGACCGTTTTGGTATCGCTGCATCCGTAAAAGTCTGATCTATCAAAGTAGTGTATGATTTACCCTGCACGGTGAATATCGTAAAAAAAAAATAAAGAATATACGCCCGAAATGCACTTTTTCGGTCACCCTATTTCCGAGAAAAAATGTAATAAAAGGCGATCAAAAAGTCAACTGTATGCGAAAATGGCACCAACAGAAACGTCAGGACATACCGCACAAAATGAGCCCTCACTAGAGATGAGCGAACGTGCTCGGCCACGCCCCTTTTTCGCCCGAATACCGCGATTTTCGAGTACTTCCGTACTCAGGCGAAAAAATTCGGGGGTCGCCGTGGCGGCGCGGGGGGTTGCAGCGGGGAGTGGGGGGGAGAGGGAGAGAGAGAGGGCTCCCCCCTGTTCCCCGCTGCTACCCCCCACGCCGCCACGCCTCTCCCCGCCCCCCGGCGCACCCGAGTACTTTTCACCCGAGTAGTGAAGTACTCGAAAATCGCGGTATTCGGGTGAAAAAGGGGCGGGGCCGAGCATGTTCCCTCATCTCTAGCCCTCACACAACTATGTCGCCAAAGAAATAAAAAAGTTATTGCACGCAGAAAATGGACACAGAAAATAATTTTAAAAAATTAAATATCTTAAAAAAAAAATACAAGTACTACAGCAAAAAAAATACTATATAAGTTTGGTAATGTAGTAATTGTACTGACCCATAGAATAAAAATATCAGGTCGTTTTTGTTGCACTTTGCGCGCTGCAGAAACAGGACGCACCAAAAGATGGTGGAAAGTCTTTTTTTTTCTCTCCTATTACAATTTTTTAAAGGTTTTTCAGTAAATTATATGGTACAATAAATAGTGCCATTGCAAAATACAACTCGTCCCGCAAAAAAACAAGCCCACATAGAGCGACGTCGATGGATAAATAAAGGAACTACGATTTTTTTAGGGAGTAGGGGGAAAAAAAGGAAAAAAGCTCCGTCACTAAGGGGTTAAAAGTGGGGATGGAAAAAAGCACAATAAAAACAAAAGTAAAACTGCTTGGCCACTAAGGGGTTAAAATGAAAAAATAAAAGGACATTTGACGCAATAGCGAATAATACTCACGCAAGTTCTTCTTTTCCGCTTCTATTGCGTTCGTCCAGGCATCCCCATAAACCTGAGCGGAGAGTTGAAGCCAGGATTTTTCCTTTCGATTCTTGTCTAGGTACTCTGGGGAGTTACTGTCCCATATGCTAGGGAAGTCCTGCATCATTGCGACAAGTTTGCCCATGACGATCATTATTCGTTACGCCTGGTGGCTGGTGGCTGCAGGCGGGTGGCTTGTGGCAGGCTGGTGGCTTGTGGCAGGCTGGTGGCTTGTGGCTGCAGGTTGGTGGCTTGTGGCTGCAGGCTGCTGGCTGCTGGCTGCTGGCTGGTGCATGAGGTGACTGGAAGGGCAGTGCTGCTGCTGAAATTTGCCTGTGAAGCTCTGTGCTGTGTGTTGGGACGCCTCCTACCATGCCTACTTCCTGTAGTCATAGCAACCAGTGACTCTGCAGCTGCGGATGTACTGCGTGAAAAAACGCACCCATTCACTTGTATTGGAGGTTTCACACACAGAATCCGACCCAAATTAGAACAGGTCGCAGATTTTTTCAAGCACGTGAAAAAACGCGATACAAATCCGTCCGTCTGGGGACAACTGCGGATCCTCATAGGAGTATATTGGCTGCGGTCTGGGGCGGACAATGTGCCTAAAATAACGCGCTAGAAATTCCAACTGTGGTTTTGTTTCTGTTCCCTCTGTCTTCCAAGCGCTGCGGAATATGTTGGCACTATATAAATAAATATAATTATTATTATTACCAAAATTCAGAGATAAATTGGAAGAAAGTATAATTTTAGAATCAGGCTACAGGGAGTGACAGGTAAGATGCATACAGAGCGTTGTCTTGCTAGGCTACCTACACTAGCAGATGTCATTCAACATGCACCCTATAATGATAACGAGTGACTCTGCCCATTGTGTTCAGTTCTATACAGACAAGCTGACAAGTGAGCTAAAGAAAAAAGGAACCTTCAGCCTATTGTAAATGCTCTAGTGGCCAGTGTAGAAAAATGAAATATTTTAATAGTCACATTAAAATAATAAAAAGCAAAAAATTGTGTTCAGAATTAAAATCTGATTTAAATAATACGATTTTCTGATTAAACATTCTGTATAAATTGTGTTTCCTACTTAAAATTTAAATGTAATTGATCGCCTATTCATTTCGTTAGATTTTTTCTGGGGTAACTTTTCATTAATTAAATTATAAAGCTATTATAATGGTTAAAGTTTTAAATAATTTGCATAGAGCCACATATGAATGTTTTAACTCACAGATGAATCATGAGCTCCTATTGCTTGCCCTGAGGACAACTTGGCTGTAGACCATTAGAGATGTAATACTATCAAAACGTGTGATTAATTGTTCTCACAGTTGGGGAGATTTTTTGTAAAGAAAATTCTTATAGTCTTGGCAACATTTAAGAACTAATTATATGTTAAAAAGAATATCATAACAAAAAGTGTCAGCATTGATTTTATCTACTTCCTGCTATATAGTGCAAAAAATACCTATTAATTATGATTAATTAGCTGACGGAGATGAGAGACGTTTTGATGTGAATGAAATTCATTCCACCATCAAGCTGTTCATAAGTTTCATCTTAAGTATAATGTTTTTGATTTCCTCACAGTGAACATCAGACCTGTTATGTTAAATCATATGACACTTGACTCATTCCCTATATGTAAGTCAGTACATTCGTATGTGATGCCAATTTTAGATGGACACGAAGAGTGCCCAATCAAGTAAGGCTATGTTCACATCTGTGTTCTGCTTTATCGTTTCCTGTTCCATCGTGGGAGCAGGAAAACGGATGTATCCTATGATGGAAATGAACAGTGACAGACGAACCCCATCAACTTTAATGTGTCCGTCAAGCTTCTGTAATGTCCTCCAGCATTTTCCCAGTTGAAACAATGCAGCATGTTGTGTTATTTCATCTGGAACAGGGCTGCACCAGAGTGCACAGATGTGAATAGACTCTAATTCAATGCTAACGTGCAAGGCAGACACTAAAATCTAGTTGTATGTGGTACTATGCTTTTTCAACTGCACTAGTCTGGATTTTCATCCTGATTGTGTGGTTTTGTACATTAAGCATTGGCAATCTTAGGTTCTTAGTTAACTATGTATCATCTCTAGAGATGAGCGAACGTACTCGCCCGAGCTTGATACTCGTTCGAGTATTAGCGTGTTCGAGATGCTCGTTACTCGTAACGAGTACCATGCGATGTTCGGGTTACTTTCACTTTCATCTCTGAGACGTTAGCGCGCTTTTCTGGCCAATTGAAAGACAGGGAAGGCATTACAACTTCCCCCTGTGACGTTCAAGCCCTATACCACCCCCCTGCAGTGAGTGGCTGGCGAGATCAGGTGTCACCCGAGTATAAAAATCGGCCCCTCCCGCGGCTCGCCACAGATGCGCTCTGACATAGCTGAGGGAAAGTGCTATCGTGTTGGAGCTGCTATAGGGAGAGTGTTAGGAGTTATTGTAGGCTTCAAGAACCCCAACGGTCCTTCTTTGGCCACATCTAACCGTGTGCAGTACTGTGGAGGCTGCTTTTTGCAGTGTTGCACATTTTTTTTTTTTTTGGTATATCGGCCGTGCAGAGCATTGCGCCCTGCAGTAATACTCCAGGGACAGAAGTGTGGAGGCAGGGACAGAAGACATATTATTGATTGAATATAGGCAGTGGGCCTTTTCTAAAAAATATTGGGCAAAAAATCTATTTGGCCCGCCTGTCACTGTGCTCAGTGTTCTTGGTCTGTGTGTGCTGGGTGTAGTAGTTCTACAAAATCATACGCAGCCAGCTAAGTGTTACAGCAGGCTTGCGCAAAATTATTTCCTGGCGTTCCGTAAACGAAGTCAGCCTCCAACCACAGGCCAATAAGCGGCACATTTAATTACAGCGTTCTGTTTCTGCACTACTGGTAATACACCATGCTGAGGGGTAGGGGTAGGCCTAGAGGACGTGGACGCGAGCGAGGACGCGGAGGCCCAAGTCAGGGTGTGGGCACAGGCCGAGCCAGTGCGGTGGCCAGGGGTAGAGGCAGGGCCAGACCGAATAATCCACCAACTGTTTCCCAAAGCACCCCCTCGCGCCATGCCACCCTGCAGAGGTCAAGGTGCTCTACGGTCTGGCAGTTTTTCACAGAGACGCCTGATGACCGACAAACAGTGGTGTGCAACCTTTGTCGCGCCAAGATCAGCTGGGGAGGCACCACCACCAGCATGCGCAGGCATATGATGGCCAAGCACCCCACAAGGTGGGACGATGCCCGTTCACTGCCTCCGGTTTGCACCACTGCCTCCCCCCCTGTGCTCCAACCTGCCACTGAGATCCAACCCCCCTCTGAGGACACAGGCACTACCGTCTCCTGGCCTGCACCCACACCCTCACCTCCGCTGTCCTTGGCCCCATCCAGCAATGTCTCTCAGCGCAGCGTCCAGACGTCGCTAGCGCCACTGTTTGAGCGCAAGCGCAAGTACGCCGCCACGCACCCGCACGCTCAAGCGTTAAACGTGCACATTGCCAAATTGATCAGCCTGGAGATGCTGCCGTATAGGCTTGTGGAAACGGAGGCTTTCAAAAGCATGATGGCGGCGGCGGCCCCGCACTACTCGGTTCCCAGTCGCCACTACTTTTCCCGATGTGCCGTCCCAGCCCTGCACGACCACGTCTCCAGCAACATTGTACGCACCCTCACCAACACGGTTACTGCCAAGGTCCACTTAACAACGGACACGTGGACAAGCACAGGCGGGCAGGGCCACTATATCTCCCTGACGGCACATTGGGTGAATTTAGTGGAGGCTGGGACAGAGTCAGAGCCTGGGACCGCTGACGTCCTACCCACCCCCCGAATTGCGTGCCCCAGGTCGGTGGTGGTATCTGAGGCGGTGTATGCTTCCTCCACTAAACCACCCTCCTCCTCCTCCTCCTCCTCCTCCTACGCAACCTCTGTCTCACAATCAAGATGTGTCAGCAGCAGCACGTCGCCAGCAGTCGGTGTCACGCGGCGTGGCAGCACAGCGGTGGGCAAGCGTCAGCAGGCCGTGCTGAAACTACTCAGCTTAGGAGAGAAGAGGCACACAGCCCACGAACTGCTGCAGGGTCTGACAGAGCAGACCGACCGCTGGCTTGCGCCGCTGAGCCTCCAACCGGGCATGGTCGTGTGTGACAACGGCCGTAACCTGGTGGCGGCTCTGCAGCTCGGCAGCCTCACGCACATGCCATGCCTGGCCCATGTCTTTAATTTGGTGGTTCAGCGCTTTCTGAAAAGCTACCCACACTTGTCATACCTGCTCGGAAAGGTGCGCCAGCTCTGCGCACATTTACGCAAGTCCCACACGCACGCTGCCACCCTGCGGACACTGCAACATCGGTTTCATCTGCCAGTGCACCGATTGCTGTGCGACGTGCCCACACAGTGGAACTCTACGCTCCACATGTTGGCCAGGCTCTATGAGCAGTGTAGAGCTATAGTGGAATACCAACTCCAACATGGGCAGCGTAGTGGGAGTCAGCCTCCTCAATTATTTACAGAAGAGTGGGCCTGGTTGGCAGACATCTGCCAGGTCCTTGGAGCCTTCGAGGAGTCTACCTAGATGGTGAGCGGGGATGCTGCAATCATTAGCGTCACCATTCCTCTGCTATGCCTCTTGAGAAGTTCCCTGCAAAGCATAAAGGCAGATGCTTTGAAATCGGAAACGGAGGCGGGGGAAGACAGTATGTCGCTGGATAGTCAGAGCAACCTCATGTCTATATCTCAGCGCGTTGAGGAGGAGGGGGAGGAGCATGAGGAGGAGGGGGAAGAGACAGCTTGGCCCACTGCTGAGGGGACAGATGCTGCTTGCCTGTCATCCTTTCAGCGTGTATGGCCAGAGGAGGAGGAGGAGAAGGGGGAGGAGCATGAGGAGGAGGGGGAAGAGACAGCTTGGCCCACTGCTGAGGGTACAGATGCAGCTTGCCTGTCATCCTTTCAGCGTGTATGGCCAGAGGAGGAGGAGGAGGGTCCTGAAAGTGATCTTCCGAGTGAGGACAGCCATGTGTTGTGTACAGATACCCTGGCACACATGGCTGACTTCATGTTAGGATGCCTTTCTCGTGACCCTCGCGTTACAGGCATTCTGGCCACTACGGATTACTGGGTGTACACACTGCTCGACCCACGGTATAAGGAGAGCCTTTCCACTCTCATTCCCGAAGAGGAAAGGGGTTCGAGAATGATGCTATACCACAGGGCGCTGGTGGACAAACTGATGGTAAACTTCCCATCCAACAGCGCTAGTGGCCGAAGGCGCATTTCCGCGGCCCAGGTAGCAGGGGAGGCGCAGAGATCAGGCAGCATGTACAGTGCAGGCAGGGGAACACTCTCTAAGGCCTCCGACAGCTTTCTGGCTCCCCAGCAAGACTGTGTCACCGGTCCCCAGTCAAGGCTGAGTTGGTGGGAGCACTGTAAAAGGATGGTGAGGGAGTACGTAGCCGATCGCACGACCATCCTCGGTGACGCCTCTGCCCCCTACAACTACTGGGTGTCGAAGCTGGACACGTGGCCTGAACTCGCGCTGTATGCCCTGGAGGTGCTTGCTTGTCCTGCGGCTAGCGTCTTGTCAGAGAGTGTGTTTAGTGTGGCTGGGGGAATCATCACGGATAAGCGTACCCACCTGTCAACCGACAGTGCCGACAGGCTTACACTCATCAAGATGATCAAAGCCTGGATTTCCCCAGACTTCTCTTCTCCACCAGCGGACAGCAGCGATACCTAAACAATACGTAGGCTGCACCCGCGGATGGAAGCATCGTTCTCTATCACCATCCAAAACGGGGACCTTTTTGCTTCATCTATCTGTGTATAATATTCCTCCTCCTCCTCCTGCTCCTCCTCCTGAAACCTCACATAATCACGCCGAACGGGCAATTTTTCTTAGGCCCACAAGGCTCAGTCATATAATTTTTCTAAACAATTTTTATACGTTTCAATGCTCATTAAAGCGTTGAAACTTTCACCTCAACCAATTTTTATTTTTACTGGGCTGCCTCCAGGCCTAGTTACTAATAAAGCCACATTAACCAAAGCGATTAATGGGTTTCACCTGCCGTCTTGGTTGGGCATGGGCAATTTTTCTCAGGTACATTAGTACTGTTGGTACACCAATTTTTGGGGGCCCTCGCATACAGTGTAATCAAATTAATTTTTTGCCCACCTGCATTACAGCTCACGTAACATCAGCTGTGTTGGGCACTGCAATGGGATATATTTATGTACCGCCGGTGGGTTCCAGGGAGCCACCCATGCTGTGGGTGCACAGGGAGTTGTAACTGCATGTGTCCACTTCTAAAGAACCCCAGTCTGACTGGGGCATGCAGTGTGGGCCGTAGCTCACCTGCATTAAACATGCATTTATTACCTCAGCTGTGATGGGCAATGCAATGGGATATATTAATGTACCGCCGGTGGGTTCCAGGGAGCCACCCATGCTGTGGGTGCACACGGAATTCCCATTGCGGAGTTGTACCTGCCTGTGACTATTTATAAAAAACCGCGGTCTGACTGGGGCATGCAGACACCTTGACAGAATGAATAGTGTGTGGCACATAGGTTCCCCATTGCTATGCCCACGTGTGCAGCTCCTGATGGCGGTGGCATAGGATTATATTTCTCATTGCTTCTGTACAGCATTGTGGGCTATCGCCCCGCCCCTTTTAAAGAGGGTCGCTGCCTAGCCATGCCAACCCTCTGCAGGGTGTGCCTGCGGTTCCTCCTCATGGCAGACGCACTTATAAATAGACATGAGGGTGGTGTGGCATGAGTGCAGCTGAAGGCTGCGCAGGGACACTTTGGTGTGCGCTGTGGAGATTGCGTCGTGCGGGGGGGGGGGGGGGGGGGTTGGGCAGCATGTAACCCAGGAGAAGTGGCAGCGGAGTGTCATGCAGGCAGTGATTGTGCTTTGTTGGAGGTAGTGTGGTGCTTAGCTAAGATATGCATTGCTAATGAGGGCTTTTCAGAAGTAAAAGTTGTTGGGAGGGGGGGGGGCCCACTCTTGCCGCTATTGTGGCTTAATAGTGGGACCTGGGAACTTGAGATGCAGCCCAACATGTAGCCCCTCGCCTGCCCTATCTGTGTCGTTCCCATCACTTTCTTGAATTGCCCAGATTTTCACAATCGAAAACCTTAGCGAGCATCGGCGATATACAAAAATGCTCGGGTCGCCCATTGACTTCAATGGGGTTCGTTACTCGAAACGAACCCTCGAGCATCGCGAAAAGTTTGTCTCGAGTAACGAGCACCCGAGCATTTTGGTGCTCGCTCATCTCTAATGATCTCCTTTTAAACTACATATTATATATGCTAATATTTTTAATTGGCTAAGAATTTCCTCACCACACAATATGTGAGATACATAGTTTGTGCTCTATTTTTCCATCTGTAACATAGTGAGAGTACATTGTCAGGTAAATATTAAGTCTTATTTTGGTAAGCTGTTTGGAGCTTTCTTTGGATATTTTATCATTTGGGACACTGTCAAATATCCCACCGACACGTTACGAATTTAGACAGGTTTAACTTACTGGCCTACTAGGAAGCAGTCATCAATAAATAGCACAAAAGTTCACAATTGCCAAGGGTTACCACAGCTGAAAATCTGTTCAACAAAAAGAGTTTGTCATGATGGGATAACTCCTATTTTGGCTATAAGGACATGATGAGTTTTTGGGATTTTGATCTTTACATTTCAAAAGCTATAACTTTTTAATGTTTCGGTTGGCTTGGCCATATGAGGACTTGTTTATGTGTGGTGAACTGTAGTTTTTACCAGGACCATTTTTGGGTAACTATAATATATTGTAAAACTTTTAAATCCTAGAATGGTAGAGTTGGAAGGGCCCTCCAGGGTCATCGGGTCCAACCCCCTGCTCAGTGCAGGATCACTAAAACATCCCAGACAGATATTTGTCTAGCCTCTGTTTGAACACTTCCATTGAAGGCAAACTCACCACCTCCCGTGGTAACCTAGATCGAAATAAAAAATAGATTCAGCGCTCATGGGATCCAAGGCACAGTATAGAAAAATTCCCACAATGGGTTAAATGCAGTCACTTTATTGCAACACGTTTCGGCATAAGAAAGCCTTTTTCAAGCAACAACAGTCATAAAATCTACACACACACACACACACACATATATATATATATATATATATATATATATATATATATATACATCATATGCAATAGGTGCTTTATCTTGCTAGACGCCGCACACCCTGTGCGTCCCAGCGGGAGGAGCATATTCAATCACATCACAACATCAGTCACATGCTGTTCAAGAACGTAGCATACGTTCCAATAATGAATGATATGGAATGCACGCTCATTATCAAAATATATTTTTTGATAATGTATTTAATGTTTATTTATAATTTGTTGTTTTTTAGAAGCACTGGTTATTGAACTGAGCCTTTTATCATGTAATAGCGTCTATTAAAATGTCAGGTATTTATGAATGGACCAAGTTCAATAGTAGTAAAAATGGAACGCAGAGAGTGCGTTCCATATCATTCATTATTTGAACGTATGCTACGTTCTTGAACACCATGTGACTGACGTTGTGATGTCATTGGATATGCTCCTCCCGCTGGGACGCACAGGGTGTGCGGCGTCTAGCAAAGTAAGAGCACCTATTGTATATGATGTATATATATATGTGTGTAGATTTTATGACTGTTATTGCTTAAAAAAAGCTTTCTTATGAGAATTTTGCTATACTGTGCCTTGGATCCCGTGAATGCTGAATCTACTTTTTATTTGGATCTTGATTGCATGAAGACCTCTTTTGGGAGAAGGAGTCTGACTTGATATCAGCTGGCTCTCCGGTGTTAGATGGATGGTGGATCAGTTTGGAAACTTGGCTTCATTGATTTTATGTCTTCTTGAATACTAGGTGCCAGTGGGACCCCTTTAATAAGGTGGATCCCACTGAGTACCAGGTGAGTCCTATTTTTATCCTTGAATTATTTAAAGGGGCGCGGTTTCAATTGAAGATTAATTCCCATGGTAACCTGTTCCTCTCATTGATCACCCTACCTGTCAGAAAGTTTTTTCTATTATCTAATTTGTGTTTCCTCCCTTTCAGTTTCATCCCATTGCTTCTAGTCTTTCCTTGTGCAAACGAGAATAGGGCTGATCCCTCTGCACTGTGACAGTCCTTCAGATATTTGTGGACAGCTATGAAGTCTCCTCTTAGACTTCTTTTTTGCAAGCTAAACATTCCCAGATCTTTTAACCGTTCCTCATAGGACATGATTTGTAGATTACTCACCATCTTGGTAACTCTTCTCTTAACTTGTTCCAGTTTGTCTATGTCTTTTTTTAAAGTGGGGCACCCAAAACTGAACACAGTATTCCAGATGAGGTCTGACTAAGGAAGAGTAGAGGGGGGTAATGACCTCACATGATCTAGACTCTATGCTTCTCTTAATGCATCCTAGAATTGTGTTTGCCTTTTTGGCTGCTGCATCACATTGTTGACTCATGTTCAGTCTATGATCTATTAGTATACCCATGTCAATTCTTTTCATTGTGTATGTGCTTTTTTCATTTTTCTTGCCCAGATGTAGGACTTTGTTCATAGCAGAATTAGGTTGCAGTTAAATATTACTATGGTTTGATATTAACTGTAAGACTTGCCTCCAGAAGGTTAAAACATAAGGACAATCCTACCACAAGTGTAACAGAGCACTGTCTATTAACCACATCTCCAGCAGCAGTTAGAAATTAGAGGCAATATTTTATTAAGAATAAAAGGAATGAGGTAATATCAGTATTAGACTTTATGAGATTTTTCAAAGTGATTTGTACAACTAGAGACTGAAATAACTGAAGACTAGACATTGTACCATTGGCCGTCTGAGGTTGAAATTTTTAAATTGCTTTCCCATTTCTTTTTAAAGTTAGCCATAGGATCTATAGAAGAGGTATTTAGGATCTGGTAGCAGAAAAAGAGACCTTTATTAGAGCCCTGCAAAAAGTTCACCTAATTATTATGTTTTGAAGGAATACTGGTTTTCAGAGGAGGGAAAGGTCATTACACTTAGAAATATTTGAAAAATCTAGTTGGGAAATTTTGAATCTAAGGACCAGGTTTGAAAAAGATGAGAAAGTCTCTTTAACCCTTAATTGGCTCTTTTGAGATAAGCTCACAACCTTTCAATTTGAAATTGAAATGTCTCCAATTGCAACTTCTAATATAAGTAGATCAGCTTTATGAATCAAAAAGGAAATTAATGTCTTATCTTGTGTTACCGCATTCCAGAAATTTGTGAAAGCATGTAAGGTAATTGGATCAAAGCAGGACTTAAGGCCCATTTACACGAAAAGATGATCTTTCAAACGATTGAGAGATTGAAAGTTTTAGCGATAGTTTTACATAAAGTATCAAAGGGCACAAATGCCAATTAATACTTTAACAGCTTCATTTGCGTGCAAATGAACCTCCAGGAGCTAATTGCAAATCTTAGTAGGTGATCTGAGCTCTGCAATTAGCTCCATTGTTCTGGCAGGGGCTGCTAGGAGAAAATAAAAACTCTATTAGCAGTAGCCAGTCCCACTTATGGTAGTGTGAATCAGCGTCCCTACCTTCCCAAAGGCAAAGATAGCAGAGGAACTTCGTAAAACCACCTTGGAGACCCATCAGGAATGCCATCATGTTAAAATCTCCTATGATCTCCCAGTTGGTGCCATAAAATCTTCACATTTTCATAGTCCTCTTTGAGATGCACTGAGTGTGCAAGGGAAAGAGAAGATAACGTGTTTCCATTATGAAGCAGGACAGCCTTGAGGCTCTTGCACGAACTGTCAATGAAAAGGCGCCACTCATTCTCACTGTATGTGACACCAATTGCATCAAAAAGACCTCTCACATTGTAGCAGAAACATAGTCCATCTTCACTGGTGAAGAAACTTGTAAAAACGTGATGGCGCTTCCTCTGGTCTGTTACATGTACACTTTCGTCCAAAAGGTTCCACTGCTTGAGCCTGGAGGTCAACAGCTCAGCATTAGATTTTGTGAGTCAAAGATCTCTGATCAAATGATAAGGTCATGTTGATTCGGTAAATATGGGACTTTGTCCGCAGCAGTGTTGGTGAAATCAGCATCTTTATCTACTTCGCTGTCTGATTCACTACTTTCATAGGATCTTAACAGTTTTTTTGTTGCTGGTGGAGTAGGCACTGGGAACTCTGAGCTGGGTGGCACTTGAGTAATTGATGAAGGAATGTCTGGATACACTGCTGGTTGTGCATTTTTACCAGATCAGCATTTTGAAGGGTCCACCATACAGAAGTAACAGTTGCTAGTGTGGTCAGTAGGTTCCCTTCAAATTCGTGGAATTGCAAACCTTATGGCTCTATTCTCTCCTCTGTACCATCCTGCAGAATTAAATCAATATAAAACTAAGACATATAGTGAGAAACAACTACCTTGATTTTACTTTACCTTCTGTAGTTCTTTTGCAGTTCTCACAGGTGAAATGAGGTGCCCATGTTTTATCCTGATCGCCAACTGGCATTGCAAAATTTGCATTGTAGGCCTCACACATTCTCTGTGATGCTTGTACAGAGTATTTTTTCGCTCTCATCTTGAGAAATTCACCACAGATATAGCAAAATGAGTCTGCTGGATGTTTGCAGCTTCTTGATGCCATTCCATTTACCTAGGTAAAGTATATATGTATCACAGCATGCAAATGTATAACATAATCACATACATGTAGTGTGAAAATATGCAAATTCCACATGAATGTCCTGTCCACAAAAGCAAATGTTTTACAGCATAATTGACATTTTCTGTACTTTCTAGACATGAGGAAACAGGAAAACACAATTAATGCCCAAGGACAGAAAAAAAGTTAAAATTTGTTACATAGTGTAATCTTTCAGGTTGTATAATGAACTATGATATTTAGCAAATTCCTCCGATATTGCACAATGGCTCAAAATTTTGTTATGTTATCAAACAAGAACTGGATCCTAGTTTTGTCTTCTTTGGTTTTGATTTTATTTGCAAGGAGTTTAGAGGCTTTATTTCCCTGAGTGTAATTAATGAGCTTAGCTTTACAAAGATGAAGTCATAATTATTTTGCATAAGACTATATACCCGAAAGCATTCTTTTTTTAGATGTAGTAAACTCTTATTGAAAAATTGATTTTCATTTTGATCCTCTAAACTTTTAATTTTTATTAGAAGGACATCTATTTCTTTAAAGTTTCCTTTTTTTCTCAAACACGGTCTTTTTACAGAAATGTCCTCTCAATACCACCTTATGCACACACTAAATAGAGGTAATCAAAGTGTTATTGTTATCATTGAAGTGAAAGCATTGCACTAAAAAAAAAAAATGAGTCGCCAAGGATATGACAGGGATAGATTATACTTCTCTTTAGTTATAGATATAGGAATGTGATCACACCATCTTATAAGGGCCATGTTAGAAGCAATAACCTTCTGTAATGACTATCTACCTACCCGCAAAAAATCAATACAAGACTGCATTTTGTGAAAATGAGTAAAAAAGAATAGTCACGTTCATTAATGTGTTGTATTCTCTAAACATCATATAAAGCTTCCTTACATATTAAATCTTGTAAGTCTTAATTTTTATTAACAGAAGCAGGCGCGTTTCTATCAAGAGAGCTGTTAAAAACTATATTAAAATCTCCATAGATAGATACAGCTCCTTGTTTGATTTCTTAGATGTAGCAATAGAGTCCAATTTTAAAGACGTGAATGGGTTGGGATCCAGTTTGGGATAAGACAAAAACCTAGAGAATTAATCATGAACAGTAAATATATACGGTGTAAATCGAAAAGATACACTAGAATTTGTCAATTGTTGCGGTTCTATGTGAACTGTTATAAAGGTTACAGGTAAATATTTATTTCACCTGTTTGGGGCAATGAGTGCCAACAAAGCTGGAATTTAAACTCTGTTGTATATATACAAACAAAAAAACAGGAAGAGAGCACCGTGGTTGAAATATGTATATCGAGGATGGAAGAACGCATGTTCACTCATAGCACTCAAGAGTACTTGTAGTTTAAACTTTAAAGGATAATTTTGGTGTATTGAAGTCTAGAATTGCGGTGTAGAAAAATTTGTATAGAAATTAGTGAGGATTCCGTGGCTCAAGTAGATGTTTTAGGAGGATAATTCTGGGTTACTTTGATCCATTCCTGATTAAGAGAGAATGGATGTTTTTTGAAGAAGAACTAATTTCCTCTTGAGGAAGGACAAGAGACCACTTAGTTAACAGTTTTTTGGCTTTTTTTAGGAGAAGAGATGTTGTTGTTAATAATTCCATTCTTGAAAATCAGGAGTTTCACAGGAAAACCCACTTGTAAGGATTTTTTTCGTCTTTTTGTATATCTTGCAAAATCTTTTCTCTTTGCTAGCATAGTAGGTGACAGGTCAGAAAAGAGAGATATATGCTGAAAATGTTCAGGTAGTTGTTTAGCCTTTAAAAGCGCATCCTTGAAATAGTAGCAGTGTAGTCTAGCGAGGACACCTCTAGGAACTCCTGCAGGAATACTTTTAGGTTTGGGTAGCCAGTGGGCTCTGTCAATCAGAAGATCACTTTCTCTTGCATCAGGGATAAAAGCAACAAAGATGTCAGTAAGAGATTGCATGAGTTGAGAATCACTGACATTTTCTGGTGTATTTCTGAACTTTATATTATTTATTCTCAACTTGTCATCCAAATATGCAGCCTTATTGCTGCACTATCATCTTCAGCTTTGTTATGGGTATCCACCGACATGTTATGAGCCGTCACAAATTCCTCTATTTTTTTTTTCAAGATGTGTGGTACAATCACCTCTCGCCATAATATCCACATGAATAGATGGAACAGCATCTTTAATGTCTCCGTGAAGTGTGTCTTTGATATCTTAAAACACAGCTTTTAAAACTGTAGATGTCTGATGATCAGTTTTTTTATTTAGAGAATAAAGCTGTAAGTTTAGGAGGGAAATAAGCCCACCTTCCTCCACAGTATCACCAGAGCCCATACTGTATACATCCCACCTGTTCCGCAGCCGAGCCACGCGCCCTGTAATCAGGTTTTTATGTAGCATTGACAGCAAAATCTGACTCTTTTCTGCAAACTCTGGCTGTCTTCAACTCATTTTATTATACCGCAGAAAAACTTCAAAACAGATTATAAAGGTACTGGGGCAGTATTGCAAAACTAATTAGCGATAAGGAAATTTCATTAGCAGCACTGTTAAGGGTTTATCATAGATTGCATTCTAAAGACTTGATGACAGGTTCCCTTTAAGCCATTTTCAATTCTGCATCATAATCAGCACATTAGCTAGGTGCTTTCACTTTTTTACAAAATAAACCCGTTTTCTGGATTTTTTTTTTGCATCGCTGTAGACCCATTCAAAGACCCATAACATATTTATTTTTTCACAGATGGCATTGCACCAGGAAATGTTTTTTGTGTGATGAGTATAAGTTTAATTAATTTTGGTGGTGCAGGAAGAGAAAATACGTCAGTTCTGACATTTTTTAAATGGTTTTCACTATATGGTACAATGACAAATACGTTTTTTCTGAGGGTTGGTATGATTATTACAATACCAAAATTATATTTTTTCAGATTTTCAATTAAATATACAAATTCCGCAAGAAAAAATGCAACCAATTCCAAAAAGTTTGTTAACTGCAGAATCTGCAGAAATGGAACATTAATTTTGCAACAATTTTCCACAGCTAATACATCCTGTGTGAAAGTACCCTTATTACTATTGATAAACACTGAAAACTATGATAGACCCATAGGTCACTGTTAAACCTCCAGTTACCATGGCAATTCATTACCACACTCCATTCATATCAGCCCCTTCCCTGCTCCCCTCACCAATGCACAGCTCCCATGTACTTTTCACCTTCCTCAGATGCCTCCATCCTCCCCATACCACCAAGAAACACCTCAGTCACCCTCACAAATCCCCCAACCACCTGTTCACTCTCGCTACCTGTTACTCATAGCCATGGGGGACATATCCCCCAACCCAGTTCTGCTCTCTCCAAAAATCCCCCCCAATCATACCAAACCATCCCACTAGCCCATACTCCCCCGTGCGGCATTCAAATACACCCTATGGAACTTCCAATCTGCATGCAACAAACTCCAAACTGTCCATGACCTCTTTACCATCAAACACTTCAACTTGCTCACCCACACCGAAACCTAGGTACAGAAGTCCGATTCTACCTCCCCTGTTGCATTGTCCTATGATGGCCTGCATTCTCCCACACCCCCAGATCAGACAACAGGTGCGGCAGAGGAGTAGGCATCCTCCTCTTGTCCTCCAGGTCATTCCCTTGGCTCCCACGCTCACCTGCTAGTCATTCGAAGTCCACATCCTACGACTCTTCCACCCAATGTCCCTGTGCATTGTAGTTATCTACTGGCCCCCAGGTCCCACTCACCTGTTCCTAGACCACTTCACCGCCTGGCTCCCGCACTTCCTATCCTGTGAAATCCCAGCTCTCATCCTTGGCGATTTCAATATCCCTACTAACGACCCCAACTCTTCATCTGCCTGTCAGCTTTTAACGCTCACCTCCTCACTTGGCCTATCACAACTCTCGATTTAATCTTCCACTCACAGAGACGGCAACACTCTTGATTTAATCTTTCTCTGCCTCTGCTCTGCCTCCCACATTACTAACTCCCCCCTTCCACTCTCGGATCACAACCTCCTTTCTTTCTCCATCAGGCACCCTAGCATCTCCCTTGACTCTCCTATCTATCACATCTCTAGGAAGCTCGAGACCGTTTGCACCCATAATTTCATCGAGAGCATCAAGTCCTCCCTGTCTCCTATCTCTCTCCTCTCCTGCTCTAACTTGGCAGCCGAACACTACCACACCACCCCCAGCTGTGCCCTGGATGAAGTGGCACCACCTGTGACCCAAGCCATCAACCGCAGACCACTGCAACCTTGGCTCACATCTCAAACGCGTTTCATCCAGTGGTGCTCTAGGTGTGCCAAACGGCTGTGGAAAAAAAATCAAAGCTGCCTGCAGACTTCTTCCACTTCAAATTCATACTTAAAACCTGTAACCTAGCCCTTCACCATGCCAAAAAAGTCTATTTCACCTCCCTTGTCTCCTCACTTTCCCACAACCCCAAATGACTCTGCTACACCTTCCACTCCCTCAAAGAATAGGTCCTCCTGATGGATCTGACTGCTGGAGAACTAGCCACCTATTTCAAAGAAAATAATAAACAACATCCGAAAAGAAATCTCCAACAACTGCATGGCTAGCCTTGACCTCAGTCTCTTCAGCACTGCATCCAATGCTCAATCACTATCTATACTAGAACCAACGACAGAGAAAAAAGTCTCCAGACTGCTCACCCCACCACCTGCGCTAGCGACCCTCTCCCCTCTCACCTCCTCCGGTCCCTTTCCCCGGCTGTCATTACCCACCTCACCACCATCTGTAACCTCTCCCTAACCTCTGGCACCTTTTCCTCCTCATTCAAACACTCCATCATATCCCCTCTGCTATAAAAAAAAACAACCCTTTACCCGACCGACGCTGCCAACTACTGACCTGTCTGAAACCTCCCCTTCATCTCCAAATCTCCAAACCTCCCACCTCACTTTCTTTCTCTCTGACAACTCTCTTCTTGACTCCCTCCTGTCTTGTTGCTGCCCTCTATACTCGACTGCAACTGCCCTCACAAAAGTATAAAATGACCTGATGACAGCAAAGTCTAGAGGCGACTACTCTCTACTAATCCTCCTTGACCTCTCTGCTGCATTTGGCACTGTCTACCATAACCTCCTCCTTGCTATGATTCGCTCTATCGGTCTAAAAGACACTGCTCTCCTGGTTTTTCTCCTATCTCTCTGACCACTCTTTCAGCGTCTCCTTCGCTGGCTCTATCTCCTCCCCACTTCCTCTCGCTGTCTACGTCCCCCAGGGCTCAGGCCTTGGTCCCCTTCTCTTCTCTATCTACACAGTTCCAATTGGTCAAACCATCTGCAAATTCAGTCTCCAATACCATTTCTATGCTGATGACACCCAACTATACAGCTTCTCCCGTGACATGTCTGAACCATTCCTCCAAAATATCACCGATATTATGTCCTTCCTTTTTCTCAAACTTAATCTCTCGTCTTCCCGCCTTCCAACTGACCTCCCCTCAACATCTCTATTCCAGTGTCTGGCACCACCATAATCTCCAGACAGCACGCCCTCTGCCTTGGGGTCACATAGGACTCTGACCTCTCATTTACCCCCCACATCCAATCTCTCGCCCAAACATGCCACCTACTCCTTAGAAATACTAAAAGTTTTGTCAGTTCCTCAGCACGGACACGTTAAAGAAGAAGTAAAGGGGAAAGGGACTTGTTATTTTTATAGCGCCAACTTATTCCACAGTGCTTTCAGGTAATTTTATTTATTACCCCACAGTGAGCTGGGTAATCATTTTACCAACCTTAGGGCGAGCACCCACTGGCGTTTGCGTTTCCCGCGGGGAAAAAACGCAGCGTTTTCGCCGCGTGTCCCGCGTTTTTTCCGCGCGTTTTCCGCGGCGTTTTCGCGGCTTTGCCATTAATTTCCATGGAGAAAAATAAGGACACATATGCAACTGACAGTTCCTATGTTAAAAACGCAAACGCAATGCAAAAAAAACGCCAGTGGACAGGAACACATGTTATCTCTATGCCTGTGCAGGAAAAACGCAAAACGCAAAACGCAAAACGCAGGTAAAAAAACGCCAGTGGGTGCTCGCCCTTAGAGGGATGGAAGGCTGAGTCAACCTTGGACCGGCTATCTGAACTGTGCGCTGTGCAGGGATTGAACTCACAACCTTCAGGTCTTAAGCGAGAGCTTAACACTCTGTGCCACACGAGGCCCCAAAGACACTTGTTGTTGCCCTCATCCACTCCCAACTTGACTACTGCAATTTGCTATTTATTGGCCTTCACAGCACTAGACTCGCTCTACTCCAATCCATACTAAACATGGCAGGTAGGCTCATTTTTCTATCCAGCCATTTCTCAGATGCCTCGGCACTATGGCAGTCACTGCATTGGATGCCCATCCACTGTAGAACTAAATTTAAACTTCTCACCCACAAAGCTCTTCATAGTGCCATGCCGCTGTACATCACTTCCCTCCTGTCCATACACCACCCAGCCCGCACACTCCGATCCGCTAACACACTCAAACTAAGCACCCCTCTAATAGGAACCTTACATGCTCACCTACAGGACTTCACCAGAGCAGCAGCCATCCTCTGGAATGCTCTACCCCAGGGCATCCGGACAATTCCCGATGAACAAAATTTCACACGCGCCTTAAAAACGCACTTCTTCAGAGAAGCATACCAAATCTCATGACCTAGTCACCAACACCTTCCTGTGGCTCCCCACACCTTCCACCCTGCTTATTGCATACGACCTCTACCCCTTCATACCGCTTCCACCCTGTTTCCTTCCTAATAACTGATTTCCATATGTAATTCCCTTACCGCCTGTGTTCCCCCTTGCCTCATATCCCCCCCCCCCATTTTTGTACCTTCTGTATCACCCCCACCCCATTTGTTTCAAACTGATTGTATATCACATGTAATTGTTGTATTGTCTATGCTCTCCCATGCTTGAAAGCGCTGCGAAATAAGTTGGCACTGTACAAATAAAGATTATGATTATTATTATACCCCAGTCACAGAGGAGGCTATCGTGCCATATTCTCCTCGCAGCGAAGCTCCTGCTGTCTAGGAGATTGAGAGCCCAAATTCCCCCCTCCAGAGAGGAACTAGTGAAGATAATCTCTGACTCTAATCTTTATGAGAAACTTTATGCCCTTAAACATGATAGCTTAGATAAGTACCTACTCAAGTGGAACCCTTGGACACACTACTATTTCAAGTACTCCCCACCCCCACCCCTGCCTCTTCATTTTGTATGTCTCTCTTGACTGTTCTTCAATGTTAAGTGGTTTGCTAGCTTGCTATGCAGGTTCTAAATTTGATTTAAAGCAGAAATGAGGCATGCTCTACATTTGAAATAGCCCATGTACGGTTTCTCAGTTGGACATTTCAAGCCACCAGAGACTGTCTATCGGGGTCTGACATGCCCACACGGGATATGGAATTTATACTTTCGCTTCTTGAGGATGTCCTTTCCAGGAATGTTTTTCTGTTCGATGGGACCCTGTATAGACAAAAATGCGGCACGGCGATGGGGACTAATGTGGCCCCCACATATGCCGGCCTCTTTATGAAAATTATTGAGGAGTCATACATTTGTACCTCCCCAGCCTGGACTTCGGCCCAGGTCTGGTGGAGGTACATTGATGACATTTTTCTCATTTGGCGTGGTAGTGAACATGAACTCCTTCAATTCCATCAGGAAATTAATTCCATCACTTCAGAACTTAAGTTCACTATCACCTACTGCCCCTGCCAGATCCAGTTTTTGGACGTCCTGGTTTCCGTTTCTGAGGATCAATTAAAACCTGACTTCTTCGTGAAAACGACGGATAGAAATAATTTACTAGACTTCCAGAGTTACCATCCCCTTCAGATGCTCCGTTCGCTACCCTGGAGCCAATTGCTCAGGGTGCAACGGATTGTCGATGGGCCCCATTTTGATGCACAAGTTGAAGCCATGTGCTCCAAATTCCTCAGTAGAGGGTATCCTGCTAATTTACTCAACAATTTATCCACCAAGATTTTGTCCACCCCATGTGAGCTGACACTTGCACACAAGGGTATTGACAAAACTATGAATCGTTTACCCTTTGTGTCAACGTTTTGTCCAATTAGTGGCCAGGTTTCCAACATTTTGAGGAAACATTGGCCTATTTTGACCAATTGTTATCCCCAAGTGGAACAATTTCGTAGTCCCCCTCTAATGAGTTACAGGCGAGGACCTAACATCAAAGATATGGTGGTCGATACTGGGGGTAAAAACACAAACACAATAACCAAACCAGAATATTCCTCTTTATCTAAAATCAAATGTGGTTGTTTCCTATGCCTGAATTGTGCTAGCTGTGGCAATTTAATTCGGGCCACTCTTTTCATCCCCCCAGAACGGGCCAGAAATTTGACATCCGTGGTAGATACACCTGCATATCTTCCTTTGTGATTTACATGATCGTATGCCCATGTGGGCTTTTATATATTGGGGAAACTACCATGGATGTTAAATCCCCTATTTCCAAACATAAGTCAACAATCAGGACTAAGGACATGAGTGCCCCTGTGGCGAAGCATTTTGTCGCTGTGGGTCACTCAGTCAGTCAATTACGATATTGTGTCATAGACGGAGTCACATGCTCTTTACGTGGCGGAGATAGAGAAAGAAGACTCAAACTCCTTGAGCTTCAGTGGATCTTTAGGCTGGGCACTCTCCAGCCTGGAGGTCTGAAAATTGAGTATAATATTTGTCCTTTCTTTTAATGTGTTTTCGTTTACATTGGTTTTTTGTCATTTTTGTTATTTTACATATGTTTCATTGTTTTGTCTTTTCTAGGTTTACCTTGGGGACGATGTCGGCGGCTGTGCAGCTGGAGACCACACCAGTACGGCCTCCCTGTCTCGGTTTTTCTAAATTTCTCTGTATTGCATCGGTTGAACTTCTGTGACCATTCATGTCTCAAAGCAACCTTTTTCGAAACATCATTTTATTTAAAGGGGTTGTCCCGCGAAAGCAAGTGGGGTTATACACTTCTGTATGGCCATATTAATGCACTTTGTAATATACATCGTGCATTAATTATGAGCCATACAGAAGTTATTCACTTACCTGTTCCGTTGCTAGCGTCCTCGTCTCCATGGAGCCGTCTAATTTCAGCGTCTAATCGCCCGATTAGACGCGCTTGCGCAGTCCGGTCTTCTCCCTTCTGAATGGGGCCGCTCGTGCCGGAGAGCTGCTTCTCGTAGCTCCGCCCCGTCACGTGTGCCGATTCCAGCCAATCAGGAGGCTGGAATCGGCAATGGAACGCACAGAGCCCACGGTGCACCATGGGAGAAGACCTGCGGTCCACCATGAGTGAAGATCCCGGCGGCCATCTTCGCAAGGTAAGTAAGAAGTCACCGGAGCGCGGGGATTCGGGTAAGTACTATCCGGGTTTTTTTTTAAACCCCTGCATCGGGTTTGTCTCGCGCCGAACGGGGGGGCTATTGAAAAAAAAAACAAACCCTTTTCGGCGCGGGACAACCCCTTTAATGTTTCGCATAATTATTCTATAATAAAATTAAAGGTATATGCACATGAAGGTTGTATCTGTGTTCCTGTTAGGTACATTCATCTGAGTTAGTTAAGTATAGTGATATATGTGGTTACTCATTTCCAGAGGTGTTATCAAATATATCACCCCTGTATAGGGAACACTGCGTTTCAATCTCGCAGTTCACTCACAAGTCTCGTTCTCTAAGTATGCGATACAGTCTGCAGTCTCATACCGAGTATCATGACATTTTTCCCAAGTTTTATCTTGGGACACTATTAATTCATCGGTGTGAACTGCGTTTAAGGGTTGGTTTCAATCAATCACTTTTAACCTAACTATAAATACAAGACTTCTCAATTCTTTAGCCTAACTTATATTTGTACATCACTTTAGACAACATGTTACATAGCGGCTGTTTATTCAAATATGCGATGATCTGCCACCCCGTTGTGGGTAGCATGGCAGGCTTGTATAGGATCGAGCCCACCGCTGGGGACTACGACCGGGGGATTCCTTGGTCCGGCTCCCCGTTGAGGGTGGTGCTTTGTCTTGGGCTCCTCCTACTAAAGGCATGAGGGCAATGGGTGTTCCCTACATGTCTCTGTCTGCGCATGCGCGCGGCGAAGCTAGTCTCGCAAGAGTACCCATGCTAGCTTGTAGTCGGGCCTCCTCCGATGATGTAACAGGGGCGCCTCTGATATGACGCTGCTTCTTGGGACAGGATGCGACGCTGATGATCTCCAGCTGCACACCTCTTGACGGACTTCTCAGCTGTCCTATTGCATGTATGTATTTTGTGGGTTTGTCTTTATGCTTGTCAGCTATTGGTGTAGTGGTTTTATAAATATGATGTCCTCTTAATAGGACATTTGAGCTTGAAAAAGGCTGTTTTTTCAGCCGAAACGTTGCTGTCCGTTTTTTATCTTGTCTGGGGAATCTGAATAAAGGTATGTCTTTTTCACAAACAAGGCTGTGAACTACCTCTTCCATCTATTTAGTGCTAAGTGCTGCTAAGCCATCCTATCAATCTGGAGAAATCTCTGACTCTAATATTTATGAGAAACTTTATGCCCTTAAACATGATAGCTTAGATAAGTACCTACTCAAGTGGAACCCTTGGACACACTACTACTCCAAGTACTCCCCACCCCCACCCCTGCCTCTTCATTTTGCTTGTCTCTCTTAACTGTTCTTCATTGTTAAATGGTTTGCTAGCTTGCTATGTAGGTTCTATATTTGATTTAAGCAGAAATGAGGCATGCTCTACATTTGAAATAGCCCATGTATGGTTTCTCAGTTGGACATTTCAAGACTCCACTAGTGAATGAAGATCTTGAATACTTGACAATATATGTATGTTAAAATATATATTGCTACCTTCATTGTAATGTCTTTTTGCTAGAAAATCCCTAAAAAGAAATTGGTTAAAAAAAATTTCGCCCATATAACTCGATATAGCGAAGGCATTGATTTCAATAAATGTGTTCAGATTAACATGTTTTTGCCGCACAAAACCTTTATATGAGAAAAGTTAGGACCTGCTATATCTTTATCTGTGTTATGCTGAGGGTGGGTGGTTACAAGGAGAAGACAGCTGGCCCTAATTTGACATTTAATTGCCATTCTATTCCATGGAAAGGGTGTAACACGCGAGCATGTGAACTGGAAAAAATAACCAAACTGTCTGCTGGCCTGTACATATCAGCCTGTTTCTTGCCATCTTCCAACCTTGTTCAGGTGCAAATACATTCCGTACTAGTGAATGAATTTGCGCATATGTTCATCTGAAACTGCCCTTAGGGCACTTTCCCACGAGCGTAGGCACTTTTACATGCACCTGTCAGCGTTGTAAAAACGCATGAACAGGCACACAAATCTAACGTTTGTGCACCCGTTAAGACGGCACATGCGCAGTGCGTATACACCAAGGCTGCAATCCCCTTGCCTCCCCTTTCCTCCTCCTTGCTGGCTCACCCCTTCACTTCTTCCCTCCAGCTGTTTGCAATGAGAGTGGGCGGGATGGGATGGAACTAAGCACCCACTCCTCCCCTCCCCTTATCTGCAGCCAGTGATGGGAGTGGGCAGGATGGGGGGGGGGGAGCTAAGCACCCAGCCCCTCCTCGCCCCTTGTCTGCAGCCAGCAATGGGAGGGGCCGGAGCAGGGCAGAGCTTAGCTCCACACCTGAACTACCCCCTCCCATTGCCAACAGCCAGAGGGGAGGAGAGAGGAGGAGAGAAGGGGAAGGGAGTTTAGCAGTTACGCTGCTAAACTCCCTCCCACCTTCCTTCTCCGGCCGCTGTCATTGGCTCCCATAGGAGCCCATGCAGCGGCCGACATTCCGGCCAGAAAGATAGTTCACCCAGCTGGGCGCTATATTGGCCTGGCTGGGCACTTTTACGTCGCGGGAATACGGCTATGTGATCTGATGCATTGGAATCCAATGCATCAGATCATAGCGTATATCAGCTGTCCGTGAAAACAGCGCCCAATATACGCAGGTGTGAAAGAGCCCTTAGTCTGCATAAAAAGTGCATGTTTGAATACACCAATTGAATTCAATGTGTCCGTGTGCTGGATTGAATACAGACAGAAAATATGCCTGTACATACCATAAATATCAATGAAAAAAATTGTTTCCGGTATTGGCTTATTATGAGACATCCTAAAACTGCATAGTAGTGAGAACAAATGTGGTAAGAGGCATCAACTCTGAATGTTGTGCAATATGCAATTTAGAACTGACTCTTTACAAGGTCTATAAAATGTCTTCACTCTCTTTGGACTTTTTCATGTTTTATTGTGCAACATTGTTAAATTTAATTAAGCTTTTTTGACAATAATCTCTTGAGACTCTTTACTTCTGAAGTGAAAACTTCCTACATTATTATATACATTCATTACAAACACAAAAAACTTCAAGTCTTATAGTTTTTAATATTGAGTAGAGACACATTTGGCAGCAGTTACATGCATGAGTCTGTGTAGATTGGTCCCGATCATATTGTTCATGCGGATGCTGTAATAGTTCTATATTTTCTTTGAAAAACTGTTCAAGCTCTGTCAGCTTATTCTTATGACAGTATGTGAGTGAATTGCTACTTTTATAGGTTTTGTCCCATGGGTTTGTCTGTTCTCTTAGATCATGCAATTTTTCAATTGGAATCATTTAAAAAAAGGCTCGTGGACTAGATATTGCAGCTACAGATTTGCTATGGCACCGCCTGCTGTTCTTTTAATTCCCTCTCAGAATATCCATCTGATGTGTCCAGCATATGCCTAGTGGCTTAGTTCTACAGCCAAGATCCTCTTTTTTTTAACCTAATTTTTTTAAAGGATTTCTTGAATACATAGATGAAAAAAACAGCAAGGAGAAATAAAAATAAAGAAAAACAATATTATAAACCAATTTACAAAATAGGTTACATGGAAATGGGAAAAAACGAGCAATGTACAGAAATAAGAGCCTCGCATCAGAAGGGGGAGAAAGAGATGAAAAAAAGCGGGGACAGTGATGAAGAGCTATAAATTTGCTGATATTGAATAAAAGTTTCATAATGTCCAAATAGAGTTAAATTTGTCCATAGAGTTGTGGATGGAGGTGGTAAGGTGTTCCATCTAGTAGATATTTTTAATCCCTTAGGCCTTAGTCAGACGGGCGTTTTTTCACGCGATTTGCGGATCGCATGACAGATGCGCATCCGCAAATCGCGTGACCGTTGCGCGCAAGTCGCCCGCAAATCGCCCGAAAATCTGCTCCTAGCCGCGTTTCATTAGAAATGGGCCGGAGCTGTCCAGCGAATTGCATTCAATGGAGCCGGCAATAGAGCCGCCTCCATTTAAAGCAATGCGCTGCGGGCGAGTCCGGGATGAATTGTCGGTAAGGGCTTAAATATATAAGCCCTTCCCTGCAATTCATCCAGAAATGTGTAAAAATAAAAAATATATATATACTCACCTTCTCCCGGCAGCCGGAGCTCTGCGCGGCCGTCCTGCAGTGGGTGTGAAGGGGGTGTGAGTCAGACCTGCCCCCTGATTGGCTCAGCGCTGAGCCAATCAGAGGCATGTCTCACTCACACCCATTCATGAATTCATGAATGGATGTGAGTCAGACCTGCCCCTGATTGGCTCAGCGCTGAGAGGCAGCAGTCACTCACCCATTCATGAATTCATGAATGGGTGTGTGAGTGAAACCTGCCTCTGATTGGTCAGGGCTGTGACCAATCAGAGGCAGATCATTCAGCAGGCGGGGATTTTAAAGCCCCGCCGGCTAAATAGTGCCGAGAAGCAGTTCAGGAGAACTGACAGCGGCCGCGGCTGGACTCCGGCTGCAGCGGAAAGGTGAGTATACAATTTTTTTTTATTTTAACACATTTTAGGATGAATTGCAGGGAAGGGCTTATATATTTAAGCTCTTCCCAACAATTCACCCCGCGCACGCCGGCAGCCCATTGCTTTCAATGGAGCGGCTGTATTGCCGGCTCCATTGAATTCAATGGGCAAACATCGTTCTTCTCTGTCACAGCTGTTACAGCTGTGGCAGAGAAGAATGATTTGTCTTCTATATGTTCTCAATGGGATCGGCGCTGCTGCCGCCGGCCCCATTGAGCGCATATAGAGAAGAGAACAGGAATCGCAGATCGCAGATAGGTGCGATCTGCTATTTCTGTTCTATAATTTATCGGACGAGCGCATAAAAAGCGCTCATGTGTCCGATACCACTGCAAAGCAATGGTTTTATAAAATCGCCGGACGCATGCGCATGCGCAAATCGCAGCTAAAAACGCCCGTCTGACTAAGGCCTTAGTGTGCATTCACACATGCATGTGGGTGGGCAGTACATAGGTGCGCACACAACTGTGCAGCCACGTACGAGCACAAACACGTGTGAATGCAGGTTCATGCAGCATTGCTTTCAATGAGGCAGCGGCTGTTGCCAGCAGCCGCATTGAATGCAATAGGATGCTGGCAAGCCCTACAGGGATTTTCAGGTAAGGGCTTTGAATGTAAGCCCTTCTCTGAAAATCATGTCTAGCATGTGTAAAAAATAAATAAATATATACTCACCTCTCCGTAGCTGCCGGGGCTCAGCCAAGTCCAGCCTGTCTTCTGCCTGCACTGCTGTAACTGTGCTTCAGCAGGCCGTAATTTAAAATTCCTGCGTGCTGAAAGGGTTGTATCTGATTGGCTGAGAGCTCAGCCGATCAGATACAGCTCTCAGCCATTCACTGACTGACAGCTAAGTGCTGCCTGTGATTTGTCACAGCACTCAGCCAATCACAGGCAGCTCTTGGCACAGTACTGTCACAGTACAGTGACAAAAGGACTCCCCGCTGTGGAATATTGATGCACACCACGGACCTATGGTGCATGCATGTCCTATGTTTTGCAGGTACGTGCATTTTCACGGCTGTAAAAGACGGATATGTGAGCACACCATATGGAACCAATGGTTGTAATAGGAGCGTGTTTTCGTGCGCACAATTGTAAGCACATAAACACGCTCGTGTGAATTCATCCTTAGTGACCAAGCCTGTTTGCGCCTTAGTGACAGAGCCACATTTTGGAAATCTTACATGTGTCGCTTTAACATAGAATAACTCTGTAAAGGTTTTACATATCCAAGTGATTCTGACATTGTTTTTTCACCACATATTATACTTCATACTACCTATTTAGGCGGTAAAAGTAGACCAGTAGAATTTGTGTATATTTATTAAAAGTGCCAAAATTGGGAAAATTTTGGAAAATTTTTTATTTTTTCCCTTTTTTAACTATAATATCTTAAATATGTGCAAACATACTGTATAAGATATATATTTCCATCTGTTTACTTTATTCTGGGTGCACATCTGAAAAACTTAGTTTTTTTTTACCATTTAGTAGACGTACAAATTTAACATTGATTATCAACATTTTGAGGAACACTTTGTTTTCCTACACCAAGCCAAGATTGCAAAGGCTCATGAGTGTCAGAATGATAGATACCCCCACAAATGACCCCATTTTAATAACTATACTTAATGTACTCACTGAGGAGGGTCATGGGTATTTTGACCCTGCAGTTTTTTTTTCAGAAGTTATTGTATTTTAGAGGAGAAAAAAAATACTTTTTTTCCTATACTGCACATGAAAATGAGGATTTACACCCCAAAATGGATACCCCTGTTTGTCTTGTGTTCAGAAACATACCCATTGTGGCCCTAATCTTATATCTGCATGTACAACGGGGCCCAAACCGAAAGGAGCAGCCTGTGGCTTTTAGAACAGACATTTTGCTTGATGGTGTTTAGGTCCCATCGCCCACTTGTAGAGCCCTTGAGCTGCCAAAACGACAGAGGACCCCCACAAATGACCCCATTTTGAAAACTAGACCCCTTAACGAATTAATCTAGGGATGTGTTCTGTATTTTAACCACAAAGTTTTTGAATGAATTTAAGCAAAGCAGAAGGAATAAATTACAATTTTTAGTTTTTTGGCAATTATGTCATTTAAAAAACTTTTTTTGTACAGCGCACAAATAAATGAAGACTTTCATTGTTTGTCCCATGTTCACAAACATACCTATTCTGGCACTAATCTTATGTCTAGCTGCACAACTGTGCCCTAACTGAAAGAAGCAATGAAGTTCAGCTGTTTTTAACTTTTACGTGATCACCATTATCAATTGGATAACAGGGATTACATGACCAGAGACCACTCACCGCATCCCTCAGTCACTGCTCCAGGCTCTCTGCTACCTTTAGTAGCCAGAAGCAAGGAGATTTTAAATTTCACAGGCCCTCCCCAGCCTCTGTGTTTGCGTCTGCCACTTTGCCAATGGACGCATGTCCCGAAATTGGGGAAAGGTCTGCGGATAAAGATCCCGTCGGGGGACATCGCTTGAGGCCTTAGATAAATAATTTCACCTCCCCTCATGAATCAGATCCGTGACGGGAAGTGAAATTGTAACTTTTTTTTACTTTTACGTGATCACCATTATCCATTGGATAGCAGCGATCATGTGACCAGGGACCACTTATCATGGCACCACGTGAAACCTCCAGGTTCTCAGCTACGTTTGGTAGCCAGGCGCAGGGAGCTTTTAAATTACCAGGGCAATCTGTGGCTTTTGCACATGCATCCGCCATTTTAGCTATGGACGTGTGCTCAGAAGCCAGGGTAAGGTCCGCGGATAAATCTGGGGGCCTTAGATATGTAATTTCATCCTCCCTCACAGATACGATCCGTGAGGGGAGATGAAACTTAAACTTTTTAAACTTTTTTTTTCAACACTTTTTTTGCTTCACATGATCACTGTTATCCATTGGATAAATGGAAGAAGGTAGTCTGCTAATAATCTCAATAATTATATGCTTTCAATTTTCTGTATGATTATATTGCTATTTAAGGTCAGGATTTTATTGTAGTGACAACTACATCTAAAGACTATTTGGCCAAAACGCGTCAGCTCAGTTGTCAGGCATTTAGGTTTCTACTCTTAGAGATACCTATTTAATTTTGAAAATTTTACTCCACACTTTGACAGGCCGGACATTTTATACAGTTGCACATTAAACTTTTTGAATTTAAATGTATATGACACACTGATGCTAACTAAAATTGTGATCTGAACAGTCCCTAATGCAGTTCAAAATTCATATATTCAATTTTGTCATATTTCTTACTGCTTGCAGCGTGCTGTTACTCCTTATCTATATTTATATAACAGAGATCTGTAATATTTAAAGGGGTTTTCCATGAATTTTAATGGGAGCTGTGCTGCAGTACCAACCTCGGCAGCTGCACTATGGTCAGCACTTTCTGCTTCCTAGGTTAATTGCAATGACAGTGGCCCTGGAATCAGCTGATTAATGGGGATTCAAGCGTCAGGTCCCTGCTGATCATCTATAGATGACTTGTCAGTCATCAATAGAAAAAAATTGAAAAAGTCCCAGAATACCCCTTTATTAGTGCCGACAACCCACTTTAGTTTTGTCTTAAATTCTTAACTAGACTGCAGACTGCTCTCTGACTTTGTCGTTCCAGAAAATTAACAAAGAAGTTTCTGCGCTTTTTTCCCACTCTATCTCTGTCATTGGCTTTCTGGAAAAGGAAACCTTAATATTTTTTAAAGTTTTGTGTGTTTTAATTTTAAGGATTTTAACTTTGTCATTTTTTCTAGATTCATGCTGACTTTATATACGTATGTCTTTTGGATGGTATTGTTTGACTTTGGTGACCAACATCTTCATGTTGACCTTTATATACATCTTTTGAATAGCATTGTTCCGTTTTTTTGGTGACCAGTATTTTCTCAGGAAAAGAAGGTTTATGTTAAATCCTATATATTTGAGGATGACATGATTGGGACTTAGTGTTTTCTACATATACATATATCTATTGGATTCATATTTAAATATTTTTGGATTTTATACATTTAAATGTAGTGATTCTTTGTTACTGATCAAAACTGGCTAGTTTATTTTGGACGGCATGAGTGAGATCTGGTTAAACGTATTCATTTGTTTAACTTTTTTTTCAATTTTGCACTTTATGCCCATTTTGGACATGCTTACATTAATGGTTTCATGGCCTGAATTCACTATTCTTTTATTACTTTGTTACGTTCATGTGTATATAGATAAAGTTTGCATATATACATGTCATATATTGTATGTTTACACATATTTTGGATATGTCTAATGAATTTAAGTGGTTACATTTTATCCTCTTTATGTGTCTTTTAAAAGTTTATTTGTCTCCTTTTTATTATGGCAATGGCATTATGTGCCTGGGGTCATGTGACATAGACCCAAAGGAGTCATACTCCAATATACACCAGTGTGCAATTCACATTGGCATGGTAATATCTATAATCTTTTACACCTTACCTATGCAATAGATGTTTCATTATATTGCGTCTATTGGACATGTATTTACACGGTAGTCTGTCCTTGTTATGCTCAGGTTATGGCCAATACAGCCAATTTTGTTGTTGTGGCATTAATTTTGCACCCCTATTAAGCATACATTCACATTGTGGCTCCTCACTATTTGTTTTTGGGAACCCTGATGTTTCAGAGACAATCTAGTGGTGGTATACTTCCATCTTTACATAGATGTACATTTTAGGCCTTAGTCAGACGGGCGCTTTTTCGCGCGATTTTCGCATGCACATGCGTCCGGTGATTTTATAAAACCATTGCTTTGCAATGGTATCGGACACATGAGCGCTTTTTATGCGCTCGTCCGATAAATTATAGAACAGAAATCGCAGATCGCACCTATCTGCGATCTGCGATTCCTGTTCGCTTCTCTATATGCGCTCAATGGGGCCGGCGGCAGCAGCGCCGACCCCATTGAGAACATATAGTAGACAAATCATTCTTCTCTGCCACAGCTGTTACAGCTGTGGCAGAGAAGAACGATGTTTGCCCATTGAATTTAATGGAGCCGGCAATACAGCCGGCTCCATTGAAAGCAATGGGCTGCCGGCGATCTCACGATGAATTGTCGGGAAGGGCTTAAATATATAAGCCCTTCCCTGCAATTCATCCAGAAATATGTAAAAATTAAAAAAATATATATACTCACCTTGTCCCTGCAGACAGAGTTCAGCGCGGTCGGCCAGCAGTGGGTGTGAGTGGGTGTGAGTGAGAGCTGCCCCTGATTGGCTCAGCGCTGAGCCAATCAGAGGCAGCTCTCACTCACACCCATTTATGAATTCAGCCCCTTACAGTACAGTTACCAAAGCTTTGCCTTGTAAAAAAAAAAGTACGTATGTGTTCATTACATGACCTATTTATAGCCATTGAAACTAAGTAATATAAGCTATTACTAAATAACAACAAGTATTGCAGTTTGTACAATTTTAGAGCATTTAAGTATACAAAGAATAAACTTTATTTGCTGAAACTGTAATACAGTTTTAAATCTATGGATTAACTAAATTAATATTCATAATATGCTTTAAACCACAAACATTGGTAGATTACACCACAAAACATAACTGTTGCTGTAGGAGTCATCATAATTCTGAATGGTCGATCATCTTCATAAATTGCATTTCATGAAAAAGTATGCATTTACATTGCCCAGTAATACATATCTGCATTATTCATGTGATATTTATGTAAAGATAAATAAGAAGTTCATTAAATATCAAAGAACAGAAAGATAAAAAAAGAAGAAAAACAAAGAAGAAAGTCAAGAAGAAAAAGCAATTTTCAAACTCATCCACTGTAACTTAAATGTCACTTTTACTTAAAATTGTTAGCAAAGCAAAATTTTGTATTGGTGCTTTATATATGCTATAATTTGACCTTCAAAATTATTATGCATTTTCCCATTACAGGTTTGAATAATGTATTCCGTTTCTGCTGGGGAATATAAACATAGTTTGATAAGACCGAATTTCATGTCAAGATGCATTGCTTTTTCATCGGATTTTATACTATTTACAAAAAAGGATATTTATATATATTAATAAATTCTTAAAATGTGTCACTGCTGCTAACACATTTCACAATCTGCTTTGATAAATTCTTATTGCCAAATAATTTGATCCCTCTTCCATTTTAAATCCTTAAGAAATCAAAAAGTGCAAAGTGGCACAAATACACTTGCTGCTCCATAATGTGGAAGCTTTAGCTGCTGGGTCATTTGTTTCTGAGATTGATAGCCTGATAGGTTTAGGAAGTGCCTTAGGCTTGCTGGTTATAAATAGGTGCTGTGAAAAAAAATAATTACTGAGATGTCACAAAATACGATTGCTAAGCGTCGAGTTAAAATGAAGGAAATAAAATCAGAAGAGACATTGCATCAAGTGGTAAAACAGTAGAAATAACAAATGAGTCTTGTAATGTTTTAACAACATCAAGTTCAATTTGCAACATTGTTAGCTAAAACAAACATTACTGCAAATTACCTATTGTCCCTTTTAAAGCATTTAAAAATAAGAAAGCTTTAAAAATCTAACAAAATTGACTAAATATTTAAGTACATAAAATGCATTTCTTTCTATTCCTTATCATGTTCTCTAAAAAGTGTTCAGTTATCATTTACAGGTACAGTATATGATTTTACTTTCATAACCAACTAGCTACTGGGCTATGTAGACCAGTTGTGCATCCTACCATTGCCATTTGGCTGACATTTCCTATTGCCAGCATTCCTTCCTGCCCTGTAGCACAACCTACATGATGCAGAAGGATAATTTCTTGATTTAAAGGAAAAGTGCACATAATTAGAGATGAACGAGCACGCTCGGATAAGTCAGTTACTCGAGCAAGCCTCGCTCTTCTCGATTAACTGCATTCTTGTCCGAGCATGCTCAGGGGGGCGGCGGGGGATAGCGGGGGAGAGACTGAAAGAGATCTCTCTCTCCCCCCGCTACCCCATGCATTTATATCCTCAAATCAATGTAGTACAGTTTTGAATTTATAACAAGGCACATTATCATGTTGGAAGTATTGATGAGCACTTCCAGAGTGTTGCCACATTGTTGGCAGCATATTATTATCTAGAATGTCATAGTAGAACTCCATTCTACTCCGTTCATTTTTCTTGCCATTACAAGCAACGGACTGAGACTATACCTTGCAAAACATTCCCAGACTATAATGGAACCTCCGCCATACTAAACTGTTGACACAACACACTCATACAGAAAGTCTTTCATAGGCATACTCCTCTCTTAGGTATGTCCATCTGATTTGAAGATGGAGTGGTGCGATTTAAACCACAACATAGCAAAAGATAGATAAATGAAGTTCAAACATAAAGAACTTAAATTGATTCATACACTCAAAACTCTCTCTCCAAATGGCCATAGTATACATTATAAGATTTCTGGTAGTCTTTTGGAACATATGTAGTGACATTTGCCTTTCTTTCTCTGCACTAATTAAAGATATAATTACAATTTGCATATTTTTCGCTCTATTTCAGATTGGATGTTATTTGAGGATAGCACTTGCAACAGTGTTGAGAATGGATCCCTTCCATTGCAGTTTCACTGCACGTTAGAATTCTCTTTTCTTTATAAGCCTTTTCACTATGTGGGCCGTGTCCCTTAACCCCTTGAGTGGCACGCCCGTAAATTTTCCGGGACGAGCTCCACTGCTCATAGCAACATAGCCCGGAAGATTTCCGGGCTATGTATCACTATGGGAGCTGCAGAGCACAATGCCACAAGCTGTGACAGTGTGCTCTGCCTGCACAGACCCACAGAGAACAAAGCAAGGGCTTTGAAAAACCAGCAGAAGATATTGCCGATATGTCGGCAACCTCCTGCTTTGTTTACAGGTTGCCATAGAGACCATCGGCTTGTCAGAAGCAAGCCGATGGTCTCTGTGGCAGGGAGAGCTTGGTGATTGGCTGTCAGAGGACAGCTAGGTACTAGCTCTTACAGCAGAGATCAGAGAAAACCTCCGATCTCTGCTGTTAACCCTTTACATGCTGCAGTCTATGTGACTGCAGCATGTAAAGGGCTGTCACTGCAGCATGTAAAGGGCTGTCACCATCGGACCCCCGGAATGTGATCAGGGGTCCTGATGGGTCCCTGTGGAAGTCCCCTAAAGGGACAAAAAAAAAATTAAAAAAAAAAAAAAGTTAAAAAATTATAAAAAAATAATAAAAACACTTGTCTCCCTTTACTTTGTAAAAAAATCAAAAATACAATCACACATGTGGTATCCATGCGTCGTAATGACCCAGAGAAGGAAGTTAATACATTATTTAACCCCTTAATGACATGGCCATTTTTTTTCTTTTTTGCCCATTTCTTTTTTTCCTCCCCCTTGTTTAAAAAATCCCAACTTGTCCCGCAAAAAACAAGCCCTCACATGGCCATGTCAATGGAAAAATGAAAAAGTTATGGCTCTTGAGACGCAACTGCAAAATTAGTTGAAATTCAATGATTAGACCATTTTAAAAAACCTGCCCTGGTGGGCACGACAGGGTGGTAGGAAACCCGCCACTCAAGGGGTTAAAGGGAGTAGGTTGCATTTATTGGTAATATTGTCTGCACATCATTTACAGATTCTGATGTTTTAATATAGGAAACGCCTTTATCCCTTCAGTGGTATCCAGTGGAAGTGAATCATCTGCAGTGGGTACTCCACTGTGGCAGTTTAGGATTAATATGATATATACCTCCATTGTTAGTGGGTTTTCTGGATATATTATGGAATTTATGTTTATGTGTCGTTATTGTATAATCTGGTGAGCCTCCCCATATGCATGAACATGGCAGAGTTAATTCCGACATACTCCACCTCTATTTTCTATATTTGATTCTAACAATTAAGGCATGTTTGCCCTTATTTAATATGTCACCGTCGACTCCTGCTCATGTGCACTTGATAATGAGTATAGATATGCACAGTGTGGAGGTGGAGACACAGAGTTCTGCGCTGAGCTGCACTCTACATGTACATCCTTTCTAAAAGAATATTCCCTTTAACATTATAGGGGTTTTCCATGGAAAATACTGTTGATGAACTATTCTGAGGATATGGTAGGTCAGTGACAGTTGACTGACTGGGGTCCGGTGCTTGGGATCCCGAATGATCAGCTGATTGTGCGCCCACTGATAGCACGACAAATACACAGGGGTTAGCAGAAGCAGATGCTCCAACCCCTGTGTAGTTGCTGGTGCTTGTAATTGTAAGCTCAATTAAATCAATGAGAGGTTTGCCTGCAGTTACAAGTGCCAACGTCTGTGTATTTGCATTCCTGTCAGTGGGTGCACAATCAGCTGATTGGTCAGAGTCCTTAGGAGTAGATCCCAGACAATCAACTGTTGATTACCTGTCCTGAGGATAGGTTGTCAATACTATTTTCTCCAGAAAAAAACCTTTAAGCTTTCCCCTACTTTACGAATAAGGAATAACTAGTTAATCCGTGGGGATTCAATCACTGGGACTCCATTGATCACTGGAATGGAGGTCCTGTGTTCCCTAAGGGTGAAGTCACACGGTTTTCACGCTGAGCCGATATACGTTGTCCTCGTGTGCAGGGGGGGAGGATGGAAGAGCCAGAAGCAGGAACTGAGCTCCCGGCCCCCTCTCCGCCTCCTCTCCACCTCCTCTCCGCCCTTCTGCACTATTTGTAATGGGAAGAGGCGGGGCGGGGCGGGGCTAAGTTCCAAGAATTAGCCCCGCCCCCGTCCCACCTTTCCCCATTGCAAATAGTGAAGAGGGGCGGAGAGGAGGCAGAGAGGGGGCGGGAGCTCAGTTCCTGCACTTGGCTCTTCCATCCTCCCCCCCCTGCACACGAGGACAACGTATATCGGCTCGGCGTGAAAACCGAGCCGATATACGTTCGTGTGACTTCACCCTAAGACTGACAAAATTAATGAAGCAGCAGTGCACATGCTTTACTCTTCCATTAAATTCTAAGGGAGTGCTGAAATTAGCTAGTTTAAGCACTTGGCAATCTGCGGTGCTCTCATTGAAATGAATGGAATGATGGCTGAGCATGCATGCTGCCATTCTCTTAGTTTTGTTAATCTCTCTGGGAGGACAGGATACCCCATTCTGCCAATCCGTGGGGGTCCCAGTGGTCAGACCTCCACCAATCAGCTAGTTATCCCCTATGCTGCAGATGTCACTGGAACACCCCTTTAATTACAAGTTGGTTCATTAACATTGAATACTAATGAAGGCATGTGTTAAACACTTTGACTAATCACTTTATATATGAATGTTTGAAATATATACACTTTATTATACCTCATTGTGTTTTGTGAAATATGTTTATATTTAATTTTTGATCACCCAATGTTTGTCAAGTTACATGTTTATATATTTTCTACATACTAATTACTTTAGTCACATGATTTTATTGGCTTCCTATACTGCCTATTATGTACTGTTTCATTGCTTGAGAAAAGCTCAGTATGAGCTGAAACATTGCATGGGCGTGAATAATAAAGGATCTTTATCTGAACTGCTGCCCGTGGATCTTTTTCTATGTAACCCTTCGTACATAATGATAAAGATTTAAGAGGGAAAAATATTTTAGGTTAGTCTAGTCTTCCATTTTTACCAGTTAGTGTTGTTGTAATTCCACGGAATAAACTAAAATTTGCTACAACGCACTTCTTGAAGTCAGATAAGCAGAAAATTCTTAATGAATATTACAATAATAGCAACTACCTTGCGTTAACCTTCATTCTGTCGCTGTCCATTGCATCAGTTGTAGGCATTTTGGTTCCTATAGTGAAGTTTAATATTAGAGTTTGTATTGATGTCATATTACTATGCTAATACAAATTCTGCTGTAACTCCTTGGCATTCCTGTTATTAGGACCTTGGGAAAGAAACACAAAGGGAAGGAAGAACAAGGCTGAAGCTGTGTGGTGTAATAACTAGAGATGAGCGAGCACCAAAATGCTCGGGTGCTAGTTACTCGAGACGAATTTTTCACGATGCTCGAGGGTTCGTTTCGAGTAACGAACCCCATTGAAGTCAATGGGCGACTCGAGCATTTTTGTATATCGCCGATGCTCGCTAAGGTTTTCATTTGTGAAAATCGGGGCAATTCAAGAAAGTGAAGGGAACGACACAGAAACGGATAGGGCAGGCGAGGGGCTACATGTTGGGCTGCATCTCAAGTTCCCAGGTCCCACAATTAAGCCACAATAGCAGCAAGAGTGGGCCCCCCCCCCCCCAACAACTTTAACATCTGAAAAGCCCTCATTAGCAATGCATACCTTAGCTAAGCACCACACTACCTCCAACAAAGCACAATCACTGCCTGCATGACACTCCGCTGCCACTTCTCCTGGGTTACATGCTGACCAACCACCCCCCCACCCCCGCACGACCCAGTGTCCACAGAGCACACCAAACTGTCCCTGCCCAGCCTTCAGCTGCCCTCATGCCACGCCACCCTCATGTCTATTTATAAGTGCGTCTGCCAAAGGAAAAGCAGGCACACACTGCAGAGGGTTGGCACGGCTAGGCAGCGACCCTCTTTAAAAGGGGCGGAGCGATAGCTCACAATGCTGTACAGAAGCAATGAGAAATCCAATCTTGTGCCACCTCCATCTGGAGCTGCACACGTGGGCATAGCAATGGGGAACCTATGTGCCACACACTATTCATTCTGTCAAGGTGTCTGCACGCCCCAGTCAGACCGCGGTTTTTTATAAATAGTCACAGGCAGGTACAACTCCGCAATGGGAATTCCGTGTGCACCCACAGCATGGGTGGCTCCCTGGAACCCACCGGCGGTACATAAAAATATCCCATTGCAGTGCCCATCACAGCTGAGGTAGTAATGTCATGTTTAATGCAGGTGGGCTTCGGCCCACACTGCATGCCCCAGTCAGACTGGGGTTCTTTAGAAGTGGAGACAGATGCATTTACAACTCCCTGTGGACCCACAGCATGGGTGGCTCCCTGGAACCCACCGGCGGTACATAAAAATATCCCATTGCATTGCCCATCACAGCTGAGGTAGTAATGTCATGTTTAATGCAGGTGGGCTTCGGCCCACACTGCATGCCCCAGTCAGACTGGGGTTCTTTAGAAGTGGAAACAGATGCATTTACAACTCCCTGTGGACCCACAGCATGGGTGGGTGCCAGGAAGCCACCGGCGGTACATAAAAATATCCCATTGCATTGCCCATCACAGCTGAGGTAGTAATGTCATGTTTAATGCAGGTGGGCTTCGGCCACACTGCATGCCCCAGTCAGACTGGGGTTCTTTAGAAGTGGAAACAGATGCATTTACAACTCCCTGTGGACCCACAGCATAGGTGGCTCCCTGGAACCCACCGGCGGTACATAAAAATATCCCATTGCATTGCCCATCACAGCTGAGGTAGTAATTAGAGATGAGCGAACGTACTCGTCCGAGCTTGATATTCGTGCGAATATTAGGGTGTTCGGGATGCTCGTTACTCGTAACGAGTACCACGTGGTGTTCCGGTTACTTTCAGTTTCCTCTCTGAGACGTTAGCGCGCTTTTCTGGCCAATTGAAAGACAGGGAAGGCATTACAACTTCCCCCTGTGACGTTCAAGCCCTATACCACCCCCCTGCTGTGAGTGGCTGGGGCGATCAGATGTCACCCGAGTATAAAAATTGGCCCCTCCCGCGGCTCGCCACACATGCCTTGTGACTTAGCTGAGGGAAAGTGCTGCTGCTGGTGCTGCTGTAGGGAGAGCGTTAGGAGTCAGTGTAGGCTTCAAGAACCCCAACGGCCCTTCTCAGGGCCACATCTACTAGTGTGCAGTACTGTGTTAGCACAGTATTTTTTTTTTTTTTTGTCCAAAATTGGATCTGCAGAGCATTGCGCCCTGCAATAGGGACAGAAGTGGGGGTTAGGCAGGGAGAGTGTTAGGAGTTAGTGTAGGCTTCAAGAACCCCAACGGTCCTTTCTAGGGCCACTTCTATCCGTGTGCAGTACTGTCCAGGCTGCTGTTAGCAGTGTTGCATATTTTTTTTTTTCTTCTCAAAACCGGCTGTGCAGAGCATTGCACCCGGCATTAATACTACAGGGATAGAATTGTGTAGGCAGGGCCAGAAGACATTTATTATTCATTGAATACACGCAGTGGGGTCTTCCCTTTGCTAAAAAGGAAAAAAATTATATTTGGCCTGCCTGTGTCAGTCCTAAGGTCTCCGTGTACGTGTGTGCTGCGTGTACAGCGTACAAAAATCAGACGCAACCAGCTACGCTTTACTGCAGGCTTGCGCCATTGTCTTTCCTGACTGGCAAATACCTGCTCTGCTAGAGTTAATACCTCTGCTACACTATAGTTGTGTGACACTTTTTGAGGGCCACACCACAGATATTAAACTTCTTGTTCATTGAATATACGCAGTGGGGTCTTCCCTAAGCTAAAAAGGAAAAAAATTATATTTGACCTGCCTGTGTCAGTCCTAAGGTCTCCGTGTACGTGTGTGCTGCGTGTACAACGTACAAAAATCAGACGCAACCAGCTACGCTTTACTGCAGGCTTGCGCCATTGTCTTTCCTGACTGGCAAATACATGCTCTGCTAGAGTTAATAACTCTGCTACACTATAGTTGTGTGACACTTTTTGAGGGCCACACCACAGATATTAAACTTCTTGTTCATTGAATATACGCAGTGGGGTCTTCCCTAAGCTAAAAAGGAAAAAAATTATATTTGGCCTGCCTGTGTCAGTCCTAAGGTCTCCATGTACGTGTGTGCTGCGTGTACAACGTACAAAAATCAGACGCAACCAGCTACGCTTTACTGCAGCCTAGCGCCATTGTCTTTCCTGACTGGCAAATACCTGCTCTGCTAGAGTTAATAACTCTGCTACACTATACTTGTGTGACACTTTTTGAGGGCCACACCACAGATATTAAACTTCTTGTTTTTCATTGAATACACGCAGTGGGGTCTTCCCTAAGCTAAAAAGGAAAAAATTATATTTGGCCTGCCTGTGTCAGTCCTAAGGTCTCCGTGTACGTGTGTGCTGCGTGCACAACGTACAAAAATCAGACGCAACCAGCTACGCTTTACTGCAGCCTAGCGCCATTGTCTTTCCAGACTGGCAAATACCTGCTCTGCTAGAGTTAATAACTCTGCTACACTATAGTTGTGTGACACTTTTTGAGGGCCACACCACAGATATTAAACTTCTTGTTTTTCATTGAATACACGCAGTGGGGTCTTCCCTAAGCTAAAAAGGAAAAAAATTATATTTGGCCTACCTGTGTCAGTCCTAAGGTCTCCGTGTACGTGTGTGCTGCGTGGACAACGTACAAAAATCAGACGCAACCAGCTACGGTTGAGTGCAGCCTTGCGCCAATTTCTTTCCTGCCTAGAGGATGTGGACGCGGCCGAGGACGCGGAGGGCCAAGTGAGGGTGTGGGCACAGGCCGAGCCAGTGCGGTGGCCAGGGGTAGAGGCAGGGCCAGACCGAATAATCCGCCAACTGTTTCCCAAAGCGCCCCCTCGCGCCATGCCACCCTGCAGAGGTCAAGGTGCTCTACGGTGTGGCAGTTTTTCACAGAGACGCCTGACGACCGACGAACAGTGGTGTGCAACCTTTGTCGCGCCAAGATCAGCTGGGGAGGCACCACCAACAGCATGCACAGGCATATGATGGCCAAGCACCCCACAAGGTGGGACGATGCCCGTTCACCGCCTCCGGTTTGCACCACTGCCTCTCCCCCTGTGCCCCAACCTGCCACTGAGATCCAACCCCCCTCTGAGGACACAGGCACTACCGTCTCCTGGCCTGCACCCACACCCTCACCTCCGCTGTCCTCGGCCCCATCCAGCAATGTCTCTCAGCGCAGCGTCCAGATGTCGCTAGTGCCACAGTTTGAGGGCAAGCGCAACTACGACGCCACGCACCCGCACGCTCAAGCGTTAAACGTGCACATTGCAAAATTGATCAGCCTAGAGATGCTGCCGTATAGGCTTGTGGAAACGGAAGCTTTCAAAAGCATGATGGCGGCGGCTGCCCCGCGCTACTCGGTTCCCAGTCGCCACTACTTTTCCCGATGTGCCGTCCCAGGCCTGCATGACCACGTCTCCCGCAACATTGTACGCGCCCTCACCAACGCGGTTACTGCCAAGGTCCACTTAACAACGGACACGTGGACAAGCACAGGCGGGCAGGGCCACTATATCTCCCTGACGGCACATTGGGTGAATTTAGTGGAGGCTGGGACAGAGTCAGAGCCTGGGACCGCTCACGTCCTACCCACCCCCAGAATTGCGGGCCCCAGCTCGGTGGTGGTATCTGCGGCGGTGTATGCTTCCTCCACTAAAGCACCTTCCTCCTCCTCCTCCTCCTCCAACGCAACCTCTGTCTCGCAATCAAGATGTGTCAGCAGCACGTCGCCAGCAGTCGGTGTCACGCGGCGTGGCAGCACAGCGGTGGGCAAGCGTCAGCAGGCCGTGCTGAAACTACTCAGCTTAGGAGAGAAGAGAACACGGCCCACAAACTGCTGCAGGGTCTGACAGAGCAGACCGACCACTGGCTTGCGCTGCTGAGCCTCCAACCGGGCATGGTCGTGTGTGACAACGGCCGTAAGCTGGTGGCGGCTCTGCAGCTCGGCAGCCTCACGCACGTGCCATGCCTGGCCCATGTCTTTAATTTGGTGGTTGAGCGCTTTCTGAAAAGCTACCCCCACTTGTCATACCTGCTCGGAAAGGCGCGCCAGCTCTGCGCACATTTCCGCAAATCCCACACGCACGCTGCCACCCTGCGGACACTGCAACATAGGTTTAATATGCCAGTGCACCGACTGCTGTGCGACGTGCCCACACAGTGGAACTCTACGCTCCACATGTTGGCCAGACTCTATGAGCAGCGTAGAGCTATAGTGGAATACCAACTCCAACTTGCGCGGCGCAGTGGGAGTCAGCCTCCTCAATTATTTGCAGAAGAGTGGCCCTGGTTGGCAGCCATCTGCCAGGTCCTTGGAAAATTTGAGGAGTCTACCCAGGTGGTGAGCGGCGATGCTGCAATCATTAGCGTCACCATTCCTCTGCTATGCATCTTGAGAAGTTCCCTGCAAAGCATAAAGGCAGACGCTTTGCGCTCGGAAACAGAGGCGGGGGAAGACAGTATGTCGCTGGATAGTCAGAGCACCCGCCTGTCTATATCTCAGCGCGTTGAGGAGGAGGAGGAGGAGCATGAGGAGGATGAGGAGGAGGGGGAAGAGACAGCTTGGCCCACTGGTGAGGGTACACATGCTGCTGGGCTGTCATCCTTTCAGCGTGTATGGCCTGAGGAGGAGGAAGAGGAGGAGGAGGAGGATCCTGAGAGTGATCTTCCTAGTGAAGACAGCCATGTGTTGCGTACAGGTACCCTGGCACACATGGCTGACTTCATGTTAGGATGCCTTTCTCGTGACCCTCGCGTTACACGCATTCTGGCCACTACGGATTACTGGGTGTACACACTGCTCGACCCACGCTATAAGGAGAACCTTCCCACTCTCATTCCCGAAGAGGAAAGGGGTTCGAGAATGATGCTATACCACAGGGCGCTGGTTGACCAACTGATGGTAAACTTCCCATCCGACAGCGCTAGTGGCAGAAGGCGCAGTTCCGAGGGCCAGGTAGCAGGGGAGGCGCAGAGATCAGGCAGCATGTACAGCGCAGGCAGGGGAACATTCTCCAAGGCCTTTGCCAGCTTTATGGCTCCCCAGCAAGACTGTGTCACCGCTCCCCAGTCAAGGCTGAGTCGGCGGGAGCACTGTAAAAGGATGGTGAGGGAGTACGTAGCCGATCGCACGACCGTCCTCCGTGACGCCTCTGCCCCCTACAACTACTGGGTGTCGAAGCTGGACATGTGGCCTGAACTCGCGCTGTATGCCCTGGAGGTGCTTGCTTGTCCTGCGGCTAGCGTCTTGTCAGAGAGTGTGTTTAGTGTGGCTGGGGGAATTATCACGGATAAGCGTACCCACCTGTCAAACGACAGTGCCGACAGGCTTACACTCATCAAGATGAACAAAGCCTGGATTTCCCCAGACTTCTCTTCTCCACCAGCGGACAGCAGCGATACGTAAGCAATACGTAGGCTGCACCCGCGGATGGAAGCTACGTTCTCTCTCACCATCCAAAACGGGGACATTTCTGCTTCATCAATCTGTGTCTAATATTCCTCCTCCTCCTCCTGCTCCTCCTCCTGAAACCTCACGTAATCACGCTGAACGGGCAATTTTTCGCTCATAATTTTTCTAAACAATTTGTATATGTTTCAATGCTCTTAAAAGCGTTGAAACGTTAACTTGAACCAATTTTTTGTTAAACTGGGCTGCCTCCAGGCCTACTTACCACTTAAGCCACATTAACCAAAGCGATTAATGGGTTTCACCTGCCATCTTGGTTGGGCATGGCCAATTTTTTGGATGTACATTAGTACTGTTGATACAGCAATTTTTGTGGGCCCTCGCCTACAGTGTAATCAAATGAATTTTTAGCCCACCTGCATTACAGCTGACGTTACATCCGCTGTGTTGGGCAATGCAATGGGATATTTTTGTGTATCGCCGGTGGGTTCCAGGGAGCCACCCATGCTGTAGGTGCACAGGGAGTTTAACCTACATCTGTCCACTTGTAAAGAACCCCAGTCTGACTGGGGCATGCAGTGTGGGCCGAAGCCCACCTGTATTAAGCACGACATTACTACCTCAGCTGTGTTGGGCAATGCAATCGGATATTTCTATGTACCGCCGGTGGCTTCCTGGCACCCACCCATGCTGTGGGTCCACAGGGAATTATAAATGCATCTGTTTCCACTTGTAAAGAACCCCAGTCTGACTGGGGCATGCAGTGTGGGCCGAAGCCCACCTGCATTAAACATGACATTACTACCTCAGCTGTGATGGGCACTGCAATGGGATATTTTTATGTACCGCCGGTGGGTTCCAGGGAGCCACCCATGCTGTGGGTCCACAGGGACTTCACAATAGGGAGTTGTACCTGCCTGTGTCTATGAATTAAAAAGCCCGTTCTGACTGGGGCATGCAGACACCTTGACAGAATGAATAGTGTGTGGCACATAGGTTCCCCATTGCTATGCCCACGTGTGCAGCTCCTGATGGCGGTGGCACAGGATTCTATTTCTCATTGCTTCTGTACAGCATTGTGGGCTATCGCCCCGCCCCTTTTAAAGAGGGTCGCTGCCTAGCCGTGCCAACCCTCTGCAGTGTGTGCCTGCGGTTCCTCGTCATGGCAGACGCACTTCTAAATAGACATGAGGGTGGTGTGGCATGAGGGCAGCTGAAGGCTGCGCAGGGACACTTTGGTGTGCGCTGTGGGGGGGAGGGGGGGTTGGGCAGCATTAGAGATGAGCGAACACCAAAATGTTCGGGTGCTCGTTATTCGGAACGAACTTCCCGCGATGCTCGAGGATTCGTTTCGAACAACGAACCCCATTGAAGTCAATGGGCGACCAGAGCATTTTTGTATTTCGCCGATGCTCGCTAAGGTTTTCATGTGTGAAAATCTGGGCAATTCAAGAAAGTGATGGGAATGACACAGAAACGGATAGGGCAGGCGAGGGGCTACATGTTAGGCTGCATCTGAAGTTCACAGGTCCCACTATTAAGCCACAATACCGGCAAGAGTGGGCCCCCCCCCCTCCCAACAACTTTTACTTCTGAAAAGCCCTCATTAGCAATGCATACCTTAGCTAAGCACCACACTAGTTACAACAAAGCACAATCACTGCCTGCATGACACTCCGCTGCCACTTCTCCTGGGTTACATGCTGACCAACCGCCCCCCCTCCCCCCCACAGCGCACACCAAAGTGTCCCTGCGCAGCCTTCAGCTGCCCTCATGCCACGCCACACTCATGTCTATTTAGAAGTGCGTCTGCCATGAGGAGGAACCGCAGGCACACACTTCAGAGGGTTGGCACGGCTAGGCAGCGACCCTCTTTAAAAGTGGCGGGGCGATAGCCCACAATGCTGTACAGAAGCAATGAGAAATAGAATCCTGTGCCACCGCCATCAGGAGCTGCACACGTAGGCATAGCAATGGGGAACCTATGTGCCACACACTATTCATTCTGTCAAGGTGTCTGCATGCCCCAGTTAGACCGGGCTTTTTAATTCATAGACACAGGCAGGTACAACTCCCTATTGTGAAGTCCCTGTGGACCGACAGCATGGGTGGGTGCCAGGAAGCCACCGGCGGTACATAGAAATATCCCATTGCATTGCCTAACACAGCTGAGGTAGTAATGTCGTGCGTAATACAGGTGGGCTTCGGCCCACACTGCATGCCCCAGTCTGACCGGGGTTCTTTACAAGTGGACACATGTAGGTTACACTCCCTGTGGACCCACTGCCTGGGTGGGTGCCAGGAAGCCACCGGCGGTACATAGAAATATCCCATTGCATTGCCCAACACAGCTGAGGTAGTAATGTTGTGCGTAATACAGGTGGGCTTCGGCCCACACTGCATGCCCCAGTCAGACTGGGGTTCTTTAGAAGTGTACAGATGTATTAAAAACTCCGTGTGCACCTACAGCATGGGCGGCTCCCTGGAACCCACCGGCGGTACACAAAAATATCCCATTGCATTGCCCAACACAGCTGAGGTAGTAATGTCGTGCATAATGCAGGTGGGCTTCGGCCCACACTGCATGCCCCAGTCAGACTGGGGTTCTTTAGAAGTGGACACATGTAGGTTAAACTCCCTGTGGACCCACTGCCTGGGTGGGTGCCAGGAAGCCACCGGCGGTACATAGAAATATCCCATTGCATTGCCCAACACAGCTGAGGTAGTAATGTTGTGCGTAATACAGGTGGGCTTCGGCCCACACTGCATGCCCCAGTCAGACTGGGGTTCTTTAGAAGTGTACAGATGTATTAAAAACTCCGTGTGCACCTACAGCATGGGTGGCTCCCTGGAACCCACCGGCGGTACACAAAAATATCCCATTGCATTGCCCAACACAGCTGAGGTAGTAATGTCGTGCATAATGCAGGTGGGCTTCGGCCCACACTGCATGCCCCAGTCAGACTGGGGTTCTTTAGAAGTGGACACATGTAGGTTAAACTCCCTGTGGACCCACTGCCTGGGTGGGTGCCAGGAAGCCACCGGCGGTACATAGAAATATCCCATTGCATTGCCCAACACAGCTGAGGTAGTAATGTTGTGCGTAATACAGGTGGGCTTCGGCCCACACTGCATGCCCCAGTCAGACTGGGGTTCTTTAGAAGTGGACACATGTAGGTTAAACTCCCTGTGGACCCACTGCCTGGGTGGGTGCCAGGAAGCCACCGGCGGTACATAGAAATATCCCATTGCATTGCCCAACACAGCTGAGGTAGTAATGTTGTGCGTAATACAGGTGGGCTTCGGCCCACACTGCATGCCCAAGTCAGACTGGGGTTCTTTAGAAGTGGACACATGTAGGTTAAACTCCGTGTGCACCTACAGCATGGGTGGCTCCCTGGAACCCACCGGCGGTACACAAAAATATCCTATTGCATTGCCCAACACAGCTGAGGTAACGTCAGCTGGAATGCAGGTGGGCTAAAAATTAATTTGATTACACTGTAGGCGAGGGCCCACAAAAATTGCTGTATCAACAGTACTAATGTACATCCCAAAAATTGGCCATGGCCAGCCAAGAGGGCAGGTGAAACCCATTAATCGCTTTGGTTAATGTGGCTTAAGTGGTAACTAGGCCTGGAGGCAGCCCAGTGTAACGAAAAATTGGTTCAAGTTACAGTTCCAACGCTTTTAAGCGCATTGAAACTTATAAAAATTGTTCAGAAAAATTATTTGAGTGAGCCTTGTGGCCCTAAGAAAAATTGCCCGTTCAGCGTGATTATGTGAGGTTTCAGGAGGAGGAGCAGGAGGAGGAGGAGGAATATTAGACACAGATTGATGGAGCAGAAATGTCCCCGTTTTGGATGGTGAGAGAGAACGTAGCTTCCATCCGCGGGTGCAGCCTACGTATTGCTTACGTATCGCTGCTGTCCGCTGGTGGAGAACAGAAGTCTGGGGAAATCCAGCCTTTGTTCATCTTGATGAGTGTTAGCCTGTCGGCACTGTCGGTTGACAAGCGGCTACGCTTATCTGTGATGATTCCCCCAGCCGCACTAAACACCCTCTCCGACAAGACGCTAGCCGCAGGACAAGCAAGCACCTCCAGGGCATACAGCGCTAGTTCAGGCCACGTGTCCAGCTTCGACACCCAGTAGTTGTAGGGGGCAGAGGCGTCACCAAGGATGGTCGTGCGATCCGCTACGTACTCCCTCACCATCCTTTTACAGTGCTCCCGCCGACTCAGCCGTGACTGGGGAGCGGTGACACAGTCTTGGTGGGGAGCCATAAAGCTGGCCAGGCCCTTAAAGACTGTTGCACTGCCTGGGATGTACATGCTGCTCGATCTACGCACATCCCCTGCTACCTTGCCCTCGGAACTGCGCCTTCTGCCACTAGCGCTGTCGGCTGGGAATTTTACCATCAGCTTGTCCGCAAGGGTCCTGTGGTATAGCAACACTCTCGAACCCCTTTCCTCTTCGAGAATCAAAGTGGGCAGGTTCTCCTTATACCGTGGATCGAGCAGTGTGTACACCCAGTAATCCGTCGTGGCCAGAATGCGTGCAACGCGAGGGTCACGAGAAAGGCATCCTAACATGAAGTCAGCCATGTGTGCCAGGGTACCTGTACGCAACACATGGCTGTCTTCACTAGGAAGATCACTTTCAGGATCCTCCTCCTCCTCCTCCTCCTCCTCCTCCTCCTCAGGCCATACACGCTGAAAGGATGACAGGCAATCAGCCGGTGTACCGTCAGCAGCGGCCCAAGCTGTCTCTTCCCCCTCCTCCTCATCCTCCTCATGCTCCTCCTCCTCCTCCTGTACGCGCTGAGAAATAGACAGGAGGGTGCCCTGACTATCCAGCGGCATACTGTCTTCCCCCGCCCCCGTTTCCGAGCGCAAAGCAGCTGCCTTTATGGTTTGCAGGGAATTTCTCAAGATGCATAGCAGAGGAATGGTGACGCTAATGATTGTAGCATCGCCGCTCACCACCTGGGTAGACTCCTCAAAATTACCAAGGACATGGCAGATGTCTGCCAACCAGGCCCACTCTTCTGAAAGGAATTGAGGAGGCTGACTCCCACTGCGCCGCCCATGTTGGAGTTGGTATTCGACTATAGTTCTACGCTGTTCATAGAGCCTGGCCAACATGTGGAGCGTAGAGTTCCACCGTGTGGGCACGTCGCACAGCAGTCGGTGCACTGGCAGCTTAAAGTGATGTTGCAGGGTGCGCAGGGTGGCAGCGTCCGTGTGGGACTTGCGGAAATGTGCGCAGAGCCGGCGCGCCTTTACGAGCAGGTCTGACAAGCGTGGGTAGCTTTTCAGAAAGCGCTGAACCACCAAATTAAAGACGTGGGCCAGGCATGGCACGTGCGTGAGGCTGCCGAGCTGCAGAGCCGCCACCAGGTTACGGCCGTTGTCACACACGACCATGCCCGGTTGGAGGCTCAGCGGCGCAAGCCAGCGGTCGGTCTGCTGTGTCAGACCCTGCAGCAGTTCGTGGGCCGTGTGCCTCTTATCGCCTAAGCTGAGTAGTTTCAGCACGGCCTGCTGACGCTTGCCCACCGCTGTGCTGCCACACCGCGCGACACCAACTGCTGGCGACATGCTGCTGCTAACACATCTTGATTGAGAGACAGAGGAGGAGGAGGAGGAGGAGGGTGCTTTAGTGGAGGAAGCATACACCTCCGCAGATACCACCACCGAGCTGGGGCCCGCAATTCTGGGGGTGGGTAGGACATGAGCGGTCCCAGGCTCTGACTCTGTCCCAGCCTCCACTAAATTCACCCAATGTGCCGTCAGGGAGATGTAGTGGCCCTGCCCGCCTGTGCTTGTCCACGTGTCCGTAGTTAAGTGGACCGTGGCAGTAACCGCGTTGGTGAGGGCGCGTACAATGTTGCGGGAGACGTGGTCGTGCAGGGCTGGGACGGCACATCGGGAAAAGTAGTGGCGACTGGGAACTGAGTAGCGCGGGGCCGCCGCCTACATGATACTTTTGAAGGACTCCGTTTCCACAACCCTATACGGCAGCATCTCAAGGCTGATGAATTTTGCTATGCGGACGGTTAACGTTTGAGCGTGCGGGTGCGTGGCGGCGTACTTGCGCTTGCGCTCCAACAGTTGCGCAAGCGACGGCTGGACGGTGCGCTGAACTACACTGCTGGATGGGGCCGAGGACAGCGGAGGTGAGGGTGTGGGTGCAAGCCAGGAGACGGTAGTGCCTGTGTCCTGAGAGGGGGGTTGCATCTCAGTGGCAGGTTGGGGCACAGGGGGAGAGGCAGGGGTGCAAACCGGAGGCGCTGAACGGCCTTCGTCCCACCTTGCGGGGTGCTTGGCCATCATATGTCTGCGCATGGTGGTGGTGGTGAGGCTGTTGGTGTTGGCTCCCCGGCTGAGCTTTGCGCGACAAAGGTTGCACACCACTGTTCGTCGGTCGTCAGGCGTCTCTGTGAAAAACTGCCAGACCTTAGAGCACCTCGGCCTCTGCAGGGTGGCATGGCGCGAGGGGGCGCTTTGGGAAACACTTGGTGGATTATTCGGTCTGGCCCTGCCTCTACCCCTGGCCACCGCACTGCCTCTTGCAACCTGCCCTGCTGATGCCCTTGACTCCCCCTCTGAAGACCTGTCCTCCTGAGTAAGCGTTGCACACCAGGTGGGGTCAGTCACCTCATCGTCCTGCTGCTCTTCCTCCGAATCCTCTGTGCGCTGCTCCCTCGGACTTACTGCCCTTACTACTACCTCACTGCAAGACAACTGTGTCTGATCGTCATCGTCCCCCTCACCCACAGAAAGTTGTTGAGACAGTTGGCGGAAGTCCCCAGCCTCTTCCCCCGGACCCCGGGAACTTTCGAATGGTTGGGCATCAGTGACGATAAACTCCTCTGGTGGGAGAGGAACCGCTGCTGCCCAATCTAAGCAGGGGCCCGAGAACAGTTCCTGGGAGTGTTCCCGCTCCTGAGCAGGTGTTGTTGTAGTGGAGTGAGGAGGCTGGGAGGAAGGAGGAGCAGCAGACAGAGGATTCGGATTGGCAGCAGTGGACGGCGCAGAACTGCGGGTAGACGATAGGTTGCTCGAAGCACTTTCTGCCATCCAGGACAGGACCTGCTCACACTGCTCATTTTCTAATAACCATCTCCCGCGTGGACCCATTAATCGGGCGATGAATGTGGGCACACCAGAAACGTGCCTCTCTCCTAATCGAGCAGCAGTCGGCTGCGACACACCTGGATCAGGAGCTTGGCCTGTGCCCACACCCTGACTTGGCCCTCCGCGTCCTCGGCCGCGTCCACGTCCTCTAGGCCTACCCCTACCCCTCAGCATGCTGTATTACCAGTGATTTGATTTCACAGGCAGCTAATAAATTGGCGCAAGACTGCAGGCCAAATATAATTTTTTCCCTTTTTTGAAAACGAAAGGCCCCACTGCCTCTAGTGAATGAATAATCTAAGTTTAATAACTGTGCTGTTTTCCTGCTAATGTGTCACAGAACGTGAGGGTAGCAGAGTTATTAACTGTGGCAGAGCAGGTATTTTTTTTCCCAATTAAGGAAAGCAAATGGCGAAGCCAGGAGTAAAACGTAGCTGGGTGCGTCTGATTTTTACAGGTTGCACACGCAGCCGACACGTGTCCACCGCCATTAGGACGGACAGAGGCAGGACAAATAGAATTATTTTCCGTTTTTTTGCACCAAAAGGCAGCACTGCGTATATTCTATGAACATGAGAAGTTTAATAACTGTGCTGTTTTCCTGCTAATGTGTCACAGAACGTGAGGGTAGCAGAGTTATTAACTGTGGCAGAGCGGGTATTTTTTTTCCCAATTAAGGAAAGCAAATGGCGAAGCCAGGAGTAAAACGTAGCTGGGTGCGTCTGATTTTTACAGGTTGCACACGCAGCCGACACGTGTCCACCGCCCTTAGGACGGACAGAGGCAGGACAAATAGAATTATTTTCCGTTTTTTTGCACCAAAAGGCAGCACTGCGTATATTCTATGAACATGAGAAGTTTAATAACTGTGCTGTTTTCCTGCTAATGTGTCACAGAACGTGAGGGTAGCAGAGTTATTAACTGTGGCAGAGCAGGTATTTTTTTTCCCAATTAAGGAAAGCAAATGGTGAGGCCAGGAGTAAAACGTAGCTGGGTGCGTCTGATTTTTACAGGTTGCACACGCAGCCGACATGTGTCCACCGCCCTTAGGACGGACAGAGGCTGGACAAATAGAATTATTTTCACTTGTTTTACAAGCAAAAGGCAGCACTGCGTATATTCTATGAATAATAACTGTGTTGTGGCCCTGCCTATACAATTCTTTCCCTGCAGTATCAATGGAGGGTGCAATGGTCTGCAGAGGCGATTTTGAGAAGCAAAAAAAAATGCAGCACAGCTAACAGCAGCCTGGACAGTACTGCACACGGTTAAATATGGCCCTAGAAAGGACCGTTGAGGTTCTTGAAGGCTACACTCACTCCTAACACTCTCCCTGCCTATGCAGCACTTCTGTCCCTAATGCCAGGTGCAACGCTCTGCAGAGCCGATTTTGAGAAAAAAAAAAATTGCCACTGCTAACAGCAGCCAACACACAGCTATCAGTGGCCCTAATAAGGACCTTTGGGGGGTCTTGAAGCCTACACTAACTACCAATTCTTTCCCTACAGCAGCTCCGGTACAAACAGCACTGTCCCTCATCTAACTCACACGGCATCTGAGGCGAACCGCGGGAGGGGCCGACTTTTATGTTCGGGTGACACCTGATCTTCCCAGCCACTCACAGCAGGGGGGTGGTATAGGGCTTGAATGTCACAGGGGGAAGTTGTAATGCCTTCCCTGTCTTTCAATTGGCCAGAAAAGCGCGCTAACGTCTCAGGGAAGGAAGTGAAAGTAACCAGAACACCGCATGGTGTTCGTTACGAATAACGAACATCCCGAACACCCTAATATTCGCACGAATATCAAGCTCGGAAGAACACGTTCGCTCATCTCTAGGCAGCATGTAACCCAGGAGAAGTGGCAGTGGAGTGTCATGCAGGCAGTGATTGTGCTTTGTTGGAGGTAGTGTGGTGCTTAGCTAAGGTATGCCATGCTAATGAGGGCTTTTCAGAAGTAAAAGTTTTTGGGAGGGGGGGGGGCCCACTCTTGCCGCTATTGTGGCTTAATAGTGGGACCTGTGAACTTGAGATGCAGCCCAACATGTAGCCCCTCGCCTGCCCTATCCGTTTCTGTGTCGTTCCCATCACTTTCTTGAATTGCCCAGATTTTCACACATGAAAACCTAAGCGAGCATCGGCGAAATACAAAAATGCTCCGGTCGCCCATTGACTTCAATGGGGTTCGTTACTCGAAACGAACCCTCGAGCATCGCGATAATTTCGTCCTGAGTAACGAGCACCCGAGCATCTTGGTGCTCGCTCATCTCTAGTAGTAATGTCATGTTTAATGCAGGTGGGCTTCGGCCCACACTGCATGCCCCAGTCACACTGGGGTTCTTTAGAAGTGGAAACAGATGCATTTACAACTCCCTGTGGACCCACAGCATGGGTGGGTGCCAGGAAGCCACCGGCGGTACATAAAAATATCCCATTGCATTGCCCATCACAGCTGAGGTAGTAATGTCATGTTAAATGCAGGTGGGCTTCGGCCCACACTGCATGTCCCAGTCAGACTGGGGTTCTTTAGAAGTGGAAGCAGATGCATTTACAACTCCCTGTGGACCCACAGCATGGGTGGCTCCCTGGAACCCACCGGCGGTACATAAATATATCCCATTGCATTGCCCAACACAGCGGATGTAACGTCAGCTGTAATGCCGGTGTGCTAAAAATTCATTTGATTACACTGTAGGCGAGGGCCCACAAAAATTGCTGTATCAACAGTATTAGTACATCAGAAAAATTGGCCATGGCCAACCAAGAGGGCAGGTGAAACCCATTAATCGCTTTGGTTAATGTGGCTTAATTGGTAACTAGGCCAGGAGGCAGCCCAGTTAAAATAAAAATTGGTGGAGGTGAAAGTTTCAACGCTTTAAAGGAGATGTCCCGAGGCAGCAAGTGGGTCTATACACTTCTGTATGGCCATAATAATGCACTTTGTAATGTACATTGTGCATTAATTATGAGCCATACAGAAGTTATAAAAAGTTTTATACTTACCTGCTCCGTTGCTGGCGTCCTCGTCTCCATGGAGCCGACTAATTTTTGGCCTCCGATGGCCAAATTAGCCGCGCTTGCGCAGTCCGGGTCTTCAGCTTTCTTCTATGGAGCCGCTCGTGCCAGAGAGCGGCTCCGTGTAGCTCCGCCCCGTCACGTGCCGATTCCAGCCAATCAGGAGGCTGGAATCGGCAGTGGACCGCACAGAAGAGCTGCGGTCCACGAAGGTAGAAGATCCCGGCGGCCATCTTCAGCGGTAAGTATTGAAGTCACCGGACCGCCGGGATTCAGGTAAGCGCTGTGCGGGTGGTTTTTTTAACCCCTGCATCGGGGTTGTCTCGCGCCGAACGGGGGGGGGGGTTTAAAAAAAAAAAACCCGTTTCGGCGCGGGACATCTCCTTTAATGAGAATTGAAATGTATAAAAATTGTTTAGAAAAATTATATGACTGAGTCTTGTGGGCCTAAGAAAAATTGCCCGTTCGGCGTGATTATGTGAGGTTTCAGGAGGAGGAGCAGGAGGAGGAGGAGGAATATTATACACAGATTGATGAAGCGAAAAGGTCCCCGTTTTTGATGGGGATACAGAACGATGCTTCCATCCGCGGGTGCAGCCTACCTATTGCTTAGGTATCGCTGTTGTCCGCTGGTGGAGAAGAGAAGTCTGGGGAAATCCAGGCTTTGTTCATCTTGATGAGTGTTAGCCTGTCGGCACTGTCGGTTGACAGGCGGGTACGCTTATCTGTGATGATTCCCCCAGCCGCACTAAACACCCTCTCTGACAAGATGCTAGCCGCAGGACAAGCAAGCACCTCCAGGGCATACAGCACGAGTTCAGGCCACGTGTCCAGGTTCGACACCCAGTAGTTGTAGGGGGCAGAGGCGTCACGGAGGACGGTCGTGCGATCGGCTACGTACTCCCTCACCATCCTTTTACAGTGCTCCCGCCGACTCAGCCGTGACTGGGGAGCGGTGACACAGTCTTGCTGGGGAGCCATAAAGCTGTCAAGGGCCTTAAAGAGTGTTGGCCTGCCTGTGCTGTACATGCTGCCTGATCTCCGTGTCTCCCCTGCTACCTGGCCCTCGGAACTGTGCCTTCGGCCACTAGCGCTGTCGTATGGGAATTTTACCATCAGTTTGTCCGCCAGGGTCCTGTGGTATAGCAACACTCTCGAACCCCTTTCCTCTTCGGGTATGAGAGTGGAAAGGTTCTCCTTATACCGTGGGTCGAGCAGTGTGTACACCCAGTAATCCGTAGTGGCCAGAATGCGTGTAACGCGAGGGTCACGAGAAAGGCATCCTAACATGAAGTCAGCCATGTGTGCCAGGGTACCTGCACGCAACACATGGCTGTCCTCACTAGGAAGATCACTTTCAGGATCCTCCTCCTCCTCCTCCTCCTCAGGCCATACACGCTGAAAGATGACAGGCCAGCAGCATGTGTACCCTCACCAGTGGGCCAAGCTGTGTCTTCCCCCTCCTCCTCATCTTCCTCCTCCTCCTCCTCACCGCGCTGAGATATAGACAGGAGGGTGCTCTGACTATCCAGCGGCATACTGTCTTCCCCCGCCTCTGTTTCCGAGTGCAAAGCGTCTGCCTTTATGCTTTGCAGGGAACTTCTCAAGAGGCATAAAAGAGGAATGGTGACGCTAATGATTGCAGCATCGACGCTCACCACCTGGGTAGACTCCTCAAAGTTTCGAAGGACCTGGCAGATGTCTGCCAACCAGGCCCACTCTTCTGAAAATAATTGAGGAGGCTGACTCCCACTGCGCCGCCCATGTTGGAGTTGGTATTCCACTATAGCTCTACGCTGCTCATAGAGCCTGGCCAACATGTGGAGCGTAGAGTTCCACCGTGTGGGCACGTCGCACAGCAGTCGGTGCACTGGCAGATTAAACCGATGTTGCAGGGTGCGCAGGGTGGCAGCGTCCGTGTGGGACTTGCGGAAATGTGCGCAGAGCCGGCGCACCTTTCCGAGCAGGTCTGACAAGCGTGGGTAGCTTTTCAGAAAGCGCTGAACCACCAAATTAAAGACGTGGGCCAGGCATGGCACGTGCGTGAGGCTGCCGAGCTGCAAAGCCGCCACCAGGTTACGGCCGTTGTCACACACGACCATGCCCGGTTGGAGGCTCAGCGGCGCAAGCCAGCGGTCGGTCTGCTCTGTCAGACCCTGCAGCAGTTCGTGTGCCGTGTGCCTCCTATCTCCTAAGCTGAGTAGTTTCAGCACGGCCTGCTGACGCTTGCCCACCGCTGTGCTGCCACGACGCGCGACACCGACTGCTGCCGACGTGCTGCTGCTGACACATCTTGATTGCGAGACAGAGGTTGCGTTGGAGGAGGAGGAGGAGGGTGGTTTAGTGGAGGAAGCATACACCGCCGCAGATACCACCACCGAGCTGTGGCCCACAATTCTGGGGGTGGGTAGGACGTGAGCGGTCCCAGGCTCTGACTCTGTCCCAGCCTCCACTAAATTCACCCAATGTGCCGTCAGGGAGATATAGTGGCCCTGCCCGCCTGTGCTTGTCCACGTGTCCGTTGTTAAGTGGACCTTGGCAGTAACCGCGTTGGTGAGGGCGCGTACAATGTTGCGGGAGACGTGGTCGTGCAGGGCTGGGACGGCACATCGGTAAAAGTAGTGGCGACTTGGAACTGCGTAGCGCGGGGCCGCCGCCGCCATCATACTTTTGAAGGACTCCGTTTCCACAACCCTATACGGCAGCATCTCCAGGCTGATAAAATTGGCTACGTGCACATTTAACACTTGAGCGTGCGGGTGCGTGGCGGCGTACTTGCGCTTGCGCTCAAACACTTGCGCTAGCGACGGCGGGACGCTGCGCTGACAGACATTGCTGGATGGGGCCGAGGACAGCGGAGGTGAGGGTGTGGGTGCAGGCCAGGAGACGGTAGTGCCTGTGTCCTCAGAGGGGGGTTGGATCTCAGTGGCAGGTTGGGGCACAGGGGGAGAGGCAGCGGTGCAAACCGGAGGCGGTGAACGGCCTTCGTCCCACCTTGTGGGGTGCTTGGCCATCATATGTCTGCGCATGCTGGTGGTGGTGAGGCTGCTGGTGGTGGCTCCCTGGCTGATCTTGGCGCGACAAAGGTTGCACACCACTGTACTCTCAGTGAAAAACTGCCAGACCTTTGAGCACCTCGGCCTCTGCAGGGTGGCATGGCGCGAGGGGGCGCTTTGGGAAACAGTTGGTGGATTATTCGGTCTGGCCCTGCCTCTACCCCTGGCCACCGCACTGCCTCTTCCAACCTGCCCTGCTGCTGCCCTTGCCTCCCCCTCTGAAGACCTGTCCTCAGTAGGCGTAGCAAACCAGGTGGGGTCAGTCACCTCATTGTCCTGCTGCTCTTCCTCAGAATCCTCGGTGCGCTCCTCCCTCGGACTTAATGCCCTTACTACTACCTTACTCATAGACAACTGTGTCTCATCGTCATCGGCCTCCTCACCCACTGAAAGGTCTTGAGACAGTTGCCGGAAGTCCCCAGCCTCATCCCCCGGACCCCGGGATATTTCGAATGGTTGGGCATCAGTCACGATAAACTCCTCCAGTGGGAGAGGAACCACTGCTGCCCAATCTGAGCAGGGGCCCGAGAACAGTTCCTGGGAGTCTGCCTGCTCCTCAGAATGTCTCATTTTCATGGAGTGAGGAGGCTGGGAGGAAGGAGGAGCAGCAGCCAGAGGATTCTGAGTTGCAGCAGTGGACGGCACAGAACTCTGGGTGGACGATAGGTTGCTGGAAGCACTTTCTGCCATCCACGACAGGACCTGCTCACACTGCTCATTTTCTAATAAAGGTCTACCGCGTGGACCCATTAAATGTGCTATGAATGTGGGGACGCCAGAAACGTGCCTCTCTCCTAATCCCGCAGCAGTCGGCTGCGATACACCTGGATCAGGAGCTCGGCCTGTGCCCACACCCGGACTCGGGCCTCCGCGTCCTCAGCCGCGCCCACGTCCTCTAGGCCTACCCCTACCCCTCAGCATGCTGTATTACCAGGAATGCAGAAACACAACACTGTAATTAAATGTGCCGCTTATTGGCCTGTGGTTGGAGGCTGAGTTCGCTTACGGAACGCCAGGAAATAATTTGGCGCAAGCCTGCTGTAACACTTAGCTGGCTGCGTATTTATTTGAAGAAATACTACCCCCAGCAGACAAGCACCCAGAGCACTGAGCAGAGTGACAGGCAGGCCAAATAGATTTTTTTCCAATATTTTTTTGCAAAAGGACCACTGCGTATATTTAATCTATAATATATGTCTTCTGGCCCTGCCTACACAATTCTGTCCATGGACTGTGTGACGGAACTGCAGTGTTGCACTGTTATTAACTGCAACAGACCGGTGATTTCAGAGCCAGGAAATAATTTGGCGCAAGCCTGCTGTAACACTTAGCTGGCTGCATATTTATTTGGATAAATACTACCCCCAGCAGACACGGACCCAGAGCACTGAGCAGAGTGACAGGCAGGCCAAATAGATTTTTTTCCAATATTTTTTTCAAAAGGACCACTGCGTATATTCAATCTATAATATATGTCTTCTGGCCCTGGCTGCACCATTCTGTCCCTGGACTGTGTGACGGAACTGCAGTGTTGCACTGTTATTAACTGCAACAGACCGGTGATTTCAGAGCCAGGAAATAATTTGGCGCAAGCCTGCTGTAACACTTAGCTGGCTGCGTATTTATTTGGAGAAATACTACCCCCAGCAGACACGGACCCAGAGCACTGAGCAGAGTGACAGGCAGGCCAAATAGATTTTTTTCCAATATTTTTTTCAAAAGGACCACTGCGTATATTCAATCTATAATATGTCTTCTGGCCCTGCCTACACAATTCTGTCCCTGATGTGTGTGTCACGGAACTGCAGTGTTGCACTGTTATTAACTGCAACAGACCGGTGATTTCAGAGCCAGGAAATAATTTGGCGCAAGCCTGCTGTAACACTTAGCTGGCTGCGTATTTATTTGGAGAAATACTACCCCCAGCAGACACGGACCCAGAGCACTGAGCAGAGTGACAGGCAGGCCAAATAGATTTTTTTCCAATATTTTTTTCAAAAGGACCACTGCGTATATTCAATCTATAATATATGTCTTCTGGCCCTGGCTGCACCATTCTGTCCCTGGACTGTGTGACGGAACTGCAGTGTTGCACTGTTATTAACTGCAACAGACCGGTGATTTCAGAGCCAGGAAATAATTTGGCGCAAGCCTGCTGTAACACTTAGCTGGCTGCGTATTTATTTGGAGAAATACTACCCCCAGCAGACACGGACCCAGAGCACTGAGCAGAGTGACAGGCAGGCCAAATAGATTTTTTTCCAATATTTTTTTCAAAAGGACCACTGCGTATATTCAATCTATAATATGTCTTCTGGCCCTGCCTACACAATTCTGTCCCTGATGTGTGTGTGATGGAACTGCAGTGTTGCACTGTTATTAACTGCAACAGACCGGTGATTTCAGAGCCAGGAAATAATTTGGCGCAAGCCTGCTGTAACACTTAGCTGGCTGCGTATTTATTTGGAGAAATACTACCCCCAGCAGACACGGACCCAGAGCACTGAGCAGAGTGACAGGCAGGCCAAATAGATTTTTTTCCAATATTTTTTTCAAAAGGACCACTGCGTATATTCAATCTATAATATATGTCTTCTGGCCCTGGCTGCACCATTCTGTCCCTGGACTGTGTGACGGAACTGCAGTGTTGCACTGTTATTAACTGCAACAGACCGGTGATTTCAGAGCCAGGAAATAATTTGGCGCAAGCCTGCTGTAACACTTAGCTGGCTGCGTATTTATTTGGAGAAATACTACCCCCAGCAGACACGGACCCAGAGCACTGAGCAGAGTGACAGGCAGGCCAAATAGATTTTTTTCCAATATTTTTTTCAAAAGGACCACTGCGTATATTCAATCTATAATATATGTCTTCTGGCCCTGCCTACACAATTCTATCCCTGGAGTATTACTGCAGGGCGCAATGCTCTGCACGGCCGATATAGCAAAAAAAAAAAATGTGCAACACTGCTAAAAGCAGCCTCCACAGTACTGCACACGGTTAGATGTGGCCCTAAGAAGGACCGTTGGGGTTCTTGAAGCCTACACTAACTCCTAACACTCTCCCTGCCTCCACACTTCTGTCCCTGGACTATTACTGCAGGGCGCAATGCTCTGCACGGCCGATATAGCAAAAAAAAAAAAAATGTGCAACACTGCTAAAAGCAGCCTCCACAGTACTGCACATGGTTAGATGTGGCCCTAAGAAGGACCGTTGGGGTTCTTGAAGCCTACACTAACTCCTAACACTCTCCCTACAGCAGCTCCAGCACAATAGCACTTTCCCTCAGCTAAGTCACAACGCATCTGAGGCGAGCCGCGGGAGGGGCCGATTTTTATACTCGGGTGACACCTGATCTCCCCAGCCACTCACTGCAGGGGGGTGGTATAGGGGTTGAACGTCGCAGGGGGAAGTTGTAATGCCTTCCCTGTCTTTCAATTGGCCAGAAAAGCGCGCTAACGTCTCAGAGAGGAAAGTGAAAGTAACCCGAACATCGCGTGGTGCTCGTTACGAGTAACGAGCATCTCGAACACGCTAATACTCGAATGAGTATCAATCTCGGACCAGTACGTTCGCTCATCTCTAGTAATAACGTATAACAACTGAGCTGTGACCATGCAACACAGATAGCTGTTGCTCTCACATGGCAAAGTTGTGGTATTATATAAGAGCACAATAATATAGCAGCAAAAGAAAAGTACAGCTGAGGACCTAATTAGTTTTCCGTACATGGGAAGAGCCTACTCAATCAGGAGAACCTTTCTGATACTTAAAACTGGGTGCAAAATCAAAAAATAAGCAGACTACCTGCTATGGGCTCAACTCCCAAAGACTTGCTCAATGGGGACAAACTAATTTATTTAAAAACTTAAAAACCAAAGTAATAAAGCCCCACATTTTGATTCCAGGATGAAGTTTTCCTCAGTCACAACTGTCTAAGGGTGGTTTCACGCTGGCGAGAAAATCGTGCGATTTTTGCCTGCTGCGTTTGTCAGTAAGCAGATTATGAAGCCAATGATTTACAATGGTTTCTTTCCCACCAGCGATGTTTTCACTGATACGATGTTCAGGAGATAAAAAAATTGTGGTATGCTCTATTTTCTGCGTTTTGCCTTTTTTTCAATCTCCAATGTATCTCTATGGAGCATGCGTTTTATCGCATCACAGCGCAACAAGCATGCGTTGCGATGCGATGTAATCATTAGAAAATCTTTTGACTTTTGCGATTAAAAAAAGCACGATTTAATTGCAGGTGACATGATGCACTGCAAGATTATTCTCTTAAAAAAGCATCGCTGACGCACCAAAAATGCAGTGAGATGTGATTTTGACATGGTTTTCTCACATCAAAAACGCGTTTGCCCATGTGGAATTAGCCTAAGAGCTTACTTATTGAAGAGTGAGCTGTAAACTTAAATTTAAAGTATATCATGCATTGAATTTTTATGGATGAACCTTCTCTGCCCTTCTGTGATTTGAGCTGTCTAAGAGCTTGCTTATTGCATGATGAACTGTAAATGTTTCTAGCGCTATTTTGGGGATATGAGGGAGTTTTTGAATACTTTTTATTACATTGCTATACGGAAATTCTGATATTGTACATTTGTTACACTGTTCACCATGTAGGATAATGAATATTTAAATTGTTCAGAATTTTACACATTTTACATAATACCAATTATGCTTATTTAAATGCTTCTTTTTAGTTAATAAATGGGAATTGTTTTTTTTTATGTTTGAGTGTTTATTTATACATTTAAAAATGTCTTTAAACATTTTTTCAACATTTTCTTAGTCCCACTAGGGAACATTACTATGCAATTTCTTGATTGATTATATAATACACTGCAATATTTCTGTATTGCAGTGTATTGTGCCTGTCAGCAAGATTCTATTACACCTGCCTTAACTGTCATGACAACCTTGTAACACCCTATGATTGCATTGTCAGGGGAGCCGATCAATTAAGAAAGGAAGACTCCTGCATCAGTTTAACTGCTTTAATATCAGTCACTATTGACTTCATGAATGGGTGTGACTGAGAGCTGCCTCTGATTGGTCAGGCTGTGACCAATCAGAGGCAGCTCATTCAGCAAGCGGGGATTTTAAATCCCCGGCTGCTGAATACTACAGAGAGCAGTTCAGGAGAACTGCCGGCGGCCGCGGCTGAACTCCGTCTGCCGGGACAAGGTGAGTATATATATTTTTTTTATTTTTACACATTTCTGGATGAATTGCAGGGAAGGGCTTATATATTTAAGCCCTTCCCGACAATTCATCCCGCGCTCGCCGGCAGCCCATTACTTTCAATGGAGCCGGCTGTATTGCCGGCTCCATTGAATTCAATGGGCAAACATCGTTCTTCTCTGCCACAGCTGTAACAGGTGTGGCAGAGAAGAATGATTTGTCTACTATATGTTCTCAATGGGGTCAGCGCTGCTGCCGCCGGCCCCATTGAGCGCATATAGAGAAGAGAACAGGAATCGCAGATAGGTGCAATCTGCGATTTCTGTTCTATAATTTATCGGACAAGCGCATAAAAAGCGCTCATGTGTCCGATACCATTGCAAAGCAATGCTTTTATAAAATCGACGGACGCATGCGCATGCGCAAATCGCGCGAAAAATCGCCCGTCTGACTAAGCCCTCACAGTGTGGTTTTCAAGAGGAACCCTATTCTCTGACTTTTTGACGCTGCTTCTCTGGTTGATGCGCAAAGCAGATGAAGTATACTTAAGGCTCTTGGGGATATAACCGTTGTTAAAGAATTGTTTACAAAATGTATATGCAATATCACCTATTTTTATGTAACTTTGTTTTATTTTCATCATTTATTCATTTATATTAATAAATTGTGTTCTATCAACCCACTTGTCCTTCTTTAAAGCCATATCTAAACTTGTTGTTTTCAAGTTTGCAAAACAAGCGTGGCGTTGAAAATGCTGTGTTTTGACGCTTGTGTGAACAGCCCCATTGAAATGAATGGGAGCATTGTACAGCGTTTAGCGCAGCACTGAGAAGGCAATGCTAAACGCTGTCCAAAAACCTCTGTGTGAGGTATGCCTAATTAAGGAAATGTGATTAGAAGTTTAAGTACAAGGTGCTTTGACTATTAAATAATGATGCACAAAGTATAGTTACTGACATATCTACTCTTCTCAAGAGAAATTGGCTAGCGTGAAACATGCCTTTATGCCAATAGATTTAAACATTCATTATTTTCCGATAGAAATCTAAACTATATATAAGATATGTTGCTAAGGCTGCAGCTATCCAGTATTAGCACAAATATGGCTGCTATTATGGGCACAAAGCTATGTTGCTGAATTGATTTTTTAAATTTAAAACAATAGGAAATTCTAATAAGATGTTGCAAATAATTTAATCAATTATAGCAGATTTCATACATATGATTATTTAATAGATGCTGAGTTCTTTTAACTGCCTTCTCTCTAGGTATCTGGAAGCTTAAGAGAACTTTCTTATTAATAACAAGTTCAAAATTATATTTTAAAATTACTCTTCTGTTTGGTAGGGAGCCGTAGTTTTTTTGTTTTTTTTTTGGGGGGGGAGGGGGGGCTGGGAGTTGCTTTTAGAGCAACAAGTGAATATTAGAAAAAAATACGATAATGAGCAAAAAAACAAAGTATCACAAAGAGGAAGCAAAATAGGCATATATGTTTCAAACATAGTTATGCATCGCACAGCGTTTTATAATCTTAATTTAAAATAAAACATAAAATAAGATATTATTAAGTATATATCATAAAATAAGTATATTAATGATGATTCCAGTGTACCACCTTTTATTGAGGTGATGTACAATATCAGAAAGCAAACCAGAATGACAATTATAATAATACCAGATGAGATGTCCAATTCCCAAAGCAGGGCTATTTGTTAGGGTAAGTATAATACAGCAGTTTTACTGACCCAAATATTTTCAGCATTTATGGTAATCTTAAGACGTTTTAATACTTTTTACAGTTGATTGCTTATATTTCACATTGCACTCTCATTAAAATTGCTACACCCTAAATCTTTAACAGGTTGCTTGTGTTTAATGATAAAAGCAAATCTAGCTTAATTAAAATGTGTTTGCTAGTAGAATTAACATAACAGAGAAAGACTGTGACAGTTCCAAGTATAATTGATTTCTATTATTCAATTTATATCACTTATTGCTCAAATTACAATACAGAATTATCTCCAAAAATCTTCAGACCTTCAGACCAGGAAAGAAAATAACTGAAACTTCAGGAAGTCTAAAGTCTTATAGAAATCATAGATATATAATGAAAGAAAATAAGTATAATTATAGTTACAATAAAAAGTATTTCGAATATTTTGGAATTACCTCGATTTCTGCTATTAATGTGCTCTGATTGTTATTATTGTCACAATTAGAGACAAACACAATCTAACTAAACTAATAGCACATAAACAGCTGTACCATTGATGTCTTTAATGAACATATGGAGTAAAAATAAGTGAAGCTTTATGTCCATGACTTTTTCAAGCGCTAATTGGCAAAATGTATATCAATTTAGTAGACGAGATTGGAAGTGTGGTTTTCACAGGTGCATTTCCCATAAATAAAGCCATGCAGAGCTTGGTTATTGACAAATCTGTTCTTCTCTAAAAAGATTGGTTAGTGTGAACCATACAGCTATGCAAATAACTTTCAATGAGGAGAGGCGGGACGGGGCGGAGCTAATTACCAGAACTTAGCCCCGCCCTTGTTCCACCTCCTCTCATTGCAAATAGTGCAGAGGGGCGGAGAGGAGGCAGAGAGGGGGCGGGAGCTCAGGGCACTGCTCCCAGCTCTTCCAGCCTCCTCCCCCTGCAGAGAGAGACGCCGTATATCAGCTGGGCGTGAAAACCCAGCTGATATACGGTCGTCTGAATGCACCCTTAGTGTGAAGCATAATGGAGGGTGCATCATCAGTTTGGATGCTTTTACTGCCTTGGAGCCTGGATGCCTTGTGATCATTGAGGGAACAATTAATTATAAGATGTATATAAAAACATTTTACAGGAGGATGTATGGGCAACGCTTCATGACTTCAAAATATTTTCATTGATATAACAAGACAATGGCCTAAAGCACACAAACAAATCCACTGAAGAAAAGCTTGAAAAGGAAGAACATTTGTGTCTTGGAATGGCCAACTCAGAGTCCTGACCGTCAAATGATTTAAACGCTGTGGCAGGACTTGAAGATGGTCATGCACACAAGGAATCCCAGAAATATTGATAAATCTATCTATGCAGGAAAGTCTATAATATTAGTAAACCCTTTCACAGAGTAGACTTATTAAAAACCAGAAATATTGATGAACTGAAACACATTTGCAGGAATAAAGTGTCCAAAATTCTTCCTAGACGTTGTACAAATCTTATTTGCAACTACAGAAAAAGTTTGATGGAGTTGATTGCTGCTAATAGGGAAACTACAGGTTATTAAATTCAAAGTTTCACTTACTTTTTCTCCCTGCACGGTGGATGTTTACTCAATGTGATCAATAGAAGACACGAACAGTGCAACTGTTTATGTGTTATCAATTTAGTAGGATTGTGCTTGTCTATAGTTGTCACAAATATCAATCAGATAACATTTTATTACTAATCAATATAGAAATCCAGATCATTCTGTAGGGTTGACTTACTATTTTTTGCATCTGTATGATTATATTTTAAAAGTGTAGATTATGAAAACTCTATTTGCAGTCAATTAATCTAAGTAATAGAGATGAGCGAACACCAAAATGTTCGGGTGTTCGTTATTCGTAACGAACTTCCCGTGATGCTCGAGGGTTCGTTTCGAACAACGAACCCCATTGAAGTCAATGGGCGACCAGAACATTTTTGTATTTCGCCGATGCTCGCTAAGGTTTTCATGTGTGAAAATCTGGGCAATTCAGGAAAGTGATGGGAATGACACAGTGACGGATAGGGCAGGCGAGGGGCTACATGTTGGGCTGCATCCTAAGTTCACAGGTCCCACTATTAAGCCACAATAGCGGCAAGAGTGGGCCCCCCCCCCCTCCCAACAACTTTTACTTCTGAAAAGCGCTCATTAGCATGGCATACCTTTGCTAAGCACCACACTACCTCCAACAAAGCACAATCACTGCCTGCATGACACTCCACTGCCACTTCTCCTGAGTTACATGCTGCCCAACCGCACCCCCTCCCCCCCACAGCGCACACCAAACTGTCCCTGCGCAGCCTTCAGCTGCCCTCATGCCACACCACCCTCATGTCTATTTAGAAGTGCGTCTGCCACGACGAGGGACCGCAGGCACACACTGCACAGGGTTGGCACGGCTAGGTAGCGACCCTCTTTAATAGGGGCGGGGCGATAGCCCACAATGCTGTACAGAAGCAATGAGAAATACAATCCTGTGCCACCGCCATCAGGAGCTGCACACGTGGGCATAGCAATGGGGAACCTATGTGCCACACACTATTCATTCTGTCAAGGTGTCTGCATGCCCCAGTCAGACTGGTTATATGCACCTTAACAGTAACCGCGTTGGTGGTAATGTGGTGGTGACTGCGGACCTAGTACCACGGTTGTATTTTGTTGGTTTTCGGAATGTGGCCAGGATTAAGTGGGCCGTGGCGGGGGGATGGTGGGGGGGCTCTCTTGTAGTGTCGGTAAAGGTGAAATTCTTGGACTGCCACCAGACGAACCAATGCAAAGGCATTTGCCAACAATGTTTTCCCTGTTGGAGGAGGAGGGGGATGTTTTTGAGGCACTACGTGTCCTCTCCACGTGTCCGTGGTTATATGCACCTTAACAGTAACCGCGTTGGTGGTAATGTGGTGGTGACTGCGGACCTAGTACCACGGTTGTAGTTTGTTGGTTTTCGGAATGTGGCCAGGATTAAGTGGGCCGTGGCGGGGGGATGGTGGGGGGGCTCTCTTGTAGTGTCGGTAAAGGTGAAATTCTTGGACTGCCGCCAGACGAACCAATGCAAAGGCATTTGCCAACAATGTTTTCCCTGTTGGAGGAGGAGGGGGATGTTTTTGAGGCACTACGTGTCCTCTCCACGTGTCCGTGGTTATATGCACCTTAACAGTAACCGCGTTGGTGGTAATGTGGTGGTGACTGCGGACCTAGTACCACGGTTGTATTTTGTTGGTTTTCGGAATGTGGCCAGGATTAAGTGGGCCGTGGCGGGGGGATGGTGGGGGGGCTCTCTTGTAGTGTCGGTAAAGGTGAAATTCTTGGACTGCCGCCAGACGAACCAATGCAAAGGCATTTGCCAACAATGTTTTCCCTGTTGGAGGAGGAGGGGGATGTTTTTGAGGCACTACGTGTCCTCTCCACGTGTCCGTGGTTATATGCACCTTAACAGTAACCGCGTTGGTGGTAATGTGGTGGTGACTGCGGACCTAGTACCACGGTTGTATTTTGTTGGTTTTCGGAATGTGGCCAGGATTAAGTGGGCCGTGGCGGGGGGATGGTGGGGGGGCTCTCTTGTAGTGTCGGTAAAGGTGAAATTCTTGGACTGCCGCCAGACGAACCAATGCAAAGGCATTTGCCAACAATGTTTTCCCTGTTGGAGGAGGAGGGGGATGTTTTTGAGGCACTACGTGTCCTCTCCACGTGTCCGTGGTTATATGCACCTTAACAGTAACCGCGTTGGTGGTAATGTGGTGGTGACTGCGGACCTAGTACCACGGTTGTATTTTGTTGGTTTTCGGAATGTGGCCAGGATTAAGTGGGCCGTGGCGGGGGGATGGTGGGGGGGCTCTCTTGTAGTGTCGGTAAAGGTGAAATTCTTGGACTGCCGCCAGACGAACCAATGCAAAGGCATTTGCCAACAATGTTTTCCCTGTTGGAGGAGGAGGGGGATGTTTTTGAGGCACTACGTGTCCTCTCCACGTGTCCGTGGTTATATGCACCTTAACAGTAACCGCGTTGGTGGTAATGTGGTGGTGACTGCGGACCTAGTACCACGGTTGTATTTTGTTGGTTTTCGGAATGTGGCCAGGATTAAGTGGGCCGTGGCGGGGGGATGGTGGGGGGGCTCTCTTGTAGTGTCGGTAAGGGTGAAATTCTTGGACTGCCGCCAGACGAACCAATGCAAAGGCATTTGCCAACAATGTTTTCCCTGTTGGAGGAGGAGGGGGATGTTTTTGAGGCACTACGTGTCCTCTCCACGTGTCCGTTCCATGTAAGCAATAGTAGCACTCAAGACAGGCCCCAGTAACAATTCTGAAGCAGCAGTATAGCGGGAGCGCAGTCTTCGTTCCATGTAAGCAATAGTAGCACTCAAGACAGGCCCCAGTAACAATTCTGAAGCAGCAGTATAGCGGGAGCGCAGTCTTCGTTCCATGTAAGCAATAGTAGCACTCAAGACAGGCCCCAGTAACAATTCTGAAGCAGCAGTATAGCGGGAGCGCAGTCTTCGTTCCATGTAAGCAATAGTAGCACTCAAGACAGGCCCCAGTAACAATTCTGAAGCAGCAGTATAGCGGGAGCGCAGTCTTCGTTCCATGTAAGCAATAGTAGCACTCAAGACAGGCCCCAGTAACAATTCTGAAGCAGCAGTATAGCGGGAGCGCAGTCTTCGTTCCATGTAAGCAATAGTAGCACTCAAGACAGGCCCCAGTAACAATTCTGAAGCAGCAGTATAGCGGGAGCGCAGTCTTCGTTCCATGTAAGCAATAGTAGCACTCAAGACAGGCCCCAGTAACAATTCTGAAGCAGCAGTATAGCGGGAGCGCAGTCTTCGTTCCATGTAAGCAATAGTAGCACTCAAGACAGGCCCCAGTAACAATTCTGAAGCAGCAGTATAGCGGGAGCGCAGTCTTCGTTCCATTTCAGTAGCCTTAGTATAGCCAAGGCACAAGTGACATTTATGTAGCTAAACTGTAGGCCAACCCCACACACCTTTCTGTACCATGAGTGCAGGCGAAGAACATAGAAATTACTATGATTACACTGTAGGTGAGGGCCCCAAAAAATTGGTGTACCAACAGTACTAATGTACCTCAGTAAAAATTGGCCATGCCCAACCAAGATGGCAGGTGAATAGCTTTGGTTAATGTGGCTTAAGTGGTAACTAGGCCTGGAGGCAGCCCAGTGTAACGAAAAATTGGTTCAAGTTAAAGTTCCAACGCTTTTAAGCTAATTGAAACTTATAAAAATTGTTCTGAAAAATTATTTGAGTGAGCCTTGTGGCCCTAAGAAAAATTGCCCGTTCAGCGTGATTACGTGAGGTTTCAGGAGGAGGAGCAGGAGGAGGAGGAGGAGGAATATTAGACACAGATTGATGAAGCACAAATGTCCCCGTTTTGGATGGTGAGAGAGAACGTAGCTTCCATCCGCGGGTGCAGCCTACGTATTGCTTACGTATCGCTGCTGTCCGCTGGTGGAGAACAGAAGTCTGGCGAAATCCAGCCTTTGTTCATCTTGATGAGTGTTAGCCTGTCGGCACTGTCGGTTGACAAGCGGCTACGCTTATCGGTGATGATTCCCCCAGCCGCACTAAACACCCTCTCCGACAACACGCTAGCCGCAGGACAAGCAAGCACCTCAAGGGCATACAGGGCTAGTTCAGGCCACGTGTCCAGCTTCGACACCCAGTAGTTGTAGGGGGCAGAGGCGTCACCAAGGATGGTCGTGCGATCCGCTACGTACTCCCTCACCATCCTTTTGCAGTGCTCCCGCCGACTCAGCCGTGACTGGGGAGCGGTGACACAGTCTTGGTGGGGAGCCATAAAGCTGGCCAGGCCCTTAAAGACTGTTGCACTGCCTGGGATGTACATGCTGCTCGATCTACGCACATCCCCTGCAACATGGCCCTCGGAACTGCGCCTTCTGCCACTAGCGCTGTCGGCTGGGAATTTTACCATCAGCTTGTCCGCAAGGGTCCTGTGGTATAGCAACACTCTCGAACCCCTTTCCTCTTCGGGAATCAGAGTGGGCAGGTTCTCCTTATACCGTGGATCGAGCAGTGTGTACACCCAGTAATCCGTAGTGGCCAGAATGCGTGCAACGCGAGGGTCACGAGAAAGGCATCCTAACATGAAGTCAGCCATGTGTGCCAGGGTACCTGTACGCAACACATGGCTGTCTTCACTAGGAAGATCACTTTCAGGATCCTCCTCCTCCTCCTCCTCCTCAGGCCATACACGCTGAAAGGATGACAGGCAATCAGCCGGTGTACCGTCAGCAGCGGGCCAAGCTGTCTCTTCCCCCTCCTCCTCATCCTCCTCATGCTCCTCCTCCTCCTCCTGTACGCGCTGAGAAATAGACAGGAGGGTGCCCTGACTATCCAGCGGCATACTGTCTTCCCCCGCCCCCGTTTCCGAGCGCAAAGCAGCTGCCTTTATGGTTTGCAGGGAATTTCTCAAGATGCATAGCAGAGGAATGGTGACGCTAATGATTGTAGCATCGCCGCTCACCACCTGGGTAGACTCCTCAAAATTACCAAGGACATGGCAGATGTCTGCCAACCAGGCCCACTCTTCTGAAAGGAATTGAGGAGGCTGACTCCCACTGCGCCGCCCATGTTGGAGTTGGTATTCGACTATAGCTCTACGCTGTTCATAGAGCCTGGCCAACATGTGGAGCGTAGAGTTCCACCGTGTGGGCACGTCGCACAGCAGTCGGTGCACTGGCAGCTTAAAGTGATGTTGCAGGGTGCGCAGGGTGGCAGCGTCCGTGTGGGACTTGCGGAAATGTGCGCAGAGCCGGCGCGCCTTTACGAGCAGGTCTGACAAGCGTGGGTAGCTTTTCAGAAAGCGCTGAACCACCAAATTAAAGACGTGGGCCAGGCATGGCACGTGCGTGAGGCTGCCGAGCTGCAGAGCCGCCACCAGGTTACGGCCGTTGTCACACACGACCATGCCCGGTTGGAGGCTCAGCGGCGCAAGCCAGCGGTCGGTCTGCTGTGTCAGACCCTGCAGCAGTTCGTGGGCCGTGTGCCTCTTATCGCCTAAGCTGAGTAGTTTCAGCACGGCCTGCTGACGCTTGCCCACCGCTGTGCTGCCACACCGCGCGACACCGACTGCTGGCGACATGCTGCTGCTAACACATCTTGATTGTGAGACAGAGGAGGAGGAGGGTGCTTTAGTGGAGGAAGCATACACCTCCGCAGATACCACCACCGAGCTGGGGCCCGCAATTCTGGGGGTGGGTAGGACGTGAGCGGTCCCAGGCTCTGACTCTGTCCCAGCCTCCACTAAATTCACCCAATGTGCCGTCAGGGAGATGTAGTGGCCCTGCCCGCCTGTGCTTGTCCACGTGTCCGTAGTTAAGTGGACCGTGGCAGTAACCGCGTTGGTGAGGGCGCGCACAATGTTGCGGGAGACGTGGTCGTGCAGGGCTGGGACGGCACATCGGGAAAAGTAGTGGCGACTGGGAACTGAGTAGCGCGGGGCCGCCGCCTCCATGATACTTTTGAAGGACTCCGTTTCCACAACCCTATACGGCAGCATCTCAAGGCTGATGAATTTTGCGATGCGGACGGTTAACGTTTGAGCGTGCGGGTGCGTGGCGGCGTACTTGCGCTTGCGCTCGAACACTTGCGCAAGCGACGGCTGAACGGTGCGCTGAACTACACTGCTGGATGGGGCCGAGGACAGCGGAGATGAGGGTGTGGGTGCAGGCCATGAGGCGGTAGTGCCTGTGTCCTGAGAGGGGGGTTGCATCTCAGTGGCAGGTTGGGGCACAGGGGGAGAGGCAGGGGTGCAAACCGGAGGCGGTGAACGGCCTTTGTCCCACCTTGCGGGGTGCTTGGCCATCATATGTCTGCGCATGGTGGTGGTGGTGAGGCTGTTGGTGTTGGCTCCCCGGCTGAGCTTTGCGCGACAAAGGTTGCACACCACTGTTCGTCGGTCGTCAGGCGTCTCTGTGAAAAACTGCCAGACCTTAGAGCACCTCGGCCTCCGCAGGGTGGCATGGCGCGAGGGGGCGCTTTGGGAAACACTTGGTGGATTATTCGGTCTGGCCCTGCCTCTACCCCTGGCCACTGCACTGCCTCTTGCAACCTGCCCTGCTGATGCCCTTGACTCCCCCTCTGAAGACCTGTCCTCCTGAGTAAGCGTTGCACACCAGGTGGGGTCAGTCACCTCATCGTCCTGCTGCTCTTCCTCCGAATCCTCTGTGCGCTGCTCCCTGGGACTTACTGCCCTTACTACTACCTCACTGCAAGACAACTGTGTCTGATCGTCATCGTCCTCCTCACCCACAGAAAGTTGTTGAGACAGTTGGCGGAAGTCCCCAGCCTCTTCCCCCGGACCCCGGGAACTTTCGAATGGTTGGGCATCAGTGACGATAAACTCCTCTGGTGGGAGAGGAACCGCTGCTGCCCAATCTAAGCAGGGGCCCGAGAACAGTTCCTGGGAGTGTTCCCGCTCCTGAGCAGGTGTCATTGTAGTGGAGTGAGGAGGCTGGGAGGAAGGAGGAGCAGCAGACAGAGGATTCGGATTGGCAGCAGTGGACGGCGCAGAACTGCGGGTAGACGATAGGTTGCTCGAAGCACTTTCTGCCATCCAGGACAGGACCTGCTCACACTGCTCATTTTCTAATAACCGTCTCCCGCGTGGACCCATTAATTGGGCGATGAATGTGGGGACGCCAGAAACGTGCCTCTCTCCTAATCGCGCAGCAGACAGCTGCGACACACCTGGATCAGGAGCTTGGCCTGTGCCCACACCCTCACTTGGCCCTCCGCGTCCTCGGCCACGTCCACGTCCACGTCCTCTAGGCTTACCCCTACCCCTCAGCATGCTGTATTACCAGTGATTAGATTTCCCAGGCAGGAAATAAATTGGCGCAAGACTGCAGGCCAAATATAATTTTTGCCCTTTTTGGAAAACGAAAGGCCCCACTGCCTCTAGTGAATGAATTATCTAAGTTTAATAACTGTGCTGTGTCCCTGCTTATGTGTCACAGAACGTGAGGGTAGCAGAGTTATTAACTGTGGCAGAGCAGGTATTTTTTTTTCCCAATTAAGGAAAGCAAATGGCGAACCCAGCAGTAAAGCGTAGCTGGGTGCGTATGATTTAGCAATGTTTTTCACGCAGCTCACACGTCTCCACAGGCGTAAGGACGGACACAGGCTGGACAAATAGATTTCTTTTCAGTTTTTTCCCACCAACAGGCAGCACTGCGTATATTCAATGAACCTGAGAAGTTTAATAACTGTGCTGTGTCCCTGCTTATGTGTCACAGAACGTGAGGGTAGCAGAGTTATTATAACTCTTGGAGAGCAGGTATTTTTTTTCCCAATTAAGGAAAGCAAATGGCGAACCCAGCAGTAAAGCGTAGCTGGGTGCGTATGATTTAGCAATGTTTTTCACGCAGCTCACACGTCTCCACAGGCGTAAGGACGGACACAGGCTGGACAAATAGATTTCTTTTCAGTTTTTTCCCACCAACAGGCAGCACTGCGTATATTCAATGAACCTGAGAAGTTTAATAACTGTGCTGTGTCCCTGCTTATGTGTCACAGAACGTGAGGGTAGCAGAGTTATTATAACTCTTGGAGAGCAGGTATTTTTTTTCCCAATTAAGGAAAGCAAATGGCGAACCCAGCAGTAAAGCGTAGCTGGGTGCGTATGATTTAGCAATGTTTTTCACGCAGCTCACACGTCTCCACAGGCGTAAGGACGGACACAGGCTGGACAAATAGATTTGTTTTCAGTTTTTTCCCACCAACAGGCAGCACTGCGTATATTCAATGAACCTGAGAAGTTTAATAACTGTGCTGTGTCCCTGCTTTTGTGTCACAGAACGTGAGGGTAGCAGAGTTATTAACTGTGGCAGAGCAGGTATTTTTTTTCCCAATTAAGGAAAGCAAATGGCGAACCCAGCAGTAAAGCGTAGCTGGCTGCGTATGATTTAGCAATGTTTTTCACGCAGCTCACACGTGTCCACCGCCCGTAAGGACGGACAGAGGCTGGACAAATAGATTTGTTTTCAGTTTTTTCCCACCAACAGGCAGCACTGCGTATATTCAATGAACCTGAGAAGTTTAATAACTGTGCTGTGTCCCTGCTTATGTGTCACAGAACGTGAGGGTAGCAGAGTTATTATAACTCTTGGAGAGCAGGTATTTTTTTTCCCAATTAAGGAAAGCAAATGGCGAACCCAGCAGTAAAGCGTAGCTGGGTGCGTATGATTTAGCAATGTTTTTCACGCAGCTCACACGTCTCCACAGGCGTAAGGACGGACACAGGCTGGACAAATAGATTTCTTTTCAGTTTTTTCCCACCAACAGGCAGCACTGCGTATATTCAATGAACCTGAGAAGTTTAATAACTGTGCTGTGTCCCTGCTTATGTGTCACAGAACGTGAGGGTAGCAGAGTTATTATAACTCTTGGAGAGCAGGTATTTTTTTTCCCAATTAAGGAAAGCAAATGGCGAACCCAGCAGTAAAGCGTAGCTGGCTGCGTATGATTTAGCAATGTTTTTCACGCAGCTCACACGTGTCCACCGCCCGTAAGGACGGACAGAGGCTGGACAAATAGATTTGTTTTCAGTTTTTTCCCACCAACAGGCAGCACTGCGTATATTCTATGAATAATAACTGTGTTGTGGCCCTGCCTATACAATTCTTTCCCTGCAGTATCAATGGAGGGTGGAATGCTCTGCAGAGGCGATTTTGAGAAGCCCAAAAAAAATGCAGCACAGCCAACAGCAGCCTGGACAGTACTGCACACGGATAAATATGGCCCTAGAAAGGACCGTTGAGGTTCTTGAAGGCTACACTCACTCCTAACACTCTCCCTGCCTATGCAGCACTTCTGTCCCTAATGCCAGGTGCAACGGTCTGCAGAGGCGATTTTGAGAAAAAAAAAAATCCCACTGCTAACAGCAGCCAACACACAGCTATCAGTGGCCCTAATAAGGACCTTTGGGGGGTCTTGAAGCCTACACTAACTACCAATTCTTTCCCTACAGCAGCTCCGGTATAAACAGCACTGTCCCTCATCTAACTCACACCGCATCTGAGGCGAGCCGCGGGAGGGGCCGACTTTTATATTAGGCGAACACCTGATCTCGCCAGCCACTCACAGCAGGGGGGTGGTATAGGGCTTAAACGTTGCAGGGGGAAGTTGTAATGCCTTCCCTGTCTTTCAATTGGCCAGAAAAGCGCGCTAACGTCTCAGGGAAGGAAGTGAAAGTAACCAGAACACCGCATGGTGTTCGTCACGAATAACGAACATCCCGAACACCCTAATATTCGCACGAATATCAAGCTCGGACGAACGCGTTCGCTCATCTCTACTAAGTAACAATTAGTTTACAATAGCTGACATTCTAATATGTAATCATAATCACATCAATGTTATTGCAATCTTTAAATTACGATATCACAAGTTTCCAGTTTGTAAAGCCAATACCACTATGTAAGAAGCTTTTATCACACTTGACTTTAAGAATTGCATTATAAAGTAGTTGAGTTAGCTGTTCTTAATGAAGGATGAAGCGTTCTATCATTCCATTAGGATTCAATGTTTTAAGGATCATATATATTACACAGGCATATTTTTCAGACCATTAGATGGTTTAGATCTAACAGGATAGGTCAAAGGTTGGCTGAAACCCATTTAGTGAAATGTACCTTTCATCCCTCTACCTTAAAGATCAAATAATACGTAAATCCAAAGACTTCTCTAAAGAATTAGAATATTTGTCATCTAATTTTTGTTCATAAACTGGCAAGTAATTTCTATTTAAGTAAACACTTCAACATAACAAATTGAGCAATTTTCCTGTCAAAGCATATTTTTATGTCATCTTTTCTGATGTTTGTATAATAAGAACATCAATCAATATTTCTATTTGCTAAGTGAACAAAATATGACAGACAAGGGTTATGACTAGAGAAATCTTTAAAAAAAAATTCCAAATTTTCCAAAATGCAGATCACCTCGATTTACTTCGAACTGATGGATCTCAGATCTGATAAATCGATTCAAACCCCTCAAGATAAGACTTTTATAAACTAGCATTTTTAGTGTATTGTAATGAGCAAACTCAACTATGTGGCATATGCTGAAAATATTTGCCATCAAGTAGTTTACTACTTCCGATATTCAAATACTTTGAGAATTTACTGAAGAAAAGAGGAAGGGAGGGTTATCAAAAATTGCTCCCAATGCAAAAATGGAAAGCAAAATCCGGCTATGGGAGGTAGATCTCATGATGAGGCACAATAGCTTTTTTGTTCTTCTTATCAAGAATTCTGTATGAACACATACATAATATACATAATGGAGAGAGAGTCTTTGATGCTAGTTGTTCCTGAGAATTCTCTGATAATATGTTTGTCTAGAGCTTATTGACCACTATCGATAATTCAGCAAAATGACCGTTTTTTTCCATTGCAGGGCAAAAACTTGCACATGTAAGTTTTTGTTATGGTTTATCATAAATAATTGAAAAACCACTTCACACTGCTGCTAAGGGTCCTTTTACATGGGATAATTGCTGAGTGCTTGAGCGCCCGACAGTTGTCTCAGCAATAATCGCTCCTCTGCTTTCCAACAGGTGGGAGGAGAACCGACTGGAGATGGCTCCCATCAACATTTACATTAAACAGGCAGTCATTCATAAAAAAACAACTGCCTGTTTACATAGGCTGATGATCATTTGATTTTTATCCCTGTAGAAACTGAACGATGAATGAATTAATGTTCATAGTTCAGTCATGCCAGCTACACTGAATGATTGTCATCCAGATTGCCATGATCAAGCAAAGATCTGAATGCGAATTGTCCCATGTAAAAGGGTCCTAAGGCAAGAAGAATACCAGGATCTACATCAAAGTAAGGCTGATTTCCCGTGGGCGTGCATGATTTTTGCACAATGTGAGAGCGTGTGAAAACGCAGAATTATGAAACCGATGCTTTTCCATGGTTTCCTTCACATTCGCGATGTTTTCAGTCAAGCAATGTTGCGTGAAAAAAATCGCGGCATGTCCTACCATTCTGCATTTAGCTCTTTTTTATTGCCCATGTTCCCCTGTGGAGCCTTCGTTTTATCACATTGCAATGCACAAACTTGCAATTTTTGTGCAATGCATTTTTAACATTAAAAAACTGGTCAAAAAAAGTGTGAGAAAATAGCAAGACCCAGTGATGTTTTTGTAAGAAAAAATAGAACGAACACTCAAAAATTGTGGGAACAAAGAGTAATTTTGCCGCAAATTCTCATGGCGATATCACGATCACCCATGTGAAATTACCCTAATGGAAAAAGAGAGTCTTTAGGTCACTTTTCACTTCACTGGATCACTCTAGAACTGAGCACACCATATGCACTAAAAATGACATATATACACTGATTAGCCAGTGACAAACAGACAGGATAAGGTTTCTGAGCAAGACGGTATGTGGCCTCTCCCTGTACAACAGAAATAAGGTCTAACCATTAGTCCCATTACTCCCTATTAGAGATAAGTGAGCATGCTCGGATGAAGCAGTTACTCGAGCGAGCATCGCTCTTCTCGAGTAACTGCTTACTGGTCTGAGCGTGCTCTGGTATGCGGCAGGGGTGAGCGGCGGGGAGGAGAGAGATCTCTCTCACTCTCCCCCCCCCCCCCGCTACCCCCGCCGCCTGCATCTCACCCCCGCTGATCCCTCAAGCATGCTCGGACCAGTAAGCAGTTACTCGAGAAGAGCGATGCTCACTCGAGTAACTGCTTTATCCGAGCGTGCTCGCTCATCTCTACTCCCTATCAAATCCTCTTCTGGTGTGCCAATTTCTCTGGTATATTGCAATCCACCAGTAATTATAGCTAAGGGAATTAGTAGCATATTTGTTTTTATATAAAACATAGCAGACAATGGGAGAAACTGCAGTTTTATGGTTGCAGCGGGCTCAATTGCTTACTGGACCCCTATGTGTCATCAATATTGTATGTCCAACCCTGCGATGAGAGAATTATTTCCCTGTCACTAATTCACCAATTAACCCAATCCGTCAGCTCACAGAATACAGTGGGGAAATCGACTGATCTTTTATAATTTACAGTTTTCCAACTCACACATCAAACTTATAATCAATCCAATCTATCTCAATAGCCATTGAATCATGAAATGACTGGCGAATCTGCAAATTGTTCTTTATTCCACTCATCTCTATATCTATTTCAGCAAATAATGCTAGAGATAACATTGTAATTAGGATGAGGCACTTATTTCCATTTTACATTAACCTAGTTTTTTACATTCCAAAAAACCACTGTCAAATTGTTTTTTCATAGCCGAACGTACCATTTTGCATTCTTAACCCGGCTCTATTTTTTTTTACCTGCAATGCAATTTCATTAATCACAAATGACAGTTTAATGCTTGAGTTGTAGCATAAAAAGTAATTTATTAATAAATATGTTCCAGGCTGCTTTAGTAATGCAGTAAAATGTGAATTATTGTTTACTGCATTTTGTGAGTTAAAGAAGCCAATGCTACATTGCACACTAGGATTCATAAATAAAGAATTGTTCTGTAGACCGTGAGGATCATTTATCACAGAACAAGGGGTGGAAGGAACACAAAAATGATACAGATTACAATTGACCCCACTATCATTAAATGACACATATAATCTATGTATCTAAACACTGTAATGCTATTTTGCAGAATTCAATTAAATGCTTGAGCTGTTTAAAGATCACTTTCTTTTTTTTTCAGTACACACAGTATTAAATATAGGTTACTGTATGAATTCTAGCACATCACTGAGGTAGAACGCATCAGAAAAATTTTGTTAAAATTTTCCGTGCTATTCTATATCTTTTCAGTTCTATCAACATCTGATAACTACATGTGAAACAGCACTTTTTAATTTATGTGACGTTCAGGTGAAAGTATACAATTAAATACTTACTCACTGTATATGAAGCTCACTGTATATGAATTTTTGTTAAAGGAAAAGTATCAGATATATGGCTTTATTAACTAAACCAAATAGTGAAACATTTTTCAGATTTCTAATGTTTTTATTTTCTGATTTTAGATTTTTCAATTCTATTTTCAGATACAGCCCTCTCAGCAGACAGGGATTTCAAATCCCCGCCTGCTGAAAGAACTGCACTACACTGTCAGGGCTTAGTCAGACGGGCGTTTTTTCGCGCGATTTGCGCATGCGCATGCGTCCGGCGATTTTATAAAACCATTGCTCTGCAATGGTATCGGACACATGAGCGCTTTTTATGCGCTCGTCCGATAACTTATAGAACAGAAATCGCAGATCGCACCTATATGCGATCTGCGATTCCTGTTCTCTTTTCTATATGCGCTCAATGGGGCCGGCAGCAGCAGCGCCGACCCCGTTGAGAACATATAGTAGACAAATCATTCTCCTCTGCCACACCTGTTACAGCTGTGACAGAGAAGAATGATGTTTGTCCATTGAATTCAATGGAGCCGGCAATACAGCCAGCTCCATTGAAAGCAATGGGCTGCCGGAGAGCGCGGGATGAATTGTCGGGAAGGGCTTAAATATATAAGCCCTTCCCGTAAATTCATCCAGAAATGTGTAAAAATAAAAAAAATATATATACTCACCTTGTCCCGGCAGACGGAGTTCAGCGCGGCCGGCCGGCAGTTCTCCTGAACTGCTCTCTGTAGTATACAGCAGCCAGGGATTTAAAATCCCCGCCTGCTGAATGAACTGCCTCTGATTGGTCACAGCCTGGCTCAGCGCAGGGACCAATCAGGGGCAGCTCTCACTCACACCCATTCATGAATTCATGAATGGGTGTGAGTGAGAGCTGCCTCTGATTGGTCAGGCTGTGACCAATCAGAGGCAGCTCATTCTCTGAGCAGTTCAGGAGAACTGCCGGCCGGCCACGCTGAACTCCGTCTGCCGGGACAAGTTGAGTATATATATTTTTTTTATTTTTACACATTTCTGGATGAATTGCAGGGAAGGGCTTATATAGTTAAGCCCGTCCCAACAATTCATCGTGAGATCGCCTGCAGCGCATTGCTTTCAATGGAGCCGGCTGTATTGCCGGCTCCATTGAATTCAATGCACTGGACAGCTCCGGCGCGTTTCTATTGAAATGCGGCTAGGAGCAGTTTTTTCGCGCGATTTTTCGGCCCCAGTCATGCGATTTGCGGATACGCATCCGTCATGCGATCCGCAAATCGCGGCCAAAATTGCCTGTGTGACTAAGGCCTCAGGGAGCAAGCAGAGAAGTCGCATCTAAACCCCAGCAGCGGCGGACAGGTGAGTATATGTTTTTTTTTAATTTTTTTACACAAACCAGGGATGATTTTCAAGGAACGGCTTATATTTAAAGCCCTTCCTTGAAAATCACTGCAGGTGTTGCTGTCAGACCTGCATTAACGTGTGTTTTTGCACATACGTGGACGCGTGGTTTTGTGCGCACCTATATACGCACACGCTTGTATGAATTCAGCCTAACAGTTCATTTGGCCACTTGAAAACATACCAAGTAGCGAATATTTAGGCAAACCATTGCTTGTCCACTTTAAATATTTACAGTACCCTCATTCAACACATATATCCATGATGTATTTATACTATTATATTTATAGGCTCATTTTGAAAAAGGTAATTATATAGTAAATAATACTTCATTGATTAGATTCAGGGCTCAGTCGCAAGGGCGCATCGGCACCCGTACACCGACGCCGATGCGCCCGTGTGACTGACAGTTAGAAGACGGCCGTACCTGAAGATGGACGTCTCTCTCCAGCGCTGATGAAAGAACACATGACCGGCAATGAAGCCGGTTACATGTTCTTCCTCCCGGCGCTGCAGAGAGACGTCCGTCTTCAGGTACACCTTTGTCAATTATAGGTGACTTTTCTTCTTCTTTTAAAAAGTGTATGTAAAAAAATATAGTATGAAACTCAAATTAAACCTTGCAAAAGAAATAAATGTGTTTTTTTTTTTAAATCAAGAAATGATGCTCCTATATTTTGTATATTAACTCATTAATGAAGCAGCCTCTTATTTTCCCATTTTCGTTTTTTCCTCCCCCCTTTAAAAAAATCGTAACTCCCTTATTTATCCATCAATGTCGCTGTATAAAGGATTGTTTTTTGCGGGACAAGTTGTTTTTAATGGTACTATTTAATGTACAATATAATGTACTGAAAAACTTTTAAAAAATTCTAAGTGGAGTAAAATGAAAAAAACAAACGACATTCCGCCATCTTTCAGTGCATCTTGTTTCTACAGTGCACAAACTGAAACAAAAGCAACATGATAGCGTTATTCTATGGGTCGGTACGATTACTACAATACTAAACTTGTATAGTTTTTTATTACTATACTACTCTTTTTTTTCCTCAAAAACATTTAATTTTTCTCAGTCATTTTCTGCTGCCATTTTCTGCGTGCCATAACTTTTTTATTTTTCCGTCCACGTAGTTGAGCAAGGGCTCATTTTTTGCGGGATGTCCTGTAGTTTCCGTCATAACCAATTCAGAATACAGATGATTTTTTGATCGCTTTTTATTGCGTTTTTTTGGGAGACAGGGTAACTGAAAAAGTGCATTTGTGGCATTCTTTATTTTTTTTTGGACAACGTTCACAGTGTGGGAAAAATAATGCACTACTTTGATAGATCAGACTTTTATGGACGCGGCGATACCAAATATGTATACATACTTCAACGCTCCAGGACGTAAATGTACTTCCTGGAGCTGTAAGGGGTTAAATTAAAATAACACTTATGCTTTAAAGTGTACACACCTTTACCTAAGATTAAAAAAAGCAGATTACAGTACTTCAGAATCCCCATACATGAGTCAAACATCCTATTTCTTATTTCTCAAATGACAGTACAAATAAACCAAATGGGACTCATCCTGCAATGTATGGGAATGTCTGCTTCCTGCAGAAAAACAGCTCCATACACAAAGACAAAAGCCCAGGGGAATAGCTGATTACCAGAAACCCCGCATAGTGGACTCCTAATGATAACCTGTCTTGAAGATGGGCCATCAATAATTAGAAATGGGAGAAGATCTTATCATGTCTGTGCCTAAACATTTAATATTGCATTGTCTGCAGAAATCAACTCAAAAGCTGATAGCTTAGAACAGGACACTTTAAAGGGGTTGTCCCGCGCCGAAACGGGTTTTTTTTTTTTCAATAGCCCCCCCGTTCGGCGCGAGACAAACCCGATGCAGGGGTTTAAAAAAAAAAAACGGATAGTACTTACCCGAATCCCCGCGCTCCAGTGACTTCTTACTTACCTTGCGAAGATGGCCGCCGGGATCTTCACCCACGGTGGACCGCAGGTCTTCTCCCATGGTGCACCGTGGGCTCTGTGCATTCCATTGCCGATTCCAGCCTCCTGATTGGCTGGAATCGGCACACGTGACGGGGCGGAGATACGAGGAGCAGCTCTCCAGCACGAGCGGCCCCATTCAGAAGGGAGAAGACCGGACTGCGCAAGCGCGTCTAATCGGGAGATTAGACGCTGAAATTAGATGGCACCATGGAGATGAGGACGCTAGCAACGGAACAGGTAAGTGAATAACTTCTGTATGGCTCATATTTAATGCACGATGTACATTACAAAGTGCATTAATATGGCCATACAGAAGTGTATACCCCCACTTGCTTTCGCGGGACAACTCCTTTAAAGAAAAATATTATTTTTTTTTAAATATTGTAGACATAGCTTTATATAGCCTGTGCAAATAAGGGAGATGGAAGAATACCTCTGCAGTGCCACCGATTGGATGGCAGCATTCCTTCAAATCAATGCTTGACCCTTTATACAGAACTTTATAACAATGATTGGGAATAGAAAACCAAGTCAGAACATGCTGCCATCCAATGGGTGGCGCTGCAGAGGTATTCTTCCATCTTCCTTATTTGCATAAATTACCCAGAGGAGAATGCATGGCCATATGTCTCCTCACTCACATATGGCCATATGTCCAAGTCTCCTCACTCACATCTCATGTGTCTTTTCACACCCCTCCTGGGTGCTGTCCTTGGAGAAAAACAATGCCCCACCCTGACTCACTCACCCCCTAGGTGTTTCCACACACTTTTGGGGTGTTCTCCTTAAGGAGACACGACACCCCTCCTGACCTATATAGCCTGTAACACATGTTTTCGCTCTAATCATTTGACATCTACTTTAAGTTAAAGGGGAACCTATCACCAGGTAAATGCTATACAATCTAATGGCAGCATAGAAAAGCTATAGAACAGGATGAGCTGAGCAAATTGTTATATAGTTTTGTGGAAAAAGATTCAGTATAACTTGCAATACATTGATGAAATCCCTGCTCTTTCTATGCTTAGGAGTTCAGTGGATGGATCCAGTCAGTAATTGACTCTTATTTCTGCATGTACGGTCATACAATCAGTCAACAGAACCAGCCACTGGACTCCTAAGCATGAAAAGAGCAAGGATTTCAATCAATGAGTTCCAAGTTTATACTTTCCCCATGAAATTGCACAATAATCTACTGAACTCCCGCTACTCTATAACATGATGCTGGTGGATTGGATAGCATTTATATGGCGACAGGTTCTTTTTAAATTTCAAACACTTGACAATGCTCAGTTGTATGAGTAATATTAATAAGAAAAACTCCTAAAATCCCATCATATTAATTCTTTTACTTATTTCCGTGCCTATTCGAATAAGAATGCATATGTATTGTCTGATGCACACAAAGGAGTTTGTTTCTTATTGTAAAATAAAAAATTGAATCTTCATAGTTGCAATAGAATTTGTTATACTATGATAAATATAGTCATTATTGTAATAAAAGAAATGTAATGCTATATAGGAAATGTAAGGTGAGTGATATGTAATAAATCACTTTACTTTCAGATTTAAAAGAAGACAAAATGTGTGCTGATTTAGAAAGTTTGTCAAGTTTAAAATAATGATGGAGAACTGCAGGAAATGTCAAGAGATTTGGCTTATTATTGTATAGCTGCGTTTACGCTTAACCCTTTCCAATCCACTGTCTGATGTCTTCCTACATTCTGATTGAAGCTTGTACAGCTCCAATGTCAGAAGACGCCCGACAGGGTATTCCTACCGTCTATTGCCAGCTACTCTGCTATATTCCTTTAAGGATAAGGTAAGTATGAAGAGGATTACTGAAGTTTTCAACGTTAAATGCCACTCACTTTCCAATCTTGTGAAGTGAGGGATTATTGTGTTGTGTGTCTTGTATTTATGTGTCAAAGTGACCTTTAGGGCTTCCACCCGCTGGCGTTTTTTTCTCCACTGCGATGCGATTCTAAAGTTAAAGTCTCGCATCGCAGTGAGAGAAAAACGCAGGCAGATATCCCCAAATCGCTGGGATATCGCTGCGACATCGCCAGTCCCTTCAATTGGGCCAGCGGCAGCAGCGCTAGCACCATTGAAAAGATATGGAGAATGTTGCGGACTTCTGCCACAGCTGTCACAGCTGTGGCAGGAGTTTTCTTCATCCCCGCGGGGATGACAAGCCCTGCAGAATGATTATCGGAGAAGGGCTTGAAATATAAGAGCTTCCCCGATAATCATAAAAAAGCGGTTAAAAAAATGATAAAAAAGTTACTCACCTCTCCTGCTGTCAGCCGCGTCCTCCGGCTGGCTCCCCGGCACTGCTGTCAAGTACTTTCAGCAGACGGGGATTTAAAAATCCCCGCCTACTGAAAGGGCTGTGCAGATTGGCTGAGGGCTCAGCCAATAGCAGCTACTGCTTAGCTATTGGCTGAGCGCTCAGCCAATGACAGCTCTTAGCTATTCATTCATGAAGAGCTAAGATATTGCTATGACAGCTGTGACAGAGGGTTCCTTCATCCCCGCGGTCCCTGCGGGGATGAAGGAAACTCCTGCCACAGCTGTGACAGCTGTCACAGCTGTGGCAGAAGTCAGCGGCATTCTCCATATCTTTTCAATGGGGCTAGAGCTGCTGCCGCTGGCCCCATTGAAAAGACTGTCGCAGCGATATCGCAGCGATTTTCTCGCACTGCTCTGCGAGAGTTTTCACCTACTCTCGCAGCGCAGTGGAGAAAAAAACACTAGTGTGTGGGAGCCCTTAGGGTCAGACGTTTATCCCCGATATTTTTAGGAAACTTTTTAGTGCTATCTCTACCTCCCCAAATGAATTGTTGAAGAGGCAGACAGCACTTTATCCCTCCGTGTTTCACTCAAGTTGAGCTCCTCAGGGCCTAAAATAACCTCAGATAGATTTATGCACAACAGTGCCGTACCTGACACCAAATCGTATCAATCACATATCATCCTCTTAAGTGAACAAAAAGGGGAAACAAAGGAAGGGCTGGTTGTCCAGGGAGAGGATGATAGTCAACTAAAGCCTCCCATCGGATTAGGGAGGGGGATTTAAGAAAAGAAACCCCAACACAGACACTAAGAGGAAGGCACGAGATTATCCTGTGCTGTAACTAGATCACAAAGTGTTATTCCCACCTGGTAGTTACCTTACAGCTCACACCTAAAGAGTTCAATCCCCTATTGCTAACCACAGGTGCTGCCTCAATCATAGCCCAGCAGATGTACTAACACTGCACTATAGGTGTTTTGGTTATTTCTCAAACCCTTACTTCAAAAGTTGTAATCTAGTCTTGTTAGAAATGAATATAATTTTTCTATTTCCCCTTTTCCCTTTATTTTTTCTTTTCTCTGCCCCTTCAAAACTTTTTTTTTACCTGTCTTCTTCCAAATCAGAAAGCCTACCATCTGGGCTATTGGCTTCATCTGCTTACATATTTTATTTTCTTTGATTTGAAATCTTTTAGAGCTATCGCGCTACTCTCTCTCCTTTTGCTGTGATTGGAGAATCACATTAGCAATTATGTCTGACTAAACACCCTCAAACCTTAAGGGTTAAACGAGGTTCTTGAGAAAATATGACCATATAGACATGCCTGCATAAATACGTACATCTATAATTGTATACATACATTTACTTATAAGTTTTTAATATTTATTTTTTTTGTCCTTCTGACATTATATGATGGCGGTAACCAACACTCCTTCACTTGCTAATTCTAAGTACCATAATTACCATTTCCTATTATTGGTCTTTTCCCAACTCCCCTTTTATTTTTCCCCTATACTGTATTGAACATTAATGAAAGCAGACAACATTTGTATAAATATCTGCCTATACATCTTTAATTCATTTAGTTGCTCCCTAGGATACAAAAAAGTGTTTAAAGTAGCTCTTTTGCTGCTCCTAAGGTTTTTTCCTGCCTTTGGAATGCACGGCCGTTGGATTTGAAATGCAAAATGACGTCACTTCCGGTCTTCTGGGTGACTCAGCTCCTCTCATTTTCCCAAGAGATCAAGAGGTTTCCAGGCATCCTAGTGCCATTTTCAACTAGATATAGAGAGTCCCCAAGCAGAGCTTCTTACACTGGAGCAGAATTCACCAGGGTAAACAGCTCAGCATTATTTTCCCCTTTGGGCTCTATTGTTTAAACTACCTTTGGCTGTGGCTAACACTCTGAGGCCTTAGTCAGACGGGCGTTTTTTCGCGCGATTTGCGCATGCGCATGCGTCCGGCGATTTTTAAAAACCATTGCTTTGCAATGGTATCGGACACATGAGCGCTTTTTATGCGCTCGTCCGATAAATTATAGAACAGAAATCGCAGATCGCATCTATCTGCGATCTGCGATTCCTGTTCTCTTCTCTATATGCGCTCAATGGGGCCGGCGGCAGCAGCGCCGACCCCATTGAGAACATATAGAAGACAAATCATTCTTCTCTGCCACAGCTGTAACAGCTGTGGCAGAGAAGAACGATGTTTGCCCATTGAATTCAATGCAGCCGGCAATACAGCCGCCTCCATTGAAAGCAATGGGCTGCCGGCGAGCGCAGGATGAATTGTCGGGAAGGGCTTAAATATATAAGCCCTTCCCTGCAATTCATCCAGAAATGTGTAAAAATAAAAAATATATATATACTCACCTTGTCCCGGCAGACGGAGTTCAGAGCAGCCGGCCTGCAGGGGCTGTGAAGGGGGTGTGAGTCAGACTTGCCCCTGATTGGCTCAGCGCTTTCAATGGAGTCGGCTGTATTGCCAGCTCCATTAAATTCAATGGGCAAACATCGTTCTTCCCTGCCACAGCTGTTACAGCTGTGGCAGAGAAGAAGGATTTGTCTTCTATATGTTCTCAATGGGGTCGGCGCTGCTGCCGCCGGCCCCATTGAGCGCATATAGAGAAGAGAACAGGAATCGCAGATCGCAGATAGGTGCGATCTGCGATTTCTGTTCTATAATTTATCGGACGAGCGCATAAAAAGCGCTCATGTGTCCGATACCATTGCAAAGCAATGGTTTTATAAAATCGCCGGACGCATGCGCATGCGCAAATCGCGGCAAAAAACGCCCGTCTGACTAAGGCCTCAATGTGTTATCGATCTTGTGCTTGATAAAGGAGCGCTTGGAGCTTCGAAACGCGCTGCACCCTTTTCTTTTGTCACAATATTTGTCTTTTTGACTTTACCATGGAGGTCTCAATGTCCTTGACCATTCTGCATCTAATATATAGGAGGTCTACATCCTGCAGTCTTCCCAATTGTGTTTGTGTGTTGGTGTCTTTTATGTGTCCCTGGTTTCCCTGAGCGCAGGAGTTCTTTCCCCTTTTTTCCATTAATTGTTCACGTACAGAAGCGCTCACATGGAGGTTGCTAGGTGCACGAAACTTCATGCAACTAGCAAAAGATAGGACATGCGAGTGTCAGCTCCGACAGTCATATCTCATATCTATCTATCTAAAGTATTTTCTAGATATTTTTGCTATACCGTTCTCATTTATACTAGTTCATTTTTTGAGAAATTGCAATCCATTCATCTGTGAAAGGTTATATAAACTGTGATAGTATTGAACTACACAAATTGGCTATACTTCTGAAACCAATGGATTTGAGAATGTGCAGAAGTGAGCCATATTTGTTGCCCACTGCTTCTGAATTCTTTTACACTCCATGAAACCTAAACTTTAAAACTAATGTAAATAATAACTTAAAATAATTGAAGAAATGGTACAGTACAGTAACAGTGATGTGTCCATAAAAATGTGCAATTTTTATTACTATTAAATTTCCTTTGAAAGAAAGCGTTGTCTTCTGTGTTATATTCCTAATACACCGTCTAATTAACTCTAAGCCATTCCTTATAATTCATTCTGATTAAGAGAATCATTATTTTCCAATATATTATTTATAAGTACAGCTATATATAAACACAGAGAGATTGGGAAGAACAATGTATTGTTTGTTGTCTCATTTTGTCTGCAAGGTTTTCTGCTATAAAGAGATGTACTGAACAAAGAGCCAGTTACTATATTGTACTAATTTATGGGGAAATATAGGGCTACAGTGTATGTTGAAATTCATATATAATGAAAAAGCTAATAGATGTAAAAAATGCAATGAATTCCATATTAACAATATGCACAACAAAGAAGATAGCAGATTATTTTTTTAAAACAGGTTTTCCAACCTTCAAAGGTGATGCCATCCTGGCAATATGCCATCTAAGTGATATGTTCAAATGAATTAAGCAGGAAAACTGGAAAATATACAGGCTCAAGTAGGTAAGGGTATTGTGTGCTGCAGATGCAGTTTGATGCATTCCTACATTAGGTGTATCGTGAACCACCATATTTGAGCATGCATGTGCTGTTTGTGTTAATCAATGGACAGCACACGTCCCTATTTTAAGCCTTTAAGGCTATGCACATGGACATTTTTTCATATGGACCAATAATCTGCATTAGAGATGAGCGAGCATACTCGCTAAGGACAATTACTCGAGCGAACATTGTCCTTAGCGAGTACCTGCCCGCTCGGAAGAAAAGGTTGGGTGCTGGCGGGGGGCGGGGAGCGGTGGTGGAGAGCAGGGGAGAACAGAGGGGAGATCTCTCTCCCTCTCTCCTCCCGCTCCCCCCTGCTCACTCCTGCAACTCACCGCTCACCCACGCCGGCACCCGAATCTTTTCTTCCGAGAGGGCAGGTACTCGCTAAGGACAATACTCACTCGAGTAATTGTCCTTAGCGAGTATGCTCGCTCATCTCTAGTCTGCATGAAAAGACTCATGGCATGTCCTATTCCTGTCTGTTTCATTGTGCATCATCATCTGTATAAATTGGACAACCCGGGTCTCTTAAGTCTGAAACATAGCACCTTGTTTTTTCTTAAAATGGAGCACCGAATAAGATCTTCTATTTATTGTCACATAAAAATGGAATACTGTTCAATCCTTTATCTTGGTCAAACAGCAAAATGTAAGAAAACCATATTTAACACAACTTTGTACCTAAATGGGCCCTTTAGAAAACATCTCTAGGCTATCTATAGTTATTGCCCCTCTTTAAATGCACCCAGAAAATAAATAATTAATTTCAACTTACAATATAAATCATTGTAAATGTGCTATATTGCAGTGAGTGATCTATTTCTGGTTTAGTTTTCTAGAATTCAAAGATTTAGGATGAAGCATTAGTTTCCTGAAACCTTTAAAGAATTCTTATCTATTTTCCAATACGCCATGAGGCAGGTGCCCCTTATATGCCCTTTCTCTGCCTGCATTTACAGTGTACTTCTTTCCTTTTCCTTGTCATCATTTTTACGATGTAGTTTTCTCTGATTATCTCTTTGCTTTCTTCTACCTTCTGGCTTTCAGATGTTCTATAGAGAAACAGGCTATTGTGCAATTGTGTGTAGCCCCTCTAAAATAACCTATTGCTTCTAACGTGCTAAAATGCTGTCAACTCTTCAATGACAAGTCTACCCATTAGAAATATTTTGTCAAACAGTTTTAAAGTGAAAACACCTTTCTTAAAAGTAGTTTGTATATTTCAATATTTAAATTCATTTTGGCAGAGGGTTGTGGCCCTGGAATTGTTTTGAGTTAGGGTATGTACAGAGACACTTTTTTTTGAATGAACATTGCAATTTCTTGTGTCCATTAAGAAATAATTCTTACCTTTTCTATAAGTACTGAAAAAGGTAAGACTGTTATAGCAAATTGCATCTGAAGAGCTCACCTTGTCATTAGAAGATGGACTCTCACGAGTTGATCAAAATATGGGCTAACAACCTCAAATGAATATACATGGTAAATCTAGCAGCAATGCAATTTATAATAATTGATAAATTCAATGTTTATTTAGGTCTTAGTGTGTGGCAGCTCCACATCCCCCTGACTGTTTCCTCATAAAAAGCTTTGTCCAATCACTTAGCTAACTGAGTGTAACTTCACAGAAGGCCACCTGTCTACACTTCTAGTCTCTTTGTGCAGCATTACCCTATGCTATCTCCACATGACTAAACTTTGGTAGGACACAGGGCCGGGATCTATGTCACGAACAGCAATACAGGCCTGTCTCCTCATCTGACCCCTTGTGTCTAAAGAGAAATTAATATAGAGTGGTGTCTAAATTCCTTTGTGGTGTAGAATCCCTGCTTTCCTTGATCTGTGTACAGTTCTGGTCACCGGTGCTCAGGAAAGATGTTACGGTATTGGAGGGGGTTCAAAAAGAGCGACTAAGCTAGTACATGGAATGACGGGACTAGAATATCCAGAGAGACTATCCAAATTGGGACTATTTACTCTAGAAAAAGAAGGTTAAGGGGCGACCAAATAACCATGTATAAGTACAAGAGGGGAAAATAGAAGGATCTCTTCCAGGATCTGTTTATACTCAGGACTACGACGGTAACAAGAGGGCATCCGCTACGCTTAGAAGAATGCAGGTTTCATCACCAACATAGAAAAGGTTTATTTACTGTTAGAGCAGTTGGACTGTGGAACTCTCTGCCTGAGGATGTAGTGATGGCAAAATCCATAGAGGAGTTTAAAAGGGGACTTGATGTCTTTCTGGAGAGGAAGGATATTATAGGTTATAAATACTAGTTTAATTGTTAATCCAGGTATACAGGCAGGTAGGAACTATTAGGGGTTGATCCAGGGAACAGTCTGATTGCCATTAGGGAGTCGGGAAGGAATTTTTTCCCCAAAAGGGCTAATTGGCTTCTGCTCTTGGGGTTTTTTGCCTTCCTCTGGATCAACAAAACAGGAGGCTAACAGGCTGGACTAGATGGACATTGTTTTCCTTCAGCCTTACGAACTATGTTACTGCCTGATGTTCTCATCACTCAGGAAACAATAGCGGGTATAGCTGTCAGTCATTGGCTGTCTGTTGGAGAACTATGCCCTTATAATACTGTCCTACTGGAGAATAAAATGCATATATAATACACTCCACAATTGCCATATGCTGAATGACTGATTTCTATGGTGTCTTTTCTCCGCTACTCCTTATTAGATCTTGGATGGAACTTTTTAACACATCTTGACCTCGGTGCTGGTGAAAGCCTTTCAATTACTTCTGACTTTATTGTACTATGCATTACTTGCTTTAGGATAGAATTTAATAACGATGTTGTTTCAGATCCCCTTGCTTTTTGATATACCATTCTGCTGTGTGCTTTGTGGAATCATTTATAAATTAGCAGCAATAGTGTGGATGCCGCTTGCGAGCATTACAGTATATATAAATTACATATTAGACAGTGGTGAAATTTCTGGGTGATTAGGAGGCACTACTCTAGACCAGCAAAGCTAGTGACATTAACCCCTCCACTGTAAGTATGAATATGCCCATTTTGGACATGTTAGAGCAGATAGAGATTTTAGATACTCCATTATGAATGAACCATTCCTTTAATTCTATAAATGCTCAAAAATTGAATCTTGTATTTTGTGAAGTTTCAAACAGCTGTCCTCGACTGTGTGTATGTTTTAATCAAATCATCCCTCCAGATATATTGGCAGAATTCTCAGCTAATTTCTGATAATGAATGGTTTCTTTACTTAGATATTAAAACTTGTATTTCATTATGTTTGTTTTTGATCAGCTATCCATCTGTATCTGTGTTATCTTTTTTTTAGATTTCATGAGTGCGTTGGCAAGGCAATTATACCCTCCAGTTAGACTGACATCCAGCAATACATTCATACGTTAAACAATAGAGCATTCAGTTCAATCACCAGTGTGGGTAGGAGTGGTTTCAAATCGACTTTAGAACCTCCGGTCGGAGGTTTCGGCACAGATACAGCATTGCGTGCAGTACTTTTTCTTATGGCAAAAAGCCGGGCAGCTGAGGGGAAAGCAAATGGACCCCATTATAGTCAATGGCATCTGTTTGGCGTTCTTCAGTTCCGTCATAAAATGGAGCGATCTGGCCAGTGGATTACCCTTTTCTGCTCCCCAAATGGAGAAGGAAAACAGATTCTCCGACACAGATGTGAAACCACCCTTATTCCTTGCTCTCTGGCATCATACAGCCCTCCCCTGAGAGAACGCTCCCCAAACACACTACTCTAGCAATTACAAATCAAGTTTTAATTAGTATGCAACATTTTTTTCTATTTTCTGTTGTCTATAACTTGGATGTATACTATAGTCAGGTGAACCTTAGGATGCATTCACACCTAGCAGATTTGTGGCAGATTTGCTGTGGATTTTCCACAGCAGAAAAATCTGCAGCAAAATCTACATCAAAATCCACACCATTGATAATGGCATAAACAACATGGAAAGTCTACGTGTTGAAACTTTTTTGTTCTTTTTATTCATTATATAAGTTAAAACTAACTAAATGCTAATGTACAGTATATGCTAGATACATATGTTAGATGGCAAAAATAACTCTTTATACAGCTATGTCAATATACCAAATGTCATGATCACTGGAGAACAAATGGGTAATAAAAGAAAAGTTTATTATGGTACTTAAGGCAAAACTGTATCCATCCGTAAGGGGTTAAATGTCACAGAATAGAAATGTAAAAAATGCATAGCACTAAATAATAGTAATTTTCAAATTATTGATATACGGTATGTACAATAAAGAGGTTACCGGTGACATAAATTCTGTGTCTTTCCTTACCGATATTCATAAAATCCATTATTCAGTTCAGTACTAAAGCACGCAAGTAAATGACAGTTTAAAAGTTAAAACTCCACAATTTAATTAATTGACTGCACCATCAGGCAGCCATAGCAAAAATGCCTAATAAAGCGGACCTTTTCATTTTGGAGAATGCATAGTGTCAGAAAAAGCTTTCTCTTTAAACAGATGGTTGGCTATTAAACATGCAAATTAAAAGCACTGAAATTCTAAATTCTATGGTCTTTAGAGAAATGGCTGAAACTTTGAAATGGCTGACTTTTTGTAATGCATTTTTCCATGCTGCCAAGATTAACCACTTCACACAATTCTCGCATTATATTTGTTAAAATATTTTAATTATTCTTTTCAAAACCTTGCCAAGTTCTCATGTAACTTCTAATTTCTGCTTGAAACATATTTTCCTACTATAAGAAAAAGACCATTGAAAAGGGGAAGAGAGAGGAAAGAGGGCCAGCAATATGCATCAAGTTTCTCTGTTTTTGTACTAGTAATGCTTATTACTATTACAATTAGTAGTAATTAGAGATGAGCGAGCATACTCGTCCGAGCTTGATACTCGTTCGAGTATTAGGGTGTTCGAGATGCTCGTTACTCGTGACGAGTACCACGCGGTGTTCGAGTTACTTTCACTTTCATCTCTGAGAAATTTGCGCGCTTTTCTGGCCAATAGAAAGACAGGGAAGGCATTACAACTTCCCCCTGCAACGTTCAAGCCCTATACCACCCCCCTGCAGTGAGTGGCTGGCGAGATTAGGTGTCACCCGAGTATTAAAATCTGCCCCTCCCGCGGCTCGCCACAGATGCATTCTGACATTAGTTCAGGGAAAGTGGTATCTTGGTGGAGCTGCTATAGGGAGAGTGTTAGGCAGAGCATTGCTTTCTCTACGAAGGGCTTTAAATCCCCGCCTCCAGAAACACACGTGCCTTCAGCCAATCACAGCCAATGACAATGATGTCATTGAATGGCTGTGATTGGCTGTGTTTCTGGAGGCGGGGATTTCAAGCCCTGCGTCCAGAAAGCAATGCTCTGCCGTGGACCAGGAGGGAGCGACAGCCTGCAGGAGCACCGCAGAACGTCAGAAGAAGTGAGTAATGATTTTTATTCTTTGCTCCACTGTATTGCCGGCGTATAAGGTGACAGTTGGGGGGTCGTCTTATACGCCCCGTCACCTTATATGCCGGTATATATTTTTATTGTAACACATTTCTGGATGAATTGCAGGGAAGGGCTTATATATTTAAGCCCTTCCCGACAATTCATCCTGCGATCGCCGGCAGCCCATTGCTTTCAGTGGAACCTGCTGTATTGCTGGCTCCATTGAATTCAATGGGCAAACATCGTTCTTCTCTGCCACAGCTGTTACAGCTATGGCAGAGGAGAACGATCTTTACGCTGACAGTGCGGGGGGGGGGGGGGGCCCACTCTTGCCGCTATTGTGGCTTAATAGTGGGACCTGGGAACTTGAGATGCAGCCCAACATGTAGCCCCTCGCCTGCCCTATCCGTTGCTGTGTCGTTCCCATCACTTTCTTGAATTGCCCAGATTTTCACAAACGAAAACCTTAGCGAGCATCGGCGATATACAAAAATGCTCGGGTCGCCCATTGACTTCAATGGGATTCGTTACTCGAAACGAACCCTCGAGCATTGCGAAAATTTCGTCCCGAGTAACGAGCACCCGAGCATTTTGGTGCTCGCTCATCTCTAGTAGTAATATATTTACTATTAATATGATTAGGCTGTAATGGTAAGAACTCTTTTACACAAGCGTATTTCGGCCGCGTTTTTATGGCCAACAGATACGCTCCCTATCTGATGCATTGGAAATCAATACATTAGTTCACATTGGCGTTTTCCTGATGCGCAAAAATGGCTGGCCAGCAAAGATAGCACATACGGTGCGCATTTCGGCCGGCCATTTTTACACCGGCCGGGAAAGATAATTCTAGAACTATCTTTTCTGGCCAGAATATGGATGGTCCCATAGACTCTTATGGGATCCTATGAGAGCTACCAGCAAAGGAAGGTGGGAGGTAATTTTGCAACATGTCTGCTAAACTCCCACCCCCTTCCTTACTCCTCTCCACCTCTTGCCGACTGTCTGCAATGGAAGGAGGCGGGAGCTAGATGCTAAACTCCCACCCCATCCTGCCCCCTCCCATTGCTTTCAACCGACAAGGGGAAGAGAGGGGGTGGTAGTTTAGGACACTTGCTCCTTCCCATCCTGCTACCCTTCCCCTTGCCGACAGCTAGCGAGGGGGTGGAGAGGGGATGGCAGTTTAGCTTAACTCTCTCCCCCCACCTGACGGTATTCTGGCTGCGGCACACTCAGCTGTCCGAACGGGCATTAAAACGAAAGTTTTAACGCCCCTTCATGCAATTTTCAGCCACGCTGTGGCCATCACATGGCTGGCCAAAAATCTTCACACCCGTGAGAAAGAGGCCTAACATAGTAAGGTTGAAAAAAAGACCATTTCAAGCTATTACCCCCCAATAGTACAATATAGTGTCTTGATAATAAGTTCCATGTTTCCTCCAAATGAATACTGTACACAATGACTAGGCCTTACAGTGCCTCAATAAATCCATTGATGTTAATGTGGTGCATGGTTCCTAAAAATAATGCTTACAACCTTGCCCAGAGTATTTTGCTCAAATAATGTTATACAGAGCCCATGTAAAACCAAATGGTATTCACATATAGCTATTAGAGATAAGCAGGTATACTCGCTAAGGCACATTACTCGAGCGAGTAGTGCCTTAGCCGAGTATCTCCCCGCTCATCTCTAAAGATTCGGGGGCCGACGCCGGTGACAGGTGAGTTGCGGCGGGGAGTAGGGGCGAGCGGGGGGGGGGGGGGGGGAGAGAGATCTCCCCTCCGTTCCTCCCCGCTCTCCCCTGCCGCTCCCCGCCCCCCCGCCGGCCCCCGAATCTTTAGAGACGAGCGGGGAGATACTCGGCTAATGCACTATTTGCTCGAGTAATGTGCCTTGGCGAGTATACTCGCTTATCTCTAATAGCTATACATTGCCTATCTAATGCTATACTGACAAAAGTGTTAACATGCAGTAGTGTCATATCGCGTTTACATATAACCAAACAGTGCTAAGAGAGTGCCATACATAGTGCATTAAAATGCACACTAAGTGCTTTCTTAGATATCGGCATCGTCAAGTACAGTATGTGTTAACATTTTACTTTTCCAAATAGTAGTACGTTAGGGTCCTTTTAGACTAGCCGATTCTCCTTTGAACGAGTGAATGAGTGATGTCACCACTATCTTGTTCGCTCTCGGGCAGACAGAGGCATCGTTGACTCGTTTAAATGAGAATCGCTCAGAATTGTTCAAACTCTCACATTTGCCTTGTAAGCAAATGAGAGGAACTGAAAGATTGCTGTTTAAACCGAATGATAAGCAAACAAGCCTACGATGGCTTCAGGGCAGAGCACGTGTCTCCACCTGCCTCCAACACTTGCTGGCTTATCAAATATTTCAATGGCATAATACTGGAATGAACTGAGGCTGCCTCCATGCACATTCCAAAAGGGTTTAGTTGCACCAGATATATTTCTATCAGAAGAGCTACCAATATCTGTTAAATGTTCTGAAATCCTACATTTAAGTTTACAAATAGTACATCCTTCATATTTAAGCCTACACTCCATGCACTCTATGATATACACTACATGGTTAATCTCACAGTAAATGTATTTTAAATAATGTGTATCATTATGATCAGTAAACATTTCCTTTTTAACACCTTAGTGATGCAGCTTTTTTGTTTTTTTCTATTTTCGTTTTTTCCTCCCCTCTTTTAAAAAAATTAGAATGCCTTTTATTTATCCATCAACATAGCTGTATGAGGGCTTGTTTTTTGCAAGACCAGTTGTATTTTTCAATGGTACTATTTAATGTAACATATAATGTACTGAAAGACTTTAAAAAAAAGTGAAGAGAAATGGAAAAAATATCAAATTCCGCCATATTTCGGTGTGTCTTCTTTCTACGGGGCACAAACTGCAACAAAAAGGGCATGATAACTTTATTCTATGGGTCAGAATTAGAGATGAGCGAACGTACTCGTCCAAGCTTGATACTCGTTCGAGTATTAGCGTGTTCCAGATGCTCGTTACTCGAGACGAGTACCACGCGATGTTCGAGTTACTTTCACTTTCATCTCTGAGATGTTAGCGCGCTTTTCTGGCCAATAGAAAGACAGGGAAGGCATTACAACTTCCCCCTGCGACGTTCAAGCCCTATACCACCCCCCTGCAGTGAGTGGCTGGCGAGATCAGGTGTCACCCGAGTATATAAATCGGCCCCTCCCGCGGCTCGCCACAGATGCATTCTGACAGAGATCAGGGACAGTGCTGCTGGTGCCGGAGCTGCTATAGGGAGAGCGTTAGGAGGTATTTTAGACTTCAAGAACCCCAATGGTCCTTCTTAAGGCCACATCTAACCGTGTGCAGTAGTGTGGAGGCTGCTTTTTGCAGTGTTGCACTTTTTTTTTTTTTTGTATATCGGCCGTGCAGAGCATTGCGTCCTGCAGTAATTTTACATAGTCCAGGGCCAGTAGGGGTGGTGAAGCAGGGACAGAAGACATATTTAGTGTATATGGGCAGTGGGCCTTTCCAAAAACATTTGGGAAAAAAAATCTATTTGGGCTGCCTGTGACCGTCCTCAGTGTACTGGGTCTCTGCTGGGGGTAGTTGTCCTAATTCATACGCAGCCAGCTAAGTGTTACAGCAGGCTTGCGCAAAATTCTTTCCTGCCTCTGTGTTGCCTCTTACATCACCACTGTATTCCTGTCCACAAGTGTATTGGGTCTCTGCTGGGGGTAGTTGTCCTAATTCATACGCAGCCAGCTAAGTGTTACAGCAGGCTTGCGCAAAATTCTTTCCTGCCTCTGTGTTGCCTCTTACATCACCGCTGTATTCCTGTCCACAAGTGTACTGGGTCTCTGCTGGGGGTAGTTGTCCTAATTCATACGCAGCCAGCTAAGTGTTACAGCAGGCTTGCGCAAAATTCTTTCCTGCCTCTGCTGTGCGTTCCGTAAGCGAAGTCAGCCTCCAACCATAGGCCAATAAGCGGCACATTTAATTACAGCGTTCTGTTTCTGCACTACTGGTAATACAGCATGCTGAGGGGTAGGGGTAGGCCTAGAGGACGTGGACGCGGCCGAGGACACGGAGGCCCAAGTCAGGGTGTGGGCACAGGCCGAGCTCCTGATCCAGGTGTATCGTAGCTGACTGCTGCGGGATTAGGAGAGAGGCACGTTTCTGGCGTCCCCACATTCATCTCACAATTAATGGGTCCACGCGGTAGACCTTTATTAGAAAATGAGCAGTGTGAGCAGGTCCTGTCGTGGATGGCAGAAAGTGCATCCAGCAATCTATCGACCACCCAGAGTTCTGCGCCGTCCACTGCTGCAACTCTGAATCCTCTGGCTGCTGCTCCTCCTTCCTCCCAGCCTCCTCACTCCATTACAATGACACATTCTGAGGAGCAGGCAGACTCCCAGGAACAGTGCCAGGGCCCCTGCCCAGAATGGCCAGCAATGGTTCCTCTCCCACCAGAGGAGTTTGTCGTGACCGATGCCCAACCTTTGGAAAGTTCCCAGGATCCGGGGGATGAGGCTGGGGACTTCCGGCAACTGTCTCAAGAGCTTTCAGTGGGTGAGGAGGACGATGACGATGAGACACAGTTGTCTATCACTCAGGTAGTAGTAATTGGAGTAAGTCCGAGGGAGGAGCGCACAGAGGATTCGGAGGAAGAGCAGCAGGACGATGAGGTGACTGACCCCACCTGGTTTGCTACGCCTACTGAGGACAGGTCTTCAGAGGGGGAGGCAAGTGCAGCAGCAGGGCAGATTGGAAGAGGCAGTGTGGTGGCCAGGGGTAGAGGCAGGGCCAGACCGAATAATCCACCAACTGTTTCCCAAAGCGCCCCCTCGCGCCATGCCACCCTGCAGAGGCCGAGGTGCTCAAAGGTCTGGCAGTTTTTCACTGAGAGTGCAGACGACCGACGAACAGTGGTGTGCAACCTTTGTCGCGCCAAGATCAGCCGGGGAGCCACCACCACCAGCCTCACCACCACCAGCATGTGCAGACATATGATGGCCAAGCACCCCACAAGGTGGGACGAAGGCCGTTCACCGCCTCCGGTTTGCACCGCTGCCTCTCCCCCTGTGCCCCAACCTGCCACTGAGATCCAACCCCCCTCTCAGGACACAGGCACTACCGTCTCCTGGCCTGCACCCACACCCTCACCCCCGCTGTGCTCGGCCCCATCCACCAATGTCTCTCAGCGCACCGTCCAGCCATCGCTAGCGCAAGTGTTGGAGCGCAAGCGCAAGTACGCCGCCACGCACCCGCATGCTCAAGCGTTAAACGTGCACATAGCCAAATTTATCAGCCTGGAGATGCTGCCGTATAGGGTTGTGGAAACGGAGGCTTTCAAAGGTATGATGGCGGCGGCGGCCCCGCGCTACTCAGTTCCCAGTCGCCACTAGGGAGGTGGAGGAGCATGAGGAGGATGAGGAGGAGGGGGAAGAGACAGCTTGGCCCACTGGTGAGGGTACCCATGCTGCTTGCCTGTCATCCTTTCAGCGTGTATGGCCTGAGGAAGAGGAGGAGGATCCTGAAAGTGATCTTCCTAGTGAGGACAGCCATGTCTTGCGTACAGGTACCCTGGCACACATGGCTGACTTCATGTTAGGATGCCTTTCTCGTGACCCTCGCGTTACACGCATTCTGGCCACTACGGATTACTGGGTGTACACACTGCTCGACCCACGGTATAAGGAGAACCTTTCCACTCTCATACCCGAAGAGGAAAGGGGTTCGAGAGTGATGCTATACCACAGGACCCTGGCGGACAAACTGATGGTAAAATTCCCATCCGACAGTGGTAGTGGCCGAAAGCGCAGTTCCGAGGGCCAGGTAGCAGGGGAGGCGCAGAGATCAGGCAGCATGTACAGCACAGGCAGGGGAACACTCTCTAAGGCCTTTGACAGCTTTCTGGCTCCCCAGCAAGACTGTGTCACCACTCCCCAGTCAAGGCTGAGTCGGCGGGAGCACTGTAAAAAAATGGTGAGGGAGTACGTAGCCGATTGTACGACCGTCCTCCGTGACGCCTCTGCCCCCTACAACTACTGGGTGTCGAAGCTGGACACGTGGCCTGAACTCGCGCTGTATGCCCTGGAGGTGCTTGCTTGTCCTGCAGCTAGCGTCTTGTCAGAGAGGGTGTTTAGTGCGGCTGGGGGAATCATCACGGATAAGCGTACCTGCCTGTCAACCGACAGTGCCGACAGGCTTACACTCATTAAGATAAACAAAGCCTGGATTTCCCCAGACTTCTCTTCTCCACCAGCGGACAGCAGCGATACCTAAACAATACGTAGGCTGCACCCGCGGATGGAAGCATCGTTCTCTATCACCATCAAAAACGTGGACCTTTTTGCTTCATCAATCTGTGTATAATATTTATCCTCCTCCTCCTGCTCCTCCTCCTGAAACCTGACGTAATCACGCCGAACGGGCAATTTTTCTTAGGCCCACAAGGCTCAGTCATATAATTTTTGTAAACAATTTTTATACGTTTCAATGCTCATTAAAGCGTTAAAACTTTCACCTGAACCAATTTTTATTTTAACTGGGCTGCCTCCAGGCCTAGTTACAAATTAAGCCACATTAACCAAAGCGATTAATGGGTTTCACCTGCCCTCTCGGTTGGGCATGGGCAATTTTTCTGACGTACATTAGTACTGTTGGTAAACCAATTTTTGTGGGCCCTCGCCTACAGTGTAATCCAATTAATTTTTTGCCCACCTGCATTAAAGCTGACGTTACATCAGCTGTGTTGGGCACTGCAGTGGGATATATTTATGTACCGCCGGTGGGTTCCAGGGAGCCACCCATGCTGTGGGTCCACAGGGAGTTGTAACTGCATGTGTCTACTTCTAAAGAACCCCAGTCTGACTGGGGCATGTAGTGTGGGCCGAAGCCCACCTGCATTAAACATGACATTACCTCAGCTGTGATGGGCAATGCAATGGGATATATTTATGTACCGCCGGTGGCTTCCTGGCGCCCACCCATGCTGTCGGTCCACACGGAGTTGTAACTGCATGTGTCTACTTCTAAAGAACCCCAGTCTGACTGGGGCATGCAGTGTGGGCCGAAGCCCACCTGCATTTAATCGGACGTTACCTCAGCTGTGATGGGCACTGCAATGGGATACATTTATGTACAGCCGGTGGGTTCCAGGGAGCCACCCATGCTGTGGGTGCACACGGAATTCCCATTGCGGAGTTGTACCTGCCTGTGACTATTTATAAAAAACCGCGGTCTGACTGGGGCATGCAGACACCTTGACAGAATGAATAGTGTGTGGCACATAGGTTCCCCATTGCTATGCCCACGTGTGCAGCTCCTGATGGAGGTGGCACAGGATTGGATTTCTCATTGCTTCTGTACAGCATTGTGGGCTATCGTCCCGCCCCTTTTAAAGAGGGTTGCTGCCTAGCCGTGCCAACCCTCTGCAGTGTGTGCCTGCGGTTCCTCCTCATGGCAGACGCACTTATAAATAGACATGAGGGTGGTGTGGTATGAGTGCAGCTGAAGGCTGCGCAGGGACACTTTGGTGTGCGCTGTGGACACTGCGTCGTGGGGGGGGGGGGGGGGTTGGGCAGCATGTAACCCAGGAGAAGTGGCAGCGGAGTGTCATGCAGGCAGTGATTGTGCTTTGTTGGAGGTAGTGTGGTGCTTAGCTAAGGTATGCATTGCTAATGAGGGCTTTTCAGAAGTAAAAGTTGTTGGGGGGGAGGGGGCCCACTCTTGCCGCTATTGTGGCTTAATAGTGGGACCTGGGAACTTGAGATGCAGCCCAACATGTAACCCCTCGCCTGCCCTATCCGTTGCTGTGTCGTTCCCATCACTTTCTTGAATTGCCCAGATTTTCACAAATGAAAACCTTAGCGAGCATCGGCGATATACAAAAATGCTCGGGTCGCCCATTGACTTCAATGGGGTTCGTTAGTCGAAACGAACCCTCGAGCATCGCGATAATTTCGTCCCGAGTAACGAGCACCCGAGCATTTTGGTGCTCGCTCATCTCTAGTCAGTATGAGTACTATGATGCCAAACATATAGTTTTTTTTGTTGTTGTACTACTTGTATTTTTTTCAAAGATATTTAATTTTTTTAAATTATTTTTTGCTGCATCTTCTGCGTGCAATAAGTTTTTTATTTTTCTGTTAACATAGTTGTGCGAGGGCTCATTTATTGCAAGATGTCCTGTAGCTGGTACCATTTTGGAATGCATACAACTTTTTGATCGCTTTTTAATTGCATTTTTTCTTGGAAACAGGGTAACCAAAAATCGCATTTCTGTCAGTATTTTTTTTTCTGACAACATTTACCATGCAGGGTAAATAATGTTACTTTGATAGATCAGACTTTTACGGACTCAGCGATACCAAATATGTATTTTTTTTTATTATTTAGATTCTTTTATTATAAATATGGCAAAAGGTTTTTTTTTTAACTTTTATTACTTTTAAAAAAAAAAATATTGTAGCAAAACTTTACTCTTACTTTTTTTAATCCCCAGAGGGAACAACAACTTGCAATGCTTTGATCGCTCCCTCAGGGCGAGCACCCACTGGTGTTTTTTTACCTGCGTTTTGCGTTTTGCGTTTTTCCTGCACAGGCATAGAGATAAAGTGTGCTCATGTCCACTGGCGTTTTTAAAATCGCCCCGCCCCGCAAAATCGCATCGCAGCTGTCCTTACACTCTGGCTCCTTTTTTTAATCTAACTTCTCCCATGGTTTTCAATGCTCCCGGAAAAAACGCAACGCAACGCAATTCGCACGCGCCGCGTGGCGTTTTTGCAGACAACATTACTGAAGACTGTGGAAGGGCGGGCATTCTTCACAGGTGCTGTAGGGTGTGTTGGTATAGAAACGCTATGCAACGTTTTAGGATGAGACATTCTCCGCGTTTTGCGCAAAAAAAACGCAGCGAAAAACGCGCGAAAAACGCAAACGCGTAGATGCGAAATCGCAGCGTTTTTCACGCACTAACAACGCAAACGCCAGTGGGTGCTCGCCCTCAGTATGATGCAATGCCATAACATTACATCATACTGCAATATGACGGGCAGTCTATCAAGCCAACACATAGGGAAGGCTTGACAGGCATGGCCCCATGTGATCTCATCACAGGGGGGGGGGGGGGTAGAGGTTCCCTGAACATTGAAGCATTTAAAAGGTTAACAGCCTGGATGAGCCACGTGGCTGATGGGAGCTGTTGCCTCTGGGTGTCAGCTGTAAGAAACAGCCGACACCCATGATGTATGGAGGGAGATAAACCTGTGATCTACCTTCATACAGGATGTAAAAACACTATAGGGCAGTCACTAAGTGGTTAAAAGAATATTGATACACATGACACTTGCCACGGCCACATTTATAGTTTCCCTTATATGTGAACCCACTTGGTTAACATATAAGTGAAACTATATTACTGAATGTTGGCACCATCAAGACTGAGGATGGAGATATACTAAAACTTTGTTCATCATCTTTGACCCTCCAAGATGTAATCAAAGAGGTTTTTCCAGAAATTCATAATTTTTTGAGAAAGAGATAGCATATGATATGACTAAAGTTGTAATAGATAAAACCTAAATATCATGACAGCAAATGTAACTAGGGGATAGTGCTAAGGATCAGGAATAACACACAATTCCCCAATTCCAAAAATTAAACTCAGGAAACGGTTAAAACTAAAAATAATTGGATATGAAGTCAGCAACAAAGATAGTATCAACCCTAAGTTATCCTACTGACATGACATTTACAAAACAAGATAAAATGCTGTCAAATTGTGACTTCACATCTTGACTTCGAAGCATGACTATATGATCTCACATTGATTAATGGTGCCACAGTTAACATTTAGCCACGACCCTATTATGAAATCTGGTATTGATTAATAATTTTCCGTAAAAACTGATTTTAAGGGAAGTTTGATGATGTTATATCATATTAACGTTAGTTAAATAAAGTTCAATCTCTGTAACATTCAATGTATGAAGAATTCAGTACTTCTGTATTTGTATGTATTGATACATGATCACACTTTATTTTCTGTTAGCTTTAATCAATTTCTTTAAGAAATATTGTAATTCATCTTTATCAAAACTTATTACCATTTAACAATCATTAAATTAATGACTGCGGAAAGAAGTGGCAACTTTCCTTTTTTATCATTTCACTTGAAAGAACATTTTAGAGTTTAATCATGTAAATGTAGTCTTTCCTGCCTATGAATATTAAAATGCTGCAGAGGTTAAGGTCATTTATTCAAATGTTCCAGTAAAGGTAAAATTTTATGTCATTAAGCTAAAATATACTTTCTTGTTAGTAATTAGTAGTAGGAGTAGAATGATTAGAATACAAAATCACAGATGTTCTTAAAATTACCTAACAAACCTAATTAATGCTTGAATTAGCTAATGTAAGGGATTTAAGGGCAGTATTAAAGGGGTTGTCCCGCGCCGAAACGGGTTTTTTTTTTTTTCAACCCCCCCCCCCCCCGTTCGGCGCGAGACAACCCCGATGCAGGGACATAAAAAAAAAAACCGCTCAGCGCTTACCTGAATCCCCGCGCTCCGGTGACTTCTATACTTACCGGCTGAAGATGGCCGCCGGGATCCTCTTCCTCCGTGGACCGCAGCTCTTCTGTGCGGTCCATTGCCGATTCCAGCCTCCTGATTGGCTGGAATCGGCACGTGACGGGGCGGAGCTACACGGAGCCGGCATTCTGCACGAGCGGCCCCATTGAAGACAGCAGAAGACCCGGACTGCGCAAGCGCGGCTAATTTGGCCATCGGAGGCCGAAAATTAGTCGGCACCATGGGAACGAGGACGCCAGCAACGGAGCAGGTAAGTATAAAACTTTTTATAACTTCTGTATGGCTCATAATTAATGCACAATGTACATTACAAAGTGCATTATTATGGCCATACAGAAGTGTATAGACCCACTTGCTGCCGCGGGACAACCCCTTTAAGTTGGTGTTTCTGCATCTACAGCCTATTAGGAAACATTTATTTGAACTATGCAAGTAAATTGTAATGTAAGTTGTAGTGGTAGGAAATATAAATGCATAGTATTGTATTTCAATTCATCGCAGGCAATTAATAGTCAGTAGACCTCAAAATGTAGATTTCTCCATATATTATTAAATCGGAAGTAAGAGTAATGGTCAAGGTCAGTTTTGTCAGGTCAAAATATCAAAGCCAGCCAAAGAAAAGATTTCCCAAAAGTAGCCCAATGACAGTGTGTAGGTAACCCCACCTTTGTAATGTACATGGCATTTGTGGACAGTTTGCTATATATACATTTTGCTTTGGGTGGAATTGAGGTTGGTCGCTCATTTTGGTGACCGCTTGGTTCTTTATCATTTTGTGTCTTTTGACAGGTTGTTAATTGTTTTTACGGAAGGTCTGTGTATGTAATTATACTCTCAATTTACTGTTGTTTACTTAAATCTATGTGGTCGCATCACTTGTGTGCAAGTGGGGTTACATAAACACTGTCTTTTTTTCTTCTCTTATTTATGATTTACGTTTCAGTGTGCAGCCCCCCCCCCCCCCATATGCACCTATTAGCTTGACTTAAGTATATTTGGTTTTCATTGGGTTGAAACTAGAGATGAGCGAGGACCCAAATGCTCGGGTCCGCGTTATTCGAGTCAAGCTTTTTGTAAAATTCGAGAGGCGGACGCCAGTAACATTTCTGTAGAAAGAGTATAGGCGGACCCCAGTAACATTTCTGTAGCAAGAGTATAGGCGGACCCCAGTAACATTTCAGTAGCAAGAGTATAGTCGCACCCCTCAAACCTTTCAGTAGTAACTGTATAGGCGGACCCCAGTAACATTTCTGTAGCAAGAGTATTGGTGGACCCTAGTAACATTTCTGTAGCAAAAGTATAGGCGGACCGCAGTAACATTTCTGTAGCAAGAGTATAGGTGAACCCCTGAAACATTGGTGTACCAATAGTATAAGCGAACACCTGTAAAAATTTGTTTACCAAGAGTATAGGCGATGCCCGGAAAAATTGGTTTGCTAACAGTATTGGCAATGGCCTGAAAAATTGGTGTACCAAGAGTGCAAGTGTACCCGTGAAAAACTGTTGAACGCCGAGGGCAGGTGAACCCGCAAACATTTTATGAAGATACAGCTGGTTATTGGTTAATTTGTAACAGAGCCTGGAGGCAGCCCTCCGCAAAAATTGTTAAGTTTAACTTTTAAAACTTATAAAACTTTTAAACAGAGCCTTTTGGGCCGCAGAAAAATTGGCAGTTCAGCGTGATGACATGCTGTTTTAGGAGGAGGAGGAGTAATAATAGCCTGTGTTAGCGACAACTGAACGCTGCACTAGGAGACATTGTTAGAGGCCGTGGAGGATCGTGGAGGTGAGGGTGTGGGTGCAGGCCGGGAGATGCTGCGTCCTGAGAGGGGGATTGGATCTGTGTGCCAGGTTGTGGCACAAGGGAAGAGGCAGTGGTGTGACCCGGAGGCGGTGAATGGCCTTCATCCCACCTTGTGGGGTGCTTGGCCATCATATGCCTGTGCATGCTGGTGGTGTTGAGGCTGGTAGTGGTGGCTTCCCGGCTGATCTTGGTGCGACACAGGTTGCACACCACTGTTCGTCGGTCGTCCGCGCTCTCACTGAAAAACATCCACACCTTTGAACATCTAGCCCTCTGGACTGAGGTTTGCCGTGAGGGGGTGCTGTGGGAAACAGTTGGGGGATTCTTTGCTCTGGCTCTGCCTCTCCCCCTGGCCACCCCACTGCCTCTTTCAACTTGTGCTGCTGCTGCACTTGCCTCCCCCTCTGAAGCTCTGTCTTCAGTTGGCTTAGCAAGCCAGGTAGGGTCAGTCACCTCATCGTCCAGCAGCTCTTCCTCCGAATCCTCTGTGTGCTCCTCCCTTGGACTTACTGCCCTTACTACTACCTCACTGACAGACAACTGTGTCTCATCATCCTCATCCACAAAATGCTCTTGAGACAGTTGCCGGAAGTCCCCAGCATCATCACCTTGACTCCGGGAACTTTCCAAAGGTTAGACATTGGTCACACCAAACTCCTCAGGTGAGAGAGGAACCATTTTTTCTCACTCAAGGCAGGGACCTGGGAGTCTGCCTGCTCATCAGAATATGTCATTTTCATGGAGTGAGGAGGCTGGGGGGAAGGAGGGGCAGCAGCCGGAGGATTCGGAATTGCAGTCCCTAAGCCGGGAGTAGTGGACTGCGTAGAAGGCTGGGTTGCCAACACATTACTGGATGCATTTTCTGCCATCCACGACAGGACCTGCTCACACTGCTCTGTTTGTAATAAAGGTCTACCACCTGGACCCATGGTATTGTGAGACGCTCTGCACAGCGGCTGAGCTGAAATACTTTGCAGTGGCCCCGGTAATATTACAGTGCTGTTTAGCATTGAGACTGCTGTCTAATTCACTGCAGACAGAGAACGGTATAAATAAGTATGGAATTATTTGCATCCACTTTCACGCTGAGAGCGGTATTTTAACACAAACTCCAGCCAGAAAAAAAAAAAAATAACGAAGGCTGCAAACAGGCCTAGCTGCGCAGTAGTATAATGGAAGCACTACAACTCCCAGCAGCCACCCAGTAAAATGCACACGGTCAGCGAAGGAGCTTTTGGACAGAGGATACAGGCTGTATAGGGTATATCACTTTCCCTCTAGAGGTGGCTGGGGCAGTACGCTGTGCGTCTAATTGACTGCAGACACAGAACGGTATAAATAAGTATGGAATTATTTGCATACACTTTCACGCTGAGAGCGGTATTTTAACGCGCACTCCAGCCAGAAAAAAATATTACTGAAGGCTGCAAACAGGCCTAGCTGCGTACGACTAAAATGCAAGCACTACAACTCCCAGCAGCCACCCAGTAAAATGCACACGGTCAGATGTAGCCCTAAGAAGGACCTTTGGGGTTCTTGTAGACAGGATCCTACAGTACCACTGTCCCTATCTCAGCAGCATTTTCCCTATACTCTGTATTATAGACTGCACACTGAGAACGCTATAGCTGTAATGGCCTGTACAGCCCGAGATGAAAAAAAAATTGTGCAAAACTGCTCCCAGCAGCCACAACAGTAATGCACAGGGTCAGATGTGGCCCTAAGAAGGACTGTTGGGGTTCTTGAGGACAGGATCCTACACTAACACTTTCCCTATAGCAGCAGCAGCACTTTCCCTAATCTCTCCCAGTGTGTGACTGAGGCGAGCCGCGGGCGGGACCGCTTTAATTACTCAGCGGTCACTTGATCTCGCCAGCCACTCACTGCAGGGCGGTGGGATAGGGCTGGCACATCACAAGAGGAAGTGGTAATGCCTTCCCTGCATGTCTATTGGCTAGAAAATGGCGCTAAACATGCGGGGAAGGAAATGGAATTGACTTGAGTACCGTGTGGTGCTCGTCTCGAGTAACGAGCATCTCAAGCACCCTAATGCTCGAACGAGCATCAAGCTCGGATGAGTATGCTCGCGGATCTCTAGTAAGTATTACAGTTTGTACCTTGGTGTACAAAAACAAAATTCTATGTTTCATATGTGGGTTTCTTTAATGACTAAACCAGGTTGGTACAAAGTGTTGTGATATGTTATCTCAGAGTAATATAATGAAAAGAAGTAACCCTAATATGTTGCCGTACACAGTGAGATCAGCTCTGTTACATCTGTAGCTAAGTGTAATTTTAATAATTATCAGAAAAAGCATACATACTGGATATTGTACAGATTTGATATATATGTCATGTCAAACACATTATATAAAAATTAGCAGTTTATTAAATGAATTTGTCATCTTTCAAGGCTCTTTATTAGGTAAAGAAGTCTTATTTGTGTAGTGTTTTACAATCAGGCAGTCTCCTTTGGCCGAACCTAGCAATAGCTAATGGATATAATCACCAACATTTATCTTCTTCCAATTAGCTTTGGACTACTGATCAACAGAATAATTGATTTTTGTAGATTTATTTCATTAAAATTATGTGCACAGCAGTAATTTAAGAGAAAACTAGACGTATATTTAATTTTACTTGAAAATTCACAAAAAATTTTGCTTTATGTCTCCATCTTTTCTATACATGTTATACACTGCTCAAAAACACCCCAATAGAAACAAAAAAAGAAACACTTAAATCACGAATTGGATCTTAATGAACAAAAGATTCAAGTTGAAAATCTTTACTAATATAAACTATTTATTGAAAACAAAAAGACATATCAATGGCAACGGAAATCATTAACTAATTGAGAACTGGATTCCAAATCACCCAGAATTCAATTTGCGTGAATTTCATCATGGCAACTCATAATACAGAAATAATGCAGTAAGAGTATATATGGCCCCCATGAGGCTGCATGCGTTCTGAATACTCCAGATGAGACAGCAGATGGTCTCCTGGGGAACCTTCTCTCAGACTCTCTAATTTTGTGGTGCTACTTGGTGGTGTTGGATGCACTGAGACAAAATGTCCCAGATGTTCTCAATTGGATTTAAGTCTGGAGAGCATGAGGGCTAGTCAATTGTATCATGCTTTTGTCATCCAGGAACTGCCTACACAACTTGATTGGGCTACAGGTACTGCCACCTGCTACTAGTAGTAGCAAGGACCCCAGCTAAACTAAACAAGAATTAGGAAGGATTAAAAGAGAATAATTTTATCTAGCCATCACCTATAAAACCATTCCCTTTCTGGGGTTACTCTTGCTATTGCCTCTTCAGGGCATTTTTAGCCACATAAAAACATTGTGCTGGGAATAATAGGGCATCAGTGACCAAAAACGGCGACCGATTTTATACATTGCGTGAAAAGATAGATCTTGGCCTATCTTTTTCCAAAATATGCTTGAGGCTCCCATAGGCTTCTATGGGAGCTGAAAAAAAGGGAGGAGAAGGAGTTTAGATGCGTTTAATGCTCGGAAAAGATGACAAGTGCCCCAATTTAAGCATTAATAGTAATTCTTAGGATTTCTGCCGACCGAGGGATTTTTGCACAACCGCATATTTTTTTCGTGGATACGCTGCAGCCACCCGTGTGAGTAGACAAGGAAACGCAAATTTAGATCAGGACTTGATCGTGGCTATTCTTTATTCACACGATTTTTGCCCGCGATGCGGCGACTGTAAACACGAATACAGTCATGTGAACGAGGCCTTACAGTCTGTTTAGAAGGGATCATAAAAAACTGAATAGTGTAGGGGTTTATCTATATGTAAAATCCTCCTTAAAGCCCACACTACAAAGAAAATATATATGTGACAGAGTTTTTCCGCAGTGGCAAATCAGCACCAAAATATACATCAAAACTATGACAAATGCTTCAATATCTGCACCATTGGTGTGGATTATGACAAGATTTTTGATGTGGATCTGCAGCAGAATTCACCCCTTCAATTGAAAGGGGGAAATCTGCTTCAGATCCGCATCAAAAACCACATCTAAATCTCCACCAATGGCAAGGATTTTCATGCTTTTTGTCATTGCTGTGATGCAGATTTTGGTACTGATTTTCCACTGTGGAAAAAACCTGCACCATTTTTCACTACGTGAGAAGCAGCAATCTGGCATAAGCCCGACACACTATACATTGTCTATTGGGGTGAAAGAAGCAGCTGAGTACTCAATAATTTTAGTTCTTAGACTGCTCATGTTTAACCATTGTGGGAAAATCCCTCCAAAACCCAAAATAATTTCATTATTGTAAATACTTTCTCCTTTATTAATGTGTATTTTTCACATTTGATATATTAATAATTCTTATAATAACCTGATAACAACTTTTGCTCAGGGGGAAACAGTATCTATCTATCTATCTATCTATCTATCTATCTATCTATCTATCTATCTATCTATCTATCTATCTATCTATCTATCTATATTAGCCTGATGTGGTACAGTTTGTTATCAAAACAACTCTGCCCTCTTGCATACATATTATGTAACTACACAGTATGCCTCACACTCACTCATCATCACCATAGCATCTACAGGGTAGCCCGGTATCACACTCTTATGAAAGGTATCTAAAAGAAAATCTGTCTTTGTTGCCCATAGCAACCAATCACAGCAAAAGTCTCATTTTTTTATGCTGCTGAGTTAAAATGATGTGCTGTGATGGGTTGCTAAGGACAACAAAGATTTCCTTTTAGACAACTTTCATAACAGTGTAGTTTACCCTGTCTATTTTGTGTATTCGAAATATATCTGAGGTGTTTCAATGGTAACTATTTCTTCTGAATATTTTTCCTGAACACAATTATATATCTAAGGATTACAGTCGCAGTCCCAGGACTGGCTTTCTACTAGTATGATATAACTCAGTATATGCATTCTGTGTTTTGAACACTTGCTAATATAAAGCGATCATTTCCCTTTCCCCCCCCTTTTTAATATCTTGATCATTATCCCAGTTAAGGAAATAAAGATTCTCCAATCGAACAGGCAGCTAGGCTCAAAGTGAAAATCTCATAATAACAAATTACTTAACTAGAACATGTTTTAATTCTCCTCCTACATTAATGATTAAACAACATAGAATAACTGCAATAATTAACCTGATTTATTATCCGCTCAATAATTAGATCTAAAGAAACCAAATGAATAAGACTATGATAAAGCAATTCTTTGGAGAATCGTTGATCTTGATGTGTCAGGAATTCTACTTTCATTTAGTGTGAAAAGCTAACATTAAAGAAGCACTCCAGGTTTTTTTATTTTTATAAATCCTTTACAATATCAGTGACCTCTGCTATGAAGATCCAGTTCTGTAGCTCGTCCCCTCCAGGTTGTGTATTCAGCATTTTTCTTCTGGCCTCCAGGTCACATGACCAGCACTTTGACTTTCTTGCGTATATTGTAGAAACCAATCACAGCACAGCTTTCATTTTATATTATGCACTTGAAAATTAAAGTTGCACTGTGATTGGTTGCTGTGGGCAAGAAAGACAGTTTTTCTTCATGGTAATTGACATGAAGTTGTCCTATTAACTGCAGGACACAAAGCATTGTCAGAATGCTGATCATATGACCAGAAGAAAAATACAGAATACACAGTCTAATGGGACTAGCTACAGAACTTGATTCTTCACAATTTCACAAGAAAAAAATTCAGGGGTGCTTTTTTAAGTTTTCTCTCGAGTTAAATGGTGTATCTCGCCATAAATAGTGATGGCATATTGCTAATATATGCCATAATTTTTTTCAAAAGTGAGAGTTTAATTGCTGGGACTTTAACCGATCCTGACAGTGAATGGGCTCCAACGCCAGTTTAACTTTAATTTTTTCTGTTCTCAGAATGTGTAGGGTCTTAGCAATTGGATTCCCTATCATAAGTACATTTTGTCTTATCCCAGTGATGCACCTTAACTTGCAAAAATGGGAGTACCCCTTTAAGTACTCCCCTTGACTCAAGCCATAATCAGAGAAGATACTTTTCCCCATACAACAGTATTGAAAAAAAGCATTTCAGTACACTTTAAAATACAGTTAGGGCTGAGGGACCATAATGTAAACTAGTCAAACCTATGTCAAAAGGACACGCTTTTGGCATAAGCCTGTCAATTAAAATCTATAGGCATGTGAGCCTTAAAGGGGTTGTCTCGCGCCGAAACGTTTTTTTTTTTTCCCATAGGCCCCCCATTCAGCGCAGGACAACCCCAATGGATGTGTTAAAAAAAAAACCAACATATTACTTACCCGAATCCCCGCTCTGCGACGTCTTCCTTCTTCCTACTTCTTCCTTCACCAAGATGGCCACCGGGATCTTCACCCACGATGCACCGCGGGTCCTTTCCCATGGTGCACCTGTGCGGTCCATTGCCGATTCCAGCCTCCTGATTGGCTGGAATCGGCACACGTGACGGGGCGGAGCTACGATGACCAGCTCTCCGGCACGAGCGGCCCCATTCACCAGGAAGAAGACCGCACAGCGCAAGCGCGTCTAAAAACGCCAGAAGAAAGCAAAATTAGACGGATCCATGGCGACGGGGACGCTAGCAACGGAGCAGGTAAGTGAATAACTTCTGTATGGCTCATATTTAATGCACGATGTATATTACAAAGTGCATTAATATGGCCATACAGAAGTGTATAACCCCACTTGCTTTCGTGAGACAACCCCTTTAACCTTTCTAGCGTATATACTGAGATATATATTTCTTTAGTACCAAGTGCAGGTATTTGAAATAGAGGCTAAAATGGGTTGTAATGGTGCCTAACTGACCCAATTGACTTGTTGCGGTTCTATCACTATGTCTGTCATTTTAAGGCCTCATGTCCACAGGCAAAAGAAGAATTAAAATCCGCAGCGGATTTTAACTCTTCTCCCACCCGCGGATCCGCATCCCATAGGGATGCATTGACCACCTGCGGATAGATAAATACCCGCGGATGGTCAATAAAAGTGATTTAAAAAAAATGGAGCATGAAAAAATCTGGACCATGCTCCATTTTCGTGCGGGAGACAAAAATCGGAATTTACTCACCCGCTCCGGTTCTTCCCTTCGCCGCGGCTCCATCTTCTCTCCGTCGCGGCCGGATCTTTTTTCTTCGGGCCGGCGCATGCGTGCCCTGCGCATCTGCCAGGCCGAAGAAAGAAGATCCGGCCGTGACGCAGAGAAGATGACTCCGCGACGAAGGGAAGATCCGGAGCGGGCGAGAAGTGAGTTTATTCTTATTTTTATGCCTCATGTCCGCGGGGCAGGAGGGACCCGCTACAGATTCTCCATGGAGAATCCGTAGCGGGCCTGATTTTCCCCATGGACATGAGGCCTTAAGGTTAGACTAATGTGTCCTGTTGTTCCAATCTTGCTGTCAAATGTAGTCAAACTGCTAACTATGACTCCAAGTGTGAACACAGGCCAAAATGAAGGGTGGCAGTTTCCAGTTTAATTTTGCCCAAGTACACTCTATCTTTGAATCCACCCTTGATGCCCTAAAGCACTGATTGTTGGAACTGGAATACCATTTTTGCTTTATATGAAAATTTGCTGTATAGAATTGTTTACTTTATTCTCTTAAAAAATGAATGCAAAAGACACAAATGTTTGCTTCTATTGAAAACAAGAAATAATAGATATCTTTAAGCAGAGGTAAATGAGAAATGCATGGAAGTAAATTAGGCTTTCAAGGCTGCAATTGCAATTCTTTGTTCCATTTTATTTGTAAACAATAAATGTAATTATTGGTGCAAAATAAGAATTTACATTCATTAAATGTGATGATCAATTATATTCAGTATGACAGTACTTTATTAAGAAAATTGGATGCAAAAATAAAATTTTTTGAGTTACACATTAGGCACAGAAAAGCAATACAATGAAAAATGCTTTAAATTAGTGAGATTTATTCAAACCATAAATGAGAAGTAGAAGAAAGCTGCTTTCACATTTGCGTTGGGGGTTCCGTTTTCCTGCTCTGTTACGGCAGCAGAAAAGGGGAATCCCCTGGCCAAATAGATTTGTCTTATGACGGAACCGAACATCGCCAAATAGACCCCATTGACTATAATTGGGTCCCTTCAGTTCTTGTTAAGCTGACGGGCATTTTACTGGATGTAAAAGTCCTGAATGCAAAGTTTCTGGATCTGTGCAGATGTGAAAGTTGCCTAAGAAAAGAGCACAGTTACATAGTCGCAATAACAACATAAAAAATGAATTTATCAATTACATAGAAGAATTTATATGACACCCAGAAAATAATACAACAATGTACTTATTGAACAGGTAGTGGTGGATTAACATAAACACTCCAACAACAGTTTTTAAGTTCTTCATATGTGCATCTGTAAGGGATTCAAACCCAAAGTATGTATGGTGCCTCTAAAAGGACTAAAGGTGTGGAAACATCTATGGTGTACTAGGCTTCACAATGGAGTACCAAGATGGCCGCTCCAAAGTGAACTGACTATGTAAAGGACAATATTTGCTATGTCACAGGAGAGTGCAGGGACTGTGTCAGTGAGCCGAGGTGCTGCTGGGAAGCTGCGTTGCGAGGTGCAATAGTCTGCAGAGAAGATGCTGCCTGTGGGAGAGAAGCAGTAACAGAGATCAGAGACTCTGCAGAGGATATCTAAACAACCTGGGTGGACACAGCTAAATAAACCAAAATGAAGTACAACTCTTTGGTCTAAGATAATTAGTGTAGTAGAAAAAAAGACAACACAATAATGGAATTGCACACCCTGATATTAAACAGTTGTATACCAACTTTACTAAGGTTTATGGAGTAATAATAATAATCCGAATATATCGCCAACATATTACGCAGCAGTTCACAAATTGGGGAAAGCATTCACAAAATAGATCATAACTAGAGATGAGCGAACGTACTCGTCCGAGCTTGATACTCGTTCGAGTATTAGGGTGTTCGAGATGCTCGTTACTCGTGACGAGTACCACGCGATGTTCGAGTTACTTTCACTTTCATCTCTGAGACGTTAGCGCGCTTTTCTGGCCAATAGAAAGACAGGGAAGGCATTACAACTTCCCCCTGCGACGTTCAAGCCCTATACCACCCCCTGCAGTGAGTGGCTGGCGAGATCAGGTGTCACCCGAGTATAAAAATCGGCCCCTCCCGCGGCTCGCCACAGATGCATTCTGACATAGCTCAGGGAAAGTGCTGCTGGTGCCGGAGCTGCTATAGGGAGAGTGTTAGGAGTATTTTAGGCTTCAAGAACCCCAACGGTCCTTCTTAGGGCCACATCTAACCGTGTGCAGTAGTGTGGAGGCTGCTTTTTGCAGTGTTGTACTTTTTTTTTTGTATATCGGCCATGCAGAGCATTGCGCCCTGCAGTAATTATACATAGTCCAGGGCCAGTAGTGGTGGTGAGGCAGGGACAGGAGACATATTTATTGAATATAGGCAGTGGGCCTTTCCAAAAACATTTGGGAAAAAAAATCTATTTGGGCTGCCTGTGACTGTCCTCAGTGTACTGGGTCTGTGCTGGGGGTAGTTGTCCTCCTAATTCATACGCAGCCAGCTAAGTGTTACAGCAGGCTTGCGCAAAATTATTTCCTGGCTCTGTGTTGGCTGTTACATCACCGCTGTATTCCAGCCCACAGTGCAACAGTCTGCAGTTATTTTACATACTCCAGGGCCAGTAGTGGTGAGGCAGGGACAGAAGACATATTTATTGAATATAGGCAGTGGGCCTTTCCAAAAACATTTGGGAAAAAAAATCTATTTGGGCTGCCTGTGACTGTCCTCAGTGTACTGGGTCTGTGCTGGTGGTAGTTGTCCTCCTAATTCATACGCAGCCAGCTAAGTGTTACAGCAGGCTTGCACAAAATTAATTCCTGGCTCTGTGTTGGCTCTTACATCACCGCTGTATTCCAGTCCACAGTGCAACAGTCTGCAGTTATTTTACATACTCCAGGGCCAGTAGTGGTGAGGCAGGGACAGAAGACATATTTATTGAATATAGGCAGTGGGCCTTTCCAAAAACATTTGGGAAAAAAAATCTATTTGGGCTGCCTGTGACTGTCCTCAGAGTACTGGGTCTGTGCTGGTGGTAGTTGTCCTCCTAATTCATACGCAGCCAGCTAAGTGTTACAGCAGGCTTGCGCAAAATTATTTCCTGGCTCTGCTGTGCGTTCCGTAAGCGAAGTCAGCCTCCAACCACAGGCCAATAAGTGGCACATTTAATTACAGCGTTCTGTTTCTGCACTACTGGTAATACAGCATGTTGAGGGGTAGTGATAGGCCTAGAGGACGTGGACGCGGGCGAGGACACAGAGGCCCAAGTCAGGGTGTGGGCACAGGCCGAGCCAGTGCGGTGGCCAGGGGTAGAGGCAGGGCCAGACCGAATAATCCACCAACTGTTTCCCAAAGTGCCCCCTCGCGCCATGCCACCCTGCAGAGGTCAAGGTGCTCTACGGTGTGGCAGTTTTTCACAGAGACGCCTGACGACCGACGAACAGTGGTGTGCAACCTTTGTCGCGCCAAGATCAGCTGGGGAGCCACCACCACCAGCATGCGCAGGCATATGATGGCCAAGCACCCCACAAGGTGGGACGAAGGCCGTTCACCGCCTCCGGTTTGCACCACTGCCTCTCCTCCTGTGCCCCAACCTGCCACTGAGATCCAACCCCCCTCTGAGGACACAGGCACTACCGTCTCCAGGCCTGCACCCACACCCTTACCTCCGCTGTCCTCGGCCCCATCCAGTAATGTCTCTCAGCGCAGCATCCAGACGTCGCTAGCGCCACTGTTTGAGCGCAAGCGCAAGTACGCCGCCACGCACCTGCACACTCAAGCGTTAAACGTGCACATTGCCAAATTGATCAGCCTGGAGATGCTGCCGTATAGGCTTGTGGAAACGGAGGCTTTCAAAAGCATGATGGCGGCGGTGGCCCCGCGCTACTCGGTTCCCAGTTGCCACTACTTTTCCCGATGTGCCGTCTCAGCCCTGCACGACCACGTCTACCGCAACACTGTACGCGCCCTCACCAACGCGGTTACTGCCAAGGTCCACTTAACAACGGACACGTGGACAAGCACAGGCGGGCAGGGCCACTATATCTCCCTGACGGCACATTGGGTGAATTTAGTGGAGGCTGGGACCGAGTCAGAGCTTGGGACCGCTCACGTCCTACCCACCCCCAGAATTGCGGGCCCCAGCTCGGTGCTGGTATCTGTGGCGGTGTATGCTTCCTCCACTAAACCACCCTCCTCCTCCTCCAATGCAACCTCTGTCTCGCAATCAAGATGTGTCAGCAGCAGCAGCACGTCGCTGTCGTGCGGCGTGGCAGCACAGTGGTGGGCAAGCGTCAGCAGGCCGTGCTGAAACTACTCAGCTTAGGAGAGAAGAGGCACACGGCCCATGAACTGCTGCAGGGTCTGACAGAGCAGACCGAACGCTGGCTTGCGCCGCTGAGCCTCCAACCGGGCATGGTCGTGTGTGACAACGGCCATAACCTGGTGGCGGCTCTGCAGCTCGGCAGCCTCACGCACGTGCCATGCCTGGCCCATGTCTTTAATTTGGTGGTTCAGCGCTTTCTGAAAAGCTACCCACACTTGTCATACCTGCTCGGAAAGGTGCGCCGGGTCAGCGCACATTTCTGCAACTCCAAGACGGACGCTGCCACCCTGCGGACCCTGCAACATCGGTTTAATCTGCCAGTGCACCGACTGCTGTGCGACGTGCCCACACGGTGGAACTCTACGCTCCACATGTTGGCCAGGCTCTATGAGCAGCGTAGAGCTATAGTGGAATACCAACTCCAACATGGGCGGCGTAGTGGGAGTCAGCCTCCTCAATTCTTTACAGAAGAGTGGGCCTGGTTGGCAGACATCTGCCAGGTCCTTGGAAACTTTGAGGAGTCTACCCAGGTGGTGAGCGGGGATGCTGCAATCATTAGCGTCACCATTCCTCTGCTATGCCTCTTGAGAAGTTCCCTGCAAAGCATAAAGGCAGACGCTTTGCACTCGGAAACAGAGGCGTGGGAAGACAGTATGTCGCTGGATAGTCAGAGCACCCTCATGTCTATATCTCAGCGCGTTGAGGAGGAGGAGGAGGGGGAGGAGCATGAGGAGGAGGGGAAAGAGACAGCTTGGCCCACTGCTGAGGGTACCCATGCTGCTTGCCTGTCATCTTTTCAGCGTGTATGGCCGGAGGAGGAGGATCCTGAAAGTGATCTTCCTAGTGAGGACAGCCATGTGTTGCGTACAGGTACCCTGGCACACATGGCTGACTTCATGTTAGGATGCCTTTCTCGTGACCCTCGCGTTACACGCATTCTGGCCACTACGGATTACTGGGTGTACACGCTGCTCGACCCACGGTATAAGGAGAACCTTTCCACTCTCATTCCCGAAGAGGAAAGGGGTTCCAGAATGATGCTATACCACAGGGCGCTGGTGGACAAACTGATGGTAAACTTCCCATCCGACAGCGCTAGTGGCAGAAGGCGCAGTTCCGAGGGCCAGGTAGCAGGGGAGGCGCAGAGATCAGGCAGCATGTACAGCGCAGGCAGGGGAACATTCTCCAAGGCCTTTGCCAGCTTTATGGCTCCCCAGCAAGACTGTGTCACCGCTCCCCAGTCAAGGCTGAGTTGGCGGGAGCACTGTAAAAGGATGGTGAGGGAGTACGTAGCCGATCGCACGACCGTCCTCGGTGACGCCTCTGCCCCCTACAACTACTGGGTGTCGAAGCTGGACACGTGGCCTGAACTCGCGCTGTATGCCCTGGAAGTGCTTGCTTGTCCTGCGGCTAGCGTCTTGTCAGAGAGGGTGTTTAGTGCGGCTGGGGGAATCATCACGGATAAGCGTACCCGCCTGTCAACCGACAGTGCCGACAGGCTTACACTCATCAAGATGAACAAAGCCTGGATTTCCCCAGACTTCTCTTCTCCACCAGCGGACAGCAGCAATACCTAAACAATACGTAGGCTGCACCTGCGGATGGAAGCATCGTTCTCTATAACCATCAAAAACGGGGACCTTGGGGGCGTGGCCTGGCAGGGGAGCTGGATGGACGCACGTTAGTACAGCTCTCCCCTTAACCTGCTTAGCGACAAAAAAAAAGCGACTTTAAACCAGCTCTAAACACATACCTCTGCTCGGGGAAAGATCACTAACTCCTTACAGCATGCCTAGAAGGGCAAACAAGTCTTCTCCCAAGAAACTCACCGACTTTTACACCACCCGGGGCCCGAGAGAGGAGCTCAAAGATGGCGGCTCTGAAATCCCGTACTCCACCAGAAAGAAGACGCACTCAAGTGCCCCACTTGGATCGGCCGAGGAGAATGAGAGCAGCGGCAGAAAACGGAACCTACCCACACCACCTACAGGTAGGGGAACTCTGATTCCGGCTTCCCCATACGTGATCCACTCACCCACGGCTGCTGGCGGTGTGACTGACGGCGGCCCGGGCCGAGCGCGCGGGGCTCTCCCCGCTGCGGTCGGCTCTCCTGTGCATTCCCTGGAGGCAAGCCCTGCCGCGAGCGCCGATGATAACGTGGGGCTGGGACATCGAACTCCCCCTGCTACAACCGACTCACCTGTAGAGACTCCGGACACACTCTGTGCTGCAGGGGGGGACGGCCGCCCTCATCAGACACCCAGCAGCTCAGCTGCTCTCTCCAGCTTCTCTGAGGGACACACGGCTGTGTCTCCTGCGGTGGGCACCGCTGGCTGCGCGGACGGAGTGCATGAAACTAGTGCCGACACAGCACATCCCTCCTGCACTGTTTCAGCTGCTGGATCTCTGGCTGGGGCTGCCTCTGTGAGAGATGCCAGTCACTCATGCATTACATCTGGAGGTCCTGAGAGCATGATAAGCCTCCACAGCAAGGTCTCCTCTGCAGAATCACAAAAGGCAATGTCTGCTAACAACCATAATACACATGCACTCCTCACTTCCACTACAGCAAGGGCTTCCCATGCCGATCCCCTTGCTGGATCCCTGGCTACATGCACTTCTGTGGAAGTTGATGGTAGCCCAGACCGGGCGGATGTCACCCTGGCTGATCCAATGAGATCTACTTCTGCTACCTGCTCTGTGAAGGGACTGTCTAAGTTCACCCCCGCAGGTGACAAAAAACACCCAGACTGGGCACAAAATCCACGTACCGACACCTCCACCGCTAACCAGGTCATCAGAGCCCTGTTTCACTCAACAGCGGCCAGCAGCATTGCATCTGAATCTCAAAGGCAGACCCTGCCTGATGACTTACTGGATCCCGCAGACGGCGGCTCTCTTAGCGGAGGGGAACGTAAAGATCAGGATAACAGTCACAAAAATAAAGATGGCCACTCTTCCACAGCCCCCCACTCCATGCAGCACAACTCTCACTGTGGAGATAAAAGTTGTACACAAAATAAAAACACTCCCGCGACAAATAACACCATCTTAATTAGCCGCAACTCGCCATCCCCAAGCAACAAGAGAGGGACACAACACTCACCCTCCAATACAAACGTGGCGAAGACCAATAAATCAATGTCATCAAGTCCGCTGAAGCAGCGAGCCCGCTACTCTTCTAGCTCTGACCACATGACTGAATTATCACTAGTAGACATGCCAGCGCACAACCAAGCAGCCTCTGAAATGTTTATGAAAGAAGCCATGCTGGCACTTCACACTTCAATACAAAAAGACATTGCTAACAGCCTCGCGGGTATAACCGCCTCAGTTGGGGAGCTGGGGGACCGAGTGGACCATACAGAGCGTAAAATGGAAGAATTTGCATCAGCCCACAACTCGTTAGTGGACTCACATAACAACTTAGAGGAAGAAGTGGAAACCCTACGGAGCAAACTGGCGGACATTGAGGATAGGAATCGCCGAAACAATATTAAATTCAGAGGTATTCCAGAATCAACACCTCCTTCTGAACTCACTGCATTCCTACAAAGCCTGATCCGAGCAGTACTTCCACAGTGCTCCCCTCTAGATCTTACTATTGACCGAGCCCACAGATGGCCGCGGGCTCGGAATATTCCGTCCTCTTACCCTCGAGACATAATCGCTCGAATCCACTTTTTCCACGTCAAGTACCAACTCATGCGGACTTCAAGACAAAGACCAGCTTTACCACATCCCTATCAGAACATTACACTCTTTGCCGACCTCTCTCAGGCCACTATAATGGCAAGGAAAAAGCTAGCCTCCATAACCACTGCTCTACGAAACCATGAAGTGAGATACAAATGGGGCTTCCCAACCAAGCTCATTGTCACAAAAAATGGGGAAACCCATGTATTTGCCACACTCGACAAAGGCCTGGAACTCCTGGAGAAGTGGAACATTCCCTGCCCAATACGACAAGACCAAACACCGACTCAACGAAACAACTCTTCCCCCAAGATCATCCAAGAGTGGAAAGACGCAAGTTAAAGCATCTGCATAGCTGGTATCTGATTCTACAAGTTCAGGTTATGCCACATCATTCCTGCAAACTTTCCCCCAAGTTTGCGCAGTATGACTGCCTGCACGATTAAGTTTTTGTTTTTAATTACATTCACCCCATTGTTTTTTGTTCCTCTAAAGGTACCTTATAGTCTGTATCTAATAGAAAATGTTTCCTCACTGTCACACTACCCTAGCTTTCATTATGGCCGCTGCTGTCATCAATGTCCAATTCCTTTAGTGCATTCCTCACATAGTCCATATGGCATTAAAAATGATGTCACTTAACGTGAAAGGCTTGAACAGCCCGTTCAAAAGATCCCTTTTATGGCGAGAAATTAAAAGGTCTAAGGCAGAAATAATTTGTATCCAGGAAACACACTTCCAAAAATCAGACACCCCCAGGTTAATCAATAGGGACTTCCCCCAAATTTTCTACGCCAATGGCTTAAAGAAAAAAGCAGGAGTCCTCATCGCAATTAAGAAAACTGTTGCCTTCCAGCTGTTACAGGAGGTTCTGGATGATAGGGGAAGGTTTATCGCTTTGGTGTGCAAGATTAACAACGTGACATTCACCATAGTGAATGTCTACGCTCCCAACACCGCGCAGGTTGCCTTTTTAAACACTGTCCTCAAGCAAATTTCACATTTGATTAAGGGAAAACTGCTAATCTGCGGGGACTTTAATATTATTCAGAGCCCAGATTTGGACTCCACATCGAGGAGCGGCAGACCTCCCCCCTACCTCTCAGATTGGCTACGGAGAGAGGATCTATACGATGTTTGGCGCTGTAAACATGCCTCTGAGAGGGATTACACGTTTTACTCACACCGACACAATACCTACTCCCGTATTGATATGTTCTTAACAACTAAATGGCTCCTACCTATGGTGGCAAAATGCAAGATAGGAGATATATCCTGGTCGGATCATGCCCCAATCACTTTATCTCTTCACATGCCCCACTCGACCTCAAATACGTACGTGATGTCCCTCCAAAGCAACATTTCCAGCACCAAAAAACTACTTACTGAATTCTTTACCTTCAACTCTCTCCCTTCCACTAGCCCCTCCCTGCTATGGAACGCCCATAAGGCTTTCATAAGAGGTCTCTTTATACAACAAACAGCACAGTACAAGAAGCAACGCAACGCAGCTACACTAGACCTCTTAACTAAAATCTCCACCTTGGCAGCGATCCATAAAACGAACCCCTCCCTATCGAACCTACTGCCTTTGAAAAAGGCAAGAACAGAACTACAAGCGCATCTCGCAATAGACCACGAGAACCACCTAAAAAGGCTCAAAATGTCACACTACCACTCACACAATAAAGCAAGCAAATTAATGGCCAATAGAGTTAAAGCAACAAGAGCAAACTCTAAAATCCCATTTTTAATATCTCAGACAACAAACAACAAGGTTTATAGTCCACAAGAAATTGCAGACGAATTTAGCAAATACTATAACTCACTCTACAACCTATCCCATGACAAAAACACTCCCCAACCCAATGACGACTTAATTGATACCTTTCTCTCAAAACTTACTCTCCCACATCTGTCGCAGGAACAAATCCAAGAACTAAATCTCCCTATTACAACGCAAGAAATAGAACGGGCTATTCGCTCATTGAAACTGGGCAAATCTCCTGGCCCAGACGGGTTCTCAAATGAATACCTTAAAACATTCGGCCCAATTTTACTCCCTCACATTGGGGATTTCTTTAACCACATGATGCTCACAGGCAACGTTCCCACCGAAAACTTAAAAGCAACCATAGTAACCATCCCTAAAGAGGGTAAGCCTCCTGAGTCCCCGGGCAACTTTCGCCATATATCACTCCTTAATTCAGATATTAAGTTATATGCCAAAATCATAGCCAACCGATTGTTCCCCATTCTACCTCAACTCATCAAAAATGACCAGGTGGGTTTCACTAGGGGGCGCCAGGCCCCAGATGGGACAAGACGACTAATCGACCTCATAGCTAGAGTGGGCGATGCTCGAATGCCTTCTCTGCTCCTGGCTCTGGACGCAGAGAAGGCGTTCGACAGGGTGCACTGGGGATTCATGCGCCGAACGCTGGAGAAATTTGGTCTATCTGGACCGATCCTCTCAGCCATAACTGCTCTCTATACTTGTCCATCAGCCTCGGTTTTGACAAACGGCATACTATCTAAACCGTTCCAAATAACCAATGGCACTCGCCAGGGGTGTCCACTTTCTCCGCTCATCTTCTCAATGCTAATGGAACCACTAGCGGAAGCAATAAGATCCAACCCTAATATTAGGGGCATCCCGGTAGGAACAAACATGCATAAAATTAATCTATTCGCCGACGATGTAATACTAACCTTAACAGACCCGAAAATGTCACTCCCCCAAGTGGAGACTATCTTGAAACAATTTGGAGCTATCTCCTACTATAAGGTAAACTCCACCAAGTCACAAATGATGGGCATTCACATATCAAAAATAGATGAAAAGACCTTAAGAACCACATTCCCATTCCAATGGTGCCCCTCCTCTTTACCTTATCTAGGCATAAAGCTAACCCCATCAGTGGATGACTTACCTTCAGCAAACTTCCCTACATTGAAAATATCAATACAAAAGGAACTGGACCGTTTGGCCAAGTTCGAGCCCAGCTGGATGGGCAGGATGATACTGTATAAAATGCTTATTTTCCCCCGCATTCTATATTTTCTTAGAACTCTTACTGTGCCCATTCCTGACTCTGTTTTCCTGATGTTCCACCAGCAAATGAGCAGATTTATATGGAGAGGAGCAAAACCCAGGGTGGCGCTTTCAATTATGAATAGGCCCTTAAAGTTTGGGGGTATGGGACTCCCCAATCTTCGCAACTACCATAAAGCTTTTATAATCGACCAAAGTAAACACTGGTGCAACACGGAATCAGACAAAACATGGGCCTTTATCGAATCATCCTTAGCGGGTATAACTGATTGGAAAGCGTTTCTTCTGGCAAACTCGCTACAAGCACAGGGAACTTCGCAACATCCCCCGACAGTGAAAGCTACCGTACAGGGGTGGAATGCAATGTGCCATGGGTCAAATCTAGATCCAAACATGGCAACAAAAATCCCTCTTCCATTACTTAGCTTAAAATATCTGATCCCTGACCTTTCCTTAAATAACTGGCCACACAGAGAAACTATGACTATCTCAGACTTATACCAGGGGAATATCATGCTCTCTTTTCCCCAGATACAAGAGAAATTCGCAATTCCAATTTCTGAACACTATACGTATTTACGTATCCGCAGCTTTCTAGGAGCCCACACAGCTCTCTGCTCAAGCTTACCAAACCCTCTAAATGACCTACTAAATGCAAATACAAAACCACAGAAAAAACTTTCAAAACCTATCTACACTTGCTTATCAGGTGGTCACTTCTTTAAAAAAAAACGGTCAACTTCTTAAATTGGGAAAGAGACTTGAACAAAAAATTTCCACCAAACGCGTGGTGTGAGGCTCTAAAATGGGCTTATAAATCTACCTCCTGCGCCTCCCACTGGGAACAGTATCAAAAACTCCTGACCAGATGGTATTGCACTCCACTAAGACTGTCGCAAATGAAAAGAGATTAGAGATGAGCGAACGTACTTGTCCGAGCTTGATATTCGTGCGAATATTAGGGTGTTCGGGATGCTCGTTACTCGTAACGAGTACCACGCGGTGTTCCTGTTACTTTCAGTTTCCTCTCTGAGACGTTAGCGCGCTTTTCTGGCCAATTGAAAGACAGGGAAGGCATTACAACTTCCCCCTGTGACGTTCAAGCCCTATACCACCCCCCTGCTGTGAGTGGCTGGGGCGATCAGATGTCACCCGAGTATAAAAATCGGCCCCTCCCGCGGCTCGGCTCAGATGCCTTGTGAGTTAGCTGAGGGACAGTGGTATCGTGCTGGAGCTGCTGTAGGGAGAGCGTTAGGAGTTAGTGTAGGCTTCAAGAACCCCAACGGTCCTTCTCAGGGCCACAACTAATAGTGTGCAGTACTGTGTTAACACTGTATTTTTTAATTTTTTTTTCAAAATTGGATCTGCAGAGCATTGCGCCCTGCAATAGGGACAGAAGTGGTGGTTAGGCAGGGAGAGTGTTAGCAGTGAGTGTAGGCTTCAAGAACCCCAACGGTCCTTTCTAGGGCCACATCTATCCGTGTGCAGTACTGTCCAGGCTGCTGTTAGTGTGCATTTTTTTTTCTTCTCAAAACCAGCTGTGCAGACCATTGCACCCGGCATTAATACTACAGGGATAGAATTGTGTAGGCAGGGCCAGAAGACATACATTATTCATTGAATAGACGCAGTGTGGCTTGTCCTTTGAAAAACAAGGGAAAAAATTCTATTTCGCCTGCCTCTGACAGTCCTCAGGGCTCTGGGTACGTGTGTGCTGCGTGCAGAACGTTAAAAAAAATCAGACGCAGCCAGCTACTTTTTACTGCAGGCTTGCGCCAATTTTTTTCCTGCATAGGAAATCCCTGATCTGCTGTAGCCAAAAACTTTGCATCACTGCAGTTCTCTGACACATTTGCAGGGCCACAACACAGTTATTAAACTTAGTAGTATTCATTGAATACACGCAGTGTGGCTTGTCCTTTGAAAAACAAGGGAAAAAATTCTATTTCGCCTGCCTCTGACAGTTCTCAGGGCTCTGGGTACGTGTGTGCTGCGTGCAGAACGTTAAAAAAAATCTGACGCAGCCAGCTACGTTTTACTGCAGGCTTGCGCCAATTTTTTTCCTGCATAGGAAATCCCTGATCTGCTGTAGCCAATAACTTTGCATCACTGCAGTTCTCTGACACATTTGCAGGGCCACAACACAGTTATTAAACTTAGTAGTATTCATTGAATACACGCAGTGTGGCTTGTCCTTTGAAAAACAAGGGAAAAAATTCTATTTCGCCTGCCTCTGACAGTCCTCAGGGCTCTGGGTACGTGTGTGCTGCGTGCAGAACGTTAAAAAAAATCAGACGCAGCCAGCTACGTTTTACTGCAGGCTTGCGCCAATTTTTTTCCTGCATGGGAAATCCCTGATCTGCTGGAGCCAATAACTTTGCATCACTGCAGTTCTCTGACACATTTGCAGGGCCACAACACAGTTATTAAACTTAGTAGTATTCATTGAATACACGCAGTGTGGCTTGTCCTTTGAAAAACAAGGGAAAAAATTCTATTTCGCCTCTCTCTGACAGTCCTCAGGGCTCTGGGTACGTGTGTGCTGCGTGCAGAACGTTAAAAAAAATCAGACGCAGCCAGCTACGTTTTACTGCAGGCTTGCGCCAATTTTTTTCCTGCATGGGAAATCCCTGATCTGCTGGAGCCAATAACTTTGCATCACTGCAGTTCTCTGACACATTTGCAGGGCCACAACACAGTTATTAAACAGTAGTATTCATTGAATACACGCAGTGTGGCTTGTCCTTTGAAAAACAAGGGAAAAAATTCTATTTCGCCTGCCTCTGACAGTCCTCAGGGCTCTGGGTACGTGTGTGCTGCGTGCAGAACGTTAAAAAAAATCAGACGCAGCCAGCTACGTTTTACTGCAGGCTTGCGCCAATTTTTTTCCTGCATGGGAAATCCCTGATCTGCTGGAGCCAATAACTTTGCATCACTGCAGTTCTCTGACACATTTGCAGGGCCACAACACAGTTATTAAACTTAGTAGTATTCATTGAATACACGCAGTGTGGCTTGTCCTTTGAAAAACAAGGGAAAAAATTCTATTTCGCCTCTCTCTGACAGTCCTCAGGGCTCTGGGTACGTGTGTGCTGCGTGCAGAACGTTAAAAAAAATCAGACGCAGCCAGCTACGTTTTACTGCAGGCTTGCGCCAATTTTTTTCCTGCATGGGAAATCCCTGATCTGCTGGAGCCAATAACTTTGCATCACTGCAGTTCTCTGACACATTTGCAGGGCCACAACACAGTTATTAAACTTAGTAGTATTCATTGAATACACGCAGTGTGGCTTGTCCTTTGAAAAACAAGGGAAAAAATTCTATTTCGCCTCTCTCTGACAGTCCTCAGGGCTCTGGGTACGTGTGTGCTGCGTGCAGAACGTTAAAAAAAATCAGACGCAGCCAGCTACGTTTTACTGCAGGCTTGCGCCAATTTTTTTCCTGCATGGGAAATCCCTGATCTGCTGTAGCCAATAACTTTGCATCACTGCAGTTCTCTGACACATTTGCAGGGCCACAACACAGTTATTAAACTTAGTAGTATTCATTGAATACACGCAGTGTGGCTTGTCCTTTGAAAAACAAGGGAAAAAATTCTATTTTGGCTGCAGGCTTGCGCCAATTTCTTTCCTGGCTTGGAAATCACTGGTAATACAGCATGCTGAGGGGTAGGGGTAGGCCTAGAGGACGTGGACGCGGCCGAGGACGCGGAGGGCCAAGTCAGGGTGTGGCACAGGCCGAGCTCCTGATCCAGGTGTGTCGCAGCCGACTGCTGCGCGATTAGGAGAGAGGCACGTTTCTGGCGTCCCCACATTCATCGCCCAATTAATGGGTCCACGCGGGAGACCTTTATTAGAAAATGAGCAGTGTGAGCAGGTCCTGTCGTGGATGGCAGAAAGTGCTTCGAGCAAGCTATCATCCACCCAGAGTTCTGCGCCGTCCAGTGCTGCAAATCCGAATCCTCTGTCTGCTGCTCCTCCTTCCTCCCAGCCTCCTCACTCCACTACAATGACACATGCTCAGGAGCGGGAAGACTCCCAGGAACTGTTCTCGGGCCCCTGCTCAGATTGGGCAGCAGTGTTTCCTCTCCCACCAGATGAGTTTATCGTCACTGATGCACAACCATTGGAAAGTTTCCGGGGTCCGGGGGATGAGGCTGGGGACTTCCGGCAACTGTCTCAAGACCTTTCAGTGGGTGAGGAGGACGATGACGATGAGACACAGTTGTCTTGCAGTGAGGTAGTAGTAAGGGCAGTAAGTCCGAGGGAGGAGCGCACAGAGGATTCGGAGGAAGAGCAGCAGGACGATGAGGTGACTGACCCCACCTGGTGTGCAACGCCTACACAGGACAGGTCTTCAGAGGGGGAGGCACGGGCAGCAGCAGGGCAGGTTGCAAGAGGCAGTGCGGTGTCCAGGGGTAGAGGCCGGGCCAGACCAAATAATCCACCAACTGTTTCCCAAAGCACACTCTCGCGCCATGCCACCCTGCAGAGGCCGAGGTGCTCTAAGGTCTGGCAGTTTTTCACCGAGACACCTGACGACCGACGAACAGTGGTGTGCAACCTTTGTCGCGCCAAGATCAGCCGGGGAGCCACCACCAACAGCCTCACCACCACCAGCATGCGCAGACATATGATGGCCAAGCACCCCACAAGGTGGGACGAAGGCCGTTCACCGCCTCCGGTTTGCACCGCTGCCTCTCCCCCTGTGCCCTAACCTGCCACTGAGATCCACCCCCCCTCTCAGGACACAGGCACTACCGTCTCATGGCCTGCACCCACACCCTCACCTCCGCTGTCCTCGGCCCCATCCACCAATGTCTCGCACCGCACAGTCCAGCCGTCGCTAGCGCAAGTGTTGGAGCGCAAGCGCAAGTACGCCGCCACACACCCGCACGCTCAATCGTTAACCGTCCACATAGCCAAATTTATCAGCCTGGAGATGCTGCCGTATAGGGTTGTGGAAATGTAGGCTTTCAAAGCTATGATGGCGGCGGCGGCCCGGCGCTACTCAGTTCCCAGTCGCCACTACTTTTCCCGATGTGCCGTCCCAGCCCTGCACGACCACGTCTCCCGCAACATTATACGCGCCCTCACCAATGCGGTTAGTGGCAAGGTCCACTTAACTACGGACACGTGGACAAGCACAGGCGGGCAGGGCCACTACATCTCCCTGACGGCACATTGGGTGAATTTAGTGGAGGCTGGGACAGAGTCAGAGCCTGGGACCGCTCACGTCCTACCCACCCCCAGAATTGCGGGCCCCAGCTCGGTGGTGGTATGTTCGGCGGTGTATGCTTCTTCCACTAAAGCACCCTCCTCCTCCTCCTCAACCTCTGTCTCGCAATCTAGATATGTCAGCAGCAGCAGGACGTCGCCAGCAGTCGGTGTCGCGCGGCGTGGCAGCACAGCGGTGGGCAAGCGTCAGCAGGCCGTGCTGAAACTACTCAGCTTAGGAGATAGGAGGCACTCGGCCCACGAACTGCTGCAGGGTCTGATAGAGCAGACCGACCGTTGGCTTGCGCCGCTGAGCCTCCAACCGGGCATGGTCGTGTGTGACAACGGCCGTAACCTGGTGGTGGCTCTGCAGCTCGGCAGCCTCACGCACGTGCCATGCCTGGCCCACGTCTTTAATTTGGTGGTTCAGCGCTTTCTGAAAAGCTACCCACGCTTGTCAGACCTGCTCGGAAAGGTGCGCCGGCTCTGCGCACATTTCCGCAAGTCCCACACGGACGCTGCCACCCTGCGCACCCTGCAACATCGGTTTAATCTGCCAGTGCACTGACTGCTGTGCGACGTGCCCACACGGTGGAACTCTACGCTCCACATGTTGGCTAGGCTCTATGAGCAGCGTAGAGCTATAGTGGAATACCAACTCCAACATGGGCGGCGCAGTGGGAGTCAGCCTCCTCAATTCTTTTCAGAAGAGTGGGCCTGGTTGGCAGACATCTGCCAGGTCCTTCGAAACTTTGAGCAGTCTACCCAGGTGGTGAGCGGCGATGCTGCAATCATTAGCGTCACCATTCCACTGCTATGCATCTTGAGAAGTTCCCTGCAAACCATAAAGGCAGCCGCTTTGCGCTCTGAAACAGAGCCGGGGGAAGACAGTATGTCGCTGGATAGTCAGAGCACCCTCCTGTCTATATCTCAGCGCGTTCAGGAGGAGGAGGAGGAGCATGAGGAGGATGAGGAGGAGGGGGAAGAGACAGCTTGGCCCACTGCTGACGGTACCCATGCTGCTTGCCTGTCATCATTTCAGCGTGTATGGCCTGAGGAGGAGGAGGATCCTGAAAGTGATCTTCCTAGTGCGGACAGCCATGTGTTGCGTACAGGTACCCTGGCACACATGGCTGACTTCATGTTAGGATGCCTTTCTCGTGACCCTCGCATTACACGCATTCTGGCCACTACGGATTACTGGGTGTACACACTGCTCGACCCACGCTATAAGGAGAACCTTCCCACTCTCATTCCCGAAGAGGAAAGGGGTTCGAGAGTGTTGCTATACCACAGGACCCTGGCAGACAAGCTGATGGTAAAATTCCCATCCGACAGCGCTAGTGGCAGAAGGCGCAGTTCCGAGGGCCAGGTAGCAGGGGAGGCGCAGAGATCAGGCAGCATGTACAGCGCAGGCAGGGGAACATTCTCCAAGGCCTTTGCCAGCTTTATGGCTCCCCAGCAAGACTGTGTCACCGCTCCCCAGTCAAGGCTGAGTCGGCGGGAGCACTGTAAAAGGATGGTGAGGGAGTACGTAGCCGATCGCACGACTGTCCTCCGGGACGCCTCTGCCACCTACAACTACTGGATGTCGAAGCTGGACACGTGGCCTGAACTAGCGCTGTATGCCCTGGAGGTGCTTGCTTGTCCTGCGGCTAGCGTCTTGTCGGAAAGGGTGTTTAGTGCGGCTGGGGGAATCATCACAGATAAGCGTACCCGCCTGTCAACCGACAGTGCCGACAGGCTAACACTCATCAAGATGAACAAAGCCTGGATTTCCCCAGACTTCTCTTCTCCACCAGCGGACAGCAGCGATACGTAAGCAATACGTGGGCTGCACCCGCGGATGGAAGCTACGTTCTCTCTCACCATCCAAAACGGGGACATTTCTGCTTCATCAATCTGTGTCTAATAATCCTCCTCCTCCTCCTGCTCCTCCTCCTGAAACCTCACGTAATCACGCTGAACGGGCAATTTTTCTTAGGGCCACAAGGCTCACTCATATAATTTTTCTAAAAATTTTTTATACGTTTCAATGCTCTTAAAAGTGTTGGAACTTTAACTTGAACCAATTTTTCGTTAAACTGGGCTGCCTCCAGGCCTAGTTACCACTTAAGCCACATTAACCAAAGCGATTAATGGGTTTCACCTGCCATCTTGGTTGGGCATGGCCAATTTTTACTGAGGTACATTAGTACTGTTGGTACACCAATGTTTTGGGGCCCTCACCTACAGTGTAATCATAGCAATTTGTATGTTCTTCGCCTGCACTCATGGTACAGAAGTGTGTGTGGGGTTGGCCTACACTTTAGCTACATAAATGTAACTTGGGCCTTGGCTATACTAAGGCTACTGAAATGCAACTAAGACTGCGCTCCCACTATACTGCTGCTTTGGAATTGTTCCTGGGGCCTGTGTAGGCTGCTACTATTACTGAAATGGAACTAAGACTGTGCTCCCCCTATAATGCTGCTAGTGATATGTTAGTGGGGCCTGTCGCTAATGCTACGGCTGAAATGTTACTAATTCTGGGCTCTGCCTATACCGCTGCTAATGGTATGTCTCTGGGGTGTGGAAACAGAGGCTTCCCAAAGACATGATGGCGGCGAGGCCATTTCCCACGAACGCTGTTACTGTTAAGGTGCATATAACCACGGACACGTGGAGAGGACACGTAGTGCCTCCAAAACATCCCCCGCCACGGCCCACTTAATCCTGGCCACATTCCGAAAACCAACAAAATAAAACCGCGCTACTAGGTCCGCAGTCACCACCACATTACCACCAACGCGGTTACTGTTAAGGTACATATTACCAGTCTGACTGGGGCATGCAGTGTTGGCCGGAGCCCACCTGCATTAAGCACGACATTACTACCTCAGCTGTGTTGGGCAATGCAATGGGATATTTCTATGTACCGCCGGTGGCTTCCTGGCACCCACCCATGCTGTGGGTCCACAGGGAATTATAAATGCATCTGTTTCCACTTGTAAAGAACCCCAGTCAGACTGGGGCATGCAGTGTGGGCCGAAGCCCACCTGCATTAAGCACGACATTACTACCTCAGCTGTGTTGGGCAATGCAATGGGATATTTTTGTGTATCGCCGGTGGGTTCCAGGGAGCCACCCATGCTGTAGGTGCACACGGAGTTTAACCTACATGTGTCCACTTGTAAAAAACCCCAGTCTGACTGGGGCATGCAGTGTGGGCCGAAGCCCACCTGCATTAAGCACGACATTACTACCTCAGCTGTGTTGGGTAATGCAATGGGATATTTCTATGTACCGCCGGTGGCTTCCTGGCACCCACCCATGCTGTGGGTCCACAGGGAATTATAAATGCATCTGTTTCAACTTGTAAAGAACCCCAGTCTGACTGGGGCATGCAGTGTGGGCCGAAGCCCACCTGCATTAAGCACGACATTACTACCTCAGCTGTGTTGGGCAATGCAATGGGATATTTCTATGTACCGCCGGTGGCTTCCTGGCACCCACCCATGCTGTGGGTCCACAGGGAATTATAAATGCATCTGTATCCACTTGTAAAGAACCCCAGTCTGACTGGGGCATGCAGTGTGGGCCAAAGCCCACCTGCATTAAGCACGACATTACTACCTCAGCTGTGTTGGGCAATGCAATGGGATATTTTTGTGTATCGCCGGTGGGTTCCAGGGAGCCACCCATGCTGTCGGTCGACAGGGACTTCACAATAGGGAGTTGTACCTGCCTGTGTCTATGAATTAAAAAGCCCGGTCTGACTGGGGCATGCAGAGACACCTTGACAGAATGGATAGTGTGTGGCACATAGGTTCCCCATTGCTATGCCCACGTGTGCAGCTCCTGATGGCGGTGGCACAGGATTCTATTTCTCATTGCTTCTGTACAGCATTGTGGGCTATCGCCCCGCCCCTTTTAAAGAGGGTCGCTGCCTAGCCGTGCCAACCCTCTGCAGTGTGTGCCTGCGGTTCCTCCTCATGGCAGACGCACTTTTAAATAGACATGAGGGTGGTGTGGCATGACGGCAGCTGAAGGCTGCGCAGGGATACTTTGGTGTGCGCTGTGGGGGGGAGGGGGGGCGGTTGGGCAGCATGTAACCCAGGAGAAGTGGCAGTGGAGTGTCATGCAGGCAGTGATTGTGCTTTGTTGGAGGTAGTGTGGTGCTTAGCAAAGGTATGCCATGCTAATGAGGGCTTTTCAGAAGTAAAAGTTGTTGGGAGGGGGGGGGGGGGCCCTCTCTTGCCGCTATTGTGGCTTAATAGTGGGACCTGGGAACTTGAGATGCAGCCCAACATGTAGCCCCTCGCCTGCCCTATCCGTTGCTGTGTCGTTCCCATCACTTTCTTGAATTGCCCAGATTTTCACACAAGGAAACCTTAGCGAGCATCGGCGAAATACAAAAATGCTCGGGTCGCCCATTGACTTCAATGGGGTTCGTTACTCGAAATGAACCCTCGAGCATTGCGAAAAGTTCGTCCCGAGTAACGAGCACCCGAGCATTTTGGTGCTCGCTCATCTCTAAAAGAGATGTTTCTCCCCTTTGCTGGAGGGGATGTGGCGGAGTTGGGTCACTGCTCCACATATTCTGGTCCAGCCCCCTGTTACACCAATTTTGGAACCAAGTCTCACAATTCATATATAATCTGCTACCCTCCTCTAGGAGAATAGAGCCGGAACTGGCCTTGCTTCTTATAGGAATAGAAAACTTCCCTAGGAACCATAGGGTAATTGTATCTCACATATTCCATACTGCTCGAATCTTAATAGCGAGGAACTGGAGATCTAAATACACACCTTCTATAACAGAAATGCAAGATGCAGTCTCTTTGAACTGTGTCCATGAGATAATGATTGCAAGTCAAAAAAACACTCTGGTTCAATACAGAAAGGACTGGGCAGTTTGGATTCGGATGAAAAATCTGCCGGAGGGATTTGACTAGTCAATACCGTCCCCCCCCCCCCTCCCTTTGGTCATACTGCTTTGTCCTTTCTCGCTGCTTTCCCAGCCCTAACGGATCTGGCTCGAACATTGCAGAAATTACAATGTTCTTCGCCTTATTTGAACATAATTTTCTATTATTATAGAACCCATATTGGACTATACTAAACTTACATGGCTGTAATTTGCTGTCTAAAAACTAAAAACAGAACATACATATCAGCAGGGTACCCAACAAGGTTATATACTATTCCTGTTTCACTTCCCTATATCCTCCTCTCCCTCCCCCTCCCCATCCTTTTCCTTCCTTCCCTACCCTCCCCATACAGTTGTAATATGCAATTATTCGATTTTGCTGTTGAAAGTCAATATGTTTTCAAATGTATGAATATACTGTACTCTATGGAAAATGCCAATAAAAATCTAATGTTCAAAAAAAAAACGGGGACCTTTTAGCTTCATCAATCTGTGTATTATATTCATCCTCCTGCTCCTCCTCCTGAAACCTCACGTAATCACGCCGAACGGGCAATTTTTCTTAGGCCCACAAGGCTCAGTCATATAACTCTTGTAAACAATGTTTATACGTTTCAATGCTCATTAAAGCATTGAAACTTGCACCTGAACCAATTTTTATTTTAACTGGGCTGCCTACAGGCCTAGTTACAAATTAAGTCACATTAACCAAAGCGATTAATAGGTTTCACCTGCCCTCTTGGTTGGGCATGGGCAATTTTTCTGAGGTACATAAGTACTGTTGGTACACCAATTTTTTTGGGCCCTCGCCTACAGTGTAATCACAGTAACTTTTAGCCCACCTGCATTAAACCTGACATTACCTCAGCTGTGCTGGGCACTGCAATGGGATATATTTATGTACCGCCGGTGGGTTCCAGGGAGCCACCCATGCTGTCGGTCCACACGGTGTTGTAACTGCATGTATCCACTTCTAAAGAACCCCAGTCTGACTGGGGCATGCAGTGTGGGCCCAAGCCCACCTGCATTAAAGCTGATGTTAGCTTTGCTGTCCAGGGCACTGCAATGGGATATATTTATGTACCGCCGGTGGCTTCCTGGGACCCACCCATGCTGTCGGTCCACACAGAGTTGTAACTGCATGTGTCCACTTCTAAAGAACCCCAGTCTGACTGGGGCATGCAGTGTGGGCCCAAGCCCACCTGCATTAAACCTGACGTTAGCTTTGCTGTCCAGGGCACTGCAATGGGATATATTTATGTACCGCCGGTGGGTTCAAGGGAGCCACCCATGCTTTCGGTCCACACGGAGTTGTAACTGCATGTGTCCACTTCTAAAGAACCCCAGTCTGACTGGGGCATGCAGTGTGGGCCCAAGCCCACCTGCATTAAACATCACATTACCTCAGCTGTGCTGGGCACTGCAATGGGATATATTTATGTACCGCCGGTGGCTTCCTGGGACCCACCCATGCTGTCGGTCCACACGGAGTTGTAACTGCATGTGTCCACTTCTAAAGAACCCCAGTCTGACTGGGGCATGCAGTGTGGGCCCAAGCCCACCTGCATTTAATCTGACGTTAGCTTTGCTGTCCAGCGCACTGCAATGGGATACATTTATGTACAGCCGGTGGGTTCCAGGGAGCCACCCATGCTGTGGGTGTACACGGAATTCCCATTGCGGAGTTGTACCTGCCTGTGACTATTTATAAAAAAACCCGGTCTGACTGGGGCATGCAGACACCTTGACAGAATGAATAGTGTGTGGCACATAGGTTCCCCATTGCTATGCCCATGTGTGCAGCTCCTGATGGTGGTGGCACAGGATTATATTTCTCATTGCTTCTGTACAGCATTGTGGGCTATCGCCCCGCCCCTTTTAAAGAGGGTCGCTGCCTAGCCGTGCCAACCCTCTGCAGTGTGGGCCTGCGGTTCCTCCTCATGGAAGACGCACTTATAAATAGACATGAGGGTGGCGTGGCATGAGGGCAGCTGAAGGCTGCGCAGGGACAATTTGGTGTGCGCTGTGGACACTGGGTCGTGCGCGCGCGGGGGGGGGTTGGTCAGCATGTAACCCAGGAGAAGTGGCAGCGGAGTGTCATGCAGGCAGTGATTGTGCTTTGTTGGAGGTAGTGTGGTGCTTATCTAAGGTATGCATTGCTAATGAGGGCTTTTCAGAAGTAAAAATTGTTGGGGGGGTCCCACTCTTGCCGCTATTGTGGCTTAATAGTGGGACCTGGGAACTTGAGATGCAGCCCAACATGTAGCCCCTCGCCTGCCCTATCCGTTGCTGTGTCGTTCCCATCACTTTCTTGAATTGCCCAGATTTTCACAAATGGAAACCTTAGCGAGCATTGGCGATATACAAAAATGCTCGGGTCTCCCATTGACTTCAATGGGGTTCGTCACTCGAAACGAACCCTCGAGCATCACGAAAATTTCGTCCCGAGTATCGAGCACCCGAGCATTTTGGTGCTCGCTCATCTCTAATTATAATCTTCATTTTGACCACAAGCTGTGTAATCATCACTAGTAACTGTGATAGAACTTTGTGTCCCCCACAGTGATAGAAGCTAGAAAAGGAGAACTGGTAGGAGACTGAAACATTAAAACTTTAATTTTGGATGGAGTTTTCTATTTAAACAGGATTAAAGATTGGGCTAAATGCTATAATGTAACACATTTTTTTAGCTTATGAAAAACCAGCTAAAACTTCCTAAATATTAGCTATGTAACGTAATACAAGTTATTATTACTTATGACAGTTTCATAGTATGTCTTATGATGGATGAATTACATTTGGAGAATAGAGGTCCCTGTAGCTCTTTTTTGTATAAATTGTAATTGTAATACACAGACCCAAAGAAGTGGCATTATAATTCAGTATAATACAGTTAGCATGGTCTAATCACAAGTCTGCAGATTTAGACTTCAGAGGTTTATTTATACATTTCAATGGTTAAGAGTTCTCAAATTGGTTAATTAAAATGTATTAATACTTGCATGTCATTAAAGCAAATTACGTCTTTTTGCAAAGTACATTACCTTAACCCATCTAAGTCGTAATTAGACATATTTTCCACTTTCCCCACTACATTTTTATCTCTCTGCCTTTTACACTTTCTAAAACCAAAGTGAACATGCTGATGCTGAACAACTTATTTAATTGCTTTTTAATTTGGAATTAAATACATCAATCCCTGCTGAAGGAACCAAACATAAATAATGTACATAGAATTAAATGAAGACATGCTAAGATTTTTGAATGACAGTAGTTATACGCTGTATTATAGGGCCGTCATCTTCATAAAGAATTACATGATTATCGGGATTAAAGGTGTTATACAGCTATTTAAGATAAGAAACCACAGCGGATAAGAAGATGATCTTTGCCCAGGACACATTACATATGCCGTTTAAGACAAGGATTGACCTTAGGGACCAATATAAAAAAACACATACTATCAGACATATTTCTTTCCAGTAGCTTGGCTGAAGAAACAAGGAAATTGGTCAAAATGTATTTGATATTAATAAGGTGACAAGGCAAGAATTAGCATTCTAACTCAATGTGCAGATAATTTCTACCATTTCGTATGCCTTTGAGGGTAGCCGAAATATAACTGTTACTAACCTTCACAAAATGGATGGGCCAGATATAATCCATTAGCCTAAAAGGAGACAAGATCATGGAAGCAGGGAAAGTGAAATTATGTACAGAAGCGAAATAAAGTAGTCTTGACAAATAATGAAAGCAACTACAGATATGTCATGCATCTACTAACATTAATATAAATATATGAATTACATTTTTTGCAAGTAAGAGATTTTATTGCAGCCTCAATTCGGACAAATCGGAAACTGACGTGATAAAATTGACTAATGCATCCTAACTCCCTTCAACAAAAAGTCTCCTTATGCTGTGAAATTGGATTTCACTAAAACAGCATATATCTGTCATGATAAATCCTGTAAGGAGTGTAGGAGGATGTCAACCCACAATATAACCAATGCAATAAGGTGCTTCTTTGCTGAGAATTATTTAGCAAAATTATTAGCAAAATATACATAGGTGCCCTTGATTTGCTAAATGTACACTGACCTTTACCTTCACTTGGATCACTGCTGCATTCCATGGTTGTCTCCACCTCAGTACTTCTCCATTGATCAGAGGCCAACTCTTTCTCCCCGTAACACAGTCCTAGCTTGTCCTTGAACACTGCAGGTGTTGACAGATGGCTGAACTTCTCCACTATATTCACATCAAACCAGCTTTCTCTTCTGTAGAAATCCTCAACACACATTGATCTCACACAGCAACAACCTCTCTTCTTGTCTTCTTATGCCTACTCCAGCCACCGCTCCTTCAAAGGTCCTTCAGACCAGGACTCTGATGCCCTCTCCTGTAGTAAAGAGTTATACCTGATGTAAGGGCTTAAACAGACAATAATCTGTTTTTGTGCAGAAGAAAATCCTGGCTGCAAGATGTGAAAAATAGAACCTATTGATTTTAATGGGTTCAATGTCACCTCTGTTTTTGCACCTGCTGTTTTCGCGGGTGCAAAAAAAAAAAACAGGACCTGCTCTATTGTGTGTGTGTTTGCTCACCAAACAGCCTCATTGAAGTTTATGGGAGGTGCGCAAATATTCTCCCGCCCGTGTGAACCAAAGGTGCTTTCTATTAGCATACCCAAGTCTTTTTCACATGTGCTACTTAGCCCAATCCTTCCCATTCTATATGTGCTTTTTTCATTTTTCTTGCCCAGATGTAGGACCTTGCATTTCTCCTTGTTAAATATCCTTCTGCTAGTATTGGTATTACATGCAAAGTTCCCATTGAAGTGAAAAGCCTGCAATACTAAGCCTGGCCACTAAAGCTGTGGTCCCGGTCGGCAGAACCCGGCTAATCTACTACTGATGGCCTAATGTAAGGATATTCCATCAATAGTTTACAAGTGCACAACTCCTCTAATCCTTTCCAATCCAATTTTGGATTCAGGGTTTCCTAAAAGGCTTTCTCTTTTTGCTGTTATACAATGGTGCCATCTGCTGGCTAAAACCAGTGTGTGTGCACCAGAGAGGCTCCTACAGCAGAGTGGCTGGCAATAGACGGTACAAATACCCTGTCGGATATCTTCTGACATTGGAGCTGTACAAGCTTCAATCAGAATGTAGGAAGACGTCAGACAGGGGATTGGAAAGGGTTAATGGATATAGGATTACCTATCAGTTGAGTACATGAAAGATTGATTCTAAGAAATAATTGATTCTAAGACATAACTGCTCCCCTGTTATCTGCACAGATAATTCAATCTCAATTCACTGCTATAATCTTTTAGAGGGTGCTTTTAGATGAAATGGTTATCAAGCGAAAGAGAACAATAATTGCTCAGTCTAAATGTGCGCCAATGACCGAACACCAAATGATAACCGTTCACTTTTCACTCATTGTTTATTTCATACAGGCATAAAAATCATCATTGCCTTATTCGTTTGGTTTAAACATCACTCATTCAGTTGGTCTCAGTCACTTATACAGCGAATGTGAAAGCCTAAACACATACGCGCGTGTGAAAGAGCCCTTATTTAGTAGCTCTTGACTCTCTTGGGTCAAACTTATTTGATTCTTTAGTCTAGGTTTACACGGCGCAATTATCGTTATTTTTTCAGCAAAGCTATGAGTAGAATCTAAGGCCAGGCTCACATGACCGTATTTTAATTGCATATTACGTGTGCTCTGTACACCCGTGTGATATGCGGTAACTCGCGGGCAATCAATTAAATTGCCTTACACAGTTCCGTTCACATTATCGTGTCGAAATTGCATAATCTGCAAGTTCATAATAGAACTAAGCATTTTTAATTTTACAGTGTATATACGCGAGATAGAGCGCATTGTTCTCTATTGTTGCATATATATACGCACACACCGATACACAATTGCATTGTATGTACATCATCACTCAGCGACGGTACAGGAAATGTAAAATAAACAAGGTGTACTGCCCATGACCATGTGCGTGAGTGCCCAGTAATGTGCAGTACAATTTTGCTGCCATATGTGGCCGTATGTAGGGTCACAGCCAGGTTCACAGCTGTAAAATGCTGCTGGAGCCTCACAGCGTTTTACGGTTACGGCCGTGTGAACCCTGCCTAAAAAGAAGAAATTGAAATAAAAAACTTGTAGATTTCCCCTTTTGGCTCCACTGCTCAAAACAAAATGAATCAAAAATTGTATCCAAATTTAAACGTGTAAATAAGGGTCTACAGTAATTGTTGGATATTTAGAAACATTTTATAATATTTTAAATTGGATAGCCATATGTGTTTTTTTTTTTGCATTCCTTTTATTATTAGTTAGCAAATAAATAATAAATAATTGAATGAATAATTGAATATTTCAACAAAACATGAGAGTATTAAATGTAGACTGTGAGCTAGCAGGAATAGGTGAACAGTTATTAGATCATTAGTTTAGAATGCATGCAGTTTTGTAAAATTGGTGTAATTTTTTTCATCATGTTCATCATTTATCCAAACTTTAGACTTTCTTAAATTATAATTATTCCTCTGTGGCATGAAAGTTTTGACATTAATTTGATTGTTCCCAGGAAGAGAAACCGCGTAATCTTGTCGATATGATACCTTTTAATGGCTAACAAAAATACATGATAGTGCGAGTTTCCAAACCAACGCAGGGTTCTTCTTCAGGCTTAAATGAAATAGATCTGAAGAGGCATGCATATTTACACACACATACTTATGACAAGGCACAGATATGGATGTGATTGATTTGCACTTAAAGGAATACTTTAAGTCTATGAATCCTCGTGAAGATTTTAACCCACTATTCAAAGTGTCAAAAGTTGTTATAAATTCATATTCCCAAATTCTTCTATGGCTTTGTGACTTTAAAGCACCCTTCAGTATCATATCTCTCATTTGTTCTATGTGGTATCTATGACTAGAAAAGTGCTCAGTCACGGGTAATTCTGTCTTTCTCTGTTTAATTGTGTGGCATTGAGATCTCATCCTGGCTTTCAGTTTTTGTCCTGTTTCTCCAACATAAAGGCCCCCAACAGGACATTTAAAACACAGGATCAGGCCTTAGTCAGACGGGCGATTTTTCGCGCGATTTGCGCATGCGTCCGGTGATTTTATAAAACCATTGCTTTGCAATGGTATCGGACACATGAGCGCTTTTTATGCGCTCGTCCGATAAATTATAGAACAAAAAATCGCAGATCGCACCTATCTGCGATCTGCGATTCCTGTTCTCTTCTCTATATGCGCTCAATGGGGCCGGCGGCAGCAGCGCCGACCCCATTGAGAACATATAGAAGACAAATCATTCTTCTCTGCCACAGCTGTAACAGCTGTGACAGAGAAGAACGATGTTTGCCCATTGAATTCAATGGAGCGGCAATACAACCGCTCCATTGAAAGCAACGGGCTGCCGGCGTGCGCGGGGTGAATTGTCGGGAAGGGGTTAAATATATAAACCCTTCCCTGCAATTCATTCTAAAATGTGTTAAAATAAAAAGAAATTGTATACTCACCTTTCCGCTGCAGCCGGAGTCCAGCCGCGGCCGCTGTCAGTTCTCCTGAACTGCTTCTTGGCACTATTCAGCCGGCGGGGCTTTAAAATCCCCGCCTGCTGAATAATCTGCCTCTGATTGGTCACACCCCTGACCAATCAGAGGCTGAAAACACTCACACACCCATTCATGAATTCATGAATGGGTGAGTGACTGCTGCCTCTCAGCGCTGAGCCAATCAGGGGCAGGTCTGACTCACATCCATTCATGAATTCATGAATGGGTGTGAGTGAGGCATGCCTCTGATTGGCTCAGCGCTGAGCCAATCAGGGGGCAGGTCTGACTCACACCCCCTTCACACCCACTGCAGGACGGCCACGCGGAGCTCCGGCTGCCAGGAGAAGGTGAGTATACAATTTTTTTTTATTTTAACACATTTTAGGATGGATTGCAGGGAAGGGCTTATATATTTAAGCCCTTACCGACAATTCATCCTGGGCTCGCCCGCAGCGCATTGCTTTCAATGGGGACGGCTGTATTGCAGTCTCCATTGAATGCAATGCGCTGGACAGCTCCGGCCCGTTTCTAATGAAACGCGGCTAGGAGCAGATTTTCGGGCGATTTGCGGGCGACTTGCACGCACCGGTCACGCGATTGGCGGATGCGCATCCGTCATGCGATCCGCAAATCGCGCGAAACATCGCCCGTCTGACTAAGGCCTCAGGTACACAACATCAGACGTGGAACATATAAATATCCCAGGGATCGTGCTGTGTGTTGGGGATTTGTATCCTAAGAGTGTGTCACAACGCACAGAAAACATCGCTCGGCCACGACCCCCATTTAGTTACACCCACAATGTCACGTGTGTGTATAATCATGTGACCACAATGTATGTGTATCCCGATGTCCTTATCATATCTTGGGTATTTATCTTAGAAAAGTATTATGGTATCAATTAATATGTTAAGCATATTAACAGTTGACAGTTTTCACCCACCACAGATGATGAGGTCGCTGCCATGGAGCCAGCTACTCAGGGTAAGACGCATTGTGGACGATAGGTTTGTTGATCAGAGACTTGCACAAATGTGTGAGAAATTTGTGTCCAGAGGTTACCCTGAGTGGCTGGTTCTGAGGTTGAATGAGAGGGTGAAGCATGTTGAACATGACTCCCTCTTATCCAACACACGTACAACAAAGAAAGAACTCACGAGGATTCCTTTTGTTAGTACGTATAGTCCCGTGAGTGGGAGAATTGCTCAAATTCTACGTAAACACTGGCCAATGCTATCCAATGGTCATCCTGGAATTACGGAGTTTGTTTCCCCCCCATTAATGTCATACCACAGGGGGAGGAACCTTAAAGACTCCTTGATGAAGACAGCCCCACCCCTTTTACCATGCGCTCGTGTGTCTGACAAATACGGCAACTTTCCCTGCCTAAATTGCGCAGGATGTAATAACCTTATTAGGGAAAACACCTTTACACATCCTAGGACAGGTAAGAAATATAACATTAAAGGTATATACTCATGTAATACATCGTATGTAGTTTACCTAATCAGCTGCCCTTGTGGTTTGATGTACGTGGGCGAAACGATACAGGATGATAAATCCAGAATAAGTAAACACAAAAGTACCATTAGAACGGGTCGTACTGATGTCCCGGTGGCTAAACATTTTCGGGAGGCTGGCCATTCGGTCAGTCAACTGCGCTACCGGGTGATAGACCATGTTCCGGTAGATATGAGAGGCGGGGATAGATTAAAGAGACTTAAATATCTCGAATTAAAATGGATATTTGAGCTGGAAACCTTATGCCCAAAGGGTCTCAATATTGAATATCATGTTACCCCCCACCTCTAATGTCTATAGATGACTCCACTTATGCATTTTTTGGTATTCTGCTGGTTGTTGTTCTCTGTGTCCTCTTTATTGCTTCTTTAACTTCTATATGTGTATATTGTCCATCAAGTCTTCTATATGTATCAGTTGCTAGTGCAATATTTATATGTATATATGTATTTATATATATATATATATATATATATATATCTTTTATATTCTTAAAAATGTAATTATGTACGGTATATGTCCATTTTTTGACAGGTTGCTGTCGTTTCACCTTTCTGCATTGACTAGGCCTGGTTGTGATACGTTCTGCAGCTATCGCTATTATCCCTGAACCCATGACTTAAGATATTTGCCTCTGGGGGTTACTTGAATAATTTTTTTCTTTTCTTGATGTAAAGAATAAAGGAATATATAAGCAGTTAATTGGGTGTATGGCTCTTTAATTAGAATTTTGTAGTGGGTATTTGATGACTAACATCTGTGTATAAGCCCAGTGTTGTACCAGAATATATTATATGTCTTGATGCATCGTATTGATGAGACATCGTTATTATCGAAATGCTATTTTTTGTATGATAAGTATATATGTATGCTTAACATATTAATTGATACCATAATACTTTTCTAAGATAAATACCCAAGATATGATAAGGACATCGGGATACACATACATTGTGGTCACATGATTATACACACACGTGACATTGTGGGTGTAACTAAATGGGGGGCGTGGCTGAGCGATGTTTTCTGTGCGTTATGACACACTCTTGGGCTATACTGTTGTAATCCCCATAGTAAAATAGTCACGGTCGTAGGAATGAAAAGGTCATGTGACGGGTCATGTGATGACGCTGTGCGTGATGACGCTGTGCATGGTGGCGCGTTGCGTGATGATGCGTTACAGTTGCCCCTGGGATTGAATTCCTTTGTGGTATTGGATACCCTTACATGGGATGGTCTAGGCGATTAGAATGGACGCTGCATGATGACGTGGATGGCGTGATGCAGACGGTGGAGCGACGGACACCTGCTAAACACCTGTAAGATATATGTTTTAATTATCTGTGGGTGGATGTTTTACTGGTGATTGGTTATTGTCACTATTTAATGCGATCATTTCTGCTGGTGTATATGCTTGACAAAGATCACAGCAGGTGATCGAAACGTCGCGTCTTTACATGTGGATTCCGAATAAAAGTCCTTATATGAATTCTACTTGGTAAGAAGCTCTATTCCATTGTGCTGCCTCTCCTACATCATTTGAATGCGTTTGTCTATGGTCGCTTGGAGTTCAGCGTCCGAGTAGGCGTGCACATACTGGCTGCTTTTCTCCCTCAGCTAACTTTTGCTGTTATTTTTGTGCTGCAGTTCCTTTCTCTTTGATTGTGGGGATTTGTATCCTGTCCACGGTCAGTACATGTGAGCAAGTATTATGAAAGTACAGGCTGTGCTTTGACATAAAAAAAGTTTTTGTTTCAAGTACCGTATATACTCGAATATAAACCAAGTTTTTCAGCACATTTTTTTGTGCTGAACCCCCCCCCCCCCCCCCCCCGATTTGCCTTATACTTGAGTGAGGTAAAACAAAAACAACAAAAAAAACCCGCAATACTCACCTCCAAGCTGATGTCTGTGTCCCCAGCGCGATGCTTTCCCCGGCGGTACGGCAAGCTGCTTTAGACTTCTTCCCACTGTCATCTCCCTGGCTCGGTTTTGAATTCCCCCTGTGATTGGGTCAAGCGCCAGCCAATCACAGCCGGCCCTTGATCATTCATAGCTATTTGTGAATGACATCACTGAATGGCTGTGATTGGTTTATTGATCGCCGGCTGTGATTAGCTGGTGCTCGATCCAATCACTGCTCTTCCTCACACAGCGCTGATGGCAGGGAAATTCAAAACCGAGCCAAGGAGATGACAGCAGGGAGAAGTCTGAAGCAGGTTGCCACACTGCCGGGGAGAGCATTGCGCCGGGGACACAGACACCATCTGGGAGGTGAGTATTGTGTGTTTTTTTTACGCTAGTATATACTTGAGTCAATAAGTTTTATTAGTATTTTGTGGTAAAACCTATTGACTTGGCTTATACTCAGGTTGGCTAATACTCAAGTATATAAGGTGGTTAGACATTTTTTGAACACATTTTCTTATGCATAAATAAATGTTTCTTTATTTGATGAGCTTCAATTATTTTTATTTGCATTATTTTTGGTTTACTGATTTACCTGAAATGCAGAAAGTAGCTGGACTAATAATTGCTTCTCTCAATTGACCATATACTCGTATGCCAAACAGCATTTTTATAAATTTAATGGAAAAGTATTGTGACTGCCACTTAAATATGTTATACTTCACCCCGCTTAAACAAGAAGCCAAAGTGTCAAGTTATTCAAATTAATTAGCATTATTAACCTACCGGCAAACAATATTTCCACTATTATACTTCTGGCTGCAGGGCGGGGGTGAGATCTGGTGATATTCTGCAACATAGGTTAGTGTTGCGTACATTTTCTGTAAATCATATTGTTTGACTTCTTAAAGTTATATTCTACAGAGGAATAATTACATTTTAAGAAAATATAATGTTTGGATAATTGACCAATTTTACAAAAATGCATGCAATCAAACAATAGAAAGGGATATTATATTAAAGAGAGTCAATTAGGTGCTAAAATTGTATAATATGCAAAAGTATAGCATAGTACTATACACTTGTCTTAACAGAAAACACTGAAAGTAGTATTCTTTCTTCCTTTCTTTATTTGATAGTAGGCTATATAGTAACAAAAATGAAAAGTCTGCAAGTTCAATTTTCTGCAAATTACTGGTAACCACAGGCTGCCTCAGGTCACAATTTCTAAAATGCCTTGAAAGTTGAAAGTATGTTTGAGGTTTGTATTTTATGGTAAAGGAAAAGTGTTTGCAGCAAATGGAAAGATGTAATTGAATAAATGATAATAAAATGAAATAAACTTACCTGATCTCCTTCTTGTGTTCTTAGATATAAAATCAATGTCCAAAACATAAAGGTATGGAAATATTCTTCTAAAACAGTCTAGACTATTTAAGCATATAACACTTGTATTTTAGGAGTAAATTTTACTAGGATTTGTTGCCGAGGGAATTTACCTGAAACAACCCCTTTACATTTTTTTTATTTAGTTGCTGAATAGAAAGTCAAAACAGTTTGATTATAAATTGTCTGATTTGTATTCAATCATGAGTTGTGTATAAATAAAAGAACTGACTGTGCTGTAAATCCAAAATCTGTTGTGCATCAGCCTTGTCTGACTACCTGCAAAAGAAATACAAATTGCCTTCTATCTGTAAAAATCTTGTAACTTTATTTTAAAGCTAATGGATATTTTTTTAAAGGTTAACTATTTTTAAAGTGCACCAACTATTTTTGCTTGTGCTTTTAATACATCTGACCTGACCTTCACATGTCAAATCAATCATCAGTATGATTCAAGGTTTTTTTCTTTACTGTTGTAGCATTGAGCAAGGGCACAAAAAAGCCCAGTAGCTCCAATATTTACATTTTTATGTGCTTTAGAATAGGTTGAAGAAAGCCATTCCTAGGGGGCTGTACTTTACCAATGTCCTTGTGTTACTCATTGTTCAGCTCTTGAACAATTGATTATTATGTGGTTGCTTATATTCAAGGAAACTATAGGAATATTACTGAATATTAGTAATAACTTATTGACTGTCATTAAAAAGAAAAAACAGGCAGAGTTTTGCTGTAGCACTGCAGCAAATGAGTCCATAGGCTTATGTTTATTGCCATGCTATGTATCTGTGCAACACTCATAGAAATCCATAGACTAATGCTACTGTATATCCCCATGTCCTTCCAATTTTAGAAAAATAAATGTGTCATAGTCCACCACATGTTTTAGTATGGAGGTATTTTTCCTTAGAAGTATTGTTTCTGGGGAGAATGCAGTCCCATATGGAGACTCCATATTGGGGCACACTGAGTGCCTATAGCTTCAGTGCACATCTTCTAAATAGGGTCTATATATGCAGTACAGCTTTTCTTTGTATATAACATTAATCAAAGTGCCATTGTAAAAAGAAGAAATTCTCCTTAATGGAAAATAAAATAATGCCTCAAAATAATAGGAAATCCTAGTGTAATCTTTCAATCCACCAATAGCCATAAAACATTCAGGGAATATAAAGCAGGTATACTGTATGGAGGAACTAGTCGTAAACATTTATTCCCTATGACCTGTTTTGTATGAATTCAATTTTGCTAACATGTATTGCAAACTTGTTTATTATGCTTTATAAAATAACCTTTAAGGTGTATTCCAAAGTAGTCTAGAGGTTTGCACAGATGAGTGTTGCCTCTGGTTCCAATGTGATGTGCTCATGCTGTGTACCTAATGGAACACAGTGTGAGTGTGCCTCTGAGAATATTGCTCAGACTCTGAAATCATTATTTCATTATCCTTAAGCTATAATGTTATGGTGAAAACCACTGCTGATATACCCACAGTATACATATATGAGAGGTTCGATCAATATATACTCTCAGCAATATGTCCTTATAAGAAGTGAACTCCATGGCACCTACTAATAGTAAAAATGTCCTATTCCATATGAGAAAACATAGGTATCACAGGTTGGTGGTAATAGGTAGCATAGATTGGTATAGTAATCTATCGCCCAGCGAGGTTTTTATGCCTATGCCTTATCAGTAAATACTATGGCTTTAACTTCTCATATGAACAATGTACTGGAGAGTTTAACAGTCTTCTGCTTTTCAGAGCAGTACTTTTTTAGACTACCTGGAACTGCTTATTTAACTTCTGGAAACAGTTCTATAAAGTGGACAGTGCCACATATACTAATATATAGTTTGCATGCACTACTCTGAATATATACACTACTGTTAAGTGAATACATGAATGACATTCTCAGCAGTCTTCTGTGGGACCAACAGTTGTAAATGGACATGGTTGCCTAAGGCCACTTTCACTTGGCAGGGTTTTAGTCAGTATTTTGCAAGCTAAAAACCAATAGTAAAACCTAAACAGAGTGAAAACTATAATGGAAAGAGTTACATTTTTCCATGTTTTCACCATACTTGGGTTTGGCTGTCAAAATGTGAAATAAATATATAGCCTATTTTGTTCAATTGATTATCTTATAAGTCTTATATCTAAAAAAGTGGTCTGTCTGTCGTCATGAATTCTCTTTGGAATTTCATTTGAATGCGTTGCAATACCAGATCCAGCCTTGGAGAAAAGAGCCACTGTTTCTCGAAACAAAGGAATGAAAAGATATTTATTTCCTAATTTAAATCAATCTCTTTAATCTTCTTTATAGACAGCTAAGGAAGATTTATTATGAGTAGAAACATTCCACATATAATTAAATGTGTTCTTGCATTTCCATAAAAATACCCTTAGGTCACTAATATGTTATAACATTGTCATTGTCATCATCATCAACATCTTCAAATCAATAATATTTTATTTCTCCTTGTTAAAATGATTCATCTACTATTGGACACATCATCTGACTTCCATGTATGATTTCTTTTAATGTTTATTTAAAGAAAGTGAGCACACTTCCGATGAAACATTGTAAATTTAGTTGGATAGGTATATTATCAAATCAATAAATTTATACTTGATTAAAAAGATTTCAGCCTAAATGCTGTCATTATTTATACACATTTCCAGAAATACCTCTTCTGATTTTCTCCAGTTTCCTTTAATTTAATTGTCAAAACTGTTAAGTACCCACTAAATCTAATAAACAAGATGCTTTAGAAATAAGGAATCAAGAACATTTATAGAAAAGAAATATTCAAGTTTAGAATGCATAAAGATAAATTCTACACTTTCATTACAAATTTTAATTTAGTAGGATTTACAACCTCAAACTGCATATTCTGCATTAGGATTTTAATTCCTCCTGACACCATGCAATAAATGTATGGCACAGATACTGTAGGAGTGCCTTAAGAAGGTGTTCCTTCATTAAAGGAGTTGTCCGGCCACACAGGGTAAAAATTTTTATAATTCTGCTGCTTTCCTTTCAGTAAGGATAGTAACACACAGCATACAGGGGCTCAAACCGGCAGGCAGATCAGCTGCAATGTCAGTTTCTTACCTTAGACTCTGATCTTCACTGCAGCTTTCAAAGATGGCGCCTCTGTGCTGCCTTCTCACATGCCCTGCGCTCTCCCTCCTCTGTGTGCGCGCTCCCCATGGCAGTAAGAGGCATGAAAAGGCAGGATTTCCCTCAGCTCACGTCCTAGCCCCGCCCACAACACGCCCACCTCTATTGAACTGCTCTACAGTCTCTCCCCGCCCAGGCCCCGCCCCCTGCTAAAGTAAAGTAAAACATTTCCCCACACACACATGCCCTCATAGTGCCCCTCTCACAATGACCCCCCCCCCACTTCTGTCAGCCGGGTCCATGCACATACACATCACTGCACCCCCCCCTGCACACATCCATCCATCCATCCATCGATCTCTCCCTCTCCACACACACCCCCTTCCCCCGGGACTTCTGTCAGCCAGGTCCATGCACACACACACATCACTGCACCCCCCCTGCACACATCCATCCATCCATCCATCTCTCACTCTCCACACCCCCCCCTTCCCCCGGGACTTCTGACAGCTGGTCTCCAGACACCACGAACACACACATCACTGCACCCCCCCCTGCACACATCCATCCATCCATCTCTCCCTCTCCAACTCCTCCTCTCCAACATTTCCAACATTTCTCCCCTTCTCCCCTACTCCCCCTACTCCCCTTCTCCCCTTTCACATACTTTTCAAGTCCCGATGGTGTCTCCTTGGCTCTTCTCCAAGCAGCAGCGGCAGGCAGTCACTCACTCCGCTCTGGTATATGAAACCAGGAAGTGAGTGTACTGCGCATGCGCCAACCGGCGGCGCACGTCCCCTGCGATGATTAGGTAAAGAGCGCGGTCCCGGCGGAAGAACGAAGGACTGCGCATGCGCGGAAGGGAAGAGGTGCGTTCCAGCGCCGACGAGAGCTGCTGCCGGCCCGACAAGAAATACAGACGATTTCTTGTCATAACCACGGACGACCGAGGGTCAACACAGGGGGGGGGGGGGCACCCTAAAGGTAAGTGAATAACTTCTGTTTGCAACATTTTCAATGCACAATGTACATTACAAAGTGCATGGAAATGTGCAAACAGAAGTAATGAGATATGATGTTTATGGCCGGACAACCCCTTTAATGGTACTGTGATCATACAGACTTCTAACTTCCCCCACAGGTTATCTATTCGATAACCTGTGGGGCAGGTGGCTGTGAATCAAAACTCCATTCCCTGCCATTTAACCCCTTAGGCCTCCCAGGCCTCTTTTCCAGCATTAAGTTAGGACCAGGACAGCCTTGTGGATGACAGTTTTGGACTATCGCCCTGGATGGTGGTAAGCAGGCATCAGCTTAGCTTTTCTCACCTGTCTTTACCTTACCATACACTGAGTGGGCAGGGATCTTCCTCATCTTTTGGCATCTCCCCAACTCAGACCCCAGTGGAGGGCAATCACACACATATCTCAGGCCCAGCAGAAAATTAAGTTTGGGACTAGAAGGCTCATCTCAGAGCCATCCCAATTGAAATGGAGCAGGATGAGATTTTCAACCACTAAGCTACCTCCCATAAACAAGGCATGATGATAGCTACAAAAAGAGATAAAGCACATAAGCCATAAACTAATGAAGGTTGAGAGAACTCAAAATCGAATAGTCGCACATGATAATAGCTACCATACTATTTTATTAGAACACTCATGCTGCCATGTAGAAATGCTTAATTTCTTGTTATAAGTCACATTTAGTTATAACATGTTAGGGAGTGGATGCATTCCTCTTATCTATACTAAATAGCTGTAAGGTATATGTGGTTTAGGTCTTTCTTGGGCCTTCTCCTTGTGCAAAATTACTGATCTCACAATTTATAGCAATTACCAACCTATCTCCGTAACGAACGACATTAAATTATTCTCTAAAATGTTAGGTCTTAGACCTTACCCCCACATACCACATATTATCCACAAGGAGCAAGTTGGATTTGTCCCAGGATGGCAGGTTCGCAACAACACAATTAAAACCTGACCATGCAAAAACCTGCAATATATATATATATATATATATATATATATATATATATATATATATATATATATAGTCAATGCCCTCAAAACAATGCTTTGATAAAAAGTGGTGAACCTAGGGGAGCAGGAGTATACATTGTCCCTATTTGTGGACGACTTGTTAATTTTTGTTTCAGATCCTAGAGTGGGCCTCCCTGTTTTTTTAAGGAATTTGTCAGTTACAGTAAACTTAGTAATTTTAAAGTAAACACACAAAAATCAGAGATACTAAACATCAACATCCCTTTCAGTTGAAGTCAAGCATCTCCAAGAAATATTCCCTTTTTGTTGGAGAGACACTTCTATAAAATATGCATGGATCCATTTACTGGCTGACCCTGATTTAACCTTCAAACTTAATTAGAAATCTCTCTTATTGACCCTTGAATCAGAATTGAAGCACTAGCTCAGCTTACCACTTTCATGGTTTGGTAGACTTAATGCTCTAGAAATGGATATACTTCCCAGAATTCTTTATCTATCTGGAACATTAGTTTTAAAAGTTTAGTTTAGTTATAAAATTTTAACACCACCCAAAGCTCTGGGATGGGTAGGGCTACCTAACCTGGACCTATATCATAAAGCAACATTCTGCAATTGTGTGTTAGATTTTTTTCATCATCACATGTCCAAATTATGGGTCATCAGTGAACACAAATTTAAACCTGTTCCAGATCACTGGTGAATTTTGGATCCATGGAGGGTCTGATTAGGAAAAATTAGGAGCCTCAACATTAGTTTTAAATCTTTTACTTGCTGGGAAAAAGTCAATTAAAGGGGGTCCTCTAATTTTGACACCTGGCCCCGTCACCCCTCTGGTAACAAATTTCCAGATCCCATCCCACTTTGTCACACTCTAAATTTGTGTTTCTTCCATTGGTGCCTGCTCCATGAGTGGGAGACAGGATGGGTCCTTTGGGGCTCAGAGCCTTTTTGGATTTAGGGGGAGACTTCAGGTCACCGTCGGGTTCATAGCTATAATACTTTCAAATACAGAGCTACATAAATTCCCTTGCATCTTTCTTTAACTTAACTGTGCAGCTTAGCCCCTTTAAAAAATTATGTCTCTCACCTGAAGCACCTGTGCATGTAATTTCATCAGTCTATGGGTTGTAGCTGGGAAAATGGATGGGTTTATTTGAACCTGGATGGGTTGGGGTGTGGGAGAGGGCACTGGGAAGATCATTCTCTAGAGAACTCTGGACCAAATCATACATAATATCACAATTTCTTTGTCCTGTAGATTGTAAGAGCTTAATTTCAAAATTGTGCCACAATGGTACAGGACCTCTAACAAGGTACATAGAATGTTCCCCACAGTTCTAAGTCAATGCTGAAGATGCCTCTTAGGACTTAAACACATGGGCGTATTTTAGTCCTGTTATGCGGCCATAAAAATCATGGCCACATAAAGGAACAAAATGAAACTATTGATTTCAATGGTTTTGTTTCACCTATTGGGATTCTCGTGCGCTAATAGTACACATGAGAAAATATAGGACTTTCCCTATCTTTCTCACAAGTAGTTATTACTATGTGAGAGAAAGATAGGGTAGGACCTATCTTCCCGCTTATTTTTTTTCAAACTCATGCGCACTAGCGCATGATTTGAATAGTCCGAAAAACTAAAACTTTGATTCATCCTCTAATACGCTCCATAGCAGTGAGTGTATTAGCGCATGTGCCCATGTGTTTTTTGCCCTCGATGATACACATATAGTGTGAGTGTTTGCTTATTGTACCCCTTTGGCAGGAGAACTCTAGCCTTTTTTCTTTTTACATTATCCCCAAATAGCTTGGGTGGAAGTTATGAACTCTTTACAACATATAGAGGAACTCAGATGTTCCAACCTGGACACTGATCTCACAGGTTTCCATTCCATCTAGTCAGTATGGTTGGACTTCCGTGACTCACCTGTCTTTTATGGATGAATGTTAAATGGTCCTGTGTAGAAGACAAACATTTTGCTAAACGTGAGCAGGTCTTTCAGGAGACCATACCCTTTATTCTTACTCTCTCTTGCCTTCTTCTCTCTTTTCTCCCTCTCAGCTTTCCTAAATTCCACTTTCTTTCTTTTAAGTTTCCTCTTTTCTGTTACTATGTTAGTTTTATTTAATTCTCCTATCAGGGCATCTCAACAGCCGGGGTTTGTTATAATGGATTCCCCGGTGGTGTAACCTCCGCAGGGCAGTTTTTAAAAGTTAAAGTAAGCTGTTCATAGTGATATAATGGGAGATGACAATATGTATAACCTACCCTATTGTTTCTTATCGCATGTCACTGTTCTTATACATCGGCTTAATAAAAACCTTTTAAATATAAAAATGGTTGAAATAGTACATATAAGTGTAAAATTATAAAAAAAAAAACATTTGATTCATTAAGCATCAAACATAAATATTTGATTCTTACTTATTTTACTTATTTACATACATATTCCACAGTGCAGTGCATCAGCTGATATTGGGTTCTGTCTCCTAATTGGGGCTCCTAATTTAAATTCACCTATTTGTATTTGTTTGGAATGCGGAAAGAAAGTCATGCAAATGTTGTCCATGATGGGATTTGAACCCAAGACCTCAGCACTTCACGAGCAACAATGCTGCCTCCATAAATATTTGTACATTAAAATGAATGTTAATTACAGTACAAATTGGGGATGAGAGGAAAACAGAGAAGAGGATTGGACAAGACTGGATTGAATTAATCAACTGTATTATATGACTGTGATCTATTATATCAATAAACTATACATGAATATATATTAGTATACTAGCTGTGTATGTTACAACCAGCGTGTATTGTAGAGATATCTCTTCCATAAATACGGATATTGTCATTTTGTTCTACTGAAGTATGTTATTTTATTCAACATATCAATACCTAATCATTTGTTTATTTTTACTGAAATAAAACATAAATCATGCAACAATGTTTGATATAGTCTTTATACCAAATCTCAGGCCTCTCTCTTTCAAATGGGCGTAAGCTGCTGCATGCTGCGAGCGTATCTGTTGCGTGCGAGCACGCAATGACATGCCTACTTTCTGTATGCCCAAAATCTTGGCACATATGCACGCATAATAAGCTTCAAGATAATGTATGCCGTGAATTTATTTGCATGCATATTTCCCGCAGTGCGCATGAGAGGCAATATGGGAGTGTATGGGATATTGGTACTGCACGTATAATACACAGTGACATTATGCTGCTGTGTGAGAAGCCCTAAAGTGCACCTGTAACTAGAACCATAATGTTTCTATGTGCAAAATTCTGTGTTGATTATTATATCATTACGGGTCAGAGCCCTGCTTTGCCATGCCAAAAAGTTTAATTATAAAATTCAAAATTTTGGAAGGAGGGAGTCTTCTTAGGACCTTAGTGCAGACAGAAAAATAATTGAGTTTAAGGCATAAAGCTGTATATATTAATTTTTCTCTAGTGTTGGCTGCAGTGCACAGAGTCAATATTTAATATTTTAACTAAATTACTAAATATTACTCCTAAATTCTCTTTCCTAAATGTAAAGTTTTTCTTTGTACTGTGCCCACTCTGTCTATCTTATTTATTTCTAACATATAGTGTATTGCACTAATAAGCAACCTATTAATTATACTAATTTTAACCTGAGAATTTTCATTTCTTACCATAGAAATTACTAGCTAATTAAAGTCTATGCATCGTGTGCTGAAGATACAAAACACTTTACCTACCTAATCCCTTTGTAAAGATACTAACTGAAGTAACAGATATAATAGTTGTAACTCCTCCGAATTAGTATCCTTATACCAGCACCTTCTGTCCTGTGGAAGGTACATATTGGACAGTGCACCAAAGGAAGTATTTTAGAACCATTTTATGCTGGTGTCTGTTTTTAAAAGTGGCAACAAAATGGGCATGATTAAGACAAGCTAGTAAAAACATGCACCATATTTAGTACAATTGGTGTAAATGTGGTGGCATAAAGAAAATAAATGTCTAACATGCCTACTGAATGGTACCACATTATTATGGCACCTGCACCTTTTTGATCAGTTCCTTATAATTTTGTACAATTTTTACTGACTTTATACACCTTATGACTCTTAGGCCTTAGTCATACGGGCGTTTTTTCCCGCGACTTGCGGATCGCATGACGGATGCGCATCCGCAAATCGCGTGACCAGGGCCGAAAAATCGCCCGAAAAAACTGCTCCTAGCCGCGTTTCATGAGAAACGGGCCGGAGCTGTCCAGCGCATTGAATTCAATGGAGCCGGCAATACAGCCGGCTCCATTGAAAGCAATGGGCGGCGGGCGATCTCACGATGAATTTTCGGGAAGGGCTTAAAAATATAAGCCCTTCCCGGAAATTCATCCAGAAATGTGTAAAAATAAAAAATATATATATACTCACCTGGTCCCGGCAGACGGAGTTCAGCCGCGGCCGCCGGCAGTTCTCCTGAACTGCTCTGAGTAGTATTCAGCAGCCGGGGCTTTAAAATCCCCGCCTGCTGAATGACCTGCCTCTGATTGGTCACAGCCTCACCAATCAGAGGCAGCTCTCACTCACACTCATTCATGAATTCATGAATGGGTGAGTGAGTGCTGCCTCTGATTGGCTCAGCGCAGGGACCAATCAGGGGCAGCTCTCAGCTGTCATTCATGAATTCATGAATGGGTGTGAGTGAGAGCTGCCTCTGATTGGTGAAGCTGTGACCAATCAGAGGCAGCTCATCCAGCAGGCGGGGATTTTAAAGCCCCGGCTGCTGAATACTACACAGAGCAGTTCAGGAGAATTGCCGGCCGCCGTGGCTGAACTCTGTCTGCCGGTACCAGGTGAGTATATATATATTTTTTATTTTTACACATTTCTGGATGAATTTCCGGGAAGGGCTTATATTTTTAAGCCCTTCCCGAAAATTCATAGTGCGATCGCCGGCAGCCCATTGCTTTCAATGGAGCCGGCTGTATTGCCGGCTCCATTGAATTCAATGGGCAAACATCATTCTTCTCTGCCACAGCTGTTACAGCTGTGGCAGAGGAGAATAATTTGTCTAGTATATGTTCTCAATGGGGTCGGCGCTGCTGCCGCCGGCCCCATGGGGCGCATATAGAGTAGAGAACAGGAATCGCAGATAGGTGCGATCTGCGATTTCTGTTCTATAATTTATCGGACGAGCGCATAAAAAGCGCTCATGTGTCCGATACCATTGCAAAGCAATGGTTTTATAAAATCGACGGACGCATGCGCATGCGCAAATCGGGCGAAAAAACGCCCGTCTGACTGAGCCCTTAGTCTTTTTAATTGCTTTTTTCAAAATCAACCTCTACCTCATTGTCCACATGGCTCCGTATTCATTGAATATTAGTAGCAACCAAGAAATGACTAATTCTATGGTTCTATATGTAGAACTGCAATACAGTAACATAAAAAGCAAACAGGCCCAAAGAAATTAAGTTTTAAATAACAGACTGCTATTCATCATGATTAGTATTTTGAAGCATTTAATCATTGGAAAGGCTTTTTCATTATTATTGGTTAATTATCATACATGAATGATTCTATTCAATGCAAAGTTAGATTCCATCATTGATAATGGAATGCTTAAGGCATACATTTCCATGCTTGTAAAGAACAGGCCCACTTTAATCAGTTTCAATAGACAGGACTGTTGAAGCAAATATGTTATGCAAAAGTACATTTTACATTTTAAATGGTTATTTCAAAGGTTGCATGAAATGAAGCTTCTCTTCTGATCTGCATCAATTAATAAAGGTACTGTAGGCAAGCTAGTCTGCCTTATCAAATATGTTCTTACAGAGCATAATAAAATCCAATTTACTAGTGAAATCCATTTAATTTAAAATCAAAGAAAGTAATCTCCGTTCTTTTCTCATCTTGGGTCATACTATTGAAAAGAGATTAGGTACTTTAACACTTATTAAAGTTAGAACAAGCTGTTCAAACAAGTTTAGAAACTTGCACACTGCTCGAAAAAAAAACACATTTTCACACTATTTGCTTTCTAGGATTGATGTGAACTAGTAACAGGACTGCATTAGGGCATCCTCTATTATTTAGTTCTGCCGGGTGATCTTTTATATAACATGCTGCTCCAGATAACTGCTAAGCTTTTATATACAGATTTGTATATTACAGACACTGAGTAATTCTGTGGACATAATTCGGCTTAGTACATTTACCCTATATAGGCTACAGATGAAGTATGTGTGTTTCCTACAAATATTCATGTGTTTATAATATAGAGAAGCACTCAGGTGAAAAATGTTATTCTTCTATCTGATACCTATTGTGCCAATATATTTAGCAATGCTGGTATTAACTTAGCGTCTTCTGCCTGTTGGGTCATGTGATATTACAATGACCCTCTATGAGTTTCCGCTCTTTCTGTTGCAGGCAGGGGGTCACCATCCCCCAGCGTGATCCACTTCATGATGCCTAATGTATGTCTTTGCTTGCATGAACACTCTCCATGCTGGGTAATTTGAAGGGGTGTACTTCCATGATAAGATTAGTAGAGAAAACGATTGGTTTAACGATAACTGCTGTTCAAGATATTCAAAAAGTTGTGGCACTGGTAAATTATGCATGAATCTATGATCACATTGTACTGTGCATGTAGACTAACCAATTCTGTTTTAATAAGAATAAAAAATGGTGAAGTGCTTCTTTGAACTCTCCTACAAGATGTTAATGATATTAGTATCACTTAAGTACATTGAAATCCTCCATCAGCTAAAGGAAAGGTTTTAGCAATTACTGTATTAAAAGAACTGTAATCGTTAGTAAACATACTGTAGATACTGAAGCACTAATGTAAAGAAAGACATAAGAACACACTCCAGCTATGGAGGTGATCATGGAACACCAACCTTCAAACATATGCAAAAAGGATCTCAACATCATAGAAGTCCAGAAGAATATTGCTACTTTAGGGCTTTTGCACACTTGCGGTTTTCTTGTGCGTTTTTTTTGCATGATATCCCTGCGTTTTATTTACGCGAATATCTATGGGACTTTCTAATGTTAAAAATACATTGCACAAAAATCGCAAAGCACAAACTTGCGATTTTTGTGCGATGCGTTTTTAACATTCGAAAGTCCCATTGACTTTCACATTAAAGAAACGCAGCAATATCGAATAAAAATATGCAAGAAAATCGCAAGTGTGCAAGAGCCCGCAAGTGTGCAAGAGCCCTTAGGGCTCTTACCCACTCGTGATAGGTTTTCTAGCAATGCGAGACTGAGTGAAACCCCTAATTATGAAACCAAGCATTTTCAATGGTTTCATTCTCATCTGCAATGTGTGCACTCAAGCCTCACAGGAATTCAAAAAAGCTGTGATATCTCCCATTGAAATCAATGGGAGAAGATTGCGCCAACAGCCTTGAAATCTGACATAGCGAGGAGAGAGAAGGGGCAGAGCTACAGGGGATCTCTGACATATCTCCCCATATTTGGAGAGATAGGGATTGCGGCTAAAGGGCTAAACTGAAGCAAAATGGAACTGAAGCAAACTGAAAGTGTTCAGTTAAAAAAACAAACAAACATAGCATCAATAGGGAAAAACTGCTCTGCTCCAAAAACTGAACAGAGATACTGAAAAGTTCAACAGAGGAAAAATGCTAGTGTAAAAGGAGCCTAAGAGTTCACTACATGTCTTTGAAATGTTTCTGAGATATCATGACTTCATGTCTTATTGATATGAAAGGAAGGGGTTAAATTCTGATACTAGACAGAAAGAACTTAACTCCTTGTAGGTGACTTCTAGACTCTGCTCTAATAATCCAGACTTTTTTCCTATGCCCAGACTAGTTTTTGCTGGCATATAGCGACTATAGGCCCTTATACAAATTAGTGCTTTGTCATTCAAACATGCCGCTTTTATAGGAGGCGAAAACTACAAACAAATTTGTATGGGGCTGCCCAACTCTTTTTTTTTTTTTAATCATTAGATTTTTTTTTTTTATTGAAGATGTGCTGAGGTACATACATTATCAACATCAAGGTACATTTCCAATGAGGGTAAATTTTTTTATTTTTTTTTTAACATTCAGGTTAGTAGACTAAGATTTGGTTGAAAGAAATACACTTTAACTAAAAGCACATATCATTGTTTTTGCTTTAAACTGAACAGAACATAAGGAATAGTGGGATGAGGAAGGTTATGGAGGGAAGGAGGGGGTTGGTAAGGATTGGGGGGGAAGTGGAATTTAGGGAAAGGGATAGGGTGAGAGGAGGGGGGGGGTGTATATTCTACAAAAGTAAATCTAGACTGTAGGACCCTAACGAGGTCCATCAACTTTATATATTTGCCGAGTAAGTATTTAACATGGAAAGATATTTAACCACGGGCTCCACACATCGTAGTAATGCTGAATATCATTGTTTCGAAGCGCCAGAATTTTTTCAAACATACTGTGTTCAGATATTAATTGGATCAGTTCTGTTAGAGTCGGGATTGTGGTTGATTTCCACCTTCTGGCGATTAGGTTTTTGGCTCCTAGTAATATGTGTCCTATAAGCTTTTTAAGAGGTGGGTATATTTCCCCTTGGTCCAATAACAGTAGGGCCAATTTTGGTATGAACGGTAATTTGATACCTGATAATTTGTGGATGAGGCTGTATGTGTCTGTCCAGAATGGGCGGATCATTGAGCATGACCAGAATATGTGGAGGATGGATCCTGCCATTCCACATCCTCTCCAACAATGATCATTAGTTGATAGGCCTCTTCTAGCCAGGGTCGTTGGGTACCACCGTGTCAAAGTTTTTATGTGCGTTTCTATCAGTGAGACTCCCTGTGAGGCACGTCCCACCCATTTGAAAGCTTGTAGCCAGTTTTCAATAGGGATTTTTTGTTTTATGTCTTTCTCCCAGCTGATGAGGTGACATTTTCCCAGAGTTTTTAAGTTGCCCGAGAAGTTGTCGTAGAATAATCTAGTTGAAAATTTTTTGTTGGAGGGATTTAAGAATGAATAAATCATTCCAGGAAGTTTAAAGTTTAAAAAATTATGAGTACGTAGAAAAGAGGTCACTTGGGTGAACCTGAAAAGTTCATTTTTTGGTAGTTGGTATTTTGTCGCTAATGAATTGAAGGTATGAAGAAATTTTTTTGAGTATAGGTCAGAAATGTAGTTTATGTTGTTTTTTAACCATGAGTTTAGATTTAAATTAAATTAAATTAAAATATTCCAAAGTCTCCAGAGGGATGTTTAAAGAGTAGAGATGAGCGAGCGTACTCGGAAAAGCACTACTCGCTCGAGTAATTTGCTTTATCCGAGTATCGCTGTGCTCGTCCCTGAAGATTCGGGTGCCGGCACGGAGCGGGGAGCTGCAGGGGAGAGCGGGGAGGAACGGAGATCTTTCTCTCCCTCTCTCCCGCCCGCTCTCCCCTGCTCCCCGCTGCGACTCACCTGTCAGCCGCAGCGGCACCCGAATCTTCAGGGACGAGCACAGCGATACTCGGATAAAGCAAATTACTCGAGGGAGTAGTACTTTTCCGAGTACGCTCGCTCATCTCTATTAAAGAGGTATTTTGTGGGTCTTGGTTCGCGCTTCGTATTAGGTCTGTCCATGCCTCCATCGAAGCCTTCATTGGCGGTGAGATAGACAAGATCTTCAGAGGTCTTGACAAAGTGGGTATATAAGTACCTATAGTAGCTGCCACCAGAAGAGACCTCAATAGCTTTTGTTTATTTAATTCCGTTTCTATTGATAGCCAACTGAGTTTTGGATTTTGGCTTGTCCATGGGAGCAGATGGCTTAGTATAGTGGATTTATAGTAAGATTCTATATTGGGGAGCCCCAGACCTCCTTGATATCTGTTTAAAGTCAATATAGATAATGCTATTCTAGGTCTTTTGCTTTGCCAAATATATTTTGACATTTGCTTCTGAAAGCTATATAGAGTTTGTTTTGATATGGGTATAGGGAGTGTGCAAAAATAGTGGAGGATCTTTGGTAAGATTATCATCTTATATAATGCGACTCTACCTAGCCAGGATAACGAGTAGGACTGGTATTGGTCTAGGTCTTTTTGGATATCGGCAAGGAGTTGGGGGAAGTTTGCTTGTATCAATTCTGAAATTGGGAAGGAGAGATTAATTCCTAGGTAGGGGATGTTTTTTGTTTGCCATTGGAATGAGAATTCAGTTTGTATGTCTTTTTTTAAGTTTTCGTTCACATTTATTCCAAGAATTCGGGATTTGCTTGTGTTTAGCTTATAATATGAGATTTGCGTAAAGTTGGTCAAAATCCTCTATGTGGATCTTAGTGAGTGAAGGGGTTTTGTTAGTATGAGTAGAACATCATCAGCAAATAGACTGATCTTGTGTTGTCTATATGCTGCTGGGATGCCATAGATGCTTGATTCAGTTTGTATCTTTTCTGCTAGAGGTTCCATTATTAGTGTGAATAATAGGGGGGAAAGTAGACATCCTTGCCGAGTTCCATTCGTTATTGGAAAGGGGTTAGAGAGCATGCCATCCACTAAGACCCTTGCCGATGGGTTGGTGTAAAGCGCTTTGATTGCACTAAGGATGTTACCTGAGAATCCAAATTTACGGAGGGTGGCAAATGCATACTCCCAGTGTAGGCGGTCAAATGCTTTTTCAGCATCAAGTGTGACCAAAACTGCTGGGCTTCTATCATGCTCGAGTTTGTATAGAACATTTAAAATTCTTCTGGTTGCGTCAGAAGCTTGCCTTCCCCTCGTAAATCCGACTTGGTCAGAATGAATTATTTCTGGGAGGATTTCTAAGAGCCTCTGTGCTAGGGTTTTGGCGTAAATTTTTATGTCGCAATTTAAAAGAGAGATGGGTCTAAAATTGGATGGGGTAGTGGGTTCTTTCCCTGGTTTGGGAATTGTTACAATTGTTGCTTCCAATGTTTCTTTAGGGAAGAAGCCTTCTGTAATTCCTTGATTAAATGCGTGGGCCATATGGGGGGCAAGCAGGGTAGAAAATATTTTATAATAGTCATTCGAAAAACCATCAGGTCCAGGAGCTTTTTGTGACTTTAGGGTTTTGATGGTTTTTATGATTTCAGAGTGAAGTATTGGGGAGCTTAAGGAATTCAGGTGGGTTTGGGAGAGAGTTGGGAGTTCTATATCCTTTAAGAAGTTTTCAATAGAGGTGGTGGAAGGTTGGGGGGTTGACTCGTCATTTTTCAGGTTGTATAGTTTTTCATAGTATTGTCGAAAGGAGTCTACGATCTGGGTGGGGTGGGATATTTTAATTGAGGGGTTTTGAGGGTCTAGGATATAAAGAATTTTGGATTTTTGTACCCTTTTTTTGTCATTTTGGCCAGCATGCGGGATGGTTTGTTATTAGAGGCGTAGAATGTAGCTCGAGAAGATCTCAACTCGTTGTTATAGTTATCTATTAGGGTGTGTCTTAGTGATTGTCTAAGGTTAAATAGTTGTTTGTGTAAGGAGTCAGAGGGGTTTACCATGATCTGAGATTCCGTGGTGGCTATTTGATTTATCAACTTGTTGGTGAGTTGAGTTTTTTCTTTTTTGTGTTGGGCGCTTATTTTAATTAGGGTTCCTCTAATAACTGCCTTATGAGCATTCCAGATGGTTAAGGGAGAGACATCAGTAGTGCAGTTGTTTTTAAAGTAGTCTTCCAAAGCTGATGATATAGTGTTGCAGTATTTAGGAGTTTTCAGAAGAAAAACATTGTTTTTCCATTTTTTGCGTTGTTGTGGTGTTTCAGTTAGTGAGATGGTGATCTCAACTGGTGCATGGTCAGACCATGTAATTTTGCCAATCTGGGCTGATCTGACCAAGGAAATTGTGGATTTATTAACCAGAATTAAGTCTATTCTGGAAAATGACCTATATCTGTGTGAGTGAAAAGAAAATTCTTTAGAGGAGGCGTTAAGACATCTGAAAGAGTCTAGTAGTGCTTCTCTGTGTAGCCATGGTGCTAGGGGAGGGGTCGATCTCAGGGGACCCCTTGGGGAGTCTAGCAAGTTATCAGGAGTACCATTGAAGTCCCCACACACAATAAGGTTACCCACCTCGCATTTTCTAATCTTTTTGATAATTTTGTTCAAGAAACGTATTTGGCCCCTATTGGGGGTGTATAAGTTTACTAGTGTAATTGGTGTTTGATTCAAAAGGCCAGTCAAAATCAAGTATCTGCCTTTCGGGTCTGTCTCTTGGTGTTTGATATCGAATTGTACTGAATCTTTAATAGCGATTAGTACGCCTGCTTGTTTTTTTGGTGAAGAAGCTAGAAAAATTTTGGGAAAGTTTTTGTGGGTAAATTTTGGGGTGGCTGAAGACGCAAAGTGGTCTCCTGAACACATACAATGTCCGCTCTGGATCCCGTGGCTTCTTTCCACAAAGAGGATCTCTTATATGGTGAATTTAGTTCATTGGTGTTCAAAGACAATATCTTGGTCGGCATTCTGGTGGTTGTTCTTAGAGATACGGATATGTGGAGGTTTCCGGGTCAACAAGAAATAACTTGGTTGGGCTTCAAGAGGTTTTGCTCCAAGACAAGAGACGGACTGAGATTTGTCTCTTGCAGTTGGCTTAAATTTTTTCTTAGAGCTCAGTCCTGGTGCGAGGGGGGGGGGGGGGTATAAACAGTTGAAACTTAGAAACTGTATGGAGGTTATTGATAGAACCGTGAAGTAGAGAAACAAAGAGAATGACGGTTTGTCAGACCTGTTTCTTCTAAAAAGGGGGGGGGGGGGGACGAAAAGTTCGCCTGTGAGGAAGTTTCCTCAATCACCCATATGTACTAACATTTGAGAGTGATTCCGGGGATAAAGTTCATCTCTGCGTTCAATCTTTGGGTTGTTTTCTTGGAGTTTTGGCGGTCCTCTGAGTGCGAGGAGCAGGAGGCATACCGATTCCCCATGTTTTTAGTAAATGAGCTGCGTCTTCTGGTTTAAGTAAAGCATGGGTAGAACCATCTTTATGAATCAGGAGTTTGATAGGAAATCCCCATCTATATGGGATATTGGCTTGTCTCAATGCAGAAGTAATTTCTGAGAATTTTCTTCTTTCAGACATAGTAGCTTGGGATAGGTCTGCATATAAACGTATGTCTGAATAGGGAGATGGAAGTTGTTTTAATTTTCTGGCAGCAGCCATGAGCGCATCCTTGGTATGGTAAAAGTGGATTGGGGGTACTATATCCCTTGGGGTCATCTCGGGAATAAATTTAGGTCTCGGAAGTCTGTGCACCCTGTCGGTGATAAGATCTTGTAGAGGAGCTTCAGGAAGAAGTGTGCACATTAATTGGTTTAAGTATTTGGGGATTTCAGATGTTGTGATTAGAGATGAGCGAACGTACTCGTTACAAGTACTTACGCACCCGAGCACCGCCATTTTCGAGTACAGCGGTACTCGCGCGTAAAGATTCGGGGGGCGCCGTGGCAGCACGGGGGGTAGCAGTGGGGAGTGGGGGGGAGAGGGAGAGAGAGAGGGCTCCCCCCTGTTCCCCGCTGCTACCCCCCGCACCGCTGCGCCTCTCCCCGCCCCCCGAATCTTTACGCCCGAGTACTGAAGTACTCGAAAATGGCGGTACTCGGGTGCGTAAGTACTCATTACGAGTACGTTCGCTCATCTCTAGTTGTGATAGATTCTGGGATCCTGCAAAACTTTATGTTGTTACGCCTGCTTCTATCTTCTAAGTCTGCCAGTTTTGATTTAAGTTGGGTGACTTCATCCGCCAAATCATAGTGGGCATCTATGAGGGAGTTATGAGATTGGGTGAGTTCGCCCATTTTATTTTCTGTATGAGCCACTCTTTCTCCAATAGACTCTATTGTGGCTGTGAGAGAGGAGTTGAGTGTGGTAAAGCTAGTATAGATTGATTCGCTTAGGGCCACCATCATTTCCTTTATGAATGCTTCAGATGCTGGCTGGGCTGAAGATGGTAATGTTTTGATATAGTCTTTCATAAATGGAGTATGAGGGGGTGAGTGATTTGAGTCTCCCTTTTTGGATTTTTGTTTGCGAGGGCTGTCTGATGGAGAGGGAGCACCCCTATTGCAGGAGGGTGTCAATTTGGGAATTGCTAAGGGTGAGCGTGGGTTATGGCGTTTCCCTCCTATGTATCCCTGTGTTGGGACATCGGAGTGATTGTCTGCCCTTTCCTCTGCTCTATTTTTAGATGGGGAGCTGATAGTCTCACCACGAGGGTCCGCAGGAGTCGCCATCTTGGGGCTTACATTAGGTGAGTGTATGCTGCGGCATAACCCTTCAGTGTGGCCGTGTGTTTGGGTGTTAAGTTGAACACTCACCCCTTCCTCTTCTCCCTTCTCCGGAGGTGAGCCAGCAGCCAGATCAGGAAGAGCGTTGGCAATTTCTTCTTCCTCTGCGGTTGTAGCAGAGCCGGTCGGGCTGTGGGCGCGTGGGATCTCGGGCGCCGAGAAGAACTCCTCCAGGCGCCGCGGCTGCGAGCGGGACGGTCTGCGGCGAGACATCGCTAGATGCAGGGAAGATAGAGGAGCTATATCGGAGCGGAAAGGGTCCCCGGGGTAGCTGTAAAGTTGCGGTGGGTGATTAATCTTAGCAGAGCTTTCAGATTACACCGCCATCTTCTCTCACGGCCAGGACACGCCCCCCGGGGCTGCCCAACTCTTCAACAAAGGATGATAGGGTAAAGAAAGATTGGAGACATTGAATATCACTTCACTATACTTTTGTTTCCTGGGAAATAAGCTGCTGTCAAAGTTATATATTAGCAACATCTAAATGAAAAACCTTTCCATGTATGTCATGTACATGTAACTTGGTAATAAATGGGATAAAATAAGCCAACCTAAGGGTGAATGGAGATGGCCGGGTCAGATTCCAACTGTGAGATTCCCACAGCGGGATGCAACACTGTGCCCCTGCAGTGACCTGCAGCTTACCTGTCCGGCGTCTTTGCTCTGCTGTGCGGATGTGCCGGCTGGTGCACAGCCGCACATGTGCGGAACAGAGCTGGCGTGTCAGCGATGATGCGGCAGGGCGAGTTTTCCACAATCAAAATCGTGGCTGTCTGCATAGGATTGCATAAACCAATGCAATCCTATGGCAGCGTGCAATGGTGGAAATTCCACGTGAAATCTCACCTCGGAATTTCCGCCCATGTGCATTCAGCCTTAGTTAGATAAATACTCTCATTGTCAAAAAATCAAGCAACTTGAAGGTGTTGTTGAATGAACTTTTGCATGTGTTATTGTAAGATTGACATAAGTAAGTGATTACCATATCAGAGCAAAAAGATAATTTATTGCGGAAAATTGAGCACTTTAAGGGAGGTTATAGTACCCTGCTGGGCCACCTCTGGCTTGGATGCAAGATGTGATAAGGGCAGGCATGGAGGCACACTATACTGCAGTCTACATTTACTGTAGCTGAGCTTCTAGATCATGCAAACTCATAATCTGTTGAAGTTGGTGTCCAAGTTGGTGGCATACATGTTCTATTGGCAATACATCTGGCAACTGAACAGGAAGTGTGGCAATGTTGTAGAGACATTGCTGTGACTGCCTTGCTGTGTGCGGCTGAGCCTTATCCTTTTGGAAACCCTACTATAAGAGGCAAGACGTGGCTGTAAGATCTTCTGAACATATCACTGGGTTGTCATTGTCTCTCATACCACTACAAGCAGTGATCGACTATTGTATGCTATAGCCCCCCCCCCCCCCCCCCCCGACTATCACAGGAGCAGTGTGCCGCCCTACAGCAAAGGCAGGAATGAAGCACTCACCCCTAGGACTTTAGACATGAATACTGCCACCGTCAGTGCTCAAACTAAACCTGAATTTGTCACTAAAGACAACCCTGTTCCATTTCTTAGCAGTTCAGTTTCGTCGCTTGTGACACTACTTAAAAGAGGTGAAGGTGGGTGGGTGTCAAAGAAACTACATGTAATGGGCACTGTGAGACCAAACTCCCTTCAGCCAAGTGCCTGGAAATGGTTCTGGCAGACAAAAAGCTCTGTAATGATGGTGCCACCTGTCTCTAGATGGTGGACAATTAAACAGTTGGAGACGCTCATACTTCTCGGATGATCAGATGATCCTCTTTATTAGTGGTCTGCCGATAGTATCCTGAGCCCATTTGCCTTGCTTTCACACATCCACTGGTCCAAACACATTCTAACAGTTTAGTCAGTCCAGGTGGCGGATAATTAGTTGATACAACCATCCAGATTCTTGCATTCCAATAATGCACCCCCTCAAACTCTCTTACCTGGGTGAAATTTCTTCTATTGATTCAACAAGCTCTACACAAGCAGAAAAAGAGGTCCACTTCACACAAATAGTCTCTGAGAGCCTTTTTATAGGTCAAAGATAGAACCACTTTTCAGGCCTTAGGTGACAAGACCGTTCATCGAATCATTCCACGACTCTAATCATTTGCATATCTGCCTGAGATGTAACTGCATGCAGAGTTTTACAGCAAAACAACAACTCTTTTGATAAAGAGTCTGTTTTGTGGTCTAAGCAGTTAAATGGCCATATGGACCATGATACATAGGGGATACCTCGCAGAAGATCGATGACAAACTCTTCCAGCGTAAATCATCAGTAAGGAACAAATAAAAACAGACACAAGTCAACCACCTAATTAGATTTGTTTTCAATTAATGGATGAAGGCCTCATTCTGGGTTTCAATTAAGGCTACCTTCACATGGCAATAATCTGCTCTGTATTTTGCATGAATACTGTATTTTCAAGCCAAAACCAGGAATGAGTCCAAATTACGGAGGAGGTTCACATCTTTCCATTAACAATATGTCTCTGTGTTTGAGCCACTGCTAGTTTTGGATTACAAATACTGCTATAAAATACTGACTAAACTACTTCTATATGAAAGCAGCCATATAATTATTTGTGTTATTAAAAATTAAAATTCTAAACTGCTAAGTTATTAGAAAAAGTTTTATCAGTCTCATTTGTTTTAAAAAAAAAAATAAGCTGTGTTTTCTTGTTTTTATTTGTTTGCTTTTTCAAGAATACATTGTTTATAGTTTCCTAGGTAACTAAAACAGGAATCGATATTTTGACTCAGGGTCACATCTTTTTGCTACAATGTAAAAATGTGCAATATGTATGTTATTACGTACTCAGTGACTTCGTACAAGGTCACTATAGATCTGAAAGCTTGCTTGTGTATTTACTGAAAGTTTTTACTTCAAAAATAACTGGATTTTATGCTCATGGTTCTATGAACATGCTTTTATATACTGTACATAGAAATAAATATTAAATAATGAAGGAAACACTCATTAGAATCATTTTATTCACCTTGAGACATTTCAGCTCCCTAAGGAGCCTTTACCAAGCTTGAAATGTCACATGGGTGAATAAAAAGATTCTACTTTTTCACTGAAAGTATAAAAAAATACTCTTTTCATTATTGGACATATACTTTTGGTGGTTCTTGATTTGACTATAGAAGGCATGCAACACTTTACTGCTGCGCTTTTGAATACAACTTAAACTCATCACTCTCATACATAAAGCTCTTCACGGTACTGCGCCAATCCATGCTCTTTGCTCTGCTAATGATCTCAGACTTAAGGCCTTCTTAGACAGAATGATTATCAATAGAGATGAGCGAGCATACTCGTCCGAGCTTGATGCTCGTTCGAGTATTAGGGTGTTCGAGATGCTCGTTACTCGAGATGAGCACCACGTGATGTTCGAGTTACTTTCACTTTCTTCCCTGAGAAATGAGCGTGCTTTTCTGGCCAATAGAAAGACAGGGAAGGCATTACAACTTCCTCCTGTGACGTTCCAGCGCTATACCACCCCCCTGCAGTGAGTGGCTGGGGAGATCAGGTGACACCCGAGTATTAAAATCTGCCCCGCCCGCGGCTCGCCACAGATGCATGCTGACCGAGATCAGGGAAAGTGCTGTCTTGCTGTAGCTGCTATAGGGAGAGTGTTAGGTGTTATTTTAGTCTTCAAGAACCCCAACGGTTCTTCTTAGGGCCACATCTGACCGTGTGCAGTACTGTTGAGGCTGCTGGGAGCAGTGTTGCACAATGGGTTTTTTTGTATATCGGGCGTGCAGACCATTGCGTCCTCAGTCTGCAGTCATTTTGCAGAGTATAGGGGCAGTACTGGTGAGGCAGGGACAGTGGGAAAGGTGAAAGAGATATACTGGCTATATAGGCAGTGTGGTTGTTCCCAAAAAGTTCAAAAATATACAATATTTGGCTTGCCTGTCACTGCCTTCAGTTTACTGCGTCTCTGCTGGGGGTAGTAGTTGGTGAATTAATACCCAGCCTTGCACATAATTGTTTCCTGCCTCTGCAGTGCGTTACGTACGCGAAGTCAGTCTCCAACAGGGAAATCGAAATACAGTGTATATCACAGGCAGTGTGGTTGTTCCCAAAAAGTTCAAAAAAATACTATATTTGGCCTGCCTGTCACTGCCTTCAGTTTACTGCGTCACTGCTGGGGGTAGTAGTTGGTGAATTAATACCCAGCCTTGCGCATAATTGTTTCCTGCCTCTGCAGTGCGTTACGTACGCGAAGTCAACCTCCAACCACAGGCCAATAAGCGTCACATTTAATTACAGCATTCTGTTTCTGTTAATCTCGTAATACACCATTCTGAGGGATAGGTGTAGGCCTAGAGGACGGGGGCGAGGACGCGGAGGCCCAAATCAGGGTGTGGGCACAGGCTCCTGGTCCAGGTGTATCGCAGCCGACTGTTGCGGGATTAGGAGAGAGGCAAGTTTCTGGGGTCCCCAGATTCATCTCACAATTAATGGGTCCACGCGGCAGACCTTTATTAGAAAATGAGCAGTGTGAGCAGGTCCTGTCGTCCATGGCAGAAAGTGCATCCAGCAATCTATCAACCACACAGTCTTCTAGGCCGTCCACAGCTGCAACTCTGAATCCTCTGGCTGCTGCTCCTCCTTCCTCCCAGCCTCCTCACTCCATGAAAATGACACATTCTGAGCAGCAGGCAGACTCCCAGGAACTGTTCTCGGGCCCCTGCCGAGATTGGGCAGCAATGGTTCCTCTCCCACCAGAGGAGTTTATCATGACCGATGCCCAACCTTTGGAAAGTTCCCGGTGTCCGGGGGATGAGGCTGGGGACTTCCGGCAACTGTCTCCAGAGCTTTCAGTGGGTGAGGAGGACAATGACGATGAGACACAGTTGTCTATCAGTGAGGTAGTAGTAATTTCAGTAAGTCTGAGGGAGGAGCGCACAGAGGATTCGGAGGAAGAGCAGCAGGACGATGGGTGGTGTAGTGGGAGTCAGCCTCCTCAATTCTTTACAGAAGAGTGGGCCTGGTTGGCAGACATCTTCCAGGTCCTTGGAAACTTTGAGGAGTCTACCCAGATGGTGAGCGGCGATGCTGCAATCATTAGCGTCACCATTCCTCTGCTATGCCTCTTGAGAAGTTCCCGCAAAGCATAAAGGCAGCCGCTTTGCGCTCGGAAACGGAGGCGGGGGAAGACAGTATGTCGCTGGATAGTCAGAGCACCCTCATGTCTATAGCTCAGCGCGTTGAGGAGGGGGAGAAGGAGGGGGAGGAGCATGAGGAGGAGGGGGAAGAGACAGCTTGGCCCACTGCTGAGGGTACCCATGCTGCTTGCCTGTCATCCTTTCAGCATGTATGGCCTGAGGAGGAGGAGGAGGAGGATCGTGAAATTGATCTTCCTAGTGAGGACAGCCATGTGTTGCATACAGGTACCCTGGCACACACGGCTGACTTCATGTTAGGATGCCTTTCTCGTGACCTTCGCGTTACACGCATTCTGGCCACTACGGATTACTGTGTGTACACACTGCTCGACCCACGGTATAAGGAGAACCTTTCCACTCTCATACCCGAAGAGAAAAGGGGTAAAATTCCCATCCGACAGCGCTAGTGGCAGAAGGCGCAGTTCCGAGGGCCAAGAAGCAGGGGAGGTGCGGAGATCAGGCAGCATGTACAGCGCAGGCAGGGGAAAACTCTCCAAGGCCTTTGCCAGCTTTATGGCTCCCCAGCAAGACTGTGTCACCGCTCCCCAGTCAAGGCTGAGTCGGCGGGAGCACTGTAAAAGGATGGTGAGGGAGTATGTAGCCGATCGCGCGACTGTCCTCCGTGACGCCTCTGCTCCCTACAACTACTGGGTGTCGAAGCTGGACACGTGGCCTGAACTCGCGCTGTATGCCCTGGAGGTGCTTGCTTGTCCTGCGGTTAGCGTCTTGTCAGAGAGGGTGTTTAGTGCGGCTGGGGGAATCATCACAGATAAGCGTACCCGCCTGTCACTGACAGTGCCGACAGGCTTACACTCATAAAGATGAACAAAGCCTGGATTTCCCCAGACTTCTCTTCTCCACCAGCGGACAGCAGCGATACCTAAACAATACATAGGCTGCACCCGCGGATGGAAGCATTCTCTATTACCATAAAAACGGGGACCTTTTAGCTTCATCAATCTGTGTATTATATTCATCCTCCTCCTCCTGCTCCTCCTCCTGAAACCTCATGTAATCACGCCGAATGGGCAATTTTTCTTAGGCTCAAAAGGCTCAGTCATATGACTTTTGTAAACAATGTTTATACGTTTCAATTCTCATTAAAGCGTTGAAACTTGCACCTGAACCAATCTTTATTTTAACTGGGCTGCCTTACAAATTAAGCCACATTAACCAAAGCGATTAATGGGTTTCACCTGCCCTCTTGGTTGGGCATGGGCAATTTTTCTGAGGTACATTAGTACTGTTGGTACACCAATTTTTTTGGGCCCTCGCCTACAGTGTAATCCTAGTAATTTTTATGGGCTTCGCCTGCACTCATGGTACAGCAAGGTGTGTGGGGTTGGCCTACACTTTTGCTACATAAATGTAACTGGGGCCTTGTCTATACTGCAACTACTGAAATGTGAAAGAGACTGTTATCTCCCTAAACTGCTGCAACGGGAATGTTACTGTGGCCTGTCTTGACTGCTACTACTACTGAAATGGAACTAATACTGTGCTCCCCCTATACTGCTGCTTCGGAATTGTTACTATGGCCTGTCTTGACTGCTACTACTACTGAAATGGAACGAATACTGTGCTCCCCCTATAATGCTGCTAGTGATATGTTACTGGGGCCTGTCCCTAATGCTACCGCTGAAAGGTTACTAATTCTGCGCTCTGCCTATACCGCTGCTAATGCTATGTCACTGGGGTGTGGAAACGGAGGCTTCCCAAAGACATGATGGTGGCGAGGCCATTTCCCACCAACGCGGTTACTGTTAAGGTGCATATAACCACGGACACGTGGAGAGGACACGTAGTGCCTCAAAAACATCCCCCTCCTCCTCCAACAATGAAAACATTCTTGGCAAATACCTTTGCATTGGTCCGTCTGGTGGCAGTCCAAGAATTTCACCTTTACCGACACAACAAGAGAGCCCCCCCACCATCCCCCCGCCACGGCCCACTTAATCCTGGCCATATTCCGAAAACCAACAAAATAAAACCGCGCTACTAGGTCCGCAGTCACGACCACATTCCCACCAACGCGGTTACTGTTAAGTTACATATTACCTGTCTGACTGGGGCATGCACTGTGGGCCGAAGCACACCTGTATTGTATGTGACGTTAGCTCTGCTGAGCAGGTCACTACAATGGGATACATTTATGTACCGCCGATGGGTTCCAGGGAGCCACCCATGCTGTGGGTCCACAGGACTTCACATTACGGATTTGTACCTGCCAGTGTTTATGTATTAAAAACCCCGGTCAGAATGGGGCATGCAGTGTGGGCCGAAGACCACCTGCATTTAATCGGACGTAACCTCAGCTGTGCTGGGCAATGCAATGGGATATATTTATGTACCGCCGGTGGCTTCCTGGGACCCACCTATGCTGTCGGTCCACACGGAGTTGTAACTGCATGTGTCTACTTATAAAGAACCCCAGTCTGACTGGGGCATGCAGTGTGGTCCGAAGCCCACCTGCATTAAACCTGACATTACCTCAGCTGTGCTGGGCACTGCAATGGGATTTATTTATGTACCGCCGGTGGGTTCCAGGGAGCCACCCATGCTGTGGGTCCACAGGGACTTCACATTGGGGATTTGTACCTGCCTGTGTCTATGAATTAAAAACCCCGGTCAGGTTGGGGCATGCAGTGTGGGCCGAAGCCCACCTGCATGTAATCTGACGCTAGCTTTACTGTCCTGGCCACTGCAGTGGGATATATTTATGTACCGCCGGTGGCTTCCTGGGACCCTCCCATGCTGTCGGTCCACACGGACTTCACAATAGGGAGTTGTACCTGCCTGTGTCTACTTATAAAGAACCCCAGACTGACTGGGGCATGCAGTGTGGTCTGAAGCCCACCTGCATTAAAACTGACGTTACCTCAGCTGTGCTGGGCACTGCAATGGGATTTACTTATGTACCGCCGGTGGGTTCCAGGGAGCCACCCATGCTGTCGGTCCACACGGACTTCACATTAGTGAGTTGTACCTGTCTGTGTCTATGTATTAAAAACCCTGGTCTGACTGGGGAATGCAGTGTGGGCCGAAGCCCACCTGCATTTAATCTGTCGTTACCTCAGCTGTGCTGGGCATTGCAATGGGATATATTTATGTACCGCCGGTGGCTTCCTGGGACCCTCCCATGCTGTCAGTCCACACGGACATCACAATAGGGAGTTGTACCTGCCTGTGTCTACTTATAAAAAACCCCAGTCTGACTGGGGCATGCAGTGTGGGCCGAAGCCCACCTGCATTTAATCTGACGTTAGCTCTGCTGTCCAGGGCACTGCAATGGGATACATTTATGTACAGCCGGTAGGTTCCAGGGAGCCACCCATGCTGTGGGTGCACACGGAATTCCCATTGCGGAGTTATACCTGCCTGTGACTATTTATAAAAAACCCCTACTTATGAAGAACTCCAGTCTGACTGGGGCATGCAGTGTGGGCCGAAGCCCATCTGTATTTAATCTGACGTTAGCTCTACTATCCAGGGCACTGCTTGGGACAAACTACAGGAGCAATACAGTGCTGAGACGTGCACAGCTATGCTAGCATAGGAGTCCGCTGTAGGCCCGCGATTGCTGAGGGTTTGTGCAGAGGCCTATGTCCTTGGTGCAGTGAAAGTCCGCTTCCTGCCTAGGATTGCTGAAGCTGTGGGCCGAGGCCTATGTCGTGGGCGCGGTGCAAGTCTGCCATGTTTGGCCGCTCAGATCAATTTTTTGCTCATGTCTTGGGTTTCCTAGGACCCCCCTATGCTGTTGGTGCAAACTTAGTTCCCATCGCGGTGTTTGACCTGTCTGGCACAAAGGCAGTGACTGACTTGGGTAGAGGGCAGAGTGCTTTCCCCGGCTTTCCCCTTGCAGTGTGGATTGAGATATGCGACACCTTGACAGAATGAATACTGTGTGGCACATGGATTCCCCATTGCTATGCCCACGTTTGCAGCTCCTGATGGAGGTGGCACAGGATTGGAGTTCTCATTGCTTCTGTACAGCATTGTGGGCTATCGCCCCACCCCTTTTAAAGAGGGTTGCTGCCTGGCCCTGCCAACCCTCTGCAGTGTGTGCCTGCGGTTCCTCCTCATGGCAGACGCACTTATAAATAGACATGAGGGTGGTGTGGCTATCAGGCCAGAGTGTGGCATGAGGGCAGCTGAAGGCTGTGCAGGGACACTTTGGTGTGCGCTGTGGACACTGGGTCGTACGGGGGGGTTGGGCAGCATGTAACCCAGGAGAAGTGGCAGCGGAGTGTCATGCAGGCAGTGATTGTGCTTTGTTGGAGGTAGTGTGGTGCTTAGCTAAGCTATGCCTTGCTAATGAGGGTTTTTTAGAAGTAAAAATTGCTGGGAGGGGGGGCACTCTTGCCCCTATTGTGGCTTAATAGTGGGACATGGGAACTTGAGATGCAGCCCAACATGTAGTCCCTTGCCTGCCCTATCTGTTTCTGTGTCGTTCCCATCACTTTCTTGAATTTCCCAGATTTTCACAAATGAAAACCTTAGCGAGCATCGGCGATATACAAAAATGCTCGAGTCGCCCATTGACTTCAATGGGGTTCGTTACTCGAAACGAACCCTCGAGCATCGCGAAAAGTTCGTCTCGAGTAACGAGCACCCGAGCATTTTGGTGCTCGCTCATCTCTAATTATCAATCAATAAATTATTTCAATGAGTGAAAATTATAGATAATCGTTCTGTGTAAACACAGCCAACAATTGAACGACGATTGATGACTTGTACGATTTTCGTTCATCATTTATTTTATGTAGGCATAAAAAACATTTTTAGCTCTTTCACTAATTGTTCGGTTTAAATACAGGTTGTTTAGTCATTCTCATTCACTTACACAGTAAATTTCAATGACTGAACGATTTACCGTTTGAACGAGCCAATGAAGTGTCTGTCTGTATAAACAGGTGGCCCGAGCGCACTCTGACATTGATTGCTAATTCAAATGAGAAATCAGTTGTTGTAAATGGACCCTACATTTTCTGTAATTCGAACCTCCCGCTTACATAACCATATTCTAAAAACACTTCTTTTTAGGGAGACCTACTACATTTCCTAATCTAAGGCCTCCTTCCCACGGACGGATTTCCGCCGCGTTGCCAGCAGCTATTAGGTTCAATTGAACCTAATAGCTCAATTCTCATGGTGCGGAATTCCATCGCAGAATTCCACACCGTGAAATCTCCCGTCCTCACCCGCGGCATGCTCTATTTGCCGCTGGTGTACGCGCGGCCGGCTTCTATTGCAGTCAATGGAAGCCGTCCGCTCACGCTATCTTCCGCTGTAGCACAGCGGAAGATAGCGTGAAATCGCCTCTCCGCCCACCGCCGCCACATCATATGACGCGGCCGGCGCGTCATATGACACGGCCGGCCGTGTCATGTGACGCAGTGGGCGTGTCTTGTAACGTGGCTGGCGTGTCACATGACGCTGCGGCGTGTCACGCCAAAGCGTCATGCGGGACCCAGGACGCCGGATCCGCTGGTAAGTATGGGGTCTCGGGCGGGCGCCGTGACGGGCTTCGCCGCGGAATATTCCGCGGCGGAGCCCATCACAGCCGTGTGCAGCCGGCTTAACTCTTTACCGTTCACCCCTTTTCTACAGCTTTCTTCCCAACCTGGCCCCTTTATCGACCCTCCATAACCCCACAGTCAATGCACTCTAACATAGTACGTAAAGCACATCATATCATCCTACTGAATGATACCTAGAATATTGTACAGAAAAAGGACTTTTTCCTCTGGAATCACCTTTATTTCCTCATAGATTGTAAACTCTTATAAGCAGTCCCTTATTCATATTGTTAGAATATTGCATATAGTGTCTGATTTTTATCTATACATGAACTTCCCGAGTTGTAAAGAGCTGAGGATTCGGAATATGTTGGCACTATATAAAGTTAATTATAATTAATGCTAATAGATTAATTATTTATTAATTCATACTGTAATAACTATAAAATATACATTCTAAATAAGCCATTTATTACGTGTATTCCTCTAAATGTGTTTCTACAAAACTCCATAGATTGCTTTTTACATGTTACAATTGATTGCCTGTTCTGACCAGTATTATTGCAACAGAAAAATTAGAAGAATTAATGGGCATAGGCCAATACCTCCAAGCTAAAATGTGAAATTTCAGTATTTCTAGTGCATTAGGATGGAAACCATCTGGATAGATTGGTATCAAGTCATGCCAGTGCTAACAATTCACAATCGGTAAATATAATGCTGTTGGTAACAAACCGCATTTGTTAGGCACATAGATGAGATAAACATACATGTCTTCAGCCAGAAATATGGACGTTTTCACAAAAGCGAAAAATATTTATTACACGTGCCTTCCTGTAATTTTATTAGTTACGAATATGAATAACTTTATTTTTTTGTGTATTTTATATGAATATTTCCATAATATATTGCGTTCTAAAATCTCATATTGTGTTTCACCAGCCATAGATCAGAAAAGATTAAAACCTACAATCTCTCTATAGAATAGAATAACTATTGGTATGCATGTTTATAATGTTGTGCATATTATTTATTTAGATCCTTTACAAGCACAGAAAAAAATCTTTCCATCACATGCATGTGACAATATTTTTTCCCACACCTTAATTTGCTAGAATTCAGACTAAATTAGAGCTTACAATGGGAACATTACCAGCTTATGCTTTGTATGGCAATGTTGCTTCCTAACAGCGTGTAAGCTGTCCTGAGATTTAGAGGCCGACTCAATCACAGGCTGCAAATTACGAATAAATAGAGTGGGATCAATAACGAGTCTTGTCTAGAATAATGAAATGAGTTTTAGCTTAGAAACCTATTTCATCCTTATGGACAGTGTACACTTTCACATGTCTGTGGAATATTTTTTCGAGATAATAGTTGAAGAAGGGGAAAATGTGTACACTTTATACTCTGTGTCAATATGAAGAAATTGGTTTGTCTTTTGAGAGGTCAATATATCATTAAGGTGGTTATTTTCCTGCAGATAAAGTTTATATTGTGAAAAAAATGCTTTTCTACTTTTAATTTAAACTGTTCAAACAGTCGAAAAAAGCAAAACAGATTTTTCTTGTATCGATCCATCTATCTCATATCTATCCATCTGTCTCTTATATATCCATGTATCTCCTATCTATCTATCTATCTATCTATCTATCTATCTATCTATCTATCTATCTATCTATCTATCTATCTATCTATCTCATATATATCCAACTATCTCTTATATATCCATGTATCTCTTATCCATCTATCTATCTATCTATCTATCTATCTATCTATCTATCTATCTATCTATCTATCTATCTATCCATCCATCCATCCATCCATCCATCCATCTATCTATATATCCATCTATCTCTTATATATCCATGTATCTCCTATACATCTATCCATCCATCTATCTATCCATCTATCTATCCATCTATCTCTTATATATCCATCTAGCTATCCATCTATCTATCTTATATATCCATTTATCTTCTGCATCTTCAGCTTTTTAGCACAGATATGAAGGTTTTGTGCCAAAATGGGCTGATATTTGTAACTTTCATAAATCCCTCCACCTTGACTAAAGCCCCAGTTCCAGCAGCAGAAAAACAACCCCAAAGCACAATGCTGCCTCCACCATGCTTCAGTGTGGGTATGGTGTTGTTTTAGTGATACATATTGTTGGCTTTGTGTCAAACATACCTTTTGGAATTATGGATAAAACATTCAAGCTTAGTCTCATCAAACCATAATAAGGTCTCCCACATACGTTTGGCAGACGTGATGTAGGTTTTGGCAAAACATAGCCGGGCTTGCATGTTTTTATTTGTTAAAAAAGCCTTCCGTCTTACCACCCTACCTCAAAGCCCAGACATATGAAGAATACAGGAGAGGGTTGTCACACACACATTGCACAACCAGCACTTGCCAGAAATTCCTGCAGCTCCTTTAATGCTGTTGCAGGACTCTTGGCAGCCTCCCAGGCCAATTGTATTCTGGTCTTTTGATTTATTTTTGAGGGATGTCCATTTCTTGCTAACATCACTGTAGTGCAAAATTTAATCTACTTCTTGATGACTATCTTCACTGTGTTCTATAGTATACGTATTGTTTTGGACATTTTTTTTTGTACCCTGCTATTGACTGGTACCTTTTGATGTACTGTAAGCTCTTTATGGTGTTCGCTGAAAAATGCAACTAAGACAATCTCATTAAAATCCTACTGGAAGAGCTGAACTTTATATGGGGTGAATCAGAATCCCTGTAAATAATGGCAGTGGAGTACTGACTACTAGTTATCATGAGTGTAAATGTGATTGGATAATTCTGTACACAACCACATCCCTAAATATAAGAGGGTGTGAACACTTATGCAACCACATTATTTTAATTTATTTATTTTTATTTTTCCACCCTAAAAGATTTCAGTTTGTTTTTCAATGGAATTGTAGAGATAACGGGTCACATTGATGGTGGAAATAAATCTGAAATGATTCATCTTTATCAGATTTTTTAACATGACAAAACATGGCATTTTACCAGGGGCGTGTAGGCTTTTTATATCCACTGTAGGTTCATAGATTTTCATTATCTCCATTTTACAGTCCACAAAACAAGGATTAAATACAAATTGAAATGCACTTGTCTTAAAGAGGCCTTACAGATCTAATTAAGCAAACCTCTGCAAAGTATCTCTATAAACTGCACACTCTTCTGGTTTGAAAGGTTTTGTGATTATTGTATCCTATCTTTGAGAGAAGTTGATATGTAATATATGATTGCTGCTTTCTCCATTATTAATAGTATTTGCGTTTTGCAAACTGTTATTTTCAAGTTGGTGTTTCTAATTATTGTTTGAGAAATGTAGGTAGAAAATGTATTTTTCAGTGTTTCCTGTTTTGTAAAATTACAGCAGCACAGATGAAAAATATCCAAAGCTCGTTTTAAATGCTGTAGGATGCCTAATTCGAAAAGCATACCTATTTTGCAAGAATCTACATTCATTGACAGAAAAAATAATGCACAAAGAAAGAGTTGTTGGAATCAAATGAAACTTTATATGTGTAAATGTAATGATGTAATGATGGTATATGCAAGTGATTACAATTTTAGAGTGAAAGGATAAGTTTAATGTACAATTCAAAGGAAGCTCTAGTATTCTGTTAGGCAACCTCTGGCTTGGATATATGATTGGATACATTCGTCCATAGAGGCATACAGGCTCCATATGTTATACTATGGCATATTAGCCCATGGATGTTGCAACTGGCCCTCTAGATCCAGCATACTCATAGGCTGCCAAAGCTGGCATCCTAGATGGTCTTATAAATTCTTGATCTGCAATTATTCTGACGACCAATAAGGCCAAGGAAGTGTAGCAACCTGATGGGGGAAATCATGGGAAACCTTTGTTGTGTGTGGACAAGCATTAGCCTGTTGAAAAATGTCTTTTGATAGCTCTGCCATGATAGGCAACACATTTGATTACAGGATTTCCTGCATATATCGCTGAGCTGTAGTGTCCCTTGTATCAATACTAGGGGTGACCGACTGTCATATACGATGGTCCCCCAGATCATCACACCATCAGCTGGGGCAGTGTGTTACTTCACTGCAAAGGCAGGACTGAAATGTTCACCATATGGTCTCCATACTCGAACACGACTGTCATCAACTCCCAAACATAACCTGGATTTGTCAGTAAAGATGATACAGTTTCAATCCGTAGCAGTCCAAGTTTCTTGTTCATGACTAGAGATGAGTGAGCACCAAAATGCTCGGGTGCTCGTTACTCGAGTCGAACTTCCCGCTATGCTCGAGGGTTCGTTTCGAGTAACGAACCCGATTGAAGTCAATGGGCGACCCGAGCATTTTTGTATGGGACCTATGCTCCGCTAAGGTTTTCATTTGTGAAAATCTGGGAAATTCAAGAAAGTGATGGGAACGACACAGAAACGGATAGGGCAGGCGAGGGGCTACATGTTGGACTGCATCTCAAGTTCCCAGGTCCCACTATTAAGCCACAATAGCGGCAAGAGTGGCCCCCCCCCAACAATTTTTACTTCTGAAAAACCCTCTTTAGCAAGGCATACCTTAGCTAAGCACCACACTACCTCCAACAAAGCACAATCACTGCCTGCATGACACTCCGCTGCCAATTCTCCTGGGTAACATGCTGCCCAACCGCCCATTTCAGTAATAGTAGCAGTCAAGACAGGCTCCGGTAACAATTCCGAAGCAGCAGTATAGGGGGAGCACAGTATTAGTTCCATTTGAGGAGTAGTAGCAGTCTAGACAGGCCCCAGTAACATATCTTTAGCAGCAGTATAGGGGGAGCACAGTATAGGGGGATCATGTAACGGACACAGCAGAGCCAGAAAACAATTATGCGCAAGCCTGTAGTGAGACCTAGGTGCGTATGACTGAGCTACTGGAATTCACAGGGCAGAACCAGTCAAGTGGCCAAAGGCCAGTGGTAGGCCTCAAGTATTTTGCTTCAATTTTTAAAAATGGTGAGGTGAAAAACCAGACAGACATTTTATGCAGCGTATATATGTATACTCTTTCCCTCTGGCGGGATGACGGCGATCATGTAACGGACACAGCAGAGCCAGGAAACAATTATGCGCAAGCCTGTGTAACACTTAGCTGGGTAATAATGAGCGACTACTACCCCCAGCAGACACGCAGTAAACTGTACATGGTCACAGGCTTGGCTGGGTAATAATGAGTGACTACTACCCCCAGCAGACACGCAGTAAACTGAACACGGTCACAGACAGCCCAAAGATTTTTTTTTTCCAATTTTTTTGAAAAAGCCCACTGCCTATATAGCCAGTATATCTATTTCCCTGTACCACTGTCCCTGCCTCACCAGTACTGCCCCTATACTCAGTAAAATGACTGCAGACTGAGGACGCCATGGTCTGCACGTCCTATATACAAAAAAAAAAAATGTGCAAAACTGCTAAAAGCAGCCTCAACAGTACTGCACATGGTCAGATGTGGCCCTAAGAAGGACCGTTGGGGTTCTTGAAGACGAAGATAACAGCCTAACACTCTCCCTATAGCAGCTACAGCAGGACGGAACTTTCCCTAATGTCTCTCAGCGTGCATCTGGGGCGAACCGCGGCTAGCCCCAGTTTATATACTCGGGTGTCACCTGATCTCCCCAGCCACTCACTGCAGGGGGGTTGGATAGGGCTGGAACTTCACAGGAGCAAGTTGTAATGCCTTCCCTGTGTTTCTATTGGCCAGAAAACGGCGCAAACTTTTCTGGGAAGAAAATGGAAGTGACTCGAACACCGCGTGGTGCTCGTCTCGAGTAACAAGCATCTCGAGTACCCTAATACTCGAACGAGCATCTTGAGTACCCTAATACTCGAACGAGCATCAAGCTCGGACAAGTACGCTCGCTCATCTCTATTCATGACACAACTGCGAAACAAAGGCAAAAGTGTTGGGGTTTTAATGGCACAACACATAATGTACACCAGGACACCAAATGGTCCAGGCAGAGAGAGGGTCCTGTAATAAAGGTACTACCTGTGTCTGGATGGTGGGCAACAAAACTGTTGAATCTGCTCATCAGTGGATCAAGCAATCCTTTCTACTGCTGATCTGTCTTAGTCACCCAGAACTTGTTCACGGCATATGTATGCTTTCATGTAACTACTGCTTCCAACACTGCCTAACAGCTAGGCCAGAACAGCCTGCATGGTAGATTATTGCCAGCAATATTATAACAACTGGAGTTTTATGACATTTCTTTGTCATGTTCTAAATTGTGGCATTAATAATTTCATTTCAAGTCAGGTATCAAGCAGAAAACATATCTTGTTACATATAAGGTGAGGCATCGAATTGTTTACAGAAATTATTCCTTAAGTAATATGTAGCTAAACAGCAAATGCTGTTCAAAGACCAGTAGAGCGCACAGTTTCCGAGCAATGAGAGGATACATGCTGATTCTGAAGTAAGGGTTCTGAAGTTTTCAATTGTATATATGGGGTTTACATTTTCCTTTTTGGGTTATGAGTATAACGTATAAAGATAGCAGTAGTTAGCAAAATACTAAAGATTGTACAGTAGTGAAAATAACATTTGCATAAAGCTTTCAATCAGTGCTACATTTTTATGTATAGTGGAGATTTGTTCCTAGCTGCTAATGATGACAGTATAAACTGTGACTCAGAACTTTAGAATTGCACATAATGAGTCCTAGATGCTGTTTGATGTTTATGTGTGCTACATTCGCCCAATTTCTTGCTTATTTTACTCTCCAATATAAGCTTTTGTCATTGAAGCCTTAGCTGGACAGTTGGCACATTAGCTACATACTCATGGTTTTTCATATTATTTTTTGGTACATAATGTCGGTATTCAACATACAGTTGCAATCAAAATTATTCAACTCCCATTGAAAATTAGATTTATTTGCCAGATTTACTAACTTTCAGCTGTTTGCAAAAAACAATCAAACGAGAAAAATTTAAATAGCTCAGCACATCTAGCATAACAAGTTGTTTCTCTCAATTCAACATAAAATGTCACTTTTAATAGCTGCTGCAGTCTCAGAATTATTCAACCCCCTGAATAGAATCCCTCATAAGTGCACACATTTGTAAATCAGGTCTCAAGCATACCTGATGCAAATAATAAAGGGCTTCTTTAGTTATATCAGGCATGCTTGAAATGAAACACATCAAATAACTGGACTGGTCAGGGCTTTGTTGACTATGACATTGGATTGCATGTTAGAAATATGGCTAAGACAAGAGTGTGGTCCAAAACATTAGGAGAAGAGATCATGCATTGCCTTGCACAAACAAGAAAAGCATGCAAAAAGACAGCAAAGGCACTGAATGTTCCAAGAGATGGAACTGAAAGTATAGTACGTGAAGTAGGAAGCTATCAATGGTTGCCACCAGATTCATGAGAAGGCAAAATACCTTGAGTGACCAAGTGACTGGAAAATACCTGCAGCAAGATTTGGTGGCAGAAGGCACCAAGAGTTGTATTAGTACAGTAAGGCACATACTAAACGTTGAAGGTCTTTCTGCCAAAGACTCCAAGACGTACAGATCTACTGACCCAAAAGCACAAGAAATGTCTGCTGCAAGATGCTCAAAACCATATAAATAAGGCACAGAACTTGTTGGATTCTGTTTTGCGGAGCAATGAAACAAAAATGGACCTTTTCAGGTCTATGTATCAACAGTATGTTTGGAGGAAAGAATGAAGCAGATGCCAGAAAGAACACCCTGTCTACTGTGAAGCATGGTGGTGGGTCAGTGATGCTTTGGGACTGTTTTTCTTCCTCTAGCACTGGAAAGTTGCAGCATGTGATGGGTAAGATGAATTTAATCAAGTATCAGGAAATCATGGGAAAAAACGTCATGCCTTCTGCGAGGAATCTGGAGCTTGGGTGTTATTTGACCCTCCAAAAGGACAATGATACCAAGGTTTGGTTTCAGAAAAAGTCCTTGAAGATTCTTGAGTGGCCATCACAATCGTCTGACCTGAGCTCATAGAAGATTTTGGGTGAGATTTGAAGAAGGTGGTTGCAGCATGCAAACCCAAGAATATTAGTGAACTAGAGGCCACTACCCAAGAGGAATGGACTAAGATTTCTCAGAAATGCTGTCAGAAGCTGGTGTCTGGCTATACTTCATATTTGTAACCGGTCATACCAGCAGAAGGGTGCTCTACTAAGTACTAAAGATGCTCATCATGAAGGGGTTGGATAATTTGGAGATTGCATTTTGCGTTGAATTTGGAGAAATCTCTTGCTATATGAGTTGTGTTTAGCTATTGGTTTGGGCAAACAGCTGAATGTATGTAAATTTGGCAAATAAATCCAATTTGCAGTGGTAGAAGACAGCAAGAAAACGATCCAGCATCCATAAAATCCCAGATTTATTTAGCTATATTAAAATCACAACAGGAAGGACATAGAATGGCGCAACAACTGACACACTTCAAGCTGTCACAGCAGCTCTATGTCATAGCAAATGTCACAGCAGCTCTTAGTTATAGCAAATGCTGTCTAAGAGCTGCTGTAACAGCTTGAAGCATGTTAGATTGCCACGCCACTGTATGTCCTTCCTGTTGTGATTTTAACATGTCTCAATAATGCTGTGATTTTATGGATGTTGGATGCTTTTTTTGCTATCTTCTGGTCAAGTCAGGCATCCTGCAGAAGAGCTGGTTCATTTTCTCTGTACAATTTCCAATGGTTGCTGAGTGGCGGATTTTCTTTACAGAATCAGCCTATAAAACCACTCAATAATCAATGGCTATTCTGCCTCACTTTTTGCTGCAGAGCTGCACGTAGATTTAGCCCTTTCAATGGGGAAAACCCGAGTGCAGAATTTCCAATGCATTTCTGAACAGATCTGCATGAAGAAGTGACAAGTCACTTCTTCGTGTGCATCCGCGCTGAAATGCTTTGGAAATTCTGCATGCAGACACTGCCCATTAAAATGACTTAATCTTGTTACAGAATAGCCTCAGATATCTGCCACGGCTTTACTGGCAGATTCCAAGCAGAAAAGTCTGTGGCAGAATCCACCATGTGAACATACCCTAAGCGTTTGTATTACCAGTAGGGATGAGCGAGTATACTCGCTAAGGCACTACTTGCTCGAGTAATGTGCCTTAGCTGAGTATGTCCCTGCTCGTCCCTAAAGATTCGGGGGCCGGCTCGGGGCGGAGAGCTGCGGGGGAGAGCAGGGAGGAATGGAGGGGAGATCTCTCTCTCCCTCTCTCCCGCCCGCTCTCCCCGCCGCAACTCACCTGTCAGCTGCGGTGGCCCCCGAATCTTTAGGGACGAGCAGGGAGATACTCGGCTAAGGCACATTACTCGAGCGAGTAGTGCCTTAGCGAGTATACTCGCTCATCCCTAATTACCAGATATACACCCTGCCTTATGCAAGCATTATATTATTTTTATACTTTAAGCTGTAGGATATTTTGTGGCACTGTAAATAGTTTTTCTTAGTGTTTCTTTGTATTTAATTTATGAGAACAAGCTGGATGATGGCACTGTTTTAAATATAAACGGGCTACAGATATTCTGGTATTAAGACTACTTCAGAAGAAGACTAATATGTTTGGCTTCAATAGAACTTTATAACTTAAAAAAAAGTTCTCTGCCAGGAATCGAAAAAAATGGTGAGCACATATTGATTGATACATCATTACACGTTAAATGGATAAATACGGCATTGCTTGGGATGACTTGATATCCAGAGATTTTGTTGTTTGCACTTGCTAAAGAGTCCAAAATCCAGACTATCAGTAAATTAATAGCATGCACCATGGTTGAAGTTTAGCATAATAGATACAACAAAATGAAAATATCCCTCTTACTGGTTTCTGCCAGTTTCAGGATAAGTAAGGATAGACACTACATTTAGGATCTATGGCACAATACGGAGCTATTTCTTTAGTTTAAAAAGTATTTGGCAACTCATGCATACTCCAAGACACAAACAGAAACACAGATACATAGAGGCATACATACAAAGTATTCCCTCTAGTACATACGATGCTCAGAATTCTTTATATTTCACACCAATGTGAATAATGGTCTATTTCACTGAGCATGAGGTGGTCATGTGTAAACAGACACGTTAAGGAAAATGTAACCTTTGACTTTTAATTGCGTGGTGATACAGAAGGTTCTCCGATGCAGTGTGAAACACTATGTAGAAGCAATGATCCCAAGTTCAACAGTATGTGACAGTATGAGATAAAGTGACACTCTGTATTCTGAGTTGTTTATAAGACAAATCTCATTCTACGCTAAGGGCTTATTAACGCAAATGCATTTGTGCAGCGTATTGCATTGATTTTAATGGCTGTGTTTACATAAGCGTATTTTGCACGCCTGTATGTTTTTTGCGCATGCAAATGTGCATGACATGCACCCATAAAAAAAACTGTAAAACATGCACAGGTGCGTGTAAAAACACAACAGCCATTGCGCAAATACGCAGCGCAAATGCATGTGTAAATGCGTTTATGCCCAGCCTAACGGTAATAACACAGCTTTAGATTATTTCTGACATTGCTTTATTGTATTAGCTATTTGCTTAATTTTCTCATTCTAGATTTGGCGTTACTTTGGAATGATATTTTAAGATGTTTGTAATAGTTTCAAGCTTCAATAGTCTTCCTAAAATTAATTAATATTGTAACTTGAGGCCCCACTGTATTGATTTCCAAGCTCAAGAGTATCCCACAATCAGATCAGAATCTCATCAGTTGTCATCTCTCTTTGATCTTCCCTGATCTCATACATCCAGATATTGTTTTCAGTTTATGCAGAAAATAGAATTTAGTATCATTTATATTCCCTGTATTGTATTATAAAAGTGGTTTCATTCTTTCAAGAACAGAGATCTTTTTCTTTTTAATTTTTTTCTAATTTCTTTAAAAAAAATCATAACGTTTTTATTTTTCCATCAATTTAGTGATATGAACACCTGTCTTTTTGTGAATAAGTTTTTAATGGTACCACTTAATTAATTAAAGTATATAGTAGTGTGATTGGACTCACCTGGTGTGGGCCTTTTGGATGACAGGTCTCCACACCTAAGTAAGCCTACAATAGTCATCATAAACACATAAATCCCATCAGGTGTTAGGTAGCAGGGAGAGCGGCAATGGAAATACCCAAAGCCAATTGATCTTGGGCACAGAAAATATTATAATCACAGAGTGGAAGAAAAGTTTTCCTGCACTGGTAAATGTGCTTGGAAGTATGATTGAAAGTTGGGACTTACTGCACAGAAGGGAATTGGATACCACCAGGTCCCCTCAGTCCAGCATAGGTGTTAAAGGTACGATAGTTTCCAGACATTTATTTATATGGATTATTAGTACATAAAATAGATTTTAAAAAATCACATACACAAAAAGAAAATAAAGACAAAACATATATAAAGTATATAGCCTGGCGACGCGTTTCGGGGGTGTGGATAACTCCTTTATCAAGCATAGTATAGTCAGAGGGAGGCTTACTTTTATAGGAGGCATGTTATCATTTGTGATTTTTCATACCAAAGAGGATTGTGTCTTGATGACGTGTCCCAGGGTCTCAGCAGCTCTGAAGTCATGTGGCATGGAGGGACGACATTGTGTTCCGCAGGCATGTTATAAGGAACATTATGAGCATTCTTGATGTGAACTGCCCTGTAGTGACATCATGGATGTAAGGAGACATGGGACGCAAGGAACATGCTGTATTCCACATGCGTATCAACGTGTGCTGGAGGCATTGACGGCATTCTTGTAGTATGAGGCACCCATGAATGGCATTTATGTCATGAATGCAAAATAAAGTTCAATTCAGGATAAATTTACTGTATCTACAGCTCTTAATGACCTTGAAGGCCCTGATCTTTTCGATTTATTTATAGACCTTAATGATTTTATTAGAAAACTAACTTTACAAAGGTACTTTCAAATAAAAGATCTTGAAAAGCCTACAAGTTCAGCTGGTTGCTCTACACCACAATCCTCTGAACCCTCTGAGATAAATGCATTAATATACTCCCTTTTTGAAGAACCTATAACCACTGATCTTAAATAACTGCATAACAGAAGCTTAAAAGGGATTATATCTGTATTAATGCTTATGAAACACCATATTTCTATTGCCTGCTGAAGATACACAAATCTCTCACAAACCCACCCGGATGACCAATAATTGTCATCATGGGATCAAATACCAGTAATTTGTCTGAGTATATCGATCTACAGTTACAAAGATTTGGTACATATTTACCGGACTACCTGAGGGACACCAAGCATCTGTTAGAATTAATCAAGGACTTAATGTAAGGAAGCGTAACTTTGGGCATCTTTTTAAATGTAAAGCCTTTATACCCTAACAGCCCTCATGCTAGAGGAATACAGGCTATCCACCATTTCCTCACCCTTGATCCTCTCCTGCCTTCTACACAATATCTTATCTAATAATTATTCTACTTATAATAATAGCAAAAAAGTAGGTATAAGAATGCGTCTTGTGAATCAAAGTAATATTTGATCAAGAACAAAATAGGTGAAAGTTTACTCACCTGGTGCACGATGAGTTAACCCTGGCAAGGGAAATATCATTGGCACCCTGCGTCCAAGTTTGCGTATAATAAAGCTCTTTGTCCACGGTCCAATGGAGGTTTGGAGAGACGGCTGAGGTATATAAGCTAGCTGGATAGCTAGAAGCTCACCATGAACCAGAATAGATAAATAGAAAAGCCCTGCGCTCAATAGGACTTACAGTGTTAGTGGTATATGGAAACCTACAGGGGTTCATTCCATACAGTATTTATTGCCCCGCGTTTTAGCACTCTATCATGCCTTTTTAAAGCATTGTGCGTGAATGTAGGTTTCCATATACCGATAACACAAACACTTTAAGTCCTATTGAGCGCAGGGATTTTCTATTTATCTATCCTTTCTTATAATAATTTTTATATTCAAACTAAAGGGATGGCTATGGGCACTAAATTTGTCCCGTTATTCAAATTTATAAATGGATCTCTTTGCGGGTCTGCTTTTTGTAGTTTATATTCGTACCATTTTGAGGTGCATATGACTTTTTGATCATTGTTTAATAGAGATGAGCGAACGTACTCGTCCGAGCTTGATACTCGTTCGAGTATTAGCGTGTTCGAGATGCTCGTTGCTTGTGACGAGTACCACGCGATGTTCGAGTTACTTTCACTTTCATCTCTGAGACAGCGCGCTTTTCTGGCCAATAGAAAGACAGGGAAGGCATTACAACTTCCCCCTGCGACGTTCAAGCCCTATACCACCCCCCTGCAGTGAGTGGCTGGCGAGATCAGGAGTCACCCGAGTGTATAAATCAGCCCCTCCCGCGGCTCGCCTCAGATGCATTCTGACATAGAGGAGGGAAAGTGCTGCTGGTGCCGGAGCTGCTATAGGGAAAGTGTTAGGAGTATTTTAGGCTTCAAGAACCCCAACGGTCCTTCTTAGGGCCACATCTAACCGTGTGCAATAGTGTGGATGCTGCTTTTTGCAGTGTTGCACTTTTTTTTTTTTGTATATCGGCCGTGCAGAGCATTGCGCCCTGCAGTAATTATACATACTCCAGGGTCAGTAGTGGTGGTGAGGAAGGGACAGAAGACATATATTAATTGAATATAGGCAGTGGGCCTTTCCAAAAACATTTGGGAAAAAAAATCTATTTGGGCTGCCTGTGACTGTCCTCAGTGTACTGGGTCTGTGCTGGGTGTAGTTGTCCTCCTAATTCATACGCAGCCAGCTAAGTGTTACAGCAGGCTTGCGCAAAATTATTTCCTGGCTCTGTGTTGGCTGTTACATCACCGCTGTATTCCTGTCCACAGTGCAACAGTCTGCAGTTATTTTACATACTCCAGGGCCAGTAGCGGTGAGGCAGGGACAGAAGACATATATTTATTGAATATAGGCAGTGGGCCTTTCCAAAAACATTTGGGGAAAAAAAATCTATTTGGGCTGCCTGTGACTGTCCTCAGTGTACTGGGTCTGTGCTGGGTGTAGTTGTCCTCCTAATTCATACGCAGCCAGCTAAGTGTTACAGCAGGCTTGCGCAAAATTATTTCCTGGCTCTGTGTTGGCTGTTACATCACCGCTGTATTCCTGTCCACAGTGCAACAGTCTGCAGTTATTTAACATACTCCAGGGCCAGTAGCGGTGAGGCAGGGACAGAAGACATATATTTATTGAATATAGGCAGTGGGCCTTTCCAAAAACATTTGGGGAAAAAAATCTATTTGGGCTGCCTGTGACTGTCCTCAGTGTACTGGGTCTGTGCTGGGTGTAGTTGTCCTCCTAATTCATACGCAGCCAGCTAAGTGTTACAGCAGGCTTGCGCAAAATTATTTCCTGGCTCTGTTGTGCGTTCGGTAAGCGAAGTGAGCCTCCAACCACAGGCCAATAAGAGGCACATTTAATTACAGCGTTCTGTTTCTGCACTACTGGTAATACACCATGCTGAGGGGTAGGGGTAGGCCTATAGGACGTGGACGCGGGCGAGGACGCGGAGGCCCAAGTCAGGGTGTGGGCACAGGCCGAGCCAGTGCGGTGGCCAGGGGTAGAGGCAGGGCCAGACCGAATAATCCACCAACTGTTTCCCAAAGCGCCCCCTCGCGCCATGCCACCCTGCAGAGGTCAAGGTGCTCTGCGATGTGGCAGTTTTTCACAGAGACGCCTGACGACCGACGAACAGTGGTGTGCAACCTTTGTCGTGCCAAGATCAGCTGGGGAGCCACCACCACCAGCATGCGCAGGCATATGATGGCCAAGCACCCCACAAGGTGGGACGAAGGCCGTTCACCACCTCCAGTTTGCACCGCTGCCTCTCCCCCTGTGCCACAACCTGCCACTGAGATCCAACCACCCTCTGAGGACACAGGCACTACTGTCTCCTGGCCTGCATCCACACCCTCACCTCCGCTGTCCTCGGCCCCATCCAGCAATGTCTCTCAGCGCAGCGTCCAGACGTCGCTAGCGCCACTGTTTAAGAGCAAGTATGCCGCTACGCACCCGCACGCTCAAGCGTTAAACGTGCACATTGCCAAATTGATCAGCCTGGAGATGCTGCCGTATAGGCTTGTGGAAACGGAGGCTTTCAAAAGCATGATGGCGGCGGTGGCCCCGCGCTACTCGGTTCCCAGTCGCCACTACTTTTCCCGATGTGCCGCCCCAGCCTTGCATGACCACGTCTCCCGCAACATTGTACGCGCCCTCACCAACGCGGTTACTGCCAAGGTCCACTTAACAACAGACACGTGGACAAGCACAGGCGGGCAGGGCCACTATATCTCCCTGACGGCATATTGGGTGAATTTAGTGCAGGCTGGGACAGAGTCAGAGCCTGGGACCGCTCACGTCCTACCCACCCCCAGAATTGCGGGCCCCAGCTCGGTGCTGGTATCTGCGGCGGTGTATGCTTCCTCCACTAAACTACCCTCCTCCTCCTCCAACGCAACCTCTGTCTCGCAATCAAGATGTGTCAGCAGCAGCACGTCGCCAGCAGTCGGTGTCGCACGGCGTGGCAGCACAGTGGTGGGCAAGCGTCAGCAGGCGTGCTAAAACTACTCAGCTTAGGAGATAAGAGGCGCACGGCCCACAAACTGCTGCAGGGTCTGACAGAGCAGACCGACTGCTGGCTTGCGCCGCTGAGCCTCCAACCGGGCATGGTCGTGTGTGACAACGGCCGCAACCTGGTGGCAGCTCTGCAGCTCGGCAGCCTCACGCACCTGCCATGACTGGCCCATGTCTTTAATTTGGTGGTTCAGCGCTTTCTGAAAAGCTACCCACACTTGTCATACCTGCTCGGAAAGGTGCGCCGGGCCAGCGCATATTTCCGCAACTCCAAGACGAACGCTGCCACCCTGCGGACCCTGCAACATCGGTTTAATGCACCGACTGCTGTGCGACGTGCCCACACGGTGGAACTCTACGCTCCACATGTTGGCCAGGCTCTATGAGCAGCGTAGAGCTATAGTGGAATACCAACTCCAACATGGGTGGCGTAGTGGGAGTCAGCCTCCTCAATTCTTTACAGAAGAGTGGGCCTGGTTGGCAGACATCTGCCAGGTCCTTGGAAACTTTGAGGAGTCTACCCAGATGGTGAGCGGGGATGCTGCAATCATTAGCGTCACCATTCCTCTGCTATGCCTCTTGAGAAGTTCCCTGCAAAGCATAAAGGCAGATGCTTTGCACTCGGAAACGGAGGCGTGGGAAGACAGTATGTCGCTGGATAGTCAGAGCACCCTCATGTCTATATTTCAGCGCGTTGAGGAGGAGGGGGAGGGGGAGGAGCATGAGGAGGAGGGGGAAGAGACAGCTTGGCCCACTGCTGAGGGTACACATGCTGCTTGCCTGTCATCCTTTCAGTGTGTATGGCCGGAGGAGGAGGAGGATCCTGAAAGTGATCTTCCTAGTGAGGACAGCCATGTGTTGCGTACAGGTACCCTGGCACACATGGCTGACTTCATGTTAGGATGCCTTTCTCGTGACCCTCGCGTTACACGCATTCTGGCCACTACGGATTACTGGGTGTACACACTGCTCGACCCACGGTATAAGGAGAACCTTTCCACTCTCATTCCCGAAGAGGAAAGGGGTTCGAGAATGATGCTAGGGAGCTGGTGGACAAACTGATGGTAAACTTCCCATCCAACAGCGCTAGTGGCAGAAGGCGCAGTTCCGAGGGCCAGGTAGCAGGGGAGGCGCAGAGATCAGGCAGCATGTACAGCGCAGGCAGGGGAACATTCTCCAAGGCCTTTGCCAGCTTTATGGCTCCCCAGCAAGACTGTGTCACCGCTCCCCAGTCAAGGCTGAGTTGGCGGGAGCACTGTAAAAGGATGGTGAGGGAGTACGTAGCCGATCGCACGACCGTCCTCTGTGACGCCTCTGCCCCCTACAACTACTGGGTGTCGAAGCTGGACACGTGGCCTGAACTCGCGCTGTATGCCCTGGAGGTGCTTGCTTGTCCTGCGGCTAGCGTCTTGTCAGAGAGGGTGTTTAGTGCGGCTGGGGGAATCATCACGGATAAGCGTACCCGCCTGTCAACCGACAGTGCCGACAGGCTTACACTCATCAAGATGAACAAAGCCTGGATTTCCCCAGACTTCTCTTCTTCACCAGCGGACAGCAGCGATACCTAAGCAATACGTAGGCTGCGCCCGCGGATGGAAGCGTTGTTCTCTATCACCATCAAAAGAGGGGACATTTTTGCTTCATCAATCTGTGTATAATATTCCTCCTCCTGCTCCTCCTCCTGAAACCTCACATAATCACGGCAATTTTTCTTAGGCCCTCAAGGCTCAGCCATATAATTTTTCTAAACAATTTTTATATGTTTCAATGCTCATTAAAGCGTTGAAACTTTCACCTGAACCAATTTTTCGTTAAACTGGGCTGCCTCCAGGCCTAGTTACCAATTAAGCCACATTAACCAATTCACCAATTTTTTGGGGCATTCGCCTACAGTGTAATCCATTTAATTTTTTGCCCACCTGCATTACAGCTGACGTTACATCAGCTGTGCTGGGCACTGCAATAGGATATACTTATGTACCGCCGGTGGGTTGCAGGGAGCCACCCATGCTGTCCGTCCACACGGAGTTGTAACTACATGTGTAAGCTTCTAAAGAACCCCAGTCTGACGAAGCCCTCCTGCATTTAACATGACATTACCTCAGCTGTGATGGGCAATGCTATGGGATATATTTATGTGCCGCCGGTGGCTTTCTGGCACCCACCCATGCTGTCGGTCCACAGGGACTTCACAATAGGGAGTTGTACCTGCCTGTGTCTATGAATTAAAAAGCCTGGTCAGGTTGGGGCATGCAGTGTGGGCCGAAGCCCACCAGCATTTAATCGGACGTTACCTCAGCTGTGATGGGCACTGCAATGGGATACATTAATGTACAGCCGGTGGGTTGCAGGGAGCCACCCATGCTGTGGGTGCACACGGAATTCCCATTGCGGAGTTGTACCTGCCTGTGACTATTTATAAAAAACCGCGGTCTGACTGGGGCATGCAGACACCTTGACAGAATGAATAGTGTGTGGCACATAGGTTCCCCATTGCTATGCCCACGTGTGCAGCTCCTGATGGCGGTGGCACAGGATTATATTTCTCATTGCTTCTGTACAGCATTGTGGGCTATCGCCCCGCCCCTTTTAAAGAGGGTCGCTGCCTAGCCGTGCCAACCCTCTGCAGTGTGTGCCTGCGGTTCCTCCTCATGGCAGACGCACTTATAAATAGACATGAGGGTGGTGTGGCATGAGTGCAGCTGAAGGCTGTGCAGGGACACTTTGGTGTGCGCTGTGGACACTGCGTCGTGAGGGGGGGGGGGGTTGGGCAGCATGTAACCCAGGAGAAGTGGCAGCGGAGTGTCATGCAGGCAGTGATTGTGCTTTGTTGGAGGTAGTGTGGTGCTTAGCTAAGGTATGCATTGCTAATGAGGGCTTTTCAGAAGTAAAAGTTGTTGGGGGGGAGGGGGCCCACTCTTGCCGTTATTGTGGCTTAATAGTGGGACCTGGGAACTTGAGATGCAGCCCAACATGTAGCCCCTCGCCTGCCCTATCCGTTGCTGTGTCGTTCCCATCACTTTCTTGAATTGCCCCGATTTTCACAAATGGAAACCTTAGCGAGCATCGTCGATATACAAAAATGCTCGGGTCGCCTATTGACTTCAATGGGGTTCGTTATTCGAAACGAACCCTCAAGCATCGCGATAATATCGTCCCGAGTAACGAGCACCCGAGCATTTTGGTGCTCGCTCATCTCTATTGTTTGTGAAATTGTTGCTTGTAGATATTGTAACCAAAAGAGCACAATTCTGGCGTTGTGTATTTTTTTTCTGATGGCATCCACCATGCAGCATAAATACTGTATTATTTTAATAGATAAGCCTTTTATGAATGTGTAAATATCAAGTGTTTTTTTTAATTTTTTAAAAAAAATTTATGTTAAAGATGGAAAACTTTTCTAACTTTTAATTTTTTTATATTTCGCAATAGTTAAAACAACTTTAGATAACTTATTTCCACTTCTCTTTTTTTCAGTCCCCATAGGGGATTTGAACTAGTGATTTATTGCTTGTACAATATACTGCAATAATTCGATATTGCAGTATATTGTATTTCTGCAGGCAGAAATACATGGCAGTCCTGTGGGCCTTTAAAAGAACTTAAGCTGCAATAAGACCCAAATAGCTCCTTGCAATCTCATTGCAGAGGCACATTTGGGAGACAGAGAGAGCCCATTGTCATTAATTACAACAGCATCTAAGTGGTTAATGGCCACCATCAGAGTTCTCTCTACTTAAAAATTTACTACTTAAACGTCACTGAATGGTCACTTTATTAGAAACATTCATCCATATAGTAGCATGTTGGACAAACTTTAACCTTCAAAAGTACAGTAATTCCTAGTGACACTCGGTATTGAAATAGTTGTGCAGGAATATTAGCCCATACAGACAGGATACTCACATTGTCTGAACAGCAGATAGGAAGGGTTTAACAACTCATGCTGCTGGGGGCTTGAACAGATGGGTGTGTTTTAGTCCCGTTATGCGGTCGTGAAAATCATGGTCGCATAACGAAACAAAACAAAACCATTGATTTCAATGGTTTCGCTTCCACTATCTGGATTCTCACACATTAATACTATGTGAGAGGAAGATAAGGCAGGACCTATCTGACTTTTTTTTTTTTTCAAACTTGCACGCTCTAGCGCGGAGTTTGAATAGTCAAAAAAACCTGGTTCATGCATAATACGCTCTGTAGCGATGAGTGTATTAGCTCATGCGCCCATGTGTTTTCGGTCTTATGCTAAATTCTGACCATCCCATCAGCTTGGTGCAACAGACATCTGACGTCATCTGACAAGGTGATGTTTTTTCACTGCCTATTAATCCGATGTTTGTTCTCACCAGAGTCTTGCCTTTCTGTTTCTCTTAGGGCTCTCTCCCACAAGCGTGTTGGAGTGCATATTTGCACTTGCATTGTGCAGAGAACGGAACCCATTAATTTTATTGGGTGTATCCCAACCTTCGCTTTTGTGCACACGTTTTGCGCGCACAAAAGAAAAATGCAACATGCTCTATACTAGTGTGCACCTAAGGCGCAATTTTCTGGGCAAATTTATAACACCAGGGACTAAATGGGTTGCACAGCTTTTTAAATTATGTCACGGGTGAGTCCTGCGCCGTTTTCAAGGTCACCGTCAGCGGAGAAAGTACAGTAAACAGCGCAGACATATAAGTGATAGTGCGACCCTCACAGCACAAAAATTTGCACTATTGTGAGCATTTCTGCGCATTCACTTGTGTGAGACCATCCATAGTCAGAAATGGTACTTGAACTGGTTATCTGCTGTTATATATAGTCCATCTTTGCTGAATAGTGATTGGTTGTGCATTTGGACATGTTAGTTGGAGCACTGTACTTAGCTGCAATTTGCTTGATTGTGCATGGCCTGTTTGTGAGAACAATTCTTGACATCCTCCTCCGATCCCTTTAAATGACGAGCTATTTACTCCACACGATTCCATTTAACTGGGTGTTAGTACCCACTGACATCACTCTTGGTATACTCTTAACAGTACTGAATGAAAAAGAATACAAGGTTGTCAGTTTATAAAATACTGGCGTCATGCCTCATTCAGGGCTTCGACAGACGAGCGTGTAATATAATACAAGTGTATTTAGCGCTTGCTCCTGCACAAACACAGAGCGTATTTCTGCAGGCATCGCTAATTCACATGGGTGGGGGTGCCCTGATTTAAAAACCTAATTGGCCTAACAAAGTTCCGGTAATCGTGGGTATGCGCTGCATTTAGTGCATACTCTGTGGGCAGAAGTTCATGTTTGCACACCTCCCATAGAACTCTATGGACGTCTTTGGTGCGCAAAATGAAAAAAGATAGAAGTGATTAGTAAACCCATTGAAGTCAATGGGTTGTTTTCTCTGCGTTATGCGCGGGGAATTTCCTGCTCGCATATTCATGGTGTTTCACATTCACCTGTCAAAACCCTCCAAGTTGCTCAGATCGTCTAATGGGGTTTCACACTAAGGGCGCCCACCCACTGGCATTTGCGATTTTCGTGCGTGAAAAACGCAGCGTTTTCGGCGCGTTTTTGGCGCGTTTTCCGCACGGTTTTCGCAGCGTTTTTCGCAGCATTTTCGCGGCTTTTTCCGTTAATTTACATTGACATTCATGGGTGCATTAAGAGAAAAATAAGGACACATATGCAACTGACAGTTCCTATGTTAAAAATTGCAACGGACTGAAAAAAAAAACGCCAGTGGACAGGAGTACATTCAATACTAATTGCTCTTGAGAAAAAACGCAAAACGCAAAGGAAAAAAAAACGCCAGTGGGTGGGCGCCCTAAAACTAATCCTAATCCATGGAAAACTTGCTCCCTTGCTTTTATGCTGTACTCTGTGGTCATGTATGGAATTTCCAGACAGGAAAGCTCCACTTGTGAAAAGGCAGGTGTCTCTACTAGAGATGAGCGAGCGTACTCGCTAAGGCAAACTACTCAAGCGCCCACTCATCTCAAAAGATTCGGGTGCCAGCGGGGGAGAGCAGTGAGTTGCGGGAGTGAGCAGGGAGGAGCGGGGGGGCAGAGGGGGAGGAAAAAGAGTGATAGAGAGATCCCCCCCCCCCCCCCCCCATTCCTCCCCGCTCTCCCCCGCGGCTCCCTGCCGGAACCCGAATCTTTAGATGCGAGCGGGCAGGTACTCACATAAGGCACTACTCGCTCAAGTAGTTTGCCTCAGCGAGTGCGATCGCTTATCTCTAGTCTCTACTAACATGGCCATTGAGTGAAGGTCCTATGGACTATATTCCTATTATATATCATTCTTTCAAGCTGCAGCTTTGAAGTTGTAAAATCCAGATTCCAAGTCAGACGTAACATTGCGTCTGTCCAGTGCATGATCTTGTTGGCGGCTCCACACTAGGACTCTCACTGACCACCAGAGAGAAAGTCTCAAATCACAGGAGCAGTGAGAAATTAGGATTGGAGTCATGTTCAAGCACAATACTTAACTTTTTCTATCAATCCCATAGACTCTGACAGTTTCAGACATGCTTGACTGCCACTCCATTTAGGAACATTGGAAATGGAACTCCTGATCTAGTGATTAGTGGGCTCTCTATAATGAACTATTTATCATTGTACACTTATGGGAAAACTCCTTTGATGTTGCTTAGTGTATCTTTAATAATAACAAAGATAATATACTGACTATATACACTAAGGAACATTCCTATGTTACTATTTTATTAAAATAGTCAGATTTTACTTGTAAAACCTTTGCTGTTGTAAAATAGATGTGTTGTATAAAATGACAGCTACATGCCGCTTGTTGTCCAGGACTGCTGCAGTCTTTCCATGTTCTGTAATCATGACATCTTCTGTTTTTTATTCAACAGCATGTTGTTGGTTTTGATGCAATCACTGGTAGAAAAAAAACATCTTAAATAAATAAAAGTACACAAAAAGAATAATTTTTCATTGTCAGTGTACAATGTGTCAACTTTCCGTTGTCACAATGGGTTTGGGTTTTTCATTTAATCATATCCTTAGGGGAGCATGTTGACAGACTGCCACACAGCTTGTCTGCATTATGACAGAGAGTTTTCCCAATCGCTGCCAAACTCATGATTCTTCCTCATCTAACATTGAAGTGCTATCTTTCTTTCCATGATGTCTGCATTGTGTGATAAAGTGCTATGTTGTGTTGCTAAGGCATTATCTACTGTACAAGGATACCAATTTTTTTAAAGAAAATAAATCATCAGTACTCCAGAATATCAGCCTCCTTTCAGTATTCTGCTCTGATTTTTTTTTGTGTTCTTTGCCAATAATTTATAAATATTACAAAAGGCCACTTTCAGTATTTTCCATCAGTTTTGTGAAGTCAAAACTAGAAGTGGAACGTATAAAAAGTTTAATGACCTTTTGGATAAATTGGAACAAATATTATGTCCCATAAACGTACATGACAACTGGATTGGGGCAATTCTTTAATACTTCTGACTTCCATTAAAAGGCACAGATCACTGTATTTTTGTATTTTATAATTATCTAACTTCCAATCATTTTTTTCTGATTATATTTTTCTGAAATTCTGTTTTCTTTTCCTGATTATAGGGACAGCCATCTTGCTTGAACTGTTGTCCTGAGGTGTTTTCAGCCATTCCAGAGATTTGCTCTACAGCAGTCAGTTGTACATAAGACACCTCTGTCAAAAAATGAAGGCCTGACATTAGAGATGAGCGAGCACCAAAATGCTCGGGTGCTCGTTACTCGAGACGAACTTTTCGCGATGCTCGAGGGTTTGTTTCGAATAACGAACCCCATTGAAGTCAATGGGCGACCCGAGCATTTTTGTATATCGCCGATGCTCGCTAAGTTTTTCGTTTGTGAAAATCTGGGCAATTCAAGAAAGTGATGGGAATGACACAGCAACAGATAGGGCAGGCGAGGGGCTACATGTTGGGCTGCATCTCAAGTTCACAGGTCCCACTATTAAGCCACAATTGCGGCAAGAGTGGGGCCCCCCCCCCCTCCCAACAACTTTTACTTCTGAAAAGCCCTCATTAGCAATGCATAACTTTGCTAAGCACCACACTACCTCCAACAAAGCACAATCACTGCCTGCATGACACTCCGCTGCCACTTCTCCTGGGTAACATGCTGCCCAACCCCCCCCCCCCACGACCCAGTGTCCACAGCGCACACCAAACTGTCCCTGCCCAGCCTTCAGCTGCCCTCATGCCACGCCACCCTCATGCCTATTTATAAGTGCGTCTGCCAGAGGAACCGCAGGCACACACTGCAGAGGGTTGGCACGGCTAGGCAGCGACCCTCTTTAAAAGGGGCGGGGCGATAGTCCACAATGCTGTACAGAAGCAATGAGAAATCCAATCCTGTGCCACCTCCATCTGGAGCTGCACACGTGGGCATAGCAATGGGGAACCTATGTGCCACACACTATTCATTCTGTCAAGGTGTCTGCATGCCCCAGTCAGACCGCGGTTTTTTATAAATAGTCACAGGCAGGTACAACTCCGCAATGGGAATTTCGTGTGCACCCACAGCATGGGTGGCTCCCTGGAACCCACCGGCGGTACATAAATGTATCCCATTGCATTGCCCATCACAGCTGAGGTAATGTTGTGCTTAATGCAGGTGGGCTTCGGCCACACTGCATGCCCCAGTCAGACCGGGGTTCTTTAGAAGTGGACACATGCAGTTACAACTCCCTGTGGACCCACGGCATGGGTGGGTGCCAGGAAGCCACCGGCGGTACATAAATATATCCCATTGCAGTGCCCAACACAGCTGATGTAATGTCATGCTTAATGCAGGTGGGCTTCGGCCCACACTGCATGCCCCAGTCAGACCGGGGTTCTTTAGAAGTGGACAAATGCAGTTACAACTCCCTGTGGACCCACGGCATGGGTGGCTCCCTGGAACCCACCGGCGGTACATAAATGTATCCCATTGCATTGCCCATCACAGCTGAGGTAGTAATGTCGTGCTTAATGCAGGTGGGCTTCGGCCCACACTGCATGCCCCAGTCAGACCGGGGTTCTTTAGAAGTGGACACAGGCAGTTACAACTCCCTGTGGACCCATGGCATGGGTGGCTCCCTGGAACCCACCAGCGGTACATAAATATATCCCATTGCATTGCCCATCACAGCTGAGGTAATGTCATGTTTAATGCAGGTGGGCTTCGGCCCACACTGCATGCCCCAGTCAGACCAGGGTTCTTTAGAAGTGGACACATGCAGTTACAACTCCCTGTGGATCCACGGCATGGGTGGGTACCAGGAAGCCACCGGCGGTACATTAATATATCCCATTGCAGTGCCCAACACAGCTGATGTTACGTCAGCTGTAATGCAGGTGGGCAAAAAATTAATTGGATTACACTGTAGGCGAGGGCCCCCAAAAATTGGTGTACCAACAGTACTAATGTACCTGAGAAAAATTGCCCATGCCCAACCAAGAGGGCAGGTGAAACCCATTAATCGCTTTGGTTAATGTGGCTTAATTGGTAACTAGGCCTGGAGGCAGCCCAGTAAAAATAAAAATTGGTTGAGGTGAAAGTTTCAACGCTTTAATGAGCATTGAAACGTATAAAAATTGTTTAGAAAAATTATATGACTGAGCCTTGTGGGCCTAAGAAAAATTGCCCGTTCGGCGTGATTATGTGAGGTTTCAGGAGGAGGAGCAGGCGGAGGAGGAGGAATATTATACACAGATAGATGAAGCAAAAGGGTCCCCGTTTTGGATGGTGATAGAGAACGATGCTTCCATCCGCGGGTGCAGCCTAAGTATTGTTTAGGTATCGCTGCTGTCCGCTGGTGGAGAAGAGAAGTCTGGGGAAATCCAGGCTTTGTTCATCTTGATGAGTGTAAGCCTGTCGGCACTGTCGGTTGACAGGTGGGTACGCTTATCCGTGATGATTCCCCCAGCCACACTAAACACACTCTCTGACAAGACGCTAGCCGCAGGACAAGCAAGCACCTCCAGGGCATACAGCGCAAGTTCATGCCACGTGTCCAGCTTCAACACCAAGTAGTTGTAGGGGGCAGAGGCGTCACCGAGGACGGTCGTGCGATCGGCTACGTACTCCCTCACCATCCTTTTACACTGCTCCCGCCAACTCAGCCTTGACTGGGGACCGGTGACACAGTCTTGCTGGGGAGCCATAAAGCTGGCAACGGCCTTGGATAATGTTCCCCTGCCTGTGCTGTACATGCTGCCTGATCTCTGCGCCTCCCCTGCTACCTGGGCCGCGGAAATGCGCCTTCGGCCACTAGCGCTGTCGGATGGGAAGTTTACCATCAGTTTGTCCACCAGCGCCCTGTGGTATAGCATCATTCTCGAACCCCTTTCCTCTTCGGGAATGAGAGTGGAAAGGCTCTCCTTATACCGTGGGTCGAGCAGTGTGTACACCCAGTAATCCATAGTGGCCAGAATGCGTGTAACGCGCGGGTCACGAGAAAGGCATCCTAACATGAAGTCAGCCATGTGTGCCAGGGTACCTGTACGCAACACATGGCTGTCCTCACTCGGAAGATCACTTTCAGGATCCTCCTCCTCCTCCTCTGGCCATACACGCTGAATGGATGACAGGCAAGCTGCATCTGTACCCTCAGCAGTGGGCCAAGCTGTCTCTTCCCCCTCCTCCTCATGCTCCTCCCACTCCTCCCCCTCCTCCTTCTCTTCCTCTGGCCATACACGCTGAAAGGATGACAGGCAAGCTGCATCTGTCCCCTCAGCAGTGGGCCAAGCTGTCTCTTCCCCCTCCTCCTCATGCTTCTCCCCCTCTTCCTCAACGCGCTGAGATATAGACATGAGGGTGCTCTGACTATCCAGCGACATACTGTCTTCCCCCGCCTCCGTTTCCGATTCCAAAGCGTCTGCCTTTATGCTTTGCAGGGAACTTCTCAAGAGGCATAGCAGAGGAATGGTGACGCTAATGATTGCAGCATCCCCGCTCAGCATCTGGGTAGACTCCTCAAAGTTTCCAAGGACCTGGCAGATGGCTGCCAACCAGGCCCACTCTTCTGTAAATAATTGAGGAGGCTGACTACCACTACGCCGCCCATGTTGGAGTTGGTATTCCGCAATAGCTCTACGCTGCTCATAGAGCCTGGCCAACATGTGGAGCGTAGAGTTCCACTGTGTGGGCACGTCGCACAGCAGTCGGTGCACTGGCAGATTAAACCGATGTTGCAGTGTCCGCAGGGTGGCAGCGTGCGTGTGGGACTTGCGGAAATGTGCGCATAGCTGGCGCACCTTTCCGAGCAGGTATGACAAGTGTGGGTAGCTTTTCAGAAAGCGCTGAACCACCAAATTAAACACATGGGCCAGGGATGGCACGTGCGTGAGGCTGCCGAGCTGCAGAGCCGCCACCAGGTTACGGCCGTTGTCACACACGACCATGCCCGGTTGGAGAATCAGCGGCGCAAGCCAGCAGTCGGTCTGCTCTGTCAGACCCTGCAGCAGTTCGTGGGCCGTGTGCCTCTTATCTCCTCAGCTGAGTAGCTTCAGCACGGCCTACTGACGCTTGCCCACCGCTGAGCTGCCATGCCGCGCGACACCGACTGCTGGCGACGTGCTGCTGCTGACACATCTTGATTGCGAGACAGAGGTTGCGTAGGAGGAGGAGGAGGAGGGTGGTTTAGTGGAGGAAGCATACACCGCCGCAGATACCACCACCGAGCTGGGGCACGCAATTCGGGGGGGTGGGTAGGACGTGAGCGGTCCCAGGCTCTGACTCTGTCCCAGCCTCCACTAAATTCACCCAATGTGCCGTCAGGGAGATATAGTGGCCCTGCCCGCCTGTGCTTGTCCACGTGTCTGTAGTTAAGTGGACCTTGGCAGTAACCGCGTTGGTGAGGGCGCGTACAATGTTGCGGGAGACGTGGTCGTGCAGGCCTGGGACGGCACATCGGGAAAAGTAGTGGCGACTGGGAAGTGAGTAGCGCGGGGCCGCCGCCGCCATCATACTTTTGAAAGCCTCCGTTTCCACAAGCCTATAAGGCAGCATCTCCAGGCTGATCAATTTGGCAATGTGCACGTTTAACGCTTGATCGTGCGGGTGCGTGGCGGCGTACTTGCGCTCGCGCTCAAACAGTGGCGCTAGCGACGTCTGGACGGTGCGCTGAGAGACATTGCTGGATGGGGCCGAGGACAGCGGAGGTGAGGGTGTGGGTGCAGGCCAGGAGACGGTAGTGCCTGTGCCCTGAGAGGGGGGATGGATCTCAATGGCAGGTTAGGGCACAGGGGGAGAGGCAGTGGTGCAAACCTGAGGCGGTGAACGGCCTTCGTCCCACCTTGTGGGGTGCTTGGCCATCATATGCCTGCGCATGCTGGTGGTGGTGCCTCCCCAGCTGATCTTGGCGCGACAAAGGTTGCACACCACTGTTCGTCGGTCGTCAGGTGTCTCTGTGAAAAACTGCCACACTATAGAGCACCTTGACCTCTGCAGGGTGGCATGGCGCGAGGGGCGCTTTGGGAAACAGTTGGTGGATTATTCGGTCTGGCCCTGCCTCTACCCCTGGCCACCGCACTGGCTCGGCCTGTGCCCACACCCTGACTTGGGCCTCCGCGTCCTCGGCCGCGTCCACGTCCTCTAGGCCTACCTCTACCCCTTAGCATGCTGTATTACCAGTAATGCAGAAACAGAACGCTGTAATTAAATGTGCCGCTTATTGGCCTGTGGTTGGAGGCTGACTTCGTTTACGGAACGCCAGGAAATAATTTGTCGCAAGCCTGCTGTAACACTTAGCTGGCTGCGTATGATTTTGTAGAACTACTACATCCAGCACAGACAGACCCAGAACACTGAGCACAGTCACAGGCAGGCCAAATAGATTTTTTGCCCCAAATTTTTTAGCAAAGGCCCACTGCCTATATTCAATCAATATGTCTTCTGTCCCTGCCTACGCACTTCTGTCCCTGGAGTATGTCACAGAACTGCAGAGTGTTGCACTGTGAACTGCAACACAGCAGTGATTTCAGAGCCCAGACAGAGCCAGGAAATAATTTGGCACAAGACTGCTGTAACACTTAGCTGGCTGCGTATGATTTTGTAGAACTACTACACCCAGCACAGACAGACCCAGAACACTGAGCACAGTCACAGGCAGGCCAAATAGATTTTTTCCCACAAATTTTTTTGCAAAGGCCCACTGCCTATATTCAATCATTAATATGTCTTCTATCCCTGCCTAAGCACTTCTGGCCCTGGAGTATTACTGCAGGGCGCAATGCTCTGCACGGCCGATTTACCAAAAAAAAAAAAGTGCAACACTGCAAAAAGCAGCCTCCACAGTACTGCACACAGTTAGATGTGGCCCTAAGAAGGACCGTTGGGGTTCTTGAAGCCTAAAATACTCCTAACACTCTCCCTATAGCAGCTCCAACAAGATAGCACTGTCCCTGATCTCTGTCAGAATGCATCTGTGGCGAGCCGCGGGAGGGGCCGATTTTTATATTCGGGTGACACCTGATCTCGCCAGCCACTCACTGCAGGGGGGTGGTATAGGGCTTGAACGTCGCAGTAGATATCACGAGAGTTGAGTAATTTAGCCAGCAGGGGTCTAGGTGGTGCTCCTGGTATGGGCGGTTTCATGGGCACCCGGTGGGCTCGCTCAATCACAAAGACTTGTGATAGTCCAGCATTGGGGAAGGTTTCGCGGAGCCATCATTCCATAAATTCTTCGGGTCGCTGCCCTTCAGCTCGTTCTGGTAGACCCACTACGCGCAGGTTATTCCGTCGTGAGCGGTTTTCGAGATCATCCACTTTTTGTCTCCAGTACTCGGCTTTCTGTATGAGGTCTCGTATGGCGGCCGACATTGGAGAGACGGAGTCATCTAGTGTAGAGATCCTGTCTTCCGTATTAGTGACTCGTTCTCTTAGGTTTTGGAGGTCTTGTCTCAGTAGGCTCACGTCCATATTTACTTTGTCGATTTTGCCAGTTAGAGTGGCCGTGGACGTTTGTATTGCTGATAGAAGTTGTTCGGATAACTGTTGCAAGGTTTGGACTGTGCCCTCTGGTGGGCCTGGGCTGCCGTTCTTTGTTGCTGATGTTCCTGCTATGGCGGGCGTAGTGGGTTCTGGGCCGGAGTCTTTTCGGGTCTGCCCCCTGGCAAATGCTTTAAGTTTGTCGACAGACGAGCTCTGTCTAGTGGGGCCCATGATGAGATAGTTTAATATTTCGTGCTGGTGAGAGGTTCTGCGGCGCTTTCAGTTCTCCACAGGGGGCTTTTGTATTCCCTGTATATGGGGGTTAGTAGCTGTATGCCCCTGGGGGATGGCAGCGGCGCTGCGAAGCTGGTGATTGCCTCTCAGAGGTATATGCTGTGCTTTTCTTCTTTACCTTCACTCTGCGGTCTCCCCCCTGCCCCCCCCCTCCGCTGGTTATGGCGGGAAAGTATGCTGTTCCCTCTCTCAGGGTGATATAGGGCTCTCTGTTCAGTTGTTCTCTCTATTCCTCTGTGTTCTCAGCACTGCCTCGGGGTGCCGTCTCCTCTTCCCAGGGGGGACCTCCCTGTGTTTTCTCAGCCTTCTCTTACTACTCACGGCCGGTGTTGCCTTCGGGTTAGTGGCGGCGGCGGTCGCGGCGCCACAGGTCTGCCGCCAGCGTCTCCTCCGTCACAGGTGCTGCGGGGTTGCTGCAGGCAGCCCGATCTCTCCCCTCTTCCTCGGCTCCGCGGCCGGTGTTGTCCTCCAGTCGGCGGCGGCAGAGGTCACGGCGGGTCCACCGCCCATGTCTCCTCTGCCTCGGGTGTTGCGGGGTTCGCTGCAGGTGGTCCAGTCCCCTCCCTCCCTTCACTTCAACCTCGCGGCCGGCGTTTCGCGCTAGATGGTAGCTGCAGCAGCCGCGGGTCCGCCGCTGGTGTTTCTTCCGTCCCGGGTGCTGCGGGGTTGTTTCAGATGGCTCAGCCTCCCCCCTCCTTACTTCGGCCCCGTGGCCGGCGTTGGTTCCAAAATGGCGGCGGCAGCGGTCGCGGCGCCGTGGGTCCACCGCTGGTGTCAGTTTCGCTGCAGGTGCTATGGGGCCGTTGCTGGTGGCTCTGTCCGCTCTCCTCTCACCTCAGCTGGTGTGTTGGTGGGTACAGGGGCCCTCAGCATGTTTACAGGATTCAGATATGCCGGCTTGAGCGGGAGCTCTCCTCACATGCTTCCGGTCTGCTCGGCTGCTTGGCCACGCCCCTCCTCAGAAATTTTTAACTTGCTCATATCATTTTGTATAACTTTTGATTAAAATTTTGGAGGCTTTGGAACCAATTAACAGTTTTCCATAGAGTCAGAGTTAATTAGTTCCATAGAAAAGCAATTGATATTGTATGTTGAGGGATCTCTGTGCAAAAAAAGAATCTTACCGTAATAAAAATTTTAACTTTCATTGTAGCTTTCAATAACCATTTTATTTCTTTATTTTTTTATATTTCAATAGACTGTATATATTACGCCATGCTTAGCAATGTAGTAGTAGGTGTAGTCTTTATGGTAAATGAAGAGAATAGTAGGTGGATAGTGCATTGTCGAAAAAATAACACAAAATAAATACATTCATAAATAAGAGTATCTACAAAGCCTCACATTTTATTATATTTGCTGTTAAGATCTTTTCTAAAAAACAGTATAGTATTCAACACAGTGGTTGGATTGGAACAGTATTGAAAAGCTGATGTTGGAATGAATATGCAAAGACAACAGATACAAATGATGTACCATTACATGAACTATAGACCTAGAATATAGTAAATTTAGTCTTCGGCTGGATGTCAGCATGTTGTTCAGTCTATTTTAATATCACTCTTTTAACCTATAAATTGAATCATTAGTGAAATAATAATAGCTATTTAAACCCGTCATCAGCAATTAGCAAAAGTAGTTGGAAAGGCAGCCTAGCTGCAGTAATTTTATGGACCTGTGCTGAATTTACTTTACTTGCATATAGCTAGCACCCAGATTAACTCTCAATAGTTAAAACTGGCAAATTAACTTCCTTTTACTTGAGGCAAAGGTATAAGGGGTACTAGTGTAGTAATTGTACCCGGGAACTTGATGGGGCCAAAAGGCCCCTTTGCTGCATACGAAAGCACCCATATTCTGAATGACCAATGATAGGTGGAGGTCTCTGTTACAGATCTTGTTCAGGCGCCTGAGAACTTCAAGTTACACCTCTGTCTTTCTTTTATAACTAAGGCCTTATGTCCACGGTTCGCACGGAATCCACCACTGTCCGTGGGCAGTGAGTCCTGCTTACCTGCATTTCCCCAACAGCAGCGTCCACGCAGATTCCTCCACTTCCTGGTTCGCTGTACTGCGCATGGTCCTCACTGCTCACCGTCGGACATGCACAGTATGGTTTTTTTTTTCTTTTTAAATCTCCTGCTTTCTTCAATGGAAGCCGTCTGTGCGGGAACCGCACAGAAATGGAGCGAACTGCAATTTGTTTTCCGGACCAAAAGGTCCGCAAATCAAATCAGCATGTTTAATCCATTTGCGGATGCCCATCCATCTCTATGGGCGGCTTGATTTGTGGATCTCCCGTGCGGATTCCGCAAATTGAATTTGCCTGTGGACATTGGGCCTTATACTAGGTTTACATGCTATACTGAAAAGATCACTTGCAGTACAGTGTTTATAAAGATTTCAAATGACTATACAGACACACTACAATAAATCTTAGCTCACAACACACATTTTTACCATGGCAAAGAAAGAAGGGTTAGACCAAAAACCCCAAATCCCAACAAACATAATCTTATGTATATATAAATCCAACTCAAATATAACCATACAAGAGCATCCTGCAGCTCTTACTCTCTCCCTGTCAGACTTTTGATGGTGTGCTTACTTATGCAGATATCAATGGCTGCACTCAGTGCAGGATAATGTCCATGCTCTTATATAAGATACTAAGAGTTGAAATACAGGCACTCTGAAACTATATGAGGAAATGGACTTGATGTATGTGAAGTCGGTGGTCCAGCCCATATACAAGTAGTCCCTGGATTCTTTATGTGGTCACATGACCAATGACAAACCTGAGAACAAGGGAGCCCTGATCACTATTCCTTAATTTGCTTTCCATGGATTCGGTAAAATTACAGCAATATATACGTTGATGTTAACATGTTTTTGATACATATATATATATATATATATCTATATATATCTATATATATATATATATATATATCTATATATGTATAGCGGCGTAACTATATGGGATGCAGGGAATGCGGTTGCGCCCGGGCCAAGGAGCCTTAGGAGGCCCATAAGGCCTCTCTTCTCCGTATAGTGAGCCCAGTACTATGAATAAACCATTATAGTTGGGGGCCCTGTTATAGATTTTGCACTGGGGCCCAGAGGCTTCAACTTTCGCCTCTGGAAATGTGTATATTAGAGATGAGCGAGCATACTCGTCCGAGCTTGATGCTCGTTCGAGCATTAGGGTACTGCTGCCTGTGACCGTGTTCAGTTTACTGCGTGTCTGCGGGGGGTAGTAGTCGCTCACTATTACTCAGCTAGGTGTTACTGCAGCCTTGCGCATAATTTTTTCTGGCTGCACTGTGCTTTTTCCCAAAAATTGGAAAAAAATACTATATTTGGGCTGCCTGTGACCGTCTTCAGTTTACTGCGTGTGTGCTTGGGGTAGTAGTCGCTCATTATTACCCAGCTAAGCCTGTGACTGTCTACAGTTTACTGCGTGTCTGCTGGGGGTAGTAGTCGCTCATTAATACCCAGCCTTGCGCATAATTTTTTCTGGCTGCACTGTGCTTTCAATAACCACAGTCATCCTCCAACAGGGAAATCCATATACAGGCTATATAGGCAGTGGGCTTTTTTCCCAAAAATTGGAAAAAAATACTATATTTGGGCTGCCTGTGACCATCTTCAGTTTACTGCGTGTGTGCTGGGGGTAGTAGTCGCTCATTAATACCCAGCTAAGCGTTACAGCAGGCTTGCGCATAATTGTTTCCTGGCTCTGCTGTGTCCGTTACATGATCGCCGTCATCCCGCCAGAGGGAAAAAGCATACATATATACGCTGCATACGGTGTCTGCCTGGTTTTTTACCTCACCATTTTAAAAATAGGAAGCAAAATACTTAAGGCCTACCACTGGCCTTTGGCCATTTTACTGGCAGTTTTAGACTGAGAGTGCAGGTGACCGACGAACTGTGGTGTGCAAGGTTTGCCACGCCAAGATCAGCCAGGGAGCCACCACCACCAGCCTCACCACCCCCAGCATGCGCAGGCATATGATGACCAAGCACCCCACAAGGTGGGATGAAGGCCATTCACTGCCTCCGGTTTGCACCACTGCCTCTTCCCCTGTGCCCCAACCTGCCACTGAGATCCAACCCCCCTCTCAGAACACAGGCATGACCATCTCTCGGCCTGCACCCACACCCTCACCTCTGCTGTCCTCGGGCCCCATCCAGCAATGTCTCTCAGCGCAGCGTCCAGCCGTCGCTAGCGCAACTGTTTGAGCGCAAGCGCAAGTACGCCACAACGCACACGCACGCTCAAGCGTTAAACGTACACATAGCCAAATTGATCAGCCTGGAGATGCTGCTGTATAGGATTGTGGAAACGGAGGCTTTCAAAAACATGATGGCGGCGGCGGCCCCGCGCTACTCGGTTCCCAGTCACCACTACTTTTCCTGATGTGCCGTCCCAGCCCTGCACGACCACGTCTTCCGCAACATTGTACGCGCCCTCACCAACGCGGTTACTGGCAAGGTCCACTTAACAACAGACACGTGGACAAGCACAGGCGGGCAGGGCCACTATATCTCCCTGACGGCACATTGGGTGAATTTAGTGCAGGCTGGGACAGAGTCAGAGCCTGGGACCGCTCACGTCCTACCCACCCCCAGAATTGCGGGCCCCAGCTCGGTGGTGGTATCTGCGGCGGTGTATGCTCCCTCCACTAAACCACCCTCCTCCTCCTCCTACGCAACCTCTGTCTCGCAATCAAGATGTGTCAGCAGCAGCACGTCGCCAGCAGTCGGTGTCGCGCAGCACGGCAGCACAGCGGTGGGCAAGCGTCAGCAGTCTGTGCTGAAACTACTCAGCTTAGGAGAGAAGAGGCACACGGCCCACGAACTGCTGTAGGGTCTGACAGAGCAGACCGACCGCTGGCTTTCGCCGCTGAGCCTCCAACCGGGCATGGTCGTGTGTGACAACGGCCGTAACCTGGTGGCGGCTCTGCATCTCGGCAGCCTCACGCACGTGCCATGCCTGGCCCACGTCTTTAATTTGGTGGTTCAGCGGTTTCTGAAAAGCTACCCACACTTGTCAGACCTGCTCGGAAAGGTGCGCCGGGGCAGTGCACATTTCCGCAAGTCCAACACGGACGCTGCCACCCTGCGGACCCTGCAACATCGGTTTAATCTGCCAGTGCACCGACCGCTGTGTGACGTGCCCACACAATGGAACTCTACGCTCCACATGTTGGCCAGGCTCTATGAGCAGCGTAGAGCTATAGTGGAATACCAACTCCAACATGGGCGGCGTAGTGGGAGTCAGCCTCCTCAATTCTTTACAGAAGAGTGGGCCTGGTTGGCAGACATCTGCCAGGTCCTTGGAAACTTTGAGGAGTCTACCCAGATGGTGAGCAGTGATGCTGCAATCATTAGCGTCACCATTCCTCTGCTATGCCTCTTGAGAGGTTCCCTGCAAAGCATAAAGGCAGATGCTTTGCGCTCGGAAACGGAGACGGGGGAAGACAGTATGTCGCTGGACAGTCAGAGCACCCTCATGTCTATATCTCAGCGCGTTGAGGAGGAGAAAGAGGATGTGGAGGGGGAGGAGCATGAGGAGGAGGGGGAAGAGACAGCTTGGCCCACTGCTGAGGGTACACATGCTGCTTGCCTGTCATCCTTTCAGCGTGTATGGCCTGAGGAGGAGGAGGAGGATCCTGAAAGTGATCTTCCTAGTGAGGACAGCCATGTGTTGCGTACAGGTACCCTGGCACACATGGCTGACTTCATGTTAGGATGCCTTTCTCGTGACCCTCGCGTTAGATGCATTCTGACCACTACGGATTACTGGGTGTACACACTGCTCGACCCACGGTATAAGGAGAACCTTTCCACTCTCATACCCAAAGAGGAAAGGGGTTCGAGAGTGATGCTATACCCCAGGACCCTGGTGGACAAACTGATGGTAAAATTCCCATCCGACAGCGCTAGTGGCAGAAGGCGTAGTTCCAAGGGCCAGGTAGCAGGGGAGGTGCGGAGATCAGGCAGCATGTACAGCGCAGGCAGGGGAACACTCTCCAAGGCCTTTGCCAGCTTTATGGCTCCCCAGCAAGACTGTGTCACTGCTCCCCAGTCAAGGCTGAGTCGACAAGAGCACTGTAAAAGGATGGTGAGGGAGTACGTAGCCGATCGCACTATCATCCTCCGTGACGCCTCTGCTCCGTACAACTACTGGGTGTCGAAGCTGGACACGTGGCCTGAACTCGCGCTGTATGCCCTGGAGGTGCTTGCTTGCCCTGCGGCTAGCGTCTTGTCAGAGAGGGTGTTTAGTGCGGCTGGGGGAATCATCATGGATAAGCGTACCCGCCTTTCAACCGACAGTGCCGACAGGCTTACACTCATATAGATGAACAAAGCCTGGATTTCCCCAGACTTCTCTTCTCCACCAGCGGACAGCAGCGGTACCTAAACAATACGTAGGCTGCAATCGCGGATGGAAGCATCATTCTCTATCACCATAAAAAACGGGGACCTTTTAGCTTCATCAATCTGTGTATTATATTCATCCTCCTCCTCCTGCTCCTCCTCCTGAAACCTCACGTAATCACGCCGAACGGGCAATTTTTCTTAGGCCCACAAGGCTCAGTCATATTACTTTTGTAAACAATGTTTATACGTTTCAATTCTCATTAAAGCGTTGAAACTTGCACCTGAACCAATTTTTATTTTAACTGGGCTGCCTCCAGGCCTAGTTACAAATTAAGCCATAGTAACCAAAGCGATTAATGGGTTTCACCTGCCCTCTTGGTTGGGCATGGGCAATTTTTCTGAGGTACATTAGTACTGTTGGTACACCAATTTTTTGGGGCCCTCGTCTACAGTGTAATCCTAGTAATTTTTATGGGCTTCGCCTGCACTCATGGTACAGCAAGGTGTGTAGGGCTGGCCTACACTTTTGCTGCATAAATGTAACTGGGGCCTTGTCTATACTGCAACTACTGAAATGTGAAAGAGACTGTTATCTCCCTAAACTGCTGCAACGGGAATGTTACTGTGGCCTGTCTTGACTGCTACTACTACTGAAATGGAACTAATACTGTGCTCCCCCTATACTGCTGCTTCAGAATTGTTACTGGGGCCTGTCTTGACTGCTACTATTACTGAAATGGAACTAATACTGTGCTCCCCCTATACTGCTGCTAGTGATATGTTACTGGGGCCTGTCTAGACTGCTACTACTACTGAAATGGAACTAATACTGCGCTCCCCCTATACTGCTGCTAGTGATATGTTACTGGGGCCTGTCTAGACTGCTACTACTACTACTGAAATGGAACTAATACAGTGCTCCCCTGATACTGCTGCTTTGGAATTGGAATGGGCAGTTGGGCAGCATGTTACCCAGGAGAAGTGGCAGTGGAGTGTCATGCAGGCAGTGATTGTGCTTTGTTGGAGGTAGTGTGGTGCTTAGCTAAAGTATGCCTTGCTAATGAGGGTTTTTCAGAAGTAAAAATTGTTGGGGGGAGGGGCACTCTTGCCGCTATTGTGGCTTAATAGTGGGACCTCGGAACTTGAGATGCAGCCCAACATGTAGCCCCTCACCTGCCCTATCCATTTCTGTGTCGTTCCCATCACTTTCTTGAATTTCCCAGATTTTCACAAATGAAAACCTTACATGTAGCCCCTCACCTGCCCTATCCATTTCTGTGTCGTTCCCATCACTTTCTTGAATTTCCCAGATTTTCACAAATGAAAACCTTAGCGGAGCAGCGGTCCCATACAAAAATGCTCGGGTCGCCCATTGACTTCAATGGCGTTTGTTACTCGAAACGAACCCTCAAGCATTGCGGGAAGTTCGACTCGAGTAACGAGCACCCGAGCATTTTGGTGCTCACTCATCTCTAGTGTGTATATATATATATATATATATATATATATATATATATATATATATATATACATACATTTCACCCAGATGCTTAAGCTGAGTGAAATGAAAAAAATCCAAAAGAGATGAAGTATGATACAGGCTGAATTTTTGTTAAAGTGATGGGTAAGTTTGGAGTGAGACTCATCACTCCCTTTATTTTTTTGTTGTATATGTCTATGTGCTATACATGACAGTGTTTCCACAAAACCTCTGTTCCTGGCATAAAGAAAGTTAAATGGACTTTTAATTGCACTGTCTCAGTGGCTGTGTCATTGCCAAAGATCCCGAAGAAATAAGACATCTCTCAAAGTGTATTTGTTGCTTATACAGAGAGCACTCAACTCAAGATGCTTGAAAGACCTATAAGTAGATTTTGCAATTGAACTTCTGTTTGACAGTACTCATATTCTGTACAAAAGGAACAAACTTGAACATATCCGAAAGGAATTCTTGTCTGTACTAGCTGCAATAATACACCATTATGTTCAACTATTGCATAAGACAGTAATTCCTATTATGATTACTTCTTCTTGGTTAAGTTGTAGCTATAAATAACACATTATTGCTACTGTATATACTAAATGGCCTATTTAAATTTTCTTCGGAATTGAAAAGAAGGAACTAAGGCTCTTTTTATCTTATGTTTAGTCATCCTGTGTGGTTTTCTTCTCTGATTTCCATCCTCCTTACAGAAAAAATGCATGGAGATGGACAGCTGGGAAGAACTGGGATGGAACTATTTGAGTCAATATGTGAGATGGAGAACTCTTTTGCCTCAGTTTCACATAGTTTCCATCCTTGTCAATCTTTTAAACTGGATAGAAAATAGCCTTAGTAATAAGAGTATGTATTGCTCTACTGTTATAGGTACTGTGAACTTACAACTAACTGTCTGATTGCTTCTACAGTATGCTTCAGTATTGCAGTAAACTGTATTTTTTAACGCTATTAAGCCCAGCAACAGGCATGGCTTAATAGGTGATCGTTAAAAATACAGTTACTGCAATACTAAAACATACCATAGAAGCAATCATACACTTGTAAGTTCAAGTCCTAAAAGGAGACTTAAAACAATGTAAAATTAAGTAAACTAATTTTTCTTTTTAAATAAAAAAAATTGAAACTAAACAAGTTTTTGACAATTTATCTCAAAACAATCTAAACATAAAAAAAAAATTGGTATCACCACATACAAAAAATCCCAAATTACCTATGTATTGCTTTATTTATCCCACACAGTGAATGCCAAAAATGCATAAATAAACCCACAAAAATTGCAATTTTATTTGGTCACTAGAGATGAGCGAGCACACTCATCCGAGCTTGATGCTCGTTCGAGTATTAGGGTACTTGAGATGCTCGTTACTCGAGTCAATTGCATTTCCTTCCCCGCATGTTTAGTGCCATTTTCTAGCCAATAAACATGCGGGGAAGGCATTACCACTTCCTGCTGTGACGTGCCAGCCCTCTGCCCGCCAACAGCAGTGAATGGCTGGGCCGATCGGGTGACCGCCGAGTACTGAAACTGGTCCCACCCGCGTCTAGGGAAAGTGTTGCAGCTTATACAGGGATAGTGTTAGCGTAGGATCCTGTCTTCAAGAACCCCAACGGTCCTTCTTAGGGCTACTCCTCATCTTGTACATTATAGTTGTGGCTGGCTTGGAGCAGTAGTGCACCAATTTTTTTTTTAACCATCTCGGGCTGTGCAGGCCATTTCAACTATAGCATTCTCAGTCTGCAGTGTATTACGCAGAGTTTAGGGACAGAGCTGCCTATATAGGGAAAGTTTTACAGGACTCCTGATCCTCTGTGCAAGAGCCCCAATGGTCCTTCTTAAGGCTACATCTCACCGTGTGCATTATAGTTGTGGCTGGCTGGGAGCAGTAGTGCACCAACTTTTGTATTACGCATCTAGGCCTGTTCCCAGCCTTGCAGATATAGCGTTCTCAGTTTGCAGTGCCGTACAACGAGCTTTCACCGTGAAACTGCACTCTAAAATTTCCTAGGCTACTGCAAAGTATTTTAGTTATATCGCTCTATGTCTGCAGTGCGTTAGACAGAGGTCTCACTGCTAAACAGTACTCGAATATTTCCTGGGCCACTGCAAACTATTTCAGTTATACCGTTCGATGTCTGCAGTGAATTAGACAGAGGTCTCACCTCTAAACAGTACTGTAATATTTCCTGGGCCACTGCAAACTATTTCAGTTATACCGTTCTGTGTCTGCAGTGCATTAGACAGAGGTCTCACCGCTAAACAGTACTCTAATATTTCCTGGGCCACAGCAAATTATTTCAGTTATACCGTTCTATGTCTGCAGTGTATTAGAAAGAGGTCTCACCACGAAACAGTACTGTAATATCTCCTAGGCCACTGCAAAGTCTTTCAGTTATACCGTTCTATGTCTGCAATGCATTAGACAGAGGTCTCACTACTAAACAGTACTGTAATATTTCCTGGGCCACTGCAAACTATTTCACTTATATCGCTTTATGTCTGCAGTGCATTAGACAGAGGTCTCACAGCTAAACAGTACTCTAATATTTCCTGGGCCACTGCAAACTATTTCAGTTATATCATTCTATGTCTGCAGTGCATTAGAAAAAGGTCTCACTGCGAAACAGTACACTAATATTTCCTGGGCCACTGTAAACTATTACAGTTATATTGTTCTATGTCTGCAGTGCATTAGACAAAGGTCTCACCGCTAAACAGTATTGTAAGATTTCCTAGGCCACTGCAAAGCCTTTCAGTTATATTGTTCCATGTCTGCAGTGTATTAGACAGAGGTCTCACCACTAAAAGGTACTCTAATGTTTCCTGGGCCACTGCAAAATATTTCAGTTATATCGTTCTATGTCTGCAGTGCATTAGACAGAGGTCTCACTGCTAAACAGTACTCTATTATTTCCTAGGCCACTGCAAAGTATTTCAGCTCTGCCACTGTGCAGAGCGTCTCACAATACCCTTTCCTTGGTGGTGTTGAGATAGCCGCAGTTACCAGCACTATGCACTGGCTTTACAGTCTTCTCTCACTCCATACAGCCTCTCTTATCTACAAATCTCTGTAAGCAGTAAATTCCCCTAGGTATCAGCACAAGACAGCGGGTTAATTTTTTCAAGTCACAGCATAGAGTCTCCGCTATCTACAAGTCTCTGTGTGCGGTGGATTAGCCACAGTTGTCAGCGCTGTACAGTGGGGTAATTTATTTGGGCCCTGCTCTATTCTTAATCCGCCATGATGAGGAGTAGGGGTAAGGGTCGAGGACGTGGACGTGGACGCGGACATCCAAGTGAGGGTGTGGGCACAGGCCGAGTTCCTGGGCATGGTGAATCACAGCTGGCTGCTGAGCGATTAGGAGAGAGGCAAGTTTCTGGGCTCCCCAGCTTCATATCACAATTTGCGGGTCCGCGTGGTAGACCTTTATTACAAACAGAGCAGTGTGAGCAGCTCCTGTCGTGGATGGCAGAAAACGCGCCCAGCAATGTATCGATCGCCCAGTCTTCTACGCAGTCCACTACTTCTGGCCTAGGGACTGCAACTCTACATCCTGTAGCTGCTTCTCCTTCCTCCCAGCCTTCTCACTCCAAACATGACAAATGACATATTCTGAGCAGGCAGACTTCCAGGAACTATTCTCGGGTCCCTGCCATGAGTGAGAAAAAACGGTTCCTCTCTCACCTGAGGAGTTTGTCGTGACCGATGCCCACCCTTTGGAAAGTTCCCGGAGTCCGGGTGATGAGGCTGAGGACTTCTGGTAACTGTCTGAAGAGCTTTTTGTGGATGAAGATGATGAGACACAGTTGTCAGTCAATGAGGTAGTAGTAAGGGCAGTACGTCCAAGGGAAGAGCGCACAGAGGATTCGGAGGTAGAGCTGCTTGACGATGAGGTGACTGACCCCACCTGATTTGCTAAGCCTACTGAGTACAGGGCTTCAAAGGGGGAGGCAAGTGCAGCAGCAGGACAGGTTGGAAGAGGCAGTGGAGTGGCCAGGGGTAGAGGCGGGGCCAGAGTGAAGAATCCCCCAACTGTTTCCCACAGCACCCTCTCACGGCAAGCCTCCATGCAGAGGGCTAGGTGTTCAAGGTGTGGATGTTTTTAGGTGGGGGCGCGGATGATCGACGAACAGTGGTGTGCAACCTGTGTCGCACCTAGATCAGCCGGGGAGCCACCACCACCAGCATATGATGGCCAAGCACCCCACAAGGTGGGAGGAAGGCCATTCACCGCCTCCGGGTTACACCACTGCCTGTTCCCCTATGCCACAACCTGGCACACAGATCCAATCCCCCTCCCAGGACACAGGCACAAGCGCCTCCCGGCCTGCACCCACACCCTCACCTCCACCGTCCTACACTCCATCCAGCAATGTCTCTCAATGCAGCGTTCAGCTGTCGCTAACACAAGCGTTGGAGCGAAAGCGCAAATATGCTGCCACCCACCCGCATGCACAAGCTTTAAACGTGCACATTGCCAAATTAATCAGCCTGGAGATGCTGCCGTACAGGCTGGTGGAAAGGGAGGCTTTCAAAAACATGATGGCAGCAGTGGTCCCGCGCTACTCGGTCCCCAGTCGCCACTATTTTTCCCGGTGTGCCGTCCCCACCCTACACCAGCACATCTCCGGCAACATAAATTGTGCCCTCACCAACGCGGTTACTGGGAAGTTCGACTTAACCACTGACACGAGGACAAGTACAGGTGGGCAGGGCCACTATATCTCCCTGATGGCACATTGGGTGAACTTTGTGGAGGCTGGGACCGAGTCAGAACCTGGGACTGCTCACGTCCTACCCACACCCAGAATAGTGGGTCCTACCTCGGTGCTCGTATCTGCAGTGTTTTATGCCACCTCCTCCGAACCCTCCCCTTCCTCCTCCTGTGCCACGTCTACCTCTCAATTAAGAAGTGTGAGCACATCACCAGCAGTCAGTAGCGCGCGGCGCGGCAGCACATCGGTGGGCAAGCATCAGCAAGCCATGCTGAAACTAATCAGCTTAGGTGACAAGAGGCACACGGCCCCTCAAGCTGTTGCAGGGTCTCACAGAGCAGACCGACCTCTGGCTTTCGCCACTGAGCCTCCAACCGGGCATGGTAGTGTGTGACAACGGCCGTAACCTGGTGGCGGCTCTGCAGCTCAGCAGCCTCACAAACATGCCATGCCTGGCCCATGTCTTCAATCTGGTGGTTCAGCGGTTTCTAAAAAACTACCCATACTTGTCTGACCTGCTCGGCAAGGTGCGCCACGTCTGCGCACATTTCCACAAATCCACCATGAACGCTGCCACCCTGAGGACCCTGCAACATCGGTTTCAGCTGCCAGTGCACCGACTGCTGTATGACGTGCCCACATGCTGGAATTTTATGCTGCACATGTTGGCCAGGCTGTACGAGCAGCGTGAAGCAATAGTGGAATACCAGCTGCAACATGGGTGGCGGAGTGGTAGTCAGCCTCTGCAATTCTTCACTGAGGAGTGGGCATGGATGGCAGATAACTTCCAGGTCCTCGGAAACTTTGAGGAGTCTACCCAGATAGTGAGCGGCGATGCAGCCATCATTAGCATTACCATTCAGCTGCTTTGCCTGCTGAGAAGTTAGCTGCTAAGCATAAAGGCCGACGCTTTGCAGTTGGAACAGGAGACGGCGGATGACAGTATGTCACTTGATAGTCAGACCACCCTCATGTCTATATCTCAGTGAATTTTGGAGGATGAGGAGGAGGGGGAAGAGACAGCTGGCCACACTGCAGAGGGTACCCATGCTGCTTGCCTCTCATCTGTTTAGCGTGTATTGGCTGAAGAGGAGGAGGAGGAGTATCCTGAAAGTCATCGATCTAGTGAGGACAGCGATGTGTTACGTACTGGGACCCTGGCACACATGGCTGACTTCATGTTAGGCTGCCTTTCCCGTGACCCTCGCGTTAGACGCATTCTGGCCAAAACAGATTACTGAGTGTAAACCCTTCTAGACCCACAGTAAAAGGAGAAACTTTCCACTCTCATTCCTGAAGAGGAAAGGGGTACAAGAGTGATGCAATACCACAGGGCCCTGGTGGAAAAAGTGATGCTAAAGTTCCCATCTGACAGCGCTAGTGGCAGAAGACGCAGTTCCGAGGGCCAAGTAGCAGGGAAGGCACGGGAATCAGGCAGCATGTCCAGAGCAGGCAGGGGAACACTCTCCAAGGCCTTTGCCAGCTTTATGGCTCCCCAGCAAGACTGTGTCACCACTCCCCAGTCAAGGCTGAGTCGGAGGGAGCACTGTAAAAAGTTGGTGAGGGAGTATGTTGCCGATCGTACCACCATCCTCGTGATGCCTCTGCTCCATACAACAATTTGGTGTCAAAGCTGGACACGTGGCACTAACCTGCGCTGTACGCCCTGGAGGTGCTGGCCTTCCCTGCCGCTAGCGTCTTGTCAGAGAAGGTGTTTAGTGCAGCTGGGGGAATCATCACGATAAGCGTACCTGTCTGTCAACTGCCGACATGCTTACACTCATAAAGATGAACAAAGCCTGGATTTCCCCAGACTTCTCTTCTCCATCGCCGGAAAGCAGTGGAACCTAATGATTCTTTCCACTGCAACAGGAGAAAAATGCATCCTCTATCACCCCAAAAAAAGGGGAATTAACTTTGTCAATCACTCTCGGATATTATTACTCCTCCTACTCCTACTCCTCCTCTTAAATAACATGTCATCACGCTGAACTGACAATTTTTCTGCGGCCCAAAAGGCTCTGTTTTTTTACAATTTTTCAAAGTTTCAAAAGTATTTATACTTTAACAGATACCAATTTTTTTCACAGGGCTGCCTCCAGGCTCTGTTACAAATAAAGCATCAGCGAGCTGTATTTTTAAAAAATATTTATGGGTTTCACCTGCCCTCGCTGTTGAGCAATTTTTCAGGGGTACACTTGTACTTTTGGTACACCAATTTTTCAGGTCCTTGCCTATACTGTTATCTAACTAATTATTCCGTCCTTCGCTTACACTGTTGGTAACCAATTTTTTTCAGGTGTTCGCCTATACTCTTGGTACACCAATGTTTCAGGGGTTCGCCTACACTCTTGCTACAGAAATGTTACAGGGGTCCGGCTATACACTTGGTACAGAAATGTTACAGGGGTCCGGCTATACAATTGGTACAGAAATGTTACTGGGATTCGCCTATACTCTTGCTACATAAATGTTAATGGGGTCTGCCTATACTCTTGCTACAGAAATGTTATTGGGGTCTGCCTATACTCTTGCTACAAAAAATATTTGATTGGTGTCCGCCTATACTCTGGCTACAGAAATATTACAGGGGTCTGCCTATACTCTAGCTACAGAAATGTTACTGGGGTCCGCCTATACACTTGGTACTGAAAGGTTTGAGGGGTTCGCCTGTACTCTTGCTACAGAAATGTTACTGCCTATACTGTGGGTGCACAAAGGTTTCCCATTGCAGTGTTCAGCTGCCTGACACATACACAGAATGAAGTGTGTGGGGACACATGGATTTCCTATAGCTATTTAACTCACGGCACCTTGGGTCACACAAGGTGGAGGCTGGGACCGAGCCTGACCCTGGGCCCGCTCACGTACTTCCCTCACAGATTAATGAGTCCTACCTCGGTCTTGGTTTCTCGGCCTTATTATGCCACCTCCTCCTCCTGCTTGGGGTCTGGGGATCAGCAGTGGGCAACATTTATTTTCTCTCGTGCTACCACAGTTATCTGAGACAGTGGTTTGGGCCAAACAAAAGGAGCGTTTCTGCATTAATGAGACATTCACAGCTGCACTAGCATCCGAGTCCGCTTGAGGACCACGATTACTGAGGGTGTAGGCAGAGGCCAAGGTCCTGGGTGGGAAGAATCAACTGCGCTTGGTATGGCTTGTGGAACTTCTTTGTTGTTCATCCAGTCTTTGGAGCCATGAAAGCAAATGTTACTGATTTAAAGAGACGTTCACAGCTGTACTAGCATCCTAGTCCTCTTTATGCCCACAATCACTGAGGGTGTGAGCTGAGGCCGAGGTCCTTGGCGGGATGAAACTGCCTTGGTTAGGTGCTCTGATTTCTTTATATGTAATACCGTCTTTGAGTTTTATGGGCTCGCCTATGCTGTGGGTGCACAAAGACTTCCCATTGCATTGTTTTACCTGTCTGGCAGAAATACAATGACTGACTTGGCTAGGGTGCAGACGGCTTTCCCATTGCGGTGTTTTACCTCTCTGGCACAAATACACTGAATGACTAGGGTAGAAGTGTGGGCCAAGGTCCTGGGCGGGTTGAAACTCTGCCATGTTTGGGCACTCTCTTTTCTTCCTGTATAATTTTGTCCCTGGGTTCCAGGGGCTCGCCTATGCTGTGGGTGCACAAAGGCTTCCCCATTGCATTGTTCAGCTATTGGACACATACAAAGAATGAATTGGGCAGAAATGTGGGCCGAGGTCCTTGGCAGGGTGAAACTCTACCATGTTTTGGCACTCTGATTTCTTCATGTGTAATACTTTCCTTGGGTTCCAGGGGCTCGTCTATGCTGTGGGTGCACAAAGACGTCCCAAGGTGGTATTTTACCTGTCATGCACAAATGCACTGACTGACAAGGGTAGAAATGTGGGCCAAGGCCCTTGGCGGGGTGGAACTCTGCCATGTTTGGGCACTCTGATTTCCTCATGTGTAATACCATGTTTGAGTTCCTTGGGCTCTCCCATGCTGTGGGTGCACAAAGACTTCCCATTGTGGTGTTTTACCTGTCTGGCACATACACTGACTGACTAGGGTAGAAAGGTGGGCGGAGGCCCTTGGCGAGGGGAAACTCTGCCATGTTTGGGCACTCTGATTTCCTCATGTGTAATACCATGTTTGAGTTCCTTGGGCTCGCCTATGCTGTGGGTGCACAAAGACTTCCCATTGCGGTGTTTTACCTGTCTGGCACACATACACTGACTGACTAAGGTAGAAATGTGGGCGGAGGTCCTTGGCAGGGTGAAACTCTGATTTCTTCCTGTGTAATACCATCTTTGTGCACTGACAGCATAGGCCAGCTCAAGGAACTCAAAGACTTCCCATTGCGGTTTTGAGCTATCTGACACCTACACAGAATGAATTGTGTGAGGACACACAGACTTCCCATCGCGGTGTTTTACCTGTCTGGCACAAAGTTACTGACTGACTTGGGTAGGGGGCAGATGGCTTTCCCCTTGCATTGTCGATGTGGTATCCGGCACCCAAACAGAATGAGTAGTGTGTGGACACATGGATTCCCCATTGCTGGGTCACACAAGGTGGAGGCTGGGACCGAGCCTGACCCTGGGCCCGCTCACGTGCTTTCCACACAGAGCATTGCTGCATTGTGGAGATGTGTAGAAGTGCTGGCACCTGAGTGCCCTTTATGCCCACGTTTGAGGCTCCTGACAATTTTGTGACGGAGGTGGCACGGAATTGGAATGATGATCGTACATCAATTTATCATCAATTCTTAACAGCAATGTGGGCTATCGCCCCCCCTTTAAAGAAGGGTCGCTGCCTCGCCCTGCCAACGTTCTGCAGTGTGTGCCTTTGGTCCCTCCTCATTCAATACACACTTATAAATAGACATGAGGGTGGTGTGGCTATGAAGCGAGCATGTGGCATGAGGCCAGCTGGACGCTGCGCAGGGAAACTTTTGGTTGCACTGTGGATGCAGGGTCGTGTGGGGGCGGGGGGGGGGGGGTTGGACAGCAATGCGAGCATGTAACCTAGGAGAAGAGGCAGTGGTGTCACCCGCAGGCAGTGATTGTCCTTGGTTGCAAGTAGTATGGTGCTTAGCTAAGTTGTGCCAGCGCGTGTGCTTTGCTAATGAAGGTTTGTTGCAAGTAAATTGTTAGGGGGGTAACCGCCAGGCTCTTGCCCCCATTTTGGTTAAATAGTGGGACCTGGGAGCCTCAGATGCAGCCATGCATGCTGCCCCTGCCATTCCCTATCAGTTTCTGTGGTGTTTATATGACTTTCTGATTTTTTCTGATGTTTCACAACTCATCACCTATGCGAAGCATCGGTCCCATACAAAAATGCTCGAGTCCCCCATTGACTTCAATTGGGTTCGTTACTCGAAACGAGCTCTCGAGCATAACAAAAAGTTCTACTCGAGTACCGAGCACCCAAGCATTTCGGTGCTCGCTCATCTTTATTGGTCACCACATCTCAGAATAAAAATTGAGTAAAAAGTGATCAAGAAGTCATATGTACCCAAAAATGGTAGCAATCAAAACTACAACTCACCATGCAAAGAATAAACCCTCACATAGCCCCATTGATGGAACCATAAAATACTTATGGGCTCGGAATATGGTGACAAGAAGCAATTCTTTTTTTAAAGTAGTAAATCATAAAAAAACTATGAATCTATTTTTATTGTAATCATATTAACTGTTTGAATAATGGTATTGTGTCACTTTTCTGTATCATGAATGCCATAAAAGAAAAATCCTCTGAAATTTCTGAAATTGCTTTTTCTTTGCATATCACCACACTTAAAAATGTAAAAGAAATATGTCAATACATTATATGGTACATTAAATGGTGCCATTAAAAATTACAACTCATCCTGAAAAAAATCAGACCCTCATATGGATATGTTGACAGAAAAATAAAAAAGTTATGGCTCCTAAAAGGTAAGGATGAAAAATATGGAATTGAAATGGCCTGCAGTTAAGGGGCTAATACATACACATTTCAATAAGTATAACAGAAAATGAAATTAAATTTAAATTAAATTAACAAATTAAAACATTGCAAAATTACATAACCTAATGCTTATCTAAGTCACACCTGCGTTAGAGCTCAGTTCAGTGTTTCCGTCTCTCTGCTCCATTTTTAGAGAAGAGAAACTGAAATAAAACAAAAAAAATTATCAGTTTTTATTCCCCCTAATGATGTCAATGGGTTTTCAAAAAGCAGTAAGCTAATGAAAATGCTTCCGTTTTTTCCATTCCATCAGATTATTGTTTTTAAATACTAAAAGAATGACACAGCAAACTGTGCTATTTTCCTGTAAAAAAAAAAACCCGGAAACCTAACTGAATGGAAGCAAACTGAAGCATTTATGTTTGCTTTCTGATTTTTTTAAACCCCATTATTGAAATCAATGGGGGAAAAAAGCTGATCTGTTTTTTTGCTATTTTATTTCATTTCTTTCTTCCAAAAATAGAACAGAGAGAAGGAAACTCTGAACTGAGCTCTAATATGTGAACCCAGCATCACATGGTGGGGGATATGTGTACAAACTGGTGCAAAGTAAAAGTGGCGCAGTTGTTCATAGTTGAGTCACTTAGAAAAGTCAGAGGAGAAATTTGACTGTTTGGATGCAGACAACTGTTCTACTTTCAACTTCACATATAACAGAAATTCCCATTGAGAAAATTACCTAAAATGCACTGTAATATCGATGTGTTACATGTGAATTGGGGTACACATTATGATTTTGTAAAAGTATGCAGCAGAGGGTGGTTAGGAACAAATTCCATTAAAGGTAGTGACTTGGCAGTTACTTGAACCCACTGAGGTGCTGGGAATATCTATATGAATTGGCTGTTGCAATCTCAGGGTAAAAAGCCTAGTTGAGGCAAGATCTGTCAGGAGGTAGCCTCCCATAGACTCCCAGAGGCAGGGTAGGTCAGATCAATAGCCACTTTAGGTGCAACCTGACCCTTAGTGAACTTGTGGAGCATGGCTTGGTCCCCCCGCCTTGAGAATCGACCTTCAGAATTGAACAAAAATTTTGTAATGTAACTGTTTGTACCACAAAGTGAAGCTATCAAGCTTCTAACTCTCAAGCATTTGTGCCACTGTAAAAAAAAATCCTAATTTGTTCAATCATCATGTTCTACAATCAAATCAATACAATAAGCAACCCTTACAAATTTATTGTTGGATTTACTAGAAATGGAAGAGCATTTCATGCATGCTGGAACGCATTGATGTCGTTAAAGAGAGAATGGGTTTGTATGGAAATATTTTACTGGGTACTAGAGATGAGCGAGTATACTCGCTAAGGCACATTAATCGAGCGAGTAGTGCCTTAGCCGAGTATCTCCCCGCTCGTCTCTAAAGATTCGGGGGCCGCTGCGGGTGACAGGTGAGTTGCGGCAGGGAGCTGGAGGGAGCGGGGGTGAGAGAGGGAGAGAGAGATCTTCCCTCCATTCCTCCCTGCTCTCCCCCGCCCTCCCCGCCCCCCGAATCTTTAGAGACGAGCGGGGAGATACTCGGCTAAGGCCCTACTCGCTCGAGTAATGTGCCTTAGCGAGTATACTCGCTCATCTCTACTGGGTACTAAAAATTATCTTTTGTCTAACACAGACTTAGCAATGTATTTTTTGTAATACATTTAAAATTTTTCCCGGGAAAATCTGGAACATTTTGACCATAGTAACGTAACCTACAGTTTAAAAATTCACAATTTTCATCACAGTTTCCTTTTCTTCATGTACTGTTTTTTTTTAGCAATGCTCCTCCCAATAACTGTTGAAAGAAACTTTCATAATGTAATTAGTAATTAGGGAATGTATGACAGATGAAAAATCCTAACAGATCTTTTAATTGAACTGAAAAATGCATTGTGATAAACCTTTCTTATCTTAGAAAAGGAAAGAAAAGTTCTAGTTTTAAAGCTCCGTAAACTTAGTAAAGTTTCTTAATAGATGATTTTTATCTACACTATTGCAATAGAAGATAATACACTGTAGACAAAAGCCAAGGCATTTATACCAGTCAACATGATCATATAATTACATATTGCACAGCTAAGTAGGCACAAGACAAAGCAAATTAATTAAATGTAGAAAGAGATACGACACGCACCCATGTTTGGAAATTTTCCAATGACTGTATATCTCCAGTTATCTGATCTATATTAACTCTATTCTGAGAAGTAAAGAGGATGTTGTTCAGCTCTCCGTATAATGACATTGCCCAAGTTATTTATCTTCGTTGACTTTCATTAAATCAAGTCAAGCTACAGAAAAGTCGTTGTAAGAAAACATGTTAGCCATATTAACATTGGGAAGAAACAACTAAAATGGATACATGTGGTCAAAATGAAAGTTAGTGTTAAACTATATATTAAAAGCATAGTAAGCTGCATAAAACAGTATTGTATAATCTCATTAATTAAATGCTGTCACATTAAGCATGAGTAGAAAAAAAAAATATTTTCAGAAATATTTCAATTGACAACAGTATTGCAGTTTGTTTGTAACGTATCAAATTTCTAATGTTGTAAGGATATATATGTATTTGAAGCACATACAGTACTACACTTTACAAGCCCCTTCTTCTTTGTATCACTAGTATGACCTGGTGCTGGCAGTCCACAGTTAGGAGATATAGAAAATGTTGAACACACTTTTTTTCACAAAGATGGACACACTGTTATAAAAACAACATGCACATAATATTGCCATATTTTATCATTTTTTCAGACATCTTTGTAACATAGTAACTTGGTATGTTAGGCTGAAAAAATGACATGTGCCCATCTAACTCAGCCTATTATCCCTAAATATTGATCAAGATGAAGGGAAAAAACCCCAATGAGGTAGTAACCAATTTTCCTCATTTCAGGAAAAAAATGACCTTCTTGACTCCAAGTCTAGCAATAATCCCTGGATCAACAACCCTTCTAAAGTAATTATTGACTGTGAGGGCTCAGTCACATGGGCGCATCGGCACCCGTACACCGGCGCCGATGCGCCTGTGTGACTGAGCTGTTACTGCAGAAAGAAGACAGCCGTACCTGAAGACGGACGTCTCTCTGCAGCGCTGATGAAAGAACACATGACCGGCAATGAAGCCGGTCACATGTTCTTTCCTCCGGCGCTGCAGAGAGATGTCCATCTTCAGGTACGGCCATCTGCTACCTGCAGTAACACGGGCGCTGATGCACCCGTGTGACTGAGCCCTGATATGTAATATTGTAAAACTTAAAAAAGGTGTCCAGGCGCTATCTTCTTCCAGGCTATCTGCAATGACAGTGAGACTACAAATCAGCTGATCGGCGAGGATCCTGTAATCTGATTCTCAGTCCTCTCAGGACTTGTGGGAGGAGCCTGGCTTACATATTGTGTGTGCTGTATTTTATAGACTGTACGTAAAAAATAGCAGATCCTGTTCTCTGAATATATGTAACATACACAGATTTAAATCATGTTATGGTACAGTGTACAGTAAGAGTAAGTATGATTTCTGTAGCTAAAACACATTACTATAAGCTTGCGGGCAGAGAATGTTTGAGTCACTCCTACCCACCTTCCTCTTCTCCTCTGCTTTGCAATCTATGCTGTTGTGGCAAGCTGGCTGCAATTGGGAAGTGGAACTGGGGTGGTGTCATGATGTCAGCCCTGTCCCACATGATTACACATTTGACAGATGCCCGCTGTCATTCAGCATTCGTCCCAGTAAGTGCCTCTTTCCTGTTATTGCAGAAGTTCTCTTAGGAGTCATCTGTTGGGAATCCCTCAGTGTTCAGTCTTCCTTTCTTCTCATCCCTGCTACAATATTTCCTGTAGTGTATGGACTGATTGGCTGACAGGAGGTGTTTCTCCTAGCCGGCCAATGAGATATAATGGATACTTTTATTGTGTTTTTTTCCATCTAGCTCTGGAATATATGTATATAGATAGCACCTACTATATATAATTCCCTATCCTCTGACTAGGAACAAACTAGGTCCCCTAGGTTTTAGATGTAGGGCTGTCCCCAATTGGATTATAACTTTTAGACACACTAACATAATCTTATAAAATAGGTTAGGGAGAGGGTTCCCACTCCTATATTGGTGTTTCCCATGTGTTAGTGTCTTAATTCATGTATATGTTGGTCCATTGCAGTCCATTTATCGTGTCAAGGTTAGACATGAAGGTAATGTCTATGAGGGTCACCATACTTGTGCCCCATACGAACATAACATATACATTTTAATGAGCACAATGGCTTATCCCCCACAACTGTTCTAATGTATCCATGTCTCCTGTCAATCAATGGAAAGCAGACATTGAACAGCAAACTATGAGGAAGGGAGACAGCAGCTTAGAGTTATTTTTCAGTACAAAAATGGAATTTTGGGTAAGTAGCAATTCTGCTAGTTATCACACTGGCTATCATACAAACACATGTTGTTTGAAAAGATAAGGACTAGAGATGAGCGAACACCAAAATGTTCGGGTGTTCGTTATTCGGAACGAACTTCCCGCGATGCTCGAGGGTTCGTTTCGAACAACGAACCCCATTGAAGTCAATGGGCGACCAGAACATTTTTGTATTTCGCCGATGCTCGCTAAGGTTTTCATGTGTGAAAATCTGGGCAATTCAAGAAAGTGATGGGAACAACACAGCAACGGATAGGGCAGGCGAGGGGCTACATGTTGGGCTGCATCTCAAGTTCACAGGTCCCACTATTAAGCCACAATAGTGGCAAGAGTGGGCCCCCCCCCCCCCTCCCAACAACTTTTACTTCTGAAAAGCCCTCATTAGCATGGCATACCTTTGCTAAGCACCACACTAGCTACAACAAAGCACAATCACTGCCTGGATGACACTCCACTGCCACTTCTCCTGGGTTACATGCTGCCCAACCGCCCCCCCTCCCCCCCACAGCACACACCAAAGTGTCCCTGCGCAGCCTTCAGCTGCCCTCATGCCACGCCACACTCATGTCTATTTAGAAGTGCGTCTGCCATGAGGAGGAACCGCAGGCACACACTGCAGAGGGTTGGCACGGCTAGGCAGCGACCCTCTTTAATAGGGGCGGGGCGATAGCCCACAATGCTGTACAGAAGCAATGAGAAATAGAATCCTGTGCCACCGCCATCAGGAGCTGCACACGTGGGCATAGCAATGGGGAAGCTATGTGCCACACACTATACATTCTGTCAAGGTGTCTGCATGCCCCAGTCAGACTGGTAACATGCACCTTAACAGTAACCGCGTTGGTGGTAATGTGGTGGTGACTGCGGACCTAGTAGCACGGTTGTATTTTGTTGGTTTTCGGAATGTGGCCAGGATTAAGTGGGCCGTGGCGGGGGGATGGTGTGGGGGCTCTCTTGTTGTGTCGGTAAAGGTGAAATTCTTGGACTGCCACCAGACGAACCAATGCAAAGGCATTTGCCAAGAATGTTTTCCCTGTTGGAGGAGGAGGGGGATTTTTTTGAGGCACTACGTGTCCTCTCCACGTGTCCGTGGTTATATGCACCTTAACAGTAACCGCGTTGGTGGTAATGTGGTGGTGACTGCGGACCTAGTAGCACGGTTGTATTTTGTTGGTTTTCGGAATGTGGCCAGGATTAAGTGGGCCGTGGCGGGGGGATGGTGTGGGGGCTCTCTTGTTGTGTCGGTAAAGGTGAAATTCTTGGACTGCCACCAGACGAACCAATGCAAAGGCATTTGCCAAGAATGTTTTCCCTGTTGGAGGAGGAGGGGGATGTTTTTGAGGCACTACGTGTCCTCTCCACGTGTCCGTGGTTATATGCACCTTAATAGTAACCGCGTTGGTGGTAATGTGGTGGTGACTGCGGACCTAGTAGCACGGTTGTATTTTGTTGGTTTTCGGAATGTGGCCAGGATTAAGTGGGCCGTGGCGGGGGGATGGTGTGGGGGCTCTCTTGTTGTGTCGGTAAAGGTGAAATTCTTGGACTGCCACCAGACGAACCAATGCAAAGGCATTTGCCAACAATGTTTTCCCTGTTGGAGGAGGAGGGGGATGTTTTTGAGGCACTACGTGTCCTCTCCACGTGTCCGTGGTTATATGCACCTTAACAGTAACCGCGTTGGTGGTAATGTGGTGGTGACTGCGGACCTAGTAGCACGGTTGTATTTTGTTGGTTTTCGGAATGTGGCCAGGATTAAGTGGGCCGTGGCGGGGGGATGGTGTGGGGGCTCTCTTGTTGTGTCGGTAAAGGTGAAATTCTTGGACTGCCACCAGACGAACCAATGCAAAGGCATTTGCCAACAATGTTTTCCCTGTTGGAGGAGGAGGGGGATGTTTTTGAGGCACTACGTGTCCTCTCCACGTGTCCGTTCCATGTCAGCAATAGTAGCACTCAAGACAGGCCCCAGTAACAATTCTGAAGCAGCAGTATATCGGGAGCGCAGTCTTCGTTCCATGTAAGCAATAGTAGCACTCAGGACAGGCCCCATTAACAATTCTGAAGCAGCAGTATAGCGGGAGCGCAGTCTTCGTTCCATGTAAGCAATAGTAGCACTCAGGACAGGCCCCATTAACAATTCTGAAGCAGCAGTATAGCGGGAGCGCAGTCTTCGTTCCATGTCAGCAATAGTAGCACTCAAGACAGGCCCCAGTAACAATTCCGAAGCAGCAGTATAGCGGGAGCACAGTCTTCGTTCCATGTCAGCAATAGTAGCACTCAAGACAGGCCCCAGTAACAATTCTGAAGCAGCAGTATAGTGGGAGCGCAGTCTTAGTTCCATTTCAGTAGCCTTAGTATAGCCAAGGCACAAGTTACATTTATGTAGCTAAACTGTAGGCCAACCCCACACACCTTTCTGTACCATGAGTGCAGGCGAAGAACATAGAAATTACTATGATTACACTGTAGGTGAGGGCCCACAAAAAATTGGTGTACCAACAGTACTAATGTACCTCAGTAAAAATTGGCCATGCCCAACCAAGATGGCAGGTGAATCGCTTTGGTTAATGTGGCTTAAGTGGTAACTAGGCCTGGAGGCAGCCCAGTGTAACGAAAAATTGGTTCAAGTTAAAGTTCCAACGCTTTTAAGCGCATTGAAACTTATAAAAATTGTTCAGAAAAATTATTTGAGTGAGCCTTGTGGCCCTAAGAAAAATTGCCCGTTCAGCGTGATTACGTGAGGTTTCAGGAGGAGGAGCAGGAGGAGGAGGAGGAATATTAGACACAGATTGATGAAGCAGAAATGTCCCCGTTTTGGATGGTGAGAGAGAACGTAGCTTCCATCCGCAGGTGCAGCCTACGTATTGCTTACGTATCGCTGCTGTCCGCTGGTGGAGAACAGAAGTCTGGGGAAATCCAGGCTTTGTTCATCTTGATGAGTGTTAGCCTGTCGGCACTGTCGGTTGACAGGCGGCTACGCTTATCTGTGATGATTCCCCCAGCCGCACTAAACACCCTCTCTGACAAGACGCTAGCCGCAGGACAAGCAAGCACCTCCAGGGCATACAGCGCTAGTTCAGGCCACGTGTCCAGCTTCGACACCCAGTAGTTGTAGGGGGCAGAGGCGTCACCAAGGATGGTCGTGCGATCCGCTACGTACTCCCTCACCATCCTTTTACAGTGCTCCCGCCGACTCAGCCGTGACTGGGGAGCGGTGACACAGTCTTGGTGGGGAGCCATAAAGCTGGCCAGGCCCTTAAAGACTGTTGCACTGCCTGGGATGTACATGCTGCTCGATCTACGCACATCCCCTGCTACCTTGCCCTCGGTACTGCGCCTTCTGCCACTAGCGCTGTCGGCTGGGAATTTTACCATCAGCTTGTCCGCAAGGGTCCTGTGGTATAGCAACACTCTCGAACCCCTTTCCTCTTCGGGAATGAGAGTGGGCAGGTTCTCCTTATAGCGTGGGTCGAGCAGTGTGTACACCCAGTAATCCGTCGTGGCCAGAATGCGTGCAACGCGAGGGTCACGAGAAAGGCATCCTAACATGAAGTCAGCCATGTGTGCCAGGGTACCAGTACGCAACACATGGCTGTCCTCACTAGGAAGATCACTTTCAGGATCCTCCTCCTTCTCCTCCTCCTCCTCAGGCCATACACGCTGAAAGGATGACAGGCAATCAGCCGGTGTACCGTCAGCAGCGGGCCAAGCTGTCTCTTCCCCCTCCTCCTCATCCTCCTCATGCTCCTCCTCCTCCTCCTGTACGCGCTGAGAAATAGACAGGAGGGTGCCCTGACTATCCAGCGGCATACTGTCTTCCCCCGCCCCCGTTTCCGAGCGCAAAGCAGCTGCCTTTATGGTTTGCAGGGAATTTCTCAAGATGCATAGCAGAGGAATGGTGACGCTAATGATTGTAGCATCGCCGCTCACCACCTGGGTAGACTCCTCAAAATTACCAAGGACATGGCAGATGTCTGCCAACCAGGCCCACTCTTCTGAAAGGAATTGAGGAGGCTGACTCCCACTGCGCCGCCCATGTTGGAGTTGGTATTCGACTATAGCTCTACGTTGTTCATAGAGCCTGGCCAACATGTGGAGCGTAGAGTTCCACCGTGTGGGCACGTCGCACAGCAGTCGGTGCACTGGCAGCTTAAAGTGATGTTGCAGGGTGCGCAGGGTGGCAGCGTCCGTGTGGGACTTGCGGAAATGTGCGCAGAGCCGGCGCGCCTTTACGAGCAGGTCTGACAAGCGTGGGTAGCTTTTCAGAAAGCGCTGAACCACCAAATTAAAGACGTGGGCCAGGCATGGCACGTGCGTGAGGCTGCCGAGCTGCAGAGCCGCCACCAGGTTACGGCCGTTGTCACACACGACCATGCCCGGTTGGAGGCTCAGCGGCGCAAGCCAGCGGTCGGTCTGCTGTGTCAGACCCTGCAGCAGTTCGTGGGCCGTGTGCCTCTTATCGCCTAAGCTGAGTAGTTTCAGCACGGCCTGCTGACGCTTGCCCACCGCTGTGCTGCCACACCGCGCGACACCGACTGCTGGCGACATGCTGCTGCTAATACATCTTGATTGCGAGACAGAGGAGGAGGAGGAGGAGGAGGAGGGTGCTTTAGTGGAGGAAGCATACACCTCCGCAGATACCACCACCGAGCTGGGGCCCGCAATTCTGGGGGTGGGTAGGACGTGAGCGGTCCCAGGCTCTGACTCTGTCCCAGCCTCCACTAAATTCACCCAATGTGCCGTCAGAGAGATGTAGTGGCCCTGCCCGCCTGTGCTTGTCCACGTGTCCGTAGTTAAGTGGACCGTGGCAGTAACCGCGTTGGTGAGGGCGCGTACAATGTTGCGGGAGACGTGGTCGTGCAGGGCTGGGACGGCACATCGGGAAAAGTAGTGGCGACTGGGAACTGAGTAGCGCGGGGCCGCCGCCTCCATGATACTTTTGAAGGACTCCGTTTCCACAACCCTATACGGCAGCATCTCAAGGCTGATGAATTTTGCGATGCGGACGGTTAACGTTTGAGCGTGCGGGTGCGTGGCGGCGTACTTGCGCTTGCGCTCGAACACTTGCGCAAGCGACGGCTGGACGGTGCGCTGAACTACACTGCTGGATGGGGCCGAGGACAGCGGAGATGAGGGTGTGGGTGCAGGCCATGAGGCGGTAGTGCCTGTGTCCTGAGAGGGGGGTTGCATCTCAGTGGCAGGTTGGGGCACAGGGGGAGAGGCAGGGGTGCAAACCGGAGGCGGTGAACGGCCTTCGTCCCACCTTGTGGGGTGCTTGGCCATCATATGTCTGCGCATGGTGGTGGTGGTGAGGCTGTTGGTGTTGGCTCCCCGGCTGAGCTTTGCGCAACAAAGGTTGCACACCACTGTTCGTCGGTCGTCAGGCGTCTCTGTGAAAAACTGCCAGACCTTAGAGCACCTCGGCCTCTGCAGCGTGGCATGGCGTGAGGGGGCGCTTTGGGAAACACTTGGTGGATTATTCGGTCTGCCCTGCCTCTACCCCTGGCCACCGCACTGCCTCTTGCAACCTGCCCTGCTGATGCCCTTGACTCCCCCTCTGAAGACCTGTCCTCCTGAGTAAGCGTTGCACACCAGGTGGGGTCAGTCACCTCATCGTCCTGCTGCTCTTCCTCCGAATCCTCTGTGCGCTGCTCCCTCGGACTTACTGCCCTTACTACTACCTCACTGCAAGACAACTGTGTCTGATCGTCATCGTCCTCCTCACCCACAGAAAGTTGTTGAGACAGTTGGCGGAAGTCCCCAGCCTCTTCCCCCGGACCCCGGGAACTTTCGAATGGTTGGGCATCAGTGACGACAAACTCCTCTGGTGGGAGAGGAACCGCTGCTGCCCAATCTAAGCAGGGGCCCGAGAACAGTTCCTGGGAGTGTTCCCGCTCCTGAGCAGGTGTTATTGTAGTGGAGTGAGGAGGCTGGGAGGAAGGAGGAGCAGCAGACAGAGGATTCGGATTGGCAGCAGTGGACGGCGCAGAACTGCGGGTAGACGATAGGTTGCTCGAAGCACTTTCTGCCATCCAGGACAGGACCTGCTCACACTGCTCATTTTCTAATAACCGTCTCCCGCGTGGACCCATTAATTGGGCGATGAATGTGGGGACGCCAGAAACGTGCCTCTCTCCTAATCGCGCAGCAGTCGGCTGCGACACACCGGGATCAGGAGCTCGGGCTGTGCCCACACCCTGACTTGGCCCTCCGCGTCCTCGGCCGCGTCCACGTCCTCTAGGCCTACCCCTACCCCTCAGCATGCTGTATTACCAGTGATTTGATTTCACAGGCAGGAAATAAATTGGCGCAAGACTGCAGGCCAAATATAATTTTTGCCCTTTTTGGAAAACGAAAGGCCCCACTGCCTCTAGTGAATGAATTATCTAAGTTTAATAACTGTGCTGTGTCCCTGCTTATGTGTCACAGAACGTGAGGGTAGCAGAGTTATTATAACTCTTGGAGAGCAGGTATTTTTTTCCCAATTAAGGAAAGCAAATGGCGAAGCCAGCAGTAAAGCGTAGCTGGGTGCGTCTGATTTAGCAATGTTGTTCACGCAGCTCACACGTGTCCACCGCCCTTAGGACGGACAGAGGCTGGACAAATAGATTTGTTTTCAGTTTTTTTCCACCAAAAGGCAGCACTGCGTATATTCAATGAACATGAGAAGTTTAATAACTGTGCTGTGTCCCTGCTTATGTGTCACAGAACGTGAGGGTAGCAGAGTTATTATAACTCTTGGAGAGCAGGTATTTTTTTCCCAATTAAGGAAAGCAAATGGCGAAGCCAGCAGTAAAGCGTAGCTGGGTGCGTCTGATTTAGCAATGTTGTTCACGCAGCTCACACGTGTCCACCGCCCTTAGGACGGACAGAGGCTGGACAAATAGATTTGTTTTCAGTTTTTTTCCACCAAAAGGCAGCACTGCGTATATTCAATGAACATGAGAAGTTTAATAACTGTGCTGTGTCCCTGCTTATGTGTCACAGAACGTGAGGGTAGCAGAGTTATTATAACTCTTGGAGAGCAGGTATTTTTTTCCCAATTAAGGAAAGCAAATGGCGAAGCCAGCAGTAAAGCGTAGCTGGGTGCGTCTGATTTAGCAATGTTGTTCACGCAGATCACACGTGTCCACCGCCCTTAGGACGGACAGAGGCTGGACAAATAGATTTGTTTTCAGTTTTTTTCCACCAAAAGGCAGCACTGCGTATATTCAATGAACATGAGAAGTTTAATAACTGTGCTGTGTCCCTGCTTATGTGTCACAGAACGTGAGGGTAGCAGAGTTATTATAACTCTTGGAGAGCAGGTATTTTTTTCCCAATTAAGGAAAGCAAATGGCGAAGCCAGCAGTAAAGCGTAGCTGGGTGCGTCTGATTTAGCAATGTTGTTCACGCAGCTCACACGTGTCCACCGCCCTTAGGACGGACAGAGGCTGGACAAATAGATTTGTTTTCAGTTTTTTTCCACCAAAAGGCAGCACTGCGTATATTCAATGAACATGAGAAGTTTAATAACTGTGCTGTGTCCCTGCTTATGTGTCACAGAACGTGAGGGTAGCAGAGTTATTATAACTCTTGGAGAGCAGGTATTTTTTTCCCAATTAAGGAAAGCAAATGGCGAAGCCAGCAGTAAAGCGTAGCTGGGTGCGTCTGATTTAGCAATGTTGTTCACGCAGCTCACACGTGTCCACCGCCCTTAGGACGGACAGAGGCTGGACAAATAGATTTGTTTTCAGTTTTTTTCCACCAAAAGGCAGCACTGCGTATATTCAATGAACATGAGAAGTTTAATAACTGTGCTGTGTCCCTGCTTATGTGTCACAGAACGTGAGGGTAGCAGAGTTATTATAACTCTTGGAGAGCAGGTATTTTTTTCCCAATTAAGGAAAGCAAATGGCGAAGCCAGCAGTAAAGCGTAGCTGGGTGCGTCTGATTTAGCAATGTTGTTCACGCAGCTCACACGTGTCCACCGCCCTTAGGACGGACAGAGGCTGGACAAATAGATTTGTTTTCAGTTTTTTTCCACCAAAAGGCAGCACTGCGTATATTCAATGAACATGAGAAGTTTAATAACTGTGCTGTGTCCCTGCTTATGTGTCACAGAACGTGAGGGTAGCAGAGTTATTATAACTCTTGGAGAGCAGGTATTTTTTTCCCAATTAAGGAAAGCAAATGGCGAAGCCAGCAGTAAAGCGTAGCTGGGTGCGTCTGATTTAGCAATGTTGTTCACACAGCTCACGCGTGTCCACCGCCCTTAGGACGGACAGAGGCTGGACAAATAGATTTGTCTTCAGTTTTTTTCCACCAAAAGGCAGCACTGCGTATATTCAATGAATAACAACTGTGTTGTCGCCCTGCCTATACAATTCTTTCCCTGCAGTATCAATGGAGGGTGCAATGGTCTGCAGAGGCGATTTTGAGAAGCAAAAAAAAATGCAGCACAGCTAACAGCAGCCTGGACAGTACTGCACACGAATAAATATGGCCCTAGAAAGGACCGTTGAGGTTCTTGAAGGCTACACTCACTCCTAACACTCTCCCTGCCTATGCAGCACTTCTGTCCCTAATGCCAGGTGCAACGGTCTGCAGAGGCGATTTTGAGAAAAAAAAATTTGCCACTGCTAACAGCAGCCAACACACAGCTATCAGTGGCCCTAATAAGGACCTTTGGGGGGTCTTGAAGCCTACACTAACTACCAATTCTTTCCCTACAGCAGCTCCGGTACAAACAGCACTGTCCCTCATCTAACTCACACCGCATCTGAGGCGAACCGCGGGAGGGGCCGACTTTTATGTTCGGGTGACACCTGATCTTCCCAGCCACGCACAGCAGGGGGGTGGTATAGGGCTTGAACGTCACAGGGGGAAGTTGTAATGCCTTCCCTGTCTTTCAATTGGCCAGAAAAGCGCGCTAACGTCTCAGGGAAGGAAGTGAAAATAACCAGAACACCGCATGGTGTTCGTTACGAATAACGAACATCCCGAACACCCTAATATTCGCACGAATATCAAGCTCGGAAGAACACGTTCGCTCATCTCTAATAAGGACCATTCAGTATAAAATGTAAAAATTAAAAAGAAAAGGAAATGGCAGATATAATTCTTCTACTGACAAAATATCATAAATTATATACATGGTAACTAAATCTGCAAATTCACACCATTTGGAGTGGCAGATGTATTCCTCAATTTAGCTACACAGAAGTGACCAAACCATAAGATTACATTAAACATTTTGGCCTATGAACGGTGAACAGAGAGTGTAAATTAATTTTCACTTCACAGTGGCATCTTTTTGCAATTGCAAGTTGAAAGCAAAATCGGCGTGATTGAATTAATCTGAATGTCCAATAACAATCTTGAATGCAACATGACTATTACTGAAATGATAGTAGTTATGTGCAATTGGCCTGTTATTGCTACAATTACTACAGCATTAGAGCATAAATGGAACTGTGTGCAATGCCCATGTAAGTGTTTGCATGCATTTTAGAATTGTTGTGCTCTGAGATCATATATAACAGAGAACCAGAAAATGTTATTAGAATTTCACATTTTTAACATAGCAAGTCATTTTAGGGCATACTAAGGATAACATAATTATGTCCATAAAGCTATGAACAGTGGTTTACATCCACTAACTGTACTTTTCTGTTAGAACTCTTGAATAGTGTTTTTTTTTAAAGCCTGTTTTTGTGGCAGGTCTTTAACAGTTTTTGGAGCAAAAGCCAGAAATGCAATCAAAATAAATGGAAAATATAAAGGATTAGCTGATTTGCCCAGCTTCACCCGAGTTGTGTGGTACAGGTGTTTACCTGTTGTTCGCACAGAAAATTTTATGGAGTCATGATTACTTCAGAGGAACCGAGGAAAAATATATATACACATAGAGAAGCATTAGATTCTCCTCAGACTGCATGTACCGATATCCCTCTGCGGAATGTGCCACCCCTCCCACTCGCCTCACTTTTTACTTTTAACGGTAACACCCCTTTTTATTCAAATTTACTCCCAGACTGGAGGTTGCAGCCTCTTCTTAGCCTTAAAGGCATGCTTCATTCCTGCAGTCCTTGGCCACTTCCTTATGTACTTTACAGCTTTTTCAGTATATACACAGAGGTCAGTTATATTCTCCTTAGTATATACACATAGAGGTGGGGTAGATTCTTCTCAGTATATGCACAAAGAGATCAGTTAGATTCTCCTTAGTATATACAAACAGAGGTAAGGTAGATTCTCCTTCGCATATGCACATAGAGGTGAGGTAGATTCTCCTCAGTAAACAAATCATTTCCCTAGGCTTTATGGTTTCTGAGAAAATTTGTATGACACTGGGAAGTTACATAACATATGGGTGCACTTACTTTTGCACTTGGCATTGAATAATCGAGTTGTGACTCCCTTACTTTTCCTATGTAGGACCTAAAGAATGGTCGTGCCAAATTTCACATTTGTACAACACCAGGTAGTTAGAAAATTAGTGACAAGTCAGTGAGTCAGTCAGTCAGTCAGTGAGGGCTTTCGCCTTTCTATATATATACACTGATATACTCGGCTTTGCCCGGGTTAAGTTGATACAGGTGTTTATGTGTTGTTCACATGGAGATTTTTATAAGGTCAAGGTTACTTTAGAGGAACTGAGGAAAAATATATGTATACACATAGAGGACCATTAGATTCTCCTTAGGCTGCATGCACTGATGTCCCTCTGCAGAATGTGACATCTCTCTCATTCTCCTCATTTTGGACCTAAAGAATGCTTGCGCCAAATTTCATGCTTGTATGATACCGGGAAGTTACATTACATATGGGTGCAGTTAGTTTTGCAATTAGCATTAAATAATCGGGTTGTGACCCCTTTACTTTTCCTATTTAGAACCTAAAGAATGCTCACTCCACATTTCACACTTGTACGACATCGGGAAGTTACATTACATAGGGATGCACTTACTTTTGCAATTAGCATTGAATAATTGAGTTGTGACCCCTTTACTTATCCTATTTAGGACCTGAAGAATGTTCATGCCAAATTTCACATTTGTACGACGCCAGAAAGTTACATTATATAGGGGTGCACATACTTTTGCAATTAGCATGGAATAATCGAGTTGTGACCGCTTTACTTTTCCTATTTATGAACTGAAGAATGTTCATGCCAAATTGCACGCTTGTACGACACAGGGAAGTTAGATTACATAGGGATGCACTTACTTTTGCAATTAGCATTGAACAATCCAGTTATGACCCCTTTACTTTCTGTATTTAGGGCCCAAAGAATGCTCGTGCCAAATTTCATGCTTCTACAAAGCCGAGAAGTTACATTATATAGGGGTGCCAATACCTTTGACTTAGAAAGTCTCTGCTAAAATGAGCCAGATGTTGATTGATGCCTATATATTTTGCCATGCATGTATGCCTATATTAGGTGCACAACTCCTTCCCACTGGATCGATAATGGGTAGGTGTAAAGCATAAATTTGGACTGGATTACAGTTATAATCCCAACTGTTGTTACTCAGCAAGTCTGTCAGAGAACCACATCAAGGTGACTGTATACCAATACTGTTAAAGGTTTGCTATGTTTGCAGTCTAGTATACTCGTAAAACACCCCTCAATAATGACCCCTGCGACAATCATTGATTAAAACAGAGTCAATAAGAAGGTATCACCAAAATGACTGTATGCCAACTGGCAAATATTAGGAAAATACAGCAGAGGCCTAAGAATTTGAAGAGAGGTGGCATAAAAGGGCAGAAGCGGTACTTAAAAATTGACCCTACACCAGCCAGACTAGGTCTGACTATAAACTGACCCTATTCTGTTCTAGAATCATGAATAAACTCAAGAGGAGAAAAGAAGGAAAAAGACCCAATGCGTTTCCTATGGCATATACATGATGCCCTTTCCTCAGGGGTCTATATAGAGCACTCTAGTAAATGGAGCTTTGAGCCAAAGTGATAGATTTAGATAAGCAGAAAAACAGCCACCATGGTGGCCAGTAGCATGTCTAGAAAAAAGAGCCAGTGTTGCTGGACACTGCCCGTTATATAAGTAAAAGACACCGCCCCCAGTGTGGGGGCTTGCCTCAATCAGCCAATTATAAGATCCAGGGGACTCTCAGTCATGCTCCCCTTGAACTGACATGACCGCATCAGGAGGTGGGGAGAAGATACTGTCAATAACCTCACATATCAAATTGAGCAATGGAAATATAAGAATGCACACAATAGGACCACACCATAGTGATTGATTAGCCCTTACTATAGCGATAAGTTATGGCATCTATAAACCTTGCCATAGTGATCAGTCACTGTGTGCATATCTAATGTAAATGCCCGAGTTCATCTGCGATTACAATTTAGTATTCATAAATAAGGGTAAGTATTGCACATGCATCCAGGCGCAATATGCTACCCACATGCTATCATCCTTGTTCTGCAGTAGTGCCGGAGGAGATGGCAGGATAACACAACAGAACTTTAATGTCTAATTGCCTGAGCGGTATGGCAATCATATACTACCATTAGAGATGAGCGAGCATACTCGTCCGAGCTTGATGCTCGTTCGAGTATTAGGGTGCTCGAGATGCTCGTTACTCGAGACGAGCACCACGCGGTGCTCGTCTCGATTAAACGAGCACTGACCATTGAATTCTATGGAGCCGGCAATACAGCCGGCTCCATTGAAAGCAATGGGCTGCCGGCTAGCGCGGGATGAATTTTCGGGAAGGGCTTAAAAATATAAGCCCTTACCTGAAAATCATCCTAAAATGTATAAAAAGTAAAAAAAAAAATATATACTCACCTTGTCCTGGCAGAACGATGTTAGCCCATTGAATTCAATGGAGCCGGCAATACAGCCGGCTCCATTGAAAGCAATGGGCTGCCGGCGATCGCACAATGAATTTTCGGGAAGGGCTTAAATATATAAGCCCTTCCCTGCAATTCATCCAGAAATGTGTAAAAATAAAAAAATATATATATACTCACCTGCTCCCGGCAGACGGAGTTCAGCTGCAGCCAGCTGGCAGTTCTCCTGAACTGCTCTCTGTAGTATTCAGCAGCCGGGGATTTAAATTCCCCGCCTGCTGAATGAGCTGCCTCTGATTGGTCACAGCCTGACCAATCAGAGGCAGATCTCACTCACACCCATTCATGAATTTATGAATGGGTGAGTGAATGCTGCCTCTGATTGGCTCAGCGCAGCTCTCAGCTGAATGACAGCAGTTCAGCACCACAGTGCAGGGGACAGCAGGAGAAGACACGGCTGTGCCCCGGCAGCTGAAGGGAGGTGAGTATCTATTTTTTTTGTTTGTTAAATTACTTTTAATTCATTTCCAGGGAATGGCTTATATGTAAAGCGCTTCCCTGAAAAATAATTCAGGTGTGCCAGCAGACCATTGTCTTCAATGGAGTCGCCGGCAGCAGCAGCGGCTCCATTGAAGAGAATGCCTACATTTTTATTCTTTTTTACACTAAAATCTTTCTTTTTCAGGTAAGGGCTTATATTTTTAAGCCCTTCCCGAAAATTCATCCCGCGCTCGCCGGCAGCCCATTGCTTTCAATGGAGCGGGCTGTATTGCCGGCTCCATTGAATTCAATGGGCTAACATCGTTCTTCTCTGCCACAGCTGTTACAGCTATGGCAGAGGAGAACGATATTAATGCTGACATAATTTTTTTTTTTATACACATTTTAGGATGATTTTCAGGTAAGGGCTTATATTTTTAAGCCCTTCCCGAAAATTCATCCCGCGCTCGCCGGCAGCCCATTGCTTTCAATGGAGCCAGCTGTATTGCCGGCTCCATAGAATTCAATGGGCTAACATTGTTCTTCTCTGCCACAGCTGTTACAGCTGTGGCAGAGGAGAACGATCTTTATGCTGACAGTGCAGGGGGGGGTCTCACTCTTGCCACTATTGTGGCTTAATAGTGAGACCTCGGAGCCCGAAATGCAGCCCTGCATGTTGCTCCTCGCCTGCCCTATCCATTTCTGTGCTTTTTACATGACTTTGGTGATTTGCTAAGATTTTCACAAATGAAAACCTTAGCAGAGCACCAGTCATATACAAAAATGCTCGAGTCTCCCATTGACTTCAATGGGGTTCGTTACTCGAAACGAACTCTCGAGCATCACTGAAAGTTCGACTCGAGTAACGAGCACTCGAGAATTTTGGTGCTCGCTCATCTCTAACTACCATATAGGACATTCAACATGATAAATAAATGCTCAGTCCATTTAAAGAATACTTAATAATACAGCTGTGAAGATCCATAGTTGGAAGATGAAATGCACTGGGGTCAGTTGAGAACTGAGTATAAAGCATAGCAGGATATTTCGGGAGTATTACCATCCATGTCAAACAAAAGACTGATGTAAAATGTGCTCCACTGTCTAAACATCACAACCTTCTAAATGTCATAGCACTTTACACAAATGGGGTGAACGGCATGACCTCATTGAGGCCATCTGGGTGGCAAGTCTATAACCGAAAAATCTATTGTGCTTCCTTCTTCATAAGCAGACGATCAATGTCACCACCTTTGCCGTCACTCCTGATTACTTCCAATCCCTGGAACGTGAGTGCGGACAGATTATTAGCATGAGCTTCCCAAATATTTGTAGCCTGTGGGGTGTCTTCTTTGCGTCTAATATTGCCCAAATGGGCCAAAATCCTACGGTGAAGTTGTTGAATGGTTTTACCCATGTTATTTTAATTCTTAGTTGTTTTTTTTAACAAATTCACAGGCCTTGCAATTTCAGCATTTGTAGGTACATAAGATACGACTTATCCCTAGCCAATTCAGGGAATTGATGTCTGGTTTTAGATGACTTTATTCGACCATGTTAGACTTGCATCTGCTGAATAACAATGCTTAGGATTATAACAGTACTCCAGCCTAAGTTTATGGGGTTGCTCCACAGCTACCAATTATCGATCTATTGGGGCTGTTGTGCACCTAACATAGACATATGTGTATGGCCAAACATATATGCATCAATCAACATTTGGCTCATTTTAGCAGAAACCTTATCAGATTAACAGATTTTTTAACATTGGTCTACCTAACAAGGCAATTCAAGAGTCCATTACACTGGTCATATTTTTTCACTTTCTGGTGACATCGATTTTATTTCAAGCTATAGAAGTTTGGCTAATGTAAGTTTAGCTATATGTTGGCTAATGTAATACTTTATGGCAGCCTCAATCTCAGCTCTTGACTCTATTAAGGTGTCACATATTTTATTCAGCCAGAGACAAGAGGTAGTCAAGCACACATAAAGTAGCTTGCATACATAACTCTGTTTTCTCCAATCTGTTCTTTCTGGCAATTGTTTGGTATATTTATATATATATATATATATATATATATATATATATACATCCATGTGTATACAGAAATGCATGAGGATACACACATACACTTGGGATGTTGTGATGTTATAGCCAGGAATAAAATAGGAGATATTTGATAACAGTCCATCTGTTTTTTATTTGGCTAGTAAAGGCCCATTTAGACACAACAATTAAAGCTCAAAATGTGCCCAAAAGCTGTCTTTTGAGCGATAATCGTTGCATCTAAATGTGTGGCCATCATGCACTGTTCATGCCCTGTTTATTCATTGTTCATTTCTAGCCAGCTAGAAATTAGTGATAAACCTTATCAGCGCCACCCACTGATATCATTCTTTCAGCTGTAATCCCACTGGCAGTTCTCAGTGGGACACCAGCTGAAATTGCTGAGAACACTGCAGCTGTTTGGAAATTCAAAACAGCTACATTGTTCTCGGAGCTATTGTGAAGGTATCTAATTAGCTACTTAGAGTTATGCAAAGATGATTGCTCAAAACTGTCACTCAAACTGTCATTTGAGTGATTTTTGAGCGATCACCGCTCCGTGTAAATGAGTCTTTAGAGTACTCCTGAATACTTGAGTGATGCTGTCTGATCAATGTGCTGAGGAAGGTAAATGTACTCCTTGAAGTTCTCTTCCTTAGGGCAAGTGCATCTCATCAGGCTCATGAGGTCTGCAGGTCAGTTCGACTTCACAGGTCCAGGGTGTGTGAACATGTAAAGGATATAAGAAATAAATATATTAAAATTTTGATATATTTTATACCTATAATATCAAATGTTCCTTTTATATGTTTTGTCTATATAGTAAACATTGATATATCACTTTCTTTTATTTCCTATTCAACTTCATAACTTTTTTTCATAAAATACTGCAAAACATTTCACACACAATGTTTCTAAAATGCAGACACCTTGGATTTTTCATGCTAGTGTAATTGGTCAGGAGAAAGGAACTGAAAAAAATGATGATTTACTTTAGCACGAAGAGAATTGAAAATGTGATTCTTGGATAAATGGAGACTTGTCCTGACCTCTCAAATGCATTTATTGTATGCATACAAAAACACTAAAGAAACAGAAAATTGTTCTTTTAGAGTACAGACAGATCACATAATAGAATACTGCAACATTATGACCTTTTTTAATGAAAGTGAGAAAAAGAGAGAAAAAAAGAAAATAATAGCGTACAGAGCAAATGTTAAGCTTCCACACATTGGGGCCCATTTAGGAAATGTCTTAGTGCAATACTTATTTTGCTTTGAATAATGTTTTGTCCGTTATTTGCCAATAAAAGACACATGACCATTTATATAAATTTAGTGCACAAATGGTGTTTATCAAGCTGTATGAAAAAGAAAAAAAAGCTAATAACCAGACCCCCATAAAATATAAATATATACCAGTACTGATATTGTTCAAATGGTCAAAATGATATACATTTGCCACATACTACATTTCTCTGTAATCCTGACCAAGGGTCAGCCTTAAGGGTATGTGACCTAGGTTGTCACAAAGAGGGCACTACTTGTCAATATTAAACAGGGCACCTCTAGTCCTAGTGACATGGGAACTTGCACTCTCGGTCTCATACTCCATGAACCAGCTACACAGCATAAAGCTACGTTTAATCATTAGTCAGTGTTTCTTATTTCAGCTTCTTACAGTAATGTTATTTGAGCATCACTGGTGTAACTATAGGGAATGAGGCTGCACTCGGGCCCATGAGCTTTAGGGGGTCCATAAAGTTTCTCTTCTCCATATAAAGAGCCCAGTACATTATAGTTGGGGGCCCTGTTACAGGTTTTGCATTGGGGCACAGAAGCTTCAAGTTAAGCCTCTGTTGAGTGCTATATGATTATACAGTATAATTTGGGCACTATATGGTAAACCATTAGGCACCAGCCAACCAAAGGCTGGCACAGTAATGACCCACCTACACACTTCAAGAAAATTATAAAAACAGAATATCACAGTCTCTTCTTAGATATTGAACAACGATAAAATTCCAAGAGTCCTACTCTGAAATGTAAGAAAAATCACACATTTAAAGTAATGTACAATAAATGGCCTGTGAATCTTATAATAGCTAAATAGCATATAATTGTCCAAAAAAATTTTGTTTTACTCCTCTTTAGATAAAAAAAAACCCAGTAATAGACTAAGACAGCACAGAAGCTCACTGGCATGCTTTGTTAGCTCTCTTGCCTTGTAGCACTGGTGTTCTGAGTCTGGATCAATGCAAGGTCAATATTTCCATAGTGTTTGTGTGTATTTCCTCCAGATATGTTTATTTTATTTTTTTAAGCGCTGAATTCAAAGACCCTTAACATTTTTCTTTCCTTGTCAATGATGCTGTGTGAGATTTTTTTTGTGGGACAAGTTATACTTTTTAATGGTACCATTTGTTGAGCCTCGCGACTTTTTGATAGTTTTCTGTTCCATTTTTTGTAAAACAAGATATTCAAAATTAGCTATTTTCATCATATTTCTTCTTCACAGCACCATGCAGGTTGAATAACAAGCTAACTTTTTCTGTAGGTCATTAACTAGCCGATACCAGAAAATTTTACATTTATGATGGTTATTTTTTTTTTTACATAGTGAGGGCTCAGTCAGACGATCAAATTTTTCATGCATGTATAGGTGCATGAAAAATTTGCACAAAACATTGCGTGATCAGGTGCCTTTGCACTTATATGTCCTATCTTTTGCAGGTGCGAATTCGAAACACTTGTAAAAAACGGACATGTGACCACTTTCATTGGAAAGCATTGGCTCTAATAGATCCGTTTTGAAAACGCGCCTATACATGCGTGAAAAATTCGCTCGTCTGACTGAGCACTAAGGCCTCATGTCCACGGGCAAATTAGGAATTAAAATCTGGAGCGTTTTTCCCGCACGCCGATCCGCGCCCCAAAGGAATGCATTGACCACCCGCGGGTAGATAAATACCCGCGGATGGTCAATAAAAGTGAATAAAAAATTTTTTGGTGCATGAAAAAAAATGGACCATGCTCCATTTAGGTGCGGATCACGCGTGCGGGAGCTCATAGAGCACATAGCTCAATTGATCTGCCGCATGAAAAATAAAAGACAATTGCAGTGCATCCGCAGCCCAAATCCGCGTTACAAATCCGCAGCGGATCTGATTTTCCCCATGGACATGAGGCCTTACGGTCAAAATGTGAGGTTTTGATATTTTTAGTTTTTTATTATTTTTTTACACTTTAACTTTTTTTTGTCCCACTAGGGGACTTAAGTTTTACTAAAATTGATTGTTTTTATAACACACTGCTATACTCTAGTATAGCAGTAGATTATGTTGCCTATGAGCCTCTTAGGCCACCACATCTGCCAGACCCAAAGGCCATTTTCAACCCTCCTAATGGCAAAGTAAACCATAATATTGCAGGGATTCGATAGGTGACAGAGGAAGCCCCATACCAGTCTTCTGATGCAGCACTGTAACAAGGCGCATGCATCAGAATAAGGTACCTTAATCGTCACCATAAAAAGGTGAATGGGTGGTCGTTAAGGAGTTAATAAGCCCTGTGTGTGTAAATATCATGTAACATTTTCTGTAGCGAATACTTCAGTGATCCCTTTTATTGTTGCATTATTTAATTCTCTTGGCCGCTTTGTTGGTAAGTTATTAATCTTCTCTGTATACATTTCCGTTGTTTTATTTAAATAAAGTATTGTGGCCATTCCTCAAATTCCAACATCATGCCATGCATTTAGTCAAGGGATAGTTAAATATTTTAATGGCTAATGCAGATGCCACATATATTACAGCTGATAAATTGCCAGCTATGTTTTGTGATGCATCTCTTCAGGGTGTATTAAAGTCAATAAAGGAATAGGATTTCAAAGAAACCTTATTTAAAACCTGACCTGAAGTCCATGATCAATCAACCTTCCCCCAGTGTGCATAGTTAGGTTAGGCCTCTCTTGCCTGAATCTATGAATCAATTTTAATTGCTTATTTTGGCATCCAACAACAATAAACTGCTATTGCACAGCCTCAGCTACCAGCGAGAGAGGCAAAAATAGATGTTTTAAACAGTCTTCACAGCAGTACACCTAAGCTTTTGCTATAGAGCTCTCCATTTTAGTCACCTAAATATTAAACATTGTGGGGGAGCTTCCAAAATAAATATGGTTAATTTTAGAACCCACTTGGAAATGACTCACTGGCAAAAAAAAGCAATGCATCAAAAATAGCGCTATTAGAAACAGAGATTCACAAAGTTTGAAGAAGGAAATTTAGCTGTGAAAAGCTAATTACGTCTAAGCTGATTTCAATATTACTGACAACTTCCTAACAGTTCTGTTCATGTTTTATACCTTATTTCTAAACATCTTATAATTAATTTGTTGACATTTAGGTGCACTCACATTTCATTAATTCAGTAAATGAATTCAGAAATTGGCAGTCATAAAGTCAACTCGAAATGTACATAAATTGCAGTATTAATGAATTGTCAATTGAGATGAAATCCAATGTACATGATACTAGCTAAAATATTTACAATCTCTCAGCCACACATTATATAAATCACCTTCCAGCTCTAGTCCTGTTTGATCATGAATTTCTAAGCATTCAGTTAGGATTTAACAATTAGAAGTTTGCAGTGTAACTACATTATGGTTTAAAGAGAGTCTGTCAGCAGTTTTGCCGAATGGAAAACTGCTGATGGCGCTATGCAGGGCCAGAAGGGCAGGACTAAAGTATACAGTAGAATTGTGAAAGTATTTACTATCAGAAACAGTGATAAAATCAAGTTTTACTCCACATCACATACAGCTGCAAGTGCTCTGGGCATTCTCTTCGAAGTGCTTTCCATTGACCTACTCTACAGCTCTGACTGACAGCTGTAGCGGTCTTCTGGATGGATGGTTACAGCTGTCATTCAGAACTGTGGAGTGGCTCAATGAGTAGAGAGGGAGATCACTTTGGAAATAAGATCTATCGTTAGAGAACTTGTGGTGACACTTTGTGGAAAAAGGTTGATAGTATCCCTGCTGCTGATAATACTGTAAAGGGCTTCACGAAGCAATACTACTGACAGGCTCCTTTACTGCAGTGGAAATAACAACTACATGTTCACAAATCAATCTCAGTTGTAATTTTGCATTCATCATTTGGTGAAATTGAAATAAATGCCCATCTTTTATCATTAGGTCATTTTTATATTGACATTCTGTACTGATTATTTTTATTTTAATATATCTTTACAGTGTTTGGACATCTATGCCTATGCTAATCCCAAGCATGGATAGCAGTAGAGTTTTACTAAGAGTCAAAAATGTGTGTGAAACCATCCTTAGTTTTTCTTGCGTTTTTTTTTTTCCAAAGCCAGATGTGAATTCAAAAGATACAAGAAATACTTCTCCTTCCTGCCGCATTCCTCTTCTGGCTTTGGCTCAAAAAATTGATCCCAACGCTACAGACTATTGATGAAGATTTTGTTTCTTAACAAGACGGATGGTCCTGTCATACAGGTAAGTCGACTAAAATCTGGTTGACTCAAAATGGGAACCCCACACTTCCCTTGCCTGCAGGCAGAGCTGATATTTTGTCAATTGAGTCCTTATGAGGACAGATTAAAGGCAAAGATTTAGCAAATTTGTGATTCAACAACCCCTGAGGATTGCCAAGGACTACTAAACTTGATGACTTCTTGACTAGGAAAAATCATTCTATGCAAAAAGGGATGCAACAAAGTTTTAAATGAAGTTTTCATTATTTTTTTACTGAACCAGTTGGACTATTTTGATATACACTACCGTTCAAAAGTTTGGGGTCACATTGAAATGTCCTTATTTTTGAAGGAAAAGCACTGTACTTTTCAATGAAGATAACTTTAAACTAGTCCTAACTTTAAACAAATGCACTCTATACATTGCTAATGTGGTAAATGACTATTCTAGCTGCAAATGCCTGTTTTTTTGTGCAATATCTACAAAGGTGAATAGAGGCCCATTTCCAGCAACTATCACTCCAGTGTTCTAATGGTACAATGTGTTTGCTCATTGGCTCAGAAGGCTAATTGATGATTAGAAAACCCTTGTGCAATCATGTTCACACATCTGAAAACAGTCTAGCTCGTTTCAGAAGCTACAAAACTGACCTTCCTGTGAGCAGATTGAGTTTCTGGAGCATCACATTTGTGGGGTCAATTAAACGCTCAAATGGCCAGAAAAAGAGAACTTTCATCTGAAACTCGACAGTCTATTCTTGTTCTTAGAAATGAAGGCTATTCCATGCGAGAAATTGCTAAGAAATTGAAGATTTCCTACAACGGTGTGTACTACTCCCTTCAGAGGACAGCACAAACAGGCTCTAACCAGAGTAGAAAAAGAAGTGGGAGGCCGCGTTGCACAACTAAGCAAGAAGATAAGCACATTAGAGTCTCTAGTTTGAGAAACAGACGCCTCACAGGTACCCAACTGGCATCTTCATTAAATAGTACCCGCAAAACACCAGTGTCAACATCTACAGTGAAGAGGCGGCTGCGGGATTGTGGGCTTCAGGGCAGAGTGGCAAAGAAAAAGCCATATCTGAGACTGGCCAATAAAAGAAAAAGATTAAGATGGGCAAAAGAACACAGACATTGGACAGAGGAAGACTGGAAAAAAGTGTTGTGGACGGATGAATCCAAGTTTGAGGTGTTTGGATCACAAAGAAGAACGTTTGTGAGACGCAGAACAAATGAAAAGATGCTGGAAGAATGCCTGACGCCATCTGTTAAGCATGGTGGAGGTAATGTGATGGTCTGGGGTTGCTTTGGTGCTGGTAAGGTGGGAGATTTGTACAGGGTAAAAGGGATTCTGAATAAGGAAGGCTATCACTCCATTTTGCAACGCCATGCCATACCCAGTGGACAGCGCTTGATTGGAACCAATTTCATCCTACAAGAGGACAATGACCCTAAACACACCTCCAAATTGTGCAAGAACTATTTACAGCAGAAGCAGGCAGCTGGTATTCTATCGGTAATGGAGTGGCCAGCGCAGTCACCAGATCTGAACCCCATTGAGCTGTTGTGGGAGCAGCTTGACCGTATGGTACGCCAGAAGTGCCCATCCAACCAATCCAACTTGTGGGAGATGCTTCTAGAAGCGTGGGGTGCAATTTCACAAGCTTACCTCAACAAATTAACAGCTAGAATGTCAAAGGTGTGCAATGCTGTAATTGCTGCAAAAGGAGGATTCTTTGACAAAAGCAAAGTTTGATGTAAAAACAATGTTATTTCAAATACAAATCATTATTTCTAACCTTGTCAATGTCTTGACTCTATTTTCTATTCATTTCACAACGCATGGTGGTGAATAAGTGTGACTTTTCATGGAAAACACAAAATTGTTTGGGTGACCCCAAACTTTTGAACGGTAGTGTAGGTCCGCTAATAGTCAGACTATTATCAATATACAGGCTGTGCTTTATCACAAATCTCTGTGTTCTTAGTAGCTGGATATTTTAAACACATTTTCTTAAATGTAAATGTCACTTTATTTAAGCAGTTTTATTCATTTTAGGCTACATTCCCATGAACGTATATCGGCTCGGTTTTCACGCCGAGCCGATATATGTCGTCCTCATCTGCAGGAGGGGGAGGATGGAAGAGCCAGGAGCAGGAACTGAGCTCCTGCCCCCTCTCTGTCTCCTCTCCCCCCCTCTGCACTATTTGCAATGGGGAGAGGTGGAACGGGGGCAGGGCTAATTCTCGAAACTTAGCCCCGGCCCCATCTCCCACCCTGCAGATGAGGAAGATGTATATCGGCTCGGTGTGAAAACCGAGCCGATATACGTTCGTGGGAATGCAGCCTTAAATTGTATTATTTTCAAAAAAGGTAATTAAACAAGCTGATCTAGTTGAAATTTAGAGGTTAGCCAGATTATTATGAAAAGGAGTAGTATAAACAGTAGTAAATTGATGTAGAACTCATTGTTCCTCTCCAACATATTACTGGCTTTCTGTTTCAAAGTAGGGGCCCATTGATGCTAGTGTGACTGCTTCATAAGTGGTGGCTCATGGTTTGATAATATCACCACTTTTCCATCTAGGAAAGCACTTGTGTGATTATCCATCAGTCATTTTGACTCTGGTATGACTGAAGGGGAACAACATAATATTATTTACGGCACTGAAAAAGGTCCCTTTGCATAGTGTTATTAAATCAGAACATGTTTTGGCTTTCTAAATATAATTTCCACTCATTCTCAAAATGTTAACTATATTTGCTTGGCTTATTGTGAGAAATGGGCAAATCATATCTCCTTAATACAGTTGCTGTATTAACGTATAAAACCTCCAGTTTGTAATTCTTCCATTGTGAGCAACAAGAATTCTACCACTTTGCAGTCCAGTCAACTCTCTATTCAATTCCAAAAGTGTTCTCCTGTGTTTTGAAAGGCTTTATCTGACTAGTATAATGAATAAACAAGCTAAGAGCTGCTTTCCAGTCTCTTCCCACTCAAGAGAATAGCTGTTCAAATTAGATGTGATTTTCTAAATGTGGATATGTTCAACAAAGCAAGAAGCTTTTATCGTTAAATAGAAGAAACCCCATGAGGTAACACAAATCATTATACCAAAAAGTATTAGAATCCACAATAATAATTGTGATATGTTGCAATGTCTTGAAATGCACATATAATTTCAATCCAATTGGCAAGCTAGAACAGCTATAATTGTAATTTGAAGTCACCTGTTTTGCATTTGAAATTATATTTATGCTGTTATTTAGGCATGTTATAAAATCAACACATAGCAATTGTATAGAATATTCAATTAATAAGGTAATTTCACTTTTCAAAATAATAAGGGAATACATAATAATAAACATTCATGAATTTCATTTTCAGATTTTTTTTTACAGAACAGCACAAACACACATGAAAAGTCTTGGCATTCCATTAGGAAGACCCTAAAAATTGTATGACCGTTAAATAAGAGTAATTGGTAATTTAAATCTTTAAACTTATTAGCAAAAAGAGGGATTGATTTGTCTTTGTGTTGTATTTAAATCAGGAGAAAAAACATTTGAAATAATAGTTTAGCAATCTCAGGCTAATAGATAGATTTGGGTGCTAAACATGGATTACAAAATATTTTATGTAATGATGAACTGTTTTGTAGAGGCAGAATTCATGTCATTTTTGCGAAAAGGAGGATAACTAAAAGTTCATTTACACTGAAAGATAATCACTCAAACGATAGTTTGAGTGACAATTTTGAGCAATCATCTTTGCATAACTCTAAGTAGCTAATTAGCTACTTAAGAGTTAATGCAGGCAGAGCAGAATACCACCACGATAGTTCTGAGAACAAAGCAGCTGTTTTGTATATGCAAACAGCTGCATTGTTCTCGGATCTTTCAGCTGGTGTCCCACTGAGAACTGCCAGCGGGATACCAGCTGAAAAAATACTACCACCATTGCCTGCTGAGAAAATCAGCGTGCAGTGTTGATAACAGTCATCGGTGATTTCTAGCTTGCCAGAAATTACTGATGAATGAATAGTGCATGAACCGTGCACAATGGCCTTGCGTTTAGATGCAACGGTTATCGCTCAAGAGATGGGTTTTGAGCAAATTTTGAGCAATAAACATTGTGTCTAAATGGGCCTTTACACAAAAGCCTTGCTTCATCAAATTAGCATCAAATATAAGATACTATAAATTAGTAAGGGTTACTAATTGGAGTATTAGGACTGTCCAAATGTATAAATCTAGATAATAATCTGAAACTCACTTATGATAATTTCAGTTGGATGTTAAATTAGGTGGCTGAGATCCCTTTTGCAATAAATTCTATAACTTGCTCTATGAAGAGCTATATATGCAATCTATAAAGTATGATTTTAAAAGTTTTTTCAGCACTAGAGATGAGTGAGCACACTCGGTAAGGTCAGTTAATCGAGCAAGCATTGCTCTTCTCGAGTAACTGCCTTCTCCTCTGAGCGTGCTCGAGGGGGGCAGCCACCCCCGAGCACGCTCAGAGGAGAAGGCAGTTGTTCGAGAAGAGCGATGCTCACTCAAGTAACTGGCCTTACCAAGCATGCTCGCTCATCTCTATGCTGCACATTATATGGTACCATTGAAAAATAGAACTCATCCTTCAGAAATCATGCTCTCATATGGCTATGTCAATGAAAAGTAAAAAAGGTTATGATTTTTTCAAAATGAGTATCATGTTGTGGTCCTGGGACCTATAGTTCTATGGTTTTCCAGGAGCACACTGCAGCAGGTGTGGATGAATTAGGTGGCTGATGGTGTAGATTTCTCTAGGCAGCCAATCATTATTGGTCTTGTGCACATAAATACCAGCCCCTTTTACTAGACGGTGCTGGCCATTTATCCATTATTCCTTTCCGTCTCAGTACTTGGTGCTATGCATGCTGTTAGTATGAGTTGCTTTCCCAACCTTCACTGAAGATAGTCTGGAAACCCAATCTCCTTTTCTGCGTCAATTGTGGGCCCCTGTTCTCTTCCCTTTTATCAGGTTCAGCCTCTAGACATTTGATGTCCTGTATATTGTCAGGTGGGTGATATCTTACTACACATTTCTTTTACATCAGATTTGTGTCTGACGCTCTTGCTTCTTTCTCGGTGTGTGGATGCTTGAACTAGCTTCTATTATATCTATGCATGCATGAGAATATGAGTGAGGTTTCCCTCTGTGTGTGAGGTGAGCAGACTTTTGTTTGTTCAGTGTATGTATAAGGATGTGGATGACACTTGGTGTGAACAAGTTCCTGTTCTGTGTATGTCTGAAGGTAAGGACTACACTAAGTGTGAACTTCCTTTTTCAGTGTGCATGTTGCATTTCCCATGTCTAGTGTTCCTGCCTGTTACCATCTAAGGAGAGCCAAGCCCATAGGTTCCAGTGAGGGGCCGTTCCTACTTGGACAATCACCCTGCTTGTAGATGGCTTCCCTTTTTGAGCTTTTAGTTGTTTTGTTAGAGTAGGGACTCACAAGACAATGAGGACCCTTGACATGGGGTTCCAAAGTAGAAGCAGTGGTCAGCAGCAAAGAAAAGTGGAAAACTGCACACTCTAGCAATTCAGCTAGAATACCATATGCACGCCATATAAAAGGTTTGGACCATAACCCACAAGTAATCCACATGGGCATGGGACATGGGCTTCTGAGCTTTTGGCTAGAATACAAATCAATACCTCGTACTTATAGATTTTTCCATCTGTCTGATAGTTTAGTACATTGGTAAGTATTTTGACATTTGTTTTCTTTGCTGTGGTTGTTTGTAAGCACATTCAGTTTATGTATGTTTCGGTGTCCGTTCGAGTGCATATTCCTTCCTTTCCAGCACCTAATTTTCTTTGCGTTTGTGTAGGTCAGTGTTCCCACGGCCTATATCGACATAACAGTGAGGAGGAAAGCAAAAAAAGGCCATATCCTTAAGGGGTTCACGAAGAACTGAGATTAAGAGACAAAAATTTAACATTTCTAGAAATAGAGACCCTAGGAGTTTTTTTTTTTTACTCTTTTTCTTTCCATTGCCAAATCTTTCTACTTTACAAGACTAATTACTGGAGCATGTTCATATATCTATGGTATTAGTGTTATTAATTCCATAGCTACATACAGTTAGCAGACTTTTTAAAACTCATTTTTACAATTTGAAGATACTTGAAATTTTACAATTTTAACAGTGGTACTTCTGTGATAAGTACCGATGTGTCCTTCCTTAGCTTTCCTCTTCGCTCTGCCTACTGCATCCTGATATGTGTGAGATGATCAGTTTTGAAAAAAAAATAATAATTTCACTCCGTCATGTCTATGCTACTAGAGTCTATTGAATAATATATAACGGGTATAAGCTGAACTAATAGACCCACCCACTCAGTAGTTATTGCTAGCATAGCCTCAGTGTCGTACTTCCTAAAATATATGATTTAAATATAAATAAATATTATATATGATTATCACTATGTTTAATTTATTTAACTGATTTAATAGACTGTTATGTGTAATAGAAATATAATGAAAATAAATACAATGGCAAAACACACCTGTTATAGAGTTCTTGATGACTGGGGGATTTCAAGGTCATAAAAGGTTATCCCTACCAGACAACCCTTGTCTAAAGAAAGCCATCCCAGTTTTCAGCCAATTATCCTAGGTTTGGCTGCTGAAAACCCTAGAGATCAGCTAATATCAACAGGGAAATCTATGGTAGTTGTCTTGTGACTTGACACAGCTTAGTGATTTTTGGATGATCTTTGTCACCTTTGGACTTTTGTAAAGGGGATCTGTCATACTGAACATTATATCCTATCAGCAGGCAGCATGTTAGGAGAGGATGAGCACATCGATATATAGTTTTACAGGAAAATTTTAAGTTACAAGCACTTTGGCTTTAACAGTGGCAAGAGAGGGCTTAATTATTATCAGGTAATTACATAGTAGGTTACGTACACTGTTTCAACAATAAGGGCTCAGTCACACGGGCGCATCGGCACCCGTACACCGGCGGCGATGCGCCTGTGTGACTGACAGTGAGAAGACGGCTGTACCTGAAGAAGAACGTCTCTCTGCAGCGCTGATGAAAGAACACATGACCGACAATGAAGCCGGTCACATGCTCTTTCCTCTGGCGCTGCAGAGAGACGTCCGTCTTCAGGTACGGCCATCTGCTACCTGCAGTAACACGGGCGCCGACTGAGCCCTAATGTTGTAGCTATTCACAAAGTCACTTTGTTGTAAAAACTGTTACAAACATACTGGTAAAAATCAGGGTTTTATTTGCCCTGTGCTGCATGCAAATTAAGGTCAATCGGTCCAGTAGGCAGGCTAAACTAACTCTAAAGCTTTGGGTACCTTCCCAAACATGCTCATCTGTGTGCCACACACATAAAGACATTCTCTATGCATTGTATTCAAATCTCACATTAGCGCTAAGATTAGCACACATGCAGCTGAATTTGTTAAATCTGCCCACAACAGGAACAGATGAGCTGCACGTGTGCCGATCCTGGTGCTGATGTGAGATTTAGACTGCGGCGGCAATGCAAAAAAAAATCTCCATGTGTCTGGCACAGAGAGAAGCGTGTTTGGAGAGGTATGCAAGGCATCAGAGTTGAGTCAGCCAGCCCATCACGGATCATCTGGCCCACCCATCAGACCAATCAAAACTAATTTGCATGTAGCATGGGACAAATAAAACTTTTAATGCCTCATGCCCACGACCGTCGCGGGATGCGCACGCGGATTTATGCCGCGGGAGTACCGCATTGGTAAACAAAACGCACCCGCTGGTGATTATATTAATGGAGATCTCCCACTGTGTAAATCCACGGAAAATAGAACAAGATGCAGGTTTTTTTCCCTGCTGTGGAAATCTGCGGTAAAATTCTGTGTGTCAGCATTGGCTGGCAGAAAAGCTGCGGAATTCCACTGCGGGAAACGCGGCAGAAATCTGGCCATGGGCATTAGCCCTTACCGGTGTGTTTGAATTACCATTTACAAAAAACTAGCTTTGTGAATATCTGTAACATCATTGTTTAAGCAGTGTAGGTAGCTTAATATGTAAAAAACTGACTACAGGTTCCATTTAACTTGGAGTATCATAGTAACGGAAAGGGCTGAGGATTTTTTATTTGACTGTTTTGTCCTATTATATTTTCTCTTTCTATTTCAGAGTTTTGGGAAACACTATTACTGGTTATATGTTTTAACAACTTTATCTCTGACTTTGAAACCCAACTCACAGAAGAAAACTATAAAGTGATGGGTGAATCCACAGTAATCATGATTCTAAACACAATGCAGTATTCATACATGGTATAATTTATGCCTAGAACTTCATCCATCAAGGGATCAGAATCAGTTAACTGTATTATTTAATTTGTTCCCCGGCACGAGAAATAAAGAAAAACTAAGTTTTGATGCTACAGACAAGTTCATGATGAAAATTTGCAGGAATAATTTAATTCAAGACTTTCACACTAATTTACACTGCAAGACACTACAGCAATTAATGACATTATCATATGCTCCAGCAGTTTGCATATATATTTTTATGCAGAGTTTTTTCTGCTATCACCATTTGACCTGTACTTTGTACCAATAAAAACATAAAATAAGACTAAATATTGGATATCTATTAGAGATGAGCGAACGTACTCGTCCGAGCTTGATACTCGTTCGAGTATTAGCGTGTTCGAGATGCTCGTTACTAGAGGCGAGCACCATGCGATGTTCGAGTTACTTTCACTTTCATCTCTGAGACGTTAGCGTGCTTTTCTGGCTAATAGAAAGACAGGGAAGGCATTACAACTTCCCCCTGCGACGTTCAAGTCCTATACCACCCCCCTGCAGTGAGTGGCTGGCGAGATCAGGTGTCACCCGAGCATATAAATCGGCCCCTCCTGCGGCTCGCCACAGATGCATTCTGACAGAGATCAGGAAAGTGCTGCTGGTGCCGGAGCTGCTATAGGGAGAGCGTTAGGAGTGATTTTAGGCTTCAAGAACCCCAACGGTCCTTCTTAGGGCCACATCTGACCGTGTGCAGTACTGTTGAGGCTGCTTTTAGCAGTGTTGCACAATTTTTTTTTTTGTATATCGGGCGTGCAGAGCATTGCGTCCTCAGTCTGCAGTCATTGTACAGAGTATAGGGCCAGTACTAGTGAGGCAGGGAAAGAGATATTCAGGCTATATAGGCAGTGGGCTTTTTCCAAAAAATTGGGGAAAAATACTATATTTGGGCTGCCTGTGACCGTCTTCAGTTTACTGCGTGTCTGCTGGGGGTAGCAGTCCTAATTAATAGGCAGCCAAGCGTTACAGCAGGCTTGCGCAAAATTGTTTCCTGGATCGGCTGTCTCTGTTACATCAGCGCCGTCATCCCGCCAGAGGGAAACAGTATACATAATATTATACGCTGCCTACAGTATCTATCTGCTGGGGGTAGTAGACCTAATTAATACGCAGCTAAGCGTTACAGCAGGCTGGCGCAAAATTGTTTCCTGGATCTGCTGTCTCTGTTACATCAGCGCCGTCATCCCGTCAGAGGGAAACAGTATACATAATATTGTACGCTGCCTACAGTATCTATCTGCTGGGGGTAGTAGTCCTAATTAATACGCAGCTAAGCGTTACAGCAGGCTGGCGCAAAATTGTTTCCTGGATCGGCTGTCTCTGTTACATCAGCGCCGTCATCCCGCCAGAGGGAAACAGTATACATAATATTATATGCTGCCTACAGTATCTATCTGCTGGGGGTAGTAGTCCTAATTAATACGCAGCCAAGCGTTACAGCAGGCTGGCGCAAAATTGTTTCCTGAATCTGCTGTCTCTGTTACATCAGCGCCGTCATCCCGCCAGAGGGAAACAGTATACATAATATTGTACGCTGTCTACAGTATCTATCTGCTGGGGGTAGTAGTCCTAATTAATACGCAGCTAAGCGTTACAGCAGGCTTGCGCAAAATTGTTTCCTGGATCTGCTGTCTCTGTTACATCAGCGCCGTCATCCCGTCAGAGGGAAACAGTATATATAATATTGTACGCTGCCTACAGTATCTATCTGCTGGGGGTAGTAGTCCTAATTAATACACAGCTAAGCGTTACAGCAGGCTTGCGCAACATTGTTTCCTGGATCTGCTGTGCGTTCCGTAAGGGAAGTCAGCCTCCAACCACAGGCCAATAAGCGGCACATTTAATTACAGCGTTCTGTTTCTGCACTACTGGTATTACAGCATGCTGAGGGGTAGGGGTAGGCCTAGAGGACGTGGACGCGGGCGAGGACGTGGAGGCCCAAGTCAGGGTGTGGGCACAGGCCGAGCTCCTGATCGAGGTGTATCGCAGCCGACTGCTGCGGGATTAGGACAGAGGCACGTTTCTGGCGTCCCCACATTCATCTCACAATTAATGGGTCCACGCGATAGACCTTTATTAGAAAATGAGCAGTGTGAGCAGGTCCTGTCGTGGATGGCAGAAAGTGCATCCAGCAATCTATCGACCACCCAGAATTCTGCGCAGTCCACTGCTGCAACTCTGAATCCTCTGTCTGCTGCTCCTCCTTCCTCCCAGCCTCCTCACTCCATTACAATGACACATTCTGAGGAGCAGGCAGACTCCCAGGAACTGTTCTCGGGCCCCTGCCCAGAATGGGCAGCAATGGTTCCGAATCCTCTCCCACTGGAGGAGTTTGTCGTGACCGATGCCCAACCTTTGGAAAGTTCCCGGGGTCCGGGGGATGAGGCTGGGGACTTCCGGCAACTGTCTCAAGAGCTTTCAGTGGGTGAGGAGGACGATGACGATGAGACACAGTTGTCTATCACTCAGGTAGTAGTAATTGGAGTAAGTCCGAGGGGGGAGCGCACAGAGGATTCGGAGGAAGAGCAGCAGAACGATGAGGTGACTGACCCCACCTGGTTTGCTACGCCTACTGAGGACAGGTCTTCAGAGGGGGAGGCAAGTGCAGCAGCAGGGCAGGTTGCAAGAGGCAGTGCGGTGTCCAGGGGTAGAGGCAGGGCCAGACCGAATAATCCACCAACTGTTTCCCAAAGCGCCCCCTCACGCCATGCCACCCTGCAGAGGCCGAGGTGCTCAAAGGTCTGGCAGTTTTTCACTGAGAGTGCAGACGACCGACGAACAGTGGTGTGCAACCTTTGTCGTGCCAAGATCAGCCGGGGAGCCACCACCACCAGCCTCACCACCACCAGCATGCACAGACATATGATGGCCAAGCACCCCACAAGGTGGGACGAAGGCCGTTCACCGCCTCCGGTTTGCACCGCTGCCTCTCCCCCTGTGCCCCAACCTGCCACTGAGATCCAACCCCCCTCTCAGGACACAGGCACTACCGTCTCCTGGCCTGCACCCACACCCTCACCTCCGCTGTGCTCGGCCCCATCCACCAATGTCTCTCAGCGCACGGTCCAGCCGTCGCTAGCGCAAGTGTTGGAGCGCAAGCGCAAGTACGCCGCCACGCACCTGCACGCTCAAGCGTTAAACGTGCATATAGCCAAATTTATCAGCCTGGAGATGCTGCCGTATAGGGTTGTGGAAACGGAGGCTTTCAAAGGTATGATGGCGGCGGCGGCCCCGCGCTACTCAGTTCCCAGTCACCAGTACTTTTCCCGATGTGCCGTCCCAGCCCTGCACGACCACGTCTCCCGCAACATTGTACGCGCCCTCACCAATGCGGTTAGTGGCAAGGTCCACTTAACAACAGACACGTGGACAAGCACAGGCGGGCAGGGCCACTATATCTCCCTGATGGCACATTGGGTGAATTTAGTGGAGGCTGGGACAGAGTCAGAGCCTGGGACCGCTCACGTCCTACCCACCCCCAGAATTGCGGGCCCCAGCTCGGTGGTGGTATCTGCGGCGGTGTATGCTTCCTCCACTAAACCACCCTCCTCCTCCTCCTCCTCCTACACAACCTTTGTCTCGCAATCAAGATGTGTCAGCAGCACGTCGCCAGCAGTCAGTGTCGCGCGGCGTGGCAGCACAGCGGTGGGCAAGCGTCAGCAGGCCGTGCTGAAACTACTCAGCTTAGGAGAGAAGAGGCACACGGCCCACGAACTGCTGCAGGGTCTGACAGAGCAGACCGACCGCTGGCTTGCGCCGCTGAGCCTCCAACCGGGCATGGTTGTGTGTGACAACGGCTGTAACCTGGTGGCGGCTCTGCAGCTCGGCAGCCTCACGCACGTGCCATGCCTGGCCCACGTCTTTAATTTGGTGGTTCAGCGCTTTCTGAAAAGCTACCCACGCTTGTCAGACCTGCTCGGAAAGGTGCGCCGGCTCTGCGCACATTTCCGCAAGTCCCTCACGGATGCTGCCACCCTGCTAAAACGGTTTAATCTGCCAGTGCACCGACTGCTGTGCGACGTGCCCACACGGTGGAACTCTACGCTCCACATGTTGGCCAGGCTCTATGAGCAGCGTAGAGCTATAGTGGAATACCAACTCCAACATGGGCGGCGCAGTGGGAGTCAGCCTTCTCAATTCTTTACAGAAGAGTGGGCCTGGTTGGCAGACATCTGCCAGGTCCTTGGAAACTTTGAGGAGTCTACCCAGATGGTGAGCGGCGATGCTGCAATCATTAGCGTCACCATTCCTATGCTATGCCTCTTGAGAAGTTCCCTGCAAAGCATAAAGGCAGACGCTTTGCGCTCGGAAACAGAGGCAGGGGAAGACAGTATGTCGCTGGATAGTCAGAGCACCCTCCTGTCTATATCTCAGCACGTTGAGGAGGAGGAGGAGGAGGAGCATGAGGAGGATGAGGAGGAGGGAGAAGAGACAGCTTGGCCCACTGCTGAGGGTACCCATGCTGCTTGCCTGTCATCCTTTCAGCGTGTATGGCCTGAGGAGGAGGAGGAGGAGGATCCTGAAAGTGATCTTCCTAGTGAGGACAGCCATGTGTTGCGTACAGGTACCCTGGCACACATGGCTGACTTCATGTTAGGATGCCTTTCTCGTGACCCTCGCGTTACACGCATTCTGGCCACTACGGATTACTGGGTGTACACACTGCTCGACCCACGGTATAAGGAGAACCTTTCCACTCTCATACCCGAAGAGGAAAGGGGTTCGAGAGTGATGCTATACCACAGGACCCTGGCGGACAAACTGATGGTAAAATTCCCATCCGACAGCGCTAGTGGCCGAAGGTGCACTTCCGAGGGCCAGGTAGCAGGGGAGGCGCGGAGATCAGGCAGCATGTACAGCACAGGCAGGGGAACACTCTCTAAGGCCTTTGACAGCTTTCTGGCTCCCCAGCAAGACTGTGTCACCGCTCCCCAGTCAAGGCTGAGTCAGCGGGAGCATTGTAAAAGGATGGTGAGGGAGTACGTAGCCAATCGCACGACCGTCCTCCGTGACGCCTCTGCCCCCTACAACTATTGGGTGTCGAAGCTGGACACGTGGCCTGAACTCACGCTGTATGCCCTGGAGGTGCTTGCTTGTCCTGCGGCTAGCGTCTTGTCAGAGAGGGTGTTTAGTGCGGCTGGGGGAATCATCACAGATAAGCGTACCCGCCTGTCAACCGACAGTGCCGACAGGCTTACACATATCAAGATGAACAAAGCCTGGATTTCCCCAGACTTCTCTTCTCCACCAGCGGACAGCAGCGATACCTAAACAATACGTAGGCTGCACCCGCGGATGGAAGCATTGTTCTCTATCACCATCAAAAACGTGGACCTTTTAGCTTCATCAATCTGTGTATAATATTCATCCTCCTCCTCCTGCTCCTCCTCCTGAAACCTGACGTAATCACGCCGAACGGGCAATTTTTCTTAGGCCCACAAGGCTCAGTCATATAATTTTTGTAAACAATTTTTATACGTTTCAATGCTCATTAAAGCATTGAAACTTGCACCTGAACCAATTTTTATTTTAACTGGGCTGCCTCCAGGCCTAGTTACAAATTAAGCCACATTAACCAAAGCGATTAATGGGTTTCACCTGCCCTCTTGGTTGGGCATGGGCAATTTTTCTGACGTACATTAGTACTGTTGGTACACCAATTTTTTGGGGCCCTCGCCTACAGTGTAATCCAATTAATTTTTTGCCCACCTGCATTAAAGCTGACGTTACATCAGCTGTGTTGGGCACTGCAGTGGGATATATTTATGTACCGCCGGTGGGTTCCAGGGAGCCACCCATGCTGTGGGTCCACAGGGAGTTGTAACTGCATGTGTCTACTTCTAAAGAACCCCAGTCTGACTGGGGCATGCAGTGTGGGCCGAAGCCCACCTGCATTAAACATAACATTACCTCAGCTGTGATGGGCCCTGCAATGGGATACATTTATGAACAGACGGTGGCTTCCTGGCACCCACCCATGCTGTGGGTGCACAAGGAATTCCCATTGCGGAGTTATACCTGCCTGTGACTATTTATTAAAAACCGCGGTCTGACTGGGGCATGCAGACACCTTGACAGAATGAATAGTGTGTGGCACATAGGTTCCCCATTGCTATGCCCACGTGTGCAGCTCCTGATGGCGGTGGCACAGGATTATATGTAGATACCCGCAGCACTACAACAAACCCTTATCCAAGGGGAGGCTCTCCCTGCACAGCCGTTAATTAGGAGACGGATCCAGATCATCCAAAATCTCAGAATATATCCAAAAGAAAGCAGCAGGAGCATCCAGGTGCAGTAAATGAGGTATTATTCCTTTATTCCATCCTCAGTAATAATGCAACGTTTCGGCCGTTACAAACAGCCTTTGTCAAGCATCATGCTTGACAAAGGCTGTTTGTAACGGCCGAAACGTTGCATTATTACTGAGGATGGAATAAAGGAATAATACCTCATTTACTGCACCTGGATGCTCCTGCTGCTTTCTTTTAGATATAAACAGGATTATATTTCTCATTGCTTCTGTACAGCATTGTGGGCTATCGCCCCACCCCTTTTCAAGAGGGTCGCTGCCTAGCCGTGCCAACCCTCTGCAGTGTGTGCCTGTGGTTCCTCCTCATGGCAGACGCACTCATAAATAGACATGAGGGTGGTATGGCTATGAGGCCAGCGTGTGGCATGAGTGCAGCTGAAGGCTGCGCAGGGACACTTTGGTGTGCGCTGTGGACACTGGGTCGTGCGGGGGGGGGGGGGGGGGGGGTGTTGGGCAGCATATAACCCAGGAGAAGTGGCAGCAGAGTGTCATGCAGGCAGTGATTGTGCTTTGTTGGAGGTAGTGTGGTGCTTAGCTAAAGTATGCATTGCTAATGAGGGCTTTTCAGAAGTAAAAGTTGTTGGGAGGGGGGGGGCACTCTTGCGGCTATTGTGGCTTAATACTGGGACCTGGGAACTTGAGATGCAGCCCAACATGTAGCCCCTCGCCTGCCCTATCCGTTGCTGTGTCGTTCCCATCACTTTCTTGAATTGCCCAGATTTTCACAAATGGAAACCTTAGCGAGCATCGGCGATATACAAAAATGCTCGGGTCGCCCATTGACTTCAATGGGGTTCGTTACTCGAAACGAACCCTCGAGCATCGCGAAAATTTCGTCCCGAGTAGCGAGCGCCCAAGCATTTTGGTGCTCGCTCATCTCTAATATCTATCTAATTATCTATTTCATATTTATCTATCTATCTCGCTCTCTCATATCTATCATCTGTCTATCTATTTATAGAATGATAGAATCATAGAATGGTAGAGTTGGAAAGGATCTCCAGGGTCATCGGGTCCAACCCCCTGCTCAGTGCAGGACCACTAAATCATTCCAGGCAGATATTTGTCCAGCCTTTGTTTGAACACTTCCATTGAAAGGGAACTCACCACCTCCCGTGGTAACCTGTTCCACCCATTGATTACCCTCACTGTCAGAAAGTTTTTTCTAAGATCTAATTTGTGTCTCCTCCCTTTCAGTTTCATCCCATTGCTTCTAGTCTCTCCTTGTGCAAATGAGAATAGGGCTGATCCCTCTGCATTGTGACAGCCCTTCAGATATTTGTAGACTGCTATTAAGTCTCCTCTCAGCCTTCTTTTTTGCAAGCTAAACTTTCCCAGATCCTTTAACCGTTCCTCATATGACATGATTTGCAGACCGCTCACCATCCTGGTAACTCTTCTCTGAACTTGCTCCAGTTTGTCTATGTCTTTTAAAGTGGGGTGCCCAGAACTGGACACAGTATTCCAGATGAGGTCTGACTAAGGAAGTGTAGAGGGGGATAATGACCTCACGTGATCTAGACTCTATGCTTCTCTTAAAGGAGATGTCCCGCGCCGAAACGGGTTTTTTTTTTTTTAAACCCCCCCCCCGTTCGGCGCGAGACAACCCCGATGCAGGGGTTAAAAAAACCACCCGCACAGCGCTTACCTGAATCCCGGCGCTCCGGTGACTTCTCTACTCACCGCTGAAGATGGCCTCTTCCTCCGTGGACCGCAGCTCTTCTGTGCGGTCCACTGCCGATTCCAGCCTCCTGATTGGCTGGAATCGGCACGTGACGGGGCGGAGCTACACGGAGCTACACGGAGCCCCATAGAGAACAGCAGAAGACCCGGACTGCGCAAGCGCGGCTAATTTGGCCATCGGAGGCCAAAAATTAGTCGGCACCATGGAGACCAGGACGCTAGCAACGGAGCAGGTAAGTAAAAAACTTTTTATAACTTCTGTATGGCTCATAATTAATGCACAATGTACATTACAAAGTGCATTATTATGGCCATACAGAAGTGTATAACCCCACTTGCTGCCTCGGGACATCTCCTTTAATACATCCCAGAATTGTGTTTGCCTTTTTGACTGCTTCATCACATTGTTGACTCATGTTCGGTCTATGATCTATTAGCATACCCAAGTCTTTTTCACATGTGCTGCTGCTTAGCTCAATTCCTTCCATTCTGTATGTGCTTTTTTTCATTTTTCTTGCCCAGATGTAGGACTTTGCATTTCTCCTTGTAAAATACCATTCTGTTGGTCGCTACCCACTGTGCAAGCTTTTCTAGATCTTTTTGAATACTTTCTCTCTCTTCCCTAGTGTTAGATATCCCTCCTAGCTTTGTGTCATCAGCAAATGTGATCAGTTTTCCATCAATTCCCTTCTCCAGATCATTTATAAAAATGTTGAACACCACTGGGCCTAGGACAGAGCCTTGTGGTACCCCACTTGATACATTACTCCACTTGGATGTGCAGCCATTTATGACCACTCTTTGACTACGATCACTCAGCCAGTTGTGAATCCACCTAACAGTTGCCTTGTCAATGCTATATTTGGTCATTTTTTCAATAAGTATAGTAATAGATACTTTGTCAAATGCTTTACTAAGGTCAAGAAAAACAATATCCACTGCATTTCCCCAATCAACCCAGTCAGTAATACTATCATAGAAGGAAATTAGATTCTATCTAATCTATCTATCTCTCATATCTATCTCCTATCTATCTCCAATCAATCTATCTATCAATCTATCTATCTATCTATCTATCTCCAATCAATCTATCAATCTCCTATCTATCTATCAATCTCCAATCAATCTATCTATCAATCTCCTATCTTTCTATCTATCTATCTATCTTACTCTCTCATATCTATCTATCTAATATCTATCTATCTATCTCCTATCTATCTCATAGCTATCTATATATCTTCTATCTATCTGTTTATCTATCTCTCTATCTATCTCACTCTCTCATATCTATCTCATATCTATCTATCTATCTCCTATCTATCTCATAGCTATCTATATATCTCCTATCTATCTCATTTCTATCTATCTATCTATCTATCTATCTATCTCATTTCTATCTATCTCATAGCTATCTATATATCTTCTATCTATCTATTTATCTATCTCACTCTCTCATATCTATCTCATATCTATCTATCTCACTCTCTCATATCTATCTATCTCCTATCTATTACATAGCTATCTATATATCTCCTATCTATCTCATTTCTATCTATCTATCTATCTAATATTTATCTATCTATCTATCTATCTATCTCATTTCTATCTATCTAATATCTATCTATCTATCTCCTATCTATCTCATAGCTATCTATATATCTTCTATCTATCTATTTATCTATCTCTCTATCTATCTCACTCTCTCATATCTATCTCATATCTATCTATCTATCTATCTTACTCTCTCATATCTATCTATCTATCTCCTATCTATCTCATAGCTATCTATATATCTCCTATCTATCTATCTCATTTCTATCTATCTATCTATCTATCTATCTATCTATCTATCTATCTATCTATCTATCTATCTAATATGTATCTATCTATCTAATATCTATCTATCTATCTATCTAATATCTATCTGTCTATCTAATATCTATCTATCTAACTATCTAGCTCTCTCTCATATCTATCTCCTATCTCTCTGATATCTCTCATATCTCTCTATCTCTCTATCTAATGCTATGCAAAACAAATGCTTTATGCTGTACCAAAAAAAAAATCTGAAACTAAAGCCTCATATACATGTTATAATTTTTATAACCACTACTGAATCATTGTATATATGCTGGCCGATATACTTAAAATAACTCTGATTATACTGGCAATGCATGTAGGTAAAGTTAAACAATGACCATCGACATTTAATAAACTCAAAAGTATAACAGTGATTTTATGCATAAACAATGAATTTTAATCAACAATATTTTTTATCGTTAATCATTTTGCGCTTTTAGACTGTACAATTATGGTTATGATTGCAAGGAAACATAATAATAATTGATTAACAGGCCTTAAAATGAATCTCCACGTTGCTATACTGTGGTTTTTGGTCCAAGATTTTGTGTTGATAAATGTCTTAGTATTTCCTTATATTATTTGGAGCTCCATTTTCCTTATGGGGTGCTGCTAGTCCTGTGCATTGTCATCTATATATATAAAGACTAGAGATGAGCGAACGTACTCGTCCGAGCTTGATGCTCGGGCGAATATTAGGGTGTTCGGGATGTTCGTTATTCGTAACGAACACCACACGATGTTCGGATGTTCGGGTTACTTTAACTTTCTTCCCTGAGAAATCTTTTCTATATGCGCTCAATGGGGCCGGCGGCAGCAGCGCCAACCCCATTGAGAACATATAGAAGACAAATCCTTCTTCTCTGCCACAGCTGTAACAGCTGTGACAGAGAAGAACGATGTTTGCCCATTGAATTCAATGGAACCGGCAATACAGCCGACTCCACTGAATGCAATGGGCTGCCGGCGATCGCGGGATGAATTGTCGGAAAGGGGTTAAATATATAAGCCCTTTCCTGCAATTCATCCAGAAATGTGTAAAAATAAAAAATATATATATATACTCACCTGGTGCCGGCAGACGGAGTTCAGCGCGGCAGGCTGCAGTTCTCCTGAACTGCTCTGAACAGCTGTGAGTAGTATTCAGCAGCCGGGGATTTAAAATCAACCCAGCTCTCCTGCCCCTGAGCCAATCAGAGGCAGCCCTCACTCACCCATTCATGAATTCATGAATGGGTGTGAGTGAGGGCTGGCCTCTGATTGGTCAGGCTGTGACCATTCAGAGGCATCTTATTCAGCAGGCGGGGATTTTAAATCCCCGGCTGCTGAATACTACTCACAGCTGTTCAGAGCAGTTCAGGAGAACTGCAGCCTGCCGCGCTGAACTCCGTCTGCCGGCACCAGGTGAGTATATATATATTTTTTATTTTTACACATTTCTGGATGAATTGCAGGAAAGGGCTTATATATTTAACCCCTTTCCGACAATTCATCCCGCGATCGCCGTCAGCCCATTGCATTCAGTGGAGTCGGCTGTATTGACGGCTCCATTGAATTCAATGGGCTAACATCGTTCTTCTCTGCCACAGCTGTTACAGCTGTGGCAGAGGAGAACTTGCTGTGTCGTTCCCATCATTTTCTTGAATTGCCAAGATTTTCACACATGAAAACCTTAGCGAGCATCGGCGAAATACAAAAATGTTCCGGTCGCCCATTGACTTCAATGGGGTTCGTTATTCGAAACGAACACCCGAACATCGCGGGAAGTTCGTTTCGAATAACGCGAACCCGAACATTTTGGTGTTCGCTCATCTTTAATAAAGACGAAAGCTCTCACTGACTCACTGACTCACTCACTGACTGACTGACTCGCCAAAAGTTCTCCAACTTCCCGATGTCGTAGAAACATGAAATTTGCCACACGCATAGATTATCTCCAAAATAGGAAAAGTAATTGGGTCCCAACTCGATTATTCAATTCTAGTGCAAAAGAATTAGCGTCCAAATTTTACGTACGGAAGCTACTTCTCTCACTTCCCGGTGTTATAGAAACTCGAAATTTGGCAGGAGCATTGATTATGTCATAAATGGGAAAAGTTAATGGGTCCCAACACGATTATTCAATTCTATGCGCAAAAGAATTAGCGTCCAAATTTTACGTACGGAAGCTAATTCTCTCACTTCCCGGTGTTATAGAAACTCGAAATTTGGCAGGAGCATTGATTATGTCATAAATAGGAAAAGTTAATGGGTCCCAACTCGATTATTCAATTCTATGCGCAAAAGAATTAGCGTCCAAATTTTACGTGCAGAATCTAATTTTTTCACTTTCCGGTGTCATAGAAACAGGAAATTTGGCACGAGCATTGATTATGTCATAAATAGGAAAAGCTAATGGGTCCCAACTCCATTATTCAATTCTATGCGCAAAAGAATTAGCGTCCAAATTTTACGTACGGAATCTAATTTTCTCACTTCCCGATGTCATAGAAACAGGAAATTTGGCACGAGCATTGATTATGTCATAAATAGGAAAAGCTAATGGGTCCCAACTCGATTATGTAATTCTAGCACAAAAGAATTGGCGTCGAAATTTTACGTGCGGAATGTATATTTTTCACTTTACGGTGTCATAGAAACGTGAAATTTGGCACAAGCATTGATTATGTCATAAATAGGAAACGCTAATGGGTCCCAACTCCATTATTCAATTCTATGCGCAAAAGAATTAGCGTCCAAATTTTACGTACGGAATCTAATTTTCTCACTTCCCGATGTCATAGAAACAGGAAATTTGGCAGGAGCATTGATTATGTCATACATAGGAAAAGCTAATGGGTCCCAACTCGATTATTTAATTCTATGTGCAAAAGAATTAGCGTCCAAATTTTACATGCGGAATGTAATTTTTTCACTTTCCAATGTCATAGAAACGGGAAATTTGGCAGGAGCATTGATTATGTCATAAATAGGAAACGCTAATGGGTCCCAACTCCATTATTTAATTCTATGCGCTAAAGAATTAGCGTCCAAATTTTACGTACAGAATCTAATTTTCTCACTTCCCGATGTCATAGAAACAGGAAATTTGGCACGAGCATTGATTATGTCATAAATAGGAAAAGCTAATGGGTCCCAACTCCATTATTCAATTCTATGCGCAAAAGAATTAGCGTCCAAATTTTACGTACATAATCTAAATTTCTCACTTTCCAATGTAATAGAAACATGAAATTTGGCACGGGCATTGATTATGTCATAAATAGGAAAAGTTAATGTGTCCCAACTCGATTATTCAATTCTATGTGCAAAAGAATTAGCGTCCAAAATTTTACGTACGGAATCTAATTTTTTCACTTTCCGGTGTCATAGAAACGTGAAATTTGGCACGAGCATTGATTATGTCATAAATAGGAAAATTTCATAGGTCCCAACTCGATTATTCAATTCTAGCGCAAAAGAATTAGCGTCCAAATTTTACGTGCGGAATGTAATTTTTTTTACTTTCCGGTGTCATAGAAACGGGAAATTTGGCAGGAGCATTGATTATGTCATAAATAGGAAAAGTTAATGGGTCTCAACTTGATTATTCAATTCTATGCGCAAAAGAATTAGTGTCCAAACTTTATGTACGTAATCTAATTCTCTCACTTCCTGATGTCATTTTATATAAAGTAAACGTTACATGGTTACCTCCACGTGGTGTTTCCTGGGTAACGCAGAGAATTATGCAAAATGGTGAACATATGTTTTTCCGGTATCTCTAAAGTAAGCACGACTTCATAAGATTTTCCGTGTGAACACCAGATAAACACCAGTACCAAATTAACTCGGGCGAAGCCGGGTATATCAGCTAGTAATGTATATCACTGAAAAATGCCATACAATGCTTACTGATACAGGAATAAGTTAAAATTCAAGTTACCATCAGGATACAGACAATTCTGATTGTAGACATTCTCTTTTGTTATCCATGTGTCCCATACTGGACACAAAAATCACAACTACTGATGACTGTAGAGTTTACTGCCAAAACATTTTTGGCTCCTCACTTATGAAAGCTTTCCCAGCCTCTGTTGCAAAACAAATGTATTCACACCCCATAATACTAAATTAAACTGACCCCAGATCAAATCCTAAAATAAAGTCAGACACCAGATCACACCAAAAAATTTGAAAAAGTATACCCTAAACTAGAGCTCTTCATGCTCTTTGTTTTTGGGTCCTCTTCAACTTCAGGCATGCATCAGAAGCTAGTGCAGTAGTTCCCAGAGCTGAATAGGATATGGGTGCAAAGGAGAGAAAGTATACCATTCATACCTCGGGGACTGAGCTGTCAGAAGTTGCTTTCAGGCTCTATAGGGAAGTAGGGACAGGAAATACAGGAAGAAACAGAGGCTCTGCTAGGTGATGGGGTGGGCAGAAGTAGGTGGCAGGGACTCTGAGGGGTGTGTGGCAGTAGTTTGGAGGGGTTCTGTAAGGTAAGGACTGGTATGTTGAAAATAAAAGGTGGAAGTGTTGCATTTGGTAAGGAGATAGAAACATGTGACTTGAACTCTGTTATAGGAGGGGAACAGAAGCTGCAAGGGGCTATGTAAGGATAGGGAGTGTAGTAGCAGGAGACAGAGGGGCTGTATGAGGGGAGGATGCCAACGTCTCTATTACTGAAAGGAGCACAGAAAGTGGGCATAGTTGGTAGAGGAGGCTTTCTGGGGTAGGAGAGAGACATAAAAGGTTCTGTAGGTGGTAAAAGCACACTCTGTTCTCATCTCTTTTTTGGGTTGGCACTGGATGACACGGGCAGGTTGCAGTCACTCCCATTGCTGCAGCCCATTGAAAAGCAAGCTTCACCTCCTCACAAGGCAGCAGATGCACATCACATAACTTTGAGGAGGGAGAGAGGAGGATGGGGGGGGGGGGTTGAAAGAGGTAGGAATCACTCCTTTAACTGATGGTGCTGTGTGGCCCTGATCACATGATCATGGCAATAGCGTCATACCAGAGTCACAGTCATATGACCATGAAAATTGCCATGACAACTGGTCTGCTGGAGGCTGCAGGCTTCTGCAAGCCATGGGCACAAATAAAATAATTTAAGAGTTTAATACACTGAGAAAAATATCCAGGGTTCAGCGAGCATCTATTACGATCACCCTGCCAAGCCATGATTGTCAAAAAGTGGTAGGGTAGCACTGGTGCCTCCTGGGTTCACTACTACACTGGATAAAACACAATGCTTTGTGAGGAAGATTACAAAATTACTGATGACCATCCAGTTATACACCTATCATTCATAAGGGTTATGGTTGCTAATGGCCTGCTTAATATTTTAATTGCACACAGATAAGTCTTCCATTTAAATGTACAACATATAGTAGAAAAAGGCCATACATACTGATAAAAGGTTAAAACACCAGTTACCAGCAAGTGGCAGGCAAGCCGCAATACTACATTAGGGAGTTCAAGAGGTATTAGTTGATATGTGATACACTGTACATTTTAACATATTTTAGGGATTTGCTTTTGATTTTAGTACAGCAACTCTCACAAAAATGAGTTCCCTTAACAAGCATGATAAACCTGTATGTTTTGGCCAGAATATCAACTGTTACCCCATGTTCACCAATTTTGCAGGATGCGGTCTGACTCTGTGATGTTGGGGGATAAGAAAATGTCAGTACTTTGTATAGTGCACTCAGAAGGTGCTGGGCAGCCTACCAGAGCTAATATTATTAGTGTGAGAAATAGGCTGGTGCACTATTCATAAACATGTGCCTTCTGCTTTATATAAGCCATATCTTTGTGTATTCAGAATATGAAGCACACGCCCTTCATCTGTATAAAGGGTTTCTATGTGAAGTGATGCTTAGTTTGTTGCAGCAATCAACCACCTTCATATGGCATTGTAGTGTGTCACATCCTGCTGGGAACTGGTAATTTAACTAGCACTTGTATCAATATTTATGCCCTTCCTCAGCAATATCTTGTACATTTGATACTAATTTTGTGGCTTATACACATAATGTATAATTGTTTGCAAAAAGCTTCTATGCACCCTCTTGTAATGGCTACAGTCAGCCAGAATGTTATCTTTTAAATGTGTCTATGCATGTGATTTGACTTTGAACCAGCAAACCAAAGCCACAACAATTGTAAAGATATATTACATTGTTAGGCCTCGGTCACCCGACCGTTTTTTGGTCCGATCTGCAGACGCGCTTGCGATCTGCAGATCTATAGACCAAATGCATCCCAATGGGATCGGTCACATGTCCGCTTTTTATGCGGATGTGCGATCAATTATAGGACACAATGATTTGCATCGCTGTGTTCTATATATGCCCTCAATGGGGCTGGCAGCAGCAGTGCCGTCCCCATTGAGAACATATACTAAAGATCGTTCTCCTCTGCCACAGCTGTAACAGCTGTGGCAGAGAAGAACGATGTTCGCCCATTGAATTCAATGGAGCAGGAAATACAGCCGGCTCCATTGAAAGCAATGGGCTGCCAGCGAGCGCGGGATGAATTTTCGGGAAGGGCTTAAAAATATAAGCCCTTCCCTGAAAGTCATCCAAAAATGTGTAAAAAAAAAATGTATATTCACCTTTTCCCAGCAGCCGGAGTTCAGCTGCGTCTGGCCGGCAGTTCTCCTGAACTGCTCTGTGTAGTATTCAGCAGCCAGGGATTTAAAATTCCCGCCTGCAGAATGGGTTGCCTCTGATTTGTCACAGCCCTCACCAATCAGAGGCAGCTCTCACTCACCCATTCATGAATGGGTGAGTGAGTACTGCCTCTGATTGGCTGAGTGCAGGGACCAATCAGAGGCAGCTCTCAGCTATTGAATGACAGCTGAGAGCTGCCTCTGATTGGTCCCTGCGCTTAGCCAATCAGAGGCAGCACTCAGCCAATCAGAGGCAGCACTCACTCACCCATTCATGAATTCATGAATGGGTGAGTGAGAGCTGCCTCTGATTGGTGAGGGCTGTGACCAATCAGAGGCAGCTCATTCAGGAGCCAGGGATTTTAAATCCCCAGCTGCTGAATACTACACAGAGCAGTTCAGGAGAACTGCCGGCCGGCCGCGGCTGAACTCCGGCTGCAGGGAAAAGGTGAGTATATATTTTTTTAATTTTTACACATTTTAGGATGATTTTCAGGGAAGGGCTTATATTTTTAAGCCCTTCCCGAAAATTCATCCCGCGCTCGCCGGCAGCCCATTGCTTTCAATGGAGCCGGCTTCATTGAATTTAATGGGCGAACATCGTTCTCCTCTACCACAGCTGTGCCACAGCTGTGGCACAGCTATGGCAGAGGATAACGGGCAGTGTGGGGCGGTTTCACTGAAAACGCTGCTAGGTGCAACTTTTTCAGTGAAATCGTTGGCCCCGGTCACGCGATTTGCGGATGCGCATCTGTTATGCGATCCGCAAATCGCGGGAAAAAACGCCCGTGTGACCGAGGCCTTAGACTTATTCTTGAGTACACTTGGGGTGTTGATTCCAAAAATATCAACAGTTTTGCCCTATCAGCTCTAGTTTCAGAGAAAGGGGACAAAATCACATTGTATACTGCTCCGATTGGTAGTCCTTCAAAATTCAAGATCTTTAATGATATGAATATTAATAGCATCAATATTGTACTATTGCAACAAACACCATATTTCAAACAAAAGCCATAATACTAAACCACCATATTTCAAACCAAGAGCACAAATTTATATTCTAAATATATATGTCATTCAACATCAACACACAAAGTTTCTTTTGTAGGACTTTCTAGAGTGGAGTCTACAAGTTCTACTGTCGTGCTGAAGGCTATAGTGATAATCTGCCATTATGTGGGTATCTCATCCTTCCTGGTAACCTTCTTTCACAGTTTTTATGTTCTGTTGGGATATTTCTCCTTGCTATTCATGGAAGTCACCAAGGTTTTCTGGAAAGCAATGTAAGTGGCAGTGAAGGTAGTGGATCATGATGCTCATATTATAGCCAGGACTTTTAAAACTGCAGACCATATCCTGTACTAATTCAGAGTAGTTGTGTGCCTTATGGTTGCCAAAAAAGTTTTTAACAACCACAATAAATGAAGATCAAGCATTAGATTCAGTCTTGGCCATTACATTTATGAAATCTGAGTCATTTATGATTTATAACTGTTAGTGCACTTTATTCATCATTGACTTATATCTGAATTAATTTGAAGCGGCTATGTAAATGCATTATGTCAACAAAGTAAATCACTCAAAAAATGTAAACAATACAAAAATTAAAATGATTAGAATGGAGGTGTTATGTCGTCATAAGTAACTTGATCTTTTTTATAATTCATAAATTACACCAAAATGTCTACGAAATTAAATTTGGAAAAACAAAATGCTCGTATATTGACTAATATATAAAAAGTAAGGAAGTTATGCCATTCCTTACCATGTAAGCCAATGAAAGCTAGTGCTGGGTTAACCAATCACAGCCGTTCAATGATGTCATTCAATGGCTGTGATTGGTTAACCAGGCACTGGCTTTCGTTGGCTGATGCGGCACTGGATTAACCAATCAGAGCATTAGCTTGCTGGAGGCGGGGAATTCAAGCCCCGCCTCCACAAAGCAATGGTTTATCGGCGTTAGCACTGCAGACGATCGCGAGGACCAGACGCTGGTGGTAGGTGAGTATAGGTGTTTCTTTTTTTTACATGTAGTTTTCACATTGAAATGATTTGAAACACCATTAATGAGGAACGGGTTTCAATTCATTTCAATAGGGAAAATTGATTTTACATACATGTTTTTTGCCTTAAGAGCTCTGTCACAGAATGGATTAAACTCATGTCAAAACACTACTATACTTCAAATTAAAAAAAAATATTGTTAAATTATTAAGTCTCCTAAACATGATAAATTTTGAAATGTGCTTCCAAAATAAACAAGTTGACATATATATCTGATAAAAAAAAAAGTACAATATGTTTGCACATACTGTACTTAAAAATAGATTTTTTAAAAATTTCATAAATTTTAGCATTTTTTAATAAATATACACAAATTGTATCGGTCTGCCTTTGCTATCTAACATAGTAACATAGTTCGTTAGGCCGAATGAAGACAATGTCCATCTAGTCCAGCCTGTCTATCCTCCTGTGTTGATCCAAAGGAAGGCAAAAAAAACAACAAGAGCAGAAGCCAATTAGCCCTTTTGGGGGAAAAAATCCTTCCCTACTCCCTAATGGCAATCAGACTGTTCCCTGGATCAACCCCTAATAGTTCCTACCTGCCTGTAAACCCTGATTAACAATTAACCTAAGATTTATAACCTATAATATCCTTCCTCTCCAGAAAGACATCAAGTCCCCTTTTAAACTCCTCTATGGATTTTGCCATCACCACCTCCTCCGGCAGAGAGTTCCACAATCTAACTGCTCTTACAGTAAAGAACCCCTTTCTTTGTTGGTGATGAAACCTGCTTTCCTCTAAACGTAACGGATGCCCTCTTGTTACCGTCGTAGTCCTGGGTGTAAATAGATCATGGGAGAGATCCTTGTATTGTCCCCTCATGTATTTATACATAGTTATTTGATTATTCCATGTATTAATTTGGTTGCTCTTCTTTGAACGCCCTCCAGTACTGTAACATCTTTCCTGAGCACCGGTGACCAGAACCGTGCGCAGTATTCCATGTGGGGCCTGACTAGTGCCTTATATAATGGAAGGATAATGTTCTCGTCCTTCGCCCCTATACCTCTTTTAATACACCCCAAGACTTTATTTGCCTTTGCAGCAGCTGACTGGCATTGATTACTCCAGTTTAGTCTACTATCCACTAGTACCCCGAGGTCCTTTTCCATGTCACTTTTCCCTAGCGGTACCCCATTAAGTGAATATTGGTGACATCCGTTTTTGCTGCCCATGTGTATAATCTTACATTTATCAATATTGAACTTCATTTGCCATTTTTCTGCCCAAGCCCCCAGCTTATCTAGGTCCGTTTGTAGCCTTACATTGTCCTCCGTTGCATTAATTATATTGTATAATTTTGTGTCATCTGCAAATATTGAAATTTTGCTGTGCAGCCCCTCTATCAGGTCGTTGATAAATATATTGAACAGAATGGGGCCTAATACTGAACCCTGTGGCACCCCACTAGTGACTGTGGTCCAATCAGAGTATAAACCATTTATTACCACCCTCTGCTTTCTGTCATTGAGCCAATTTTTTACCCAATTACACACGTTTTCACCCAATCCGAGCTGCCTCATTTTGTATATTAGCCTATTATGTGGCACGGTGTCAAAGGCTTTAGAGAAGTCCAGATATACAAGATCAGTAGATTCTCCCAGGTCCAGCCTAGAGCTTACTTTGTCGTAGAAACTGATCAGATATGTCTGACATGAGCGTCCCTTCATGAATCCATGCTGGTGAGGAGTTATTCCCTTGTTCTCCTTGAGGTACTCATCGATGGCGTCTCTCAGAATCCCCAGGAAAAGTTTTCTCGTTATTGAAGTGAGACTTACTGGCCTGTAGTTACCAGGCTCACTTTTGCTCCCATTTTTGTAAATTGGAACCACATTGGCAATGCACCAATCCAATGGCACAACATCGGTCTTGATAGTGTCTAGAAATATTAGATATAGCGGCCTAGCTATCTCGTCACTTAGTTCCCTTAGTATCCTAGGGTGTATTCCATCTGGGCCTGGTGATTTATTAATTTTAGTCTTTTTTAACCTGTTCCGCACTTCCTCTTGTGTTAGGTATGACATATTTTGTGAGGGGTTCCTTTTATTCCCCTGCATCTCGTGTGGCATTTCCTTTTCATTTGTAAATACACTTGAAAGAAACTGTTTAATAGATTTGCCTTCCCTCCATCATCTTGAATGATTTCTCCTGCATTATTTGTTAAAGGGCCAGTGCTCTCCCTGCAAATCTTTTTGCTGTTAATATAGTTGAAAAAAAATTTCGGGTTGTTTTTGCTCTCTTTGGCGATCAGTCTTTCTGCCTCCTCCTTGGCAATTTTGATCCTATCTTTGCATATTTTGTTTTTTTTCCCTGTACGATTTTAGCGCTTCTTCACTGTCTTCTTGCTTCAGTAGTTTGAACGCTTTCTTTTCATCATTTATTGCCTCTCTTACCGTCTTGTCAAGCCACATTGGTTTCCTTTTAGTTGAAATTCTTTTATTTTTAAAGGGAATGAACTGCTCACATGAGGTGATTAGGATCCTTTTAAACTTTTCCCATTTGTCCTCTGTACTGTTATTTTGAGGATGTTGTCCCATTTAATGTTACCGATAGTAGTTCTAAGCTGATCAAATTTTGCTTTACTAAAGTTTAGTTTTTTTGTCGCTCCCTGATAAGGCTGCCTAGTGAATGACAGCTGGAAGTTGATTGTATTGTGGTCACTGTTCCCCAAATTCCCCAAGTTAAATTATGATATGTCACGAGAAAAAAAACAGTATAATATAATTATTTGGATATGCAAAACCTTGTTGGAGTTATATTGTGTTAAAGTGACACAGGCCAGATTTCTAAAATTGGTCATTCAGGCATAAAGAGACTTGGTCTTGAGGGGATTAAACACAGAGGGAATGGTTGTTACCACTATACACTTATTTAAGTTGATCATAGTTTGGTACACTTATTTAAATTCGAAATATTGACCTGAAATGTTCAAATGTACAGATGAAAATGGTTAGATTCATATATGAGATCAAGTACTACTTATTGTACCCTATAACAATATGAGGCCTTAGTCAGACGGGCGTCTTTTTTTTTGCGCGATTTGCGCATGCGCATGCGTCCAGCGATTTTTTAAAACCATTGCTTTGCAATGGTATCGGACACATGAGTGCTTTTTATGTGCTCGTCCGATAAATTATAGAACAGGAATTGCAGATCGCACCTATCTGTGATCTGCGATTCCTGTTCTCTTCTCTATATGCGCTCAATGGGGCCGGCGGCAGCAGCGCCGACCTCATTGAGAACATGTAGAAGACAAATCATTCTTCTCTGCCACAGCTGTAACAGCTGTGGCAGAGAAGAACGATGTTTGCCCATTGAATTCAATGGAGCCGGCAATACAGCCGGCTCCATTGAAAGCAATGGGCTGACGGCGAGCGCAGGATGAATTGTCGGGAAGGGCTTAAATATATAAGCCCTTCCCTGCAATTCATCCAGAAATGTGTAAAAATAAAAAAATGTATACTCACTAGAGATGAGCGAACGTACTCGTCCGAGCTTGATACTCGTTTGAGTATTAGCGTGTTCGAGATGCTCGTTACTCGTAACGAGTACCACGCGATGTTCGGGTTACTTTCACTTTCATCTCTGAGACGTTAGCGCGCTTTTCTGGCCAATTGAAAGACAGGGAAGGCATTACAACTTCCCCCTGCGACGTTCAAGCCCTATACCACCCCCCTGCAGTGAGTGGCTGGCGAGATCAGGTGTCACCCGAGTATAAAAATCGGCCCCTCCCGCGGCTCGCCACAGATGCGTTCTGACATAGAGGAGGGAAAGTGGTATCTTGGTGGAGCTGCTATAGGGAGAGTGTTAGGAGTATTTTAGGCTTCAAGAACCCCAACGGTCCTTCTTAGGGCCACATCTAACGGTGTGCAGTACTGTGGAGGCTGCTTTTTGCAGTGTTGCACTTTTTTTTTTTTTGGTATATCGGCCGTGCAGAGCATTGCGCCCTGCAGTAATACTCCAGGGCCAGAAGCGTTTAGGCAGGGACAGAAGACATATTGATTGAATATAGGCAGTGGGCCTTTGCAAATAAATTTGGGGAAAAAAATCTATTTGGGCTGCCTGTGACTGTCCTCAGTGTTCTGGGTCTGTGCTGGGTGTAGTAGTTCTCCAAATTCATACGCAGCCAGCTAAGTGTTACAGCAGGCTTGCGCAAAATTATTTCCTGGCTCTGTCTGGGCTGTGAAATCACCGCTGTATTGCAGTTCACAATGCAACACTCTGCAGTTCTTTGACATACTCCAGGGCCAGAAGCGCTTAGGCAGGGACAGAAGACATATTGATTGAATATAGGCAGTGGGCCTTTGCAAAAAAATTTGGGGAAGAAAATCTATTTGGGCTGCCTGTCACTGTCCTCAGTGTTCTGGGTCTGTGCTGGGTGTAGTAGTTCTCCAAATTCATACGCAGCCAGCTAAGTGTTACAGCAGGCTTGCGCAAAATTATTTCCTGGCGTTCCGTAAGTGAAGTCAGCCTCCAACCACAGGCCAATAAGCCGCACATTTAATTACAGCGTTCTGTTTCTGCATTACTGGTAATACAGCATGCTGAGGGGTTGGGGTAGGCCTAGAGGACGTGGACGCAGCCGAGGACGCGGAGGCCCAAGTCAGGGTGTGGGCACAGGCCGAGCTCCTGATCCAGGTGTATCGCAGCCGACTGCTGCGGGATTAGGAGAGAGGCACGTTTCTGGCGTCCCCACATTCATCTCACAATTAATGGGTCCACGCGGTAGACCTTTATTAGAAAATGAGCAGTGTGAGCAGGTCCTGTCGTGGATGGCAGAAAGTGCTTCCAGCAATCTATCGTCCACCCACAGTTCTGCGCCGTCCACTGCTGCAACTCAGAATCCTCTGGCTGCTGCTCCTCCTTCCTCCCAGCCTCCTCACTCCATTACAATGAGACATTCTGAGGAGCGGGCAGACTCCCAGGAACTGTTCTCGGGCCCCTGCTCAGATTGGGCAGCAGTGGTTCCTCTCCCACCAGAGGAGTTTATCGTGACTGATGCCCAACCATTGGAAAGTTCCCGGGGTCCGGGGGATGAGGCTGGGGACTTCCGGCAACTGTCTCAAGACCTTTTAGTGGGTGAGGAGGACGATGACGTTGAGACACAGTTGTCTATCAGTGAGGTAGTAGTAAGGGCAGTAAGTCCGAGGGAGGAGCGCACAGAGGATTCGGAGGAAGAGCAGCAAGACAATGAGGTGACTGACCCCGCCTGGTTTGCTACGCCTACTGAGGACAGGTCTTCAGAGGGGGAGGCAAGGGCAGCAGCAGGGCAGCTTGCAAGAGGCAGTGCGGTGTCCAGGGGTAGAGGCAGGACCAGACCGAATAATCCACCAACTGTTTCCCAAAGCGCCCCCTCGCGCCATGCCACCCTGCAGAGGCCGAGGTGCTCAAAGGTCTGGCAGTTTTTCACTGAGAGTGCAGACGACCAACGAACAGTGGTGTGCAACCTTTGTCGCGCCAAGATCAGCCGGGGAGCCACCACCACCAGCCTCACCACCACCAGCATGCGCAGACATATGATGGCCAAGCACCCCACAAGGTGGGAGAAAGGCCGTTCACCGCCTCCGGTTTGCACCGCTGCCTCTCCCCCTGTGCCCCAACCTGCCACTGAGATCCAACCCCGCTCTGAGGACACAGGCACTACCGTCTCCTGGCCTGCACCCACACCCTCACCTCCGCTGTCCTCGGCCCCATCCAGCAATGTCTGTCAATGCACCGTCCAGCCGTCGCTAGCGCAAGTGTTTGAGCGCAAGCGCAAGTACGCCGCCACGCACCCGCACGCTCAAGCGTTAAACGTGCACATAGCCAAATTTATCAGCCTGGAGATGCTGCCGTATAGGGTTGTGGAAACAGAGTCCCTCAAAAGTATGATGGCGGCGGCGGCCCCGCGCTACTCAGTTCCCAGTCGCCACTACTTTTCCCGATGTGCCGTCCCAGCCCTGCACGACCACGTCTCCCGCAACATTGTACGTGCCCTAACCAACGCGGTTACTGCCAAGGTCCACTTAACAACGGACACGTGGACAAGCACAGGCGGGCAGGGCCACTATATCTCCCTGACGGCACATTGGGTGAATTTAGTGTAGGCTGGGACCGAGTCAGAGCCTGGGACCACTCACGTCCTACCCACCCCCAGAATTGCGGGCCCCAGCTCGGTGCTGGTATCTGCAGCGGTGTATGCTTCCTCCACTAAAGCACCCTCCTCCTCCTCCTCCAACGCAACCTCTGTCTCGCAATCAAGATGTGTCAGCAGCAGCAGCAGCACGTCGCCAGCAGTCGGTGTCGCGCGGCGTGGCAGCACAGCGGTGGGCAAGCGTCAGCAGGCCGTGCTGAAACTACTCAACTTAGGAGATAAGAGGCCCACGGCCCACGAACTGCTGCAGGGTCTGACAGAGCAGACCGACCGCTGGCTTGCGCCGCTGAGCCTCCAACCGGGCATGGTCGTGTGTGACAACGGCCGTAACCTGGTGGCGGCTCTGCAGCTCGGCAGCCTCACGCACGTGCCATGCCTGGCCCACGTCTTTAATTTGGTGGTTCAGCGCTTTCTGAAAAGCTACCCACGCTTGTCAGACCTGCTCGGAAAGGTGCGCCGGCTCTGCGCACATTTCCGCAAGTCCCACACATAGTATGCAAGGCCGAATGAAGACAATGTCCATCTAGTCCAGCCTGTCTATCCTACTGTGTTGATCCAGAGGTGCCACCCTGCGCACCCTGCAACATCGGTTTAATCTGCCAGTGCACCGACTGCTGTGTGACGTGCCCACACGGTGGAACTCTACGCTCCACATGTTGGCCAGGCTCTATGAGCAGCGTAGAGCTATAGTGGAATACCAACTCCAACATGGGTGGCGCAGTGGGAGTCAGCCTCCTCAATTCTTTTCAGAAGAGTGGGCCTGGTTGGCAGACATCTGCCAGGTCCTTGGAAAGTTTGAGGAGTCTACCCAGGTGGTGAGCGGCGATTCTGCAATCATTAGCGTCAGCATTCCTCTGCTATGCCTCTTGAGAAGTTCCCTACAAAGCATAAAGGCAGACGCTTTGCGCTCGGAAACAGAGCCGGGGGAAGACAGTATGTCGCTGGATAGTCAGAGCACCCTCCTGTCTATATCTCAGAGCGGTGAGGAGGAGGAGGAAGATGAGGAGGAGGGGGAAGAGACAGCTTGGCCCACTGCTGAGGGTACCCATGCTGCTTTCCTGTCATCCTTTCAGCGTGTATGGCCTGAGGAGGAGGAGGAGGAGGAGGAGGATCCTGAAAGTGATCTTCCTAGTGAGGACAGCCATGTGTTGCGTACAGGTACCCTGGCACACATGGCTGACTTCATGTTAGGATGCCTTTCTCGTGACCCTCGCGTTACACGCATTCTGGCCACTACGGATTACTGGGTGTACACACTGCTTGACCCACGGTATAAGGAGAACCTTTCCACTCTCATACCCGAAGAGGAAAAGGGTTCGAGAGTGATGCTATACCACAGGACCCTGGCGAACAAACTGATGGTAAAATTCCCATCCGACAGCGCTAGTGGCCGAAGGCGTAGTTCCAAGGGCCAGGTACCAGGGGAGGCGCGGAGATCAGGCAGCATGTACAGCACAGGCAGGGGAACACTCTCTAAGGCCCTTGACAGCTTTATGGCTCCCCAGCAAGACTGTGTCACCGCTCCCCAGTCAAGGCTGAGTCGGCGGGAGCACTGTAAAAGGATGGTGAGGGAGTACGTAGCCGATCGCACGACCGTCCTCCGTGACGCCTCTGCCCCCTACTACTACTGGGTGTCGAAGCTGGACACATGGCCTGAACTCGTATGCCCTGGAGGTGCTTGCTTGTCCTGCGGCTAGTGTCTTGTCAGAGAGGGTGTTTAGTGCGGCTGGGGGAATCATCACAGATAAGCGTACCCGCCTGTCAACCGACAGTGCCGACAGGCTTACACTCATCAAGATGAACAAAGCCTGGATTTCCCCAGACTTCTCTTCTCCACCAGCGGACAGCAGCGATACCTAAGCAATACGTAGGCTGCACCCGCGGATGGAAGCATCGTTCTCTATCCCCATCAAAAACGGGGACCTTTTTGCTTCATCAATCTGTGTATAATATTCCTCCTTCTCCTCCTGCTCCTCCTCCTGAAACCTCACATAATCACGCCGAACGGGCAATTTTTCTTAGGCCCACAAGGCTCAGTCATATAATTTTTGTAAACAATTTTTATACGTTTCAATGCTCATTAAAGCGTTGAAACTTTCACCTCAACCAATTTTTATTTTAACTGGGCTGCCTCCAGGCCTAGTTACCAATTAAGCCACATTAACCAAAGCGATTAATTTTTCTCAGGTACATTAGTACTGTTGGTGCACCAATTTTTGGGGGCCCTCGCCTACAGTGTAATCAAATTAATTTTTAGCCCACCTGCATTACAGCTGACGTTACATCAGCTGTGTTGGGCACTGCAATGGGATATATTTATGTACCACCGGTGGGTTCCAGGGAGCCACCCATGCTGTGGGTCCACAGGGAGTTGTAACTGCATGTGTCCACTTCTAAAGAACCCCAGTCTGACTGGGGCATGCAGTGTGGGACGAAGCCCACCTGCATTAAACATGACATTACCTCAGCTGTGATGGGCAATGCAATGGGATGTATTTATGTATGGGTGAGTGACTGCTGCCTCTCATCTGATTTGTCCCGCTGAGCCAATCAGAGGCAGCAGTCACACACCCATTCATAAATTCATGAATGGGTGTGTGAGTGAAATCTGCCTCTGATTGGTCAGGCTGTGACCAATTAGAGGCAGCTCATTCAGCAGGTGGGGATTTTAAATCCCCGGCTGCTGAATACTACTCACAGCTGTTCAGAGCAGTTCAGGAGGACTGACGCTGGCCGCGCTGAACTCCGTCTGCCGGGACCAGGTGAGTATATATATATATATTTTTTTTACACATTTCTGGATGAATTGCAGGGAAGGGCTTATATATTTAACCCCTTCCCGACAATTCATCCCGCGATCGCCTGCAGCCCATTGCTTTTAATGGAGCCGGCTGTATTGCCGGCTCCATTGAATTCAGTGGGCTAACATCGTTCTGCCGGGACAAGGTGAGTATATATATATATTTTTTTTTTACACATTTCTGAATAAATTGCAGGGAAGGACTTATATATTTAAGCCCTTCCCGACAATTCATCCCACGTTCGCCGGCAGGCCATTGCTTTCAATGGAGCCGGCTGTATTGCCGGCTCCATTGAATTCAATGGTCAGTGCTCGTTTAATCGAGACGAGTACCGCGTGGTGCTCGTCTCGAGTAACGAGCATCTCGAGCACCCTAATATGCTCGCTCATCTCTAGTCTCTGAGGGTCGTGAATGACTAAAAAGCTAACAACAACAACAGTGGTATTTTGTTTTACTTCCACTCGAACACAAAACTATATGATATCCTTCAGCTGCTGAAGAACCTATTTTTTAAAAGGCAGTAAGAACTACTTACTGGTCATTCTGCGGTTGGCGCAGTAGTAATAGTATAAAGATATCATTTATGGGAACGTTGATGGAAACTGTCCATTAATGTGTATTGCAATAAGCTTCTTGTTGCACAAACTTTTTCTTCTTCTTACTGTTTCTGTTATTATTAATGTTCTAGAAGTTTCAAAAAATAATTCTCAGTTCAACAATAAAAAGAAACTCACAATCCTATAAACAAGAATGAAATCATGAATATTTATTGGAATCCAATGTGATCGGTGTTCAGGTCCATCAGTAATTCTCTTGAATGCTATTGTTAACGTGACAAATGGAAAGAGGGGTCTCAACCGGCAATCTCTTGCCATTAAAATCACAGCGAAGTTATCTCTTTTGCTTATAAAGAATAAGAGCTCCCTGTTAATTATAGACATGAGTGAATATAAGTAACCTTATTATATTAATACATTTCACTTTCACATTTACTTGTTAACTATCTATTAAGGTTTTCATTTACAGGAAATATTCCCACAGTTTTATATTAGATGAATCCATTTTGCTTTTATTCCCCTCAGTTAATTTCATCTTTGATCATTGGTCTGAAATCAGCAATTTTTAAAAATTTCAGTCCAGTGAAAGCTGCCTGTAAAATATTAATGTTATTAACATCTCCATCATGTTTCCCTGCTTACTAGAGCATCAACAATCACATACCATTAGCTGTTTGACTATACTCCTCATTCCATTTAATTTCTCCCATAACATATATCTGAAACATCATTCGAGCGACTTAATACTTTTAAGCATTTTAGAAAGATTTATTATATAATGTCATGTATCTCCGCTAGCTGTGTTCTAGTAAAGTCATTATTTTTTTCCCTTTTCATAACAAATTGCTAATGCACATATAAAAATAAGTTTAAAACCGAATGAAATCAATACATTTGCCATATACTAAAAGCAATTTACAAGTCTAGTCATGCAGTTAATATGCAGGCCTATGCCGAGGGTCAGAGAAGCATGAGCTCACCGTGCTGCGCCCCAAGTATATGTTTAGGGCCGGCTGGCCACTGCTCCTAAAACTTTGGCCACTGGTTGAATGTACAAGACACACACACTCACAGGACCTGTTCTAGCACAGCAGAAGCTCACTCCTCTCCTGGCTTCCTAACTCAGAATACAATGGGTATTGGACCTGGGAAGAAGAACGAGCTTATGCTTTATCATAGGAAAGACCAGAGCTGTGGCGCTGGATATGCGGAAACCTGGGAGAAATGATTATAGGGTCATTTATAACAGAAATAATCATACCCACAGACTCCCACTCCCCATAGGTACAATAACATACACAGGCTTGCCTTTCCCTGTAGGTTCAATTACATCTTCAGGCATCCCATCTCACCCAGGTACAATCACACTACTCTGGAGGTTCCCTTCCCTCTTGTTCACTGGAGCATCAGGTGCCCAGAATCATCAGATAGAGGCAGCAGGTGCATCTGGGGTGGGGAAATAAGTGTGGCTACTAGTGAATTTTTCCTGTATGGTACTCTGATGGAGCAACATTGCAGCAGGGCTGATCGCAAGTGACGATAGGATTGAAAAATTCTGGCACCATCTGCAAATTCTTGATGGCATTGATAACCATTTTGGAGCCCTGAATTTACTGCCATTATATTACTTTATTACCTTATTTACTTACTGTACTTTTTATTTCACTTCTCTATCCTTTACCAAGAACTTATTTATTTCCATTATTGCTGTAATTCCCTATACCTACTTATTGGTCTTTAATTAGGAACCATTTCTGCGTATACTTTTTATATTTTGCACATTGAATGTTGACAGCCTGAGCACTTATTCAGACAACCGTATATTGGCCGAGTATTCACGCCGGCCGATATACGGCGTCCCTCTCTGCAGGAGGAGGAAGAGCCAGGAGCTGTTCACTGACCTCCCGCCCCCTCTCTGCCTCCTCTCCACCTCCTCTCCACCCCTCGGCACTATTTGCAATGGGAGGAGGCTGGATGGGGGGCGGAGCTAAGTCTCAGAACTTAGCCCCAGCCCTGTCCTGCCTTCTCTCATTGCAAATAATGCAGAGGGGCAGAGAGGAGGTGGAGAGGAGGCAGAGAGGGGGTGGGAGCTCAGTGAACAGCTCCTGGCTTTTCCAGCCTCCACCCCCTGCAGAGAGGGACGCTGTATATCGGCCGGCGTGAATACCCGGCCGATATACGGTCGTCTGAATAAGCCCTGCTAGTGTGCTATAACTGAGAACATTTACCAATTACTACTTAGTTTTGTATGGACTGTAGTTAGTTGCTGTACTTAATGATTTTTCGACATATGTCTGTCTTATATGAATTGTCAGCTTGTTGTCACCTTTAGCTCCAAAAAACTATAAAAAAATAAATAGCAAAAGACAGGAAACAAACATTTTACATTCTCCATTGGATTTGTGTTTATTATTGATGTTATTCCACTAACAATACTGCTCCAGTTTGAGTATGTTTTAATTTACAAAGAAATATTGAAATATTGACAGAACAAATACATCAGTGTGCAATTAACACAGAAATGATAAACATGGCACGTTAATTAAAATCAATGCAGCTTGCTTGGTAATAACATCAGCTGTCAATGATTCTGATGGAATTTTGTTTTAGTAGACTATCTACTATTCAAGCTGCAATAACAAACAAATAAAAATTAAATAAAAAGATTTTACTATGCTTTGAAATTGTTTTTTGGGAATTTTTACCCATATCAACAAGATAACTTCTTGAAGTTACTGCAAATTAGATGAAAGTACTGATATGCTCTGAATAACTGACAGGAAGGGTTTATCAGTTCATGCTGCTTGTGCCAATTTCTCACCCTTCCATCAGCATGGTGCAACAGAAATCTGGATTCATCTGATCAGACAATGTGTTTCCACTGCTTAGGCATTGAATTTTTGCTCTTTGGCCCACTGGAAACTTATCTTTCTGGTTCTCTGTAGATACATTGAATGGCTACATTGATGGAGATATCTGCATTTTCATGTTTGGAACTTCCCCATATGGAAATTAAGCAAAGACCCTTAAGTGCAGAATAAAACAAGGGAGAAATCTGTCTTTGGATCAGATTCTGTGTGAATCCACATAAGAATGTGAAAATTAAACAATCTGACTGACTTAAAAAAAGGTGGTCAAGTCAATAGCTGTGAATGTTTTCATCTAATTTGCAGAAGCTGCAGGAAGCTATCCTGTCCTCCTTGGAAAAATTCCTACATTAATTTGAAGGAATGCTGCCATCCAATAGATGGCGCTGCAGAGGTATTGTTTCATGTTCTTTATTTGCAGGTCTGAAGGAAAGACCTTCTAGCACCAATGTAGAGATCATAAAACTGTCACATTCCTTGCAAGTCCACTGATTAAGTATTTACTAGAGATGAGCGAGCGTACTCGTCCGAGCTTGATACTCGTTCGAGTATTAGGGTGTTCGAGATGCTCGTTACTCGAGACGAGCACCACGCGATGTTCGAGTTACTTTCACTTTCATCTCTGAGAAATTTGCGCGCTTTTCTGGCCAATAGAAAGACATGGAAGGCATTAAAACTTCCTCCTGTGATGTTCCAGCCCTATACCACCCCCCTGCAGTGAGTGGCTGGGGAGATCAGGTGACACCCAAGTATTAAATCTGCCCCGCCCGCGGCTCCCCACAGATGCATTCTGACAGAGATCAGGGAAAGTGCTGCTGATGCTGCTGCTGCTCTAGGGAGAATGTTAGGAGTTATATTAGGCTTCAAGAACCCCAACGGTCCTTCTTAGGGCCACATCTGACCGTGTGCAGTACTGTTGAGGCTGCTGTGAGCAGTGTTGCACATTTTTTTCTTTTTTGTATATCGGGCGTGCAGAGCATTGCGTCCGCAGTCTGCAGTCATTGTACAGAGTATAGGGCCAGTACTGGTGAGGCAGGGACAGTGGTACAGGGAAAGAGATATACAGGCTATATAGGCAGTGGGCTTTTTCAAAAAAATTGGGGAAAAATACTGTATTTGTGCTGCCTGTGACCGTCTTCAGTGTACTGCGTGTCTGCTGGGGGTAGTAGTCCTAATTAATACGCAGCTAAGCGTTACAGCAGGCTTGCGCAAAATTGTTTCCTGGCTCTGCTGTCTCCGTTACATCACCGCCGTCATCCCGCCAGAGGGAAACAGTATACATAATATACGCTGCCTACAGTATCTGTCTGCTGTATCAGCTCAGCATTTAAAAGAATTGAAGCAAAATACTTAAGGCCTACTAGTGGCCTTTGGCCACTTGACTGCTTCTGCGCTGTGAATTCCACTAGCTGAGTCATACGCACCTGCGTCACAGTGCAGGCGTGCGCAAAATTGTTTCCTGGCTCTGCTGTCTCCGTTACATCACCGCCGTCATCCCGCCAGAGGGAAACAGTATACATAATATACGCTGCCTATAGTATCTGTCTGCTGTATCAGCTCAGCATTTAAAAAAATTGAAGCAAAATACTTAAGGCCTACTAGTGGCCTTTGGCCACTTGACTGCTTCTGCGCTGTGAATTCCACTAGCTCAGTCATACGCACCTACGTCTCAGTGCAGGCGTGCGCAAAATTGTTTCCTGGCTCTGCTGTGCATTCCGTAAGTGAAGTCAGCCTCCAACCACAGGCCAATAAGCGGCACATTTAATTACAGCGTTCTGTTTCTGCTCTACTCGTAATACACCATGCTGAGGGGTAGGGTTAGGCCTAGAGGACGTGGACGCGGGCGAGGACGCGGAGGCCCAAGTCAGGGTGTGGGCACAGGCCAAGCTCCTGATCCAGGTGTATCGCAGCCGACTGCTGCGGGATGAGGAGAGAGGCAAATTTCAGGGGTACCCAGATTCATCTCACAATTAATGGGTCCACGCGGTAGACCTTTATTAGAAAATGAGCAGTGTGAGCAGGTCCTGTCGTGGATGGCAGAAAGTGCATCCAGCAATCTATCGAGCACACAGACTTCTACGCCGTCCACTGCTGCAACTCTGAATCCTCTGGCTGCTGCTCCGCCTTCCTCCCAGCCTCGTCACTCCATTACAATGACACATTCTGAGGAGCAGGCAGACTCCCAGGAACTGTTCTCGGGCCCCTGCCCAGAATGGGCAGCAATGGTTCCTCTCCCACCGGAGGAGTTTGTCGTGACCGATGCCCAACCTTTGGAAAGTTCCCGGGGTCCGGGGGATGAGGCTGGGGACTTCCGGCAACTGTTTCAAGAGCTTTCAGTGGGTGAGGAGGACGAAGACGATGAGACACAGTTGTCTATCAGTGAGGTAGTAGTAAGGGCAGTAAGTCCAAGGGAGGAGCGCACAGAGGATTCGGAGATAGAGCAGCAGGACGATGAGGGGACTGACCCCACCTGGTTTGCTAAGCCTACTGAGGACAGGTCTTCAGAGGGGGAGGCAAGTGCAGCAGCAGGGCAGGTTGGAAGAGGCCAGGGGTAGAGGCAGGGCCAGACCGAATAATCCACCAATTGTTTCCCAAAGCGCCCCCTTGCGCCATGCCACCCTGTAGAGGCCGAGGTGCTCAAAGGTCTGGCAGTTTTTCACTGAGAGTGCAGACGACTGACGAACTGTGGTGTGCAAGGTTTGTCGCGCCAAAATCAGCTGTGGAGCCACCACCACCAGCATGCGCAGACCACCTGCATTTAATCGGACGTTACCTAGGCTGTGATGGGCACTGCAATGGGATATATTTATGTACCGCCGGTGGCTTCCTGGGACCCACCCATGCTGTCAGTCCACACGGAGTTGTAACTCCATGTGTCCACTTCTAAAGAACCCCAGTGTGACTGGGGCATGCAGTGTGGGCCGAAGCCCACCTGCATTAAACCTGACGTTACCTCAGCTGTGGGTGCACACGGAATTCCCATTGCGGAGTTGTACCTGCCTGTGACTATTTATAAAAAACCCCGGTCTGACTGGGGCATGCAGACACCTTGACAGAATGAATAGTATGTGGCACATGGGTTCCCCATTGCTATGCCCACGTGTGCAGCTCCTGATGGAGGTGGCACAGCATTGGATTTCTCATTGCTTCTGTACAGCATTGTGGGCTATCGCCCCGCCCCTCTTAAAGAGGGTCGCTGCCTGACCGTGCCAACGCTCTGCAGTGTGTGCCTCCGGTTCCTCCTCATGGCAGACGCACTTATAAATAGACATGAGGGTGGTGTGGCTATGAGGCCAGCGTGTGGCATGAGTGCAGCTGAAGGCTGCGCAGGGACACTTTGGTGTGCGCTGTGGACACTGGGTCGTGTGGGGGGTTGGGCAGCATGTTACCCAGGAGAAGTGGCAGCGGAGTGTCATGCAGGCAGTGATTGTGCTTTGTTGGAGGTAGTGTGGTGCTTAGCTAAGGTATGCCTTGCTAATGAGGGTTTTTCAGAAGTAAAATTGTTGGGAGGGGGGGCACTCTTGCCGCTATTGTGGCTTAATAGTGGGACCTGGGAACTTGAGATGCAGCCCAACATGTAGCCCCTTGCCTGCTCTATCCGTTTCTGTGTCGTTCCCATCACTTTCTTGAATTTCCCAGATTTTTACAAATGAAAACCTTAGCGAGCATCGGCGATATACAAAAATGCTCGGGTCGCCCATTGACTTCAATGCGGTTCGTTACTCGAAACGAACCCTCGAGCATCTCGAAATGTTCGTCTCAAGTAACGAGCACCCCGAGCATTTTGGTGCTCTCTCATCTCTAGTATTTACCTCTCCGCTCATCTTGTCTGGTACAAATTAGTCTCTGATTTCTGTGCCTTTTCATGGATGTACATTTGTATTTATGTATGCCCCATCTAAATCAGTTTCATTATGCCTGAGGAAGGATCCTGAGAAGATCCAAAAGCTTACAATAAGATAATGTATTTTTGTTAGCCATTAACCCCTTAAGTGGCACGCCCAGAAAATCTCTGGGGCTTGCTGCACTGACCATGCAGTTAAACCCCGGAAGATTTCCGTAAACAGCTCTAGTTCTGATGTGCTGGCCAGGGCACACATTATAGAATTTATACTAATTAGGTCATAATATATATATATATATATATATATATATATATATATATATATATATATATTAATAAACACAATGGACAATACAATTAAAAAAATAATTTAATCTTGAGTTAAAAATGGCCTAGTCACGAAAGCCTAAAACACAGTATAAAGGGATTAAAACTTTCCTGGCATTTGTCATATTAGAGACAAGAAAGTTTTTTGCATTGTCTGTATAGGTACGGTAGTACAGTTGAATGTTTGTGCTTTTTGGTAGTGGCGATGAATCTAGCCTTTCAAAATTATATGCAAAACAGTCTACTACATATAAGCAAAAAACATAATAATGTCTTTTGCAGTGATAAGATGCCTAGGGATGCCACCCTGAAATCTGGTTATATGTTCACAACTCTTTTTACTTTCTTGACATTTTGTATTAGCATCACATGATTCCTCTTTCCATTCTGCTTTCTCCTATTATAAAATGTTCTAGAACATGCAATGAGTGCTCTCTGCATGCTACAGCCCCTAATCAAATCATTACAGATAATGTGATGCTATATCTTCATTTATCAACTCTCTAAGGGATCGTTCACACGAGCGCTGTGGGCGCGCAGTGTAGTCGCGCACAGAAAGCGCTTCTATAGGAATCAGTGGTTTCCTATAAAAGCGTTCACATGAAAGAATGTTAGACGCGCTAAATTCACGCACCTAATAAAGATAGGACATGCGACTGCAAGGTCACATCTTTAGCGGCACCACAAAATACAGTGAAACTGTGAAAAAGTGTCCACAAAGTAGAAAAAAGGAGACATGCATGAGCATGCTTACAGAACAATCTGTGCTTAATTTTCAGGAAGTCTGATAAGCATTTAATAGTCAGAAATATATCAAAAGGCTGTTACAGTCTTTAGGAGGTGATGAACTATGTTGCTTTTTTCAGAGACCAGAGGCAAGGGAGATACATTCAGAGCCTTATTTGTGTGTATGGTGTAGTGTTGCTTTCATTAACAACCCACCCTCTGCTAATTCTGTCCCAGTCGATGCAGCAAAGCTGACAAGTGAGAAACAGAAAATGTTATTATTTACATGGATAGTCACCCAAACAGTAAACACTACCAAGAAAATTTAAATGGAATAGTAAGATAACAACAACTTGACCTGTTGAGTTCACATTGTTACTATAGTTACTGTTGTTGAGAACTATTTGAAATCAGATCTTAGTACATATTTTATCAGAAAAAAATTGCAATGGATATAATAAAGCTAAATGTTTATACTGTACATTACGCAGTACCTTTAAACTACTTTTTTCAGAGTATAATTCAACTAATCTTGTCCATCTTTTCATCCGAGAAAATGTCTACATTTTAATCACATGTAGAAATCATGTGCATTTTACAATTAAATTGCTTAAATAACATTAAACAGCTACACTTCACATTTCTACAAGTCCAATCACTTGAACTCCCTCTGAGTGTTTTTCAGTATGAAAACTCACCAATCATTAAAAATTCATATTCACAGCTTTTAGAACTGTATTCTGATGTGTAATTTTCCATGTTCTATACTTAGATGCTATTGATTTACAGTTTTTACAAAATGTTAAATTGCTAACGAGCACTCACATTTAATAGTAATTCATGTGGTGCTGTATGATGTTCACTAGGTTTGCTGCAGGCATTTCTATTTTACATTTTCATCCCTAAAATAGCTTTTTAGAGCCAAGCTAGAAAGCAACAAAGTATTGACCCCCTTCTCAAATTTGTTTTTTCATATTTGCCTGAACTGTTTCCCATCTATAAACCCTTCCCTCCCCACTATGTACATTTACATCATGAACGGAGGGGCTTGATGTGAAATATCAAAAATTTATGACATAGCAATAGTACAGATTTAGGAGCTGAGCCCATGCTATTAACAGCAAGAATCAGCTGGAATATACAGCTGCTAATCTTCTGCAATGGCCAGGGTTGAAGCTATGTCAGATACCGTTCGTTTAACCCCTTAGATGCTGTGGTCATTAGTGACTGTGGCCCCTAAGGGGTTGACAGAAAGAGGGGACTCTGTGTTCTTCATTGCCCTCCCCTAAAACCAACATGTTTCCTTTTTTACAAGGGGTAATAGGAGAAAAAGTTTCATGAGATGATGCCTTGAAGTATGCAAAAACCTGAGATATCCAAAGTCCCTAATAAAGGAAACCAACAAACGATCAAGGAAGATCTAGATGATTCAGTTATGAAAAGTGTGAGCAAAGACTAAACCAATGGCAGAAATTACATACTTTGAGAAGGGGACCTTGTGTACATACCTCTCAAGCATGCCATGCAAAATATTCTTTATCACAAAACTGTAAATGAAATTGAGGCAGTGATTCCAAAGAGTAAACATACAAGCTAGGGAAAATCAAAGTCAGGAACAGATTTGGTCAAAATTCTAAGGTCAAAAATCAAGAGTACATTAAATTGCTATCCTACTGGTGCCAAAAAAAAAACAAAAAACGTATTAAGACATTACTAAAACCAGATTAGCAATTTAGCAAGCATATGAGCATAAAGCACAACATGGCAGCCAGGTCTATTTTTTTAATTAGCAGGAGATGTAGTAGAAGTATAAGAGATAGACTGCAATAAAATTCATTAGGGCAACAGTATATTATTTCAGCTTCATAGAAAAAAAATTCTATAAATAAAGCGATTCCAATTTCATTTTTTTATATTAAATTAGAATAACCTTTTACAGTTTCTTATTCCAATAATTTTTATTGAGAGAAAAAAGGGATTGACAGAATATGCACTACATACAACTGGAGTAACTTTCGCCTTATTTCTGCTTCTCTCCCTCCTTTTTTTTTTAACAGTTCAACATACAAAAAGAGGGTGGGAGAATGGATGGGTAGTGGAGTGGGGCATGGAAAGGGGGGATTAAACATAATTAAGAAGTTCCACTTTTCCCGACAGTTTATAGTTTTGAAATCTCATCTTTGCTTGAATTTTTCTAGGATTGATGCATTTTCTTTTATTTGTTGCAGCTTTTGAATGGTAGGCTGGTCGTCTCTCATCAAAGATTGATGGTAATTCATCCAAGGCTGGCACATTGCTGTAAATGCTGGAACTGAGTTATTTCTTAGTGCAAATAACTTCTCATAGGAACAATGGTCCAAAATCATATTAATTATTGACTGTAAGTATTGAGAATCTTTGCATTTCAACTTTCTTGCAATGGAAAGCTTCACCGAAAGGAGAATATGTGTCACTAGCTACCTTGACCCTAGTGGTATATTCTCTATGTCCATCAAAAGGATAGCTATATTTGGGTTGGGTTTTATATCTATTTTTGTAATCTTTCTATAAAATGGAACACTGAGTTCCACAAAATCTGTAGACATTCGCAGCTTCAAAACACATGTAGGAGCGTACTTCTCTGCACACAGGCTCTCCAGCACCTGCTGGCAGTACCCGTGAATAAGGTAGCCAACCTATCTGGGGGGTAATACCATCTTGTGATTACCTTATAATGGACTTCAAGTAAACTAGCACAAAGTGTAGATCTATTGGCCCACTTAAACACACTGAACCACTGTGTGTAAGTGTAGGAATGATTTAAAGGGGTTGTCCCGCGAAAGCAAGTGGGGTTAAGCACTTCTGTATGGCCATATTAATGCACTTTGTAATATACATCGTGCATTAAATATTGGCCATACAGAAGTTATACACTTACCCCCTCTGGTGTTGGCGTCCCCGTCTCCATGGCGCCGACCGAAGCCTTCTTCTGCCTGGATTAGACGCGCTTGCGCAGTCTGCCCTCTTCTGTCTCGCTCCGGCGCACTCGCACCGCACGAGTCTTCTGCGGTCTTCTTCCAAACCCCCACCTACAGCCCCTCCGTGAATAATTCAAACACCTCAATGGGATATTTTTTTCCTGGGTTGCTGCATGCTGGAGGCTTGGATCAGCCTTCTCTATGCATCCACAGAAGCCTCTAGGATCAGGCATCTTGAGGGGAGAGAGGAGAGATTGGCCACCACCGCTGTCAGTAGGATCCTCTATCTATCATGTTTTTCTCTATTGAGGGCCAACTAATACCCTACATCGGAAAGCACCAAAACCTCAGGTATTTAATCAGATTTGCCAGATGGTATGCTGTGATGTTTGGAACTCCCAATCCTCCTCTCTCCTTCGGGGAATATAGTATTGAGGCCACCACTCTTGGTCTTTTGTTGTTCCATATAAAGGATATCATTTGTTTTTGTAATGCTTGCAGGTTTCAAGCTGCATGTGGGATCGTAAGAGGGCGTAGGGTGTAGAGGATTTTTGGCAGGATCATCATTTTATAGAGAACTATTCTCCCCAACCATGAGGGCTCGGTTAAGGTGAAGATATCTAGTTCTCTCTAGATATCTTTGTGTAGCAAAAATAGGTTAACTTCTGACTCTTCTCCCGGTAGAAGCAGTTTAATGGCTAATAGAGATGAGCGAGCACCAAAATGCTCGAGTGCTCGTTACTCGAGTCGAACTTCCCGCAATGCTCGAGGGTTCCTTTCGAGTAACGAACCCCATTAAAGTCAATGGGCGACTCGAGCATTTTTGTATATCGCCGATGCTCGCTAAGGTTTTCATTTGTGAAAATCTGGGAAATTCACGAAAGTGATGGGAACGACACAGAAACGGATAGGGCAGGCGAGGGGCTACATGTTGGGCTGCATCTCAAGTTCCCAGGTCCCACTATTAAGCCACAATAGCGGCAAGAGTGGGCCCCCCCCCCCCCCCCCCCGCACTGTCAGCATAAAGATCGTTCTCCTCTGCCACAGCTGTAACAGCTGTGGCAGAGAACAACGATGTTAGCCCATTGAATTCAATGGAGCCGGCAATACAGCCGGCTCCATTGAAAGCAATGGGCTGCCAGCGTGCGCGGGATGAATTTTCGGGAAGGGCTTAAAAATATAAGCCCTTACCTGAAAATCATCCTAAAATGTGTAAAAATAAAAAAAAATGTATAATCACCTTTCCGCTGAAGCCAGAGTTCAGCCGCGTCTGGCCGGCAGTTCTCCTGAACTGCTCTCTGTAGTATTCAGCAGCCGGGGATTTAAAATCCCCGCCTGCTGAATGAGCTGCCTCTGATTGGTCACAGCCTCACCAATCAGAGGCAGCTCTCACTCACACCCATTCATGAATTCAAGCATCTCCTTTGGGTTTTTCCTTTTGTTCAAAATTCTGTCAGTTGGGAATCAAACAGCTGGTAATCTTCATTTGAGAACCCATCTGGCCCCAGGGCTTTATCTTTTTTGCCATTTTTAATAATTTTTGAAATTTCTTGGTTCATTATGGGAAGGTTTAGGAATTCTAGTTGTTCCTGTTTGAGGGAGGGTAGGTGGACTGAAGATAAAAATGAATCTATTTGTTTGTCTGTAGGAAGGGGGGTGGAAATATCATCCTGGGTGGGATCAATAAAGAAAGGGATTTTGGCCTTCACTCTTTTTTGCTTAACTTTATTTGCCATCAGTTTACTAAACTTGTTATTGGTCACATAGTACTTTGTTTTCATAGATTTTAGTTGTCTATAGTGGTCGGCTAGAAGGATTTCTCTTTATTTCTATTTTTCATTAGTTCTGTGTGTAGAGACTCAGATGGATCTGTCTGACGCTTCTGCCCTGTCTCTTTTATTCTTGACATGATAGCTTCTAAGGCTTTATTTTTTTATTTTCGATAAATAGAACGGATCATGGTGCCTCTCACTACCGACTTGTGGGCATTCCATAACATGAATGGGCAAATTTCTGGGGAGTCATTGTGGAAAAAGTATTCTTGTAAAGAGTCCTGAATTTTCTTTTGGTAATATGGGAGTTTCATCAAGAATGTGTTGTTATGCCAGATTTTTGTAGAGAAGGGTTGTGCGCTGCCAGGGTTATTGAGATAGGTGCATGGTATGACCAGGAGGCAGTCCCTATGGTTGCCCTCTGTGTCCTTGGCAGCAAGAAAAAATCCACTAGAGACATGTCTATTCTTGAAAAAGTCTTTTGATTTGCTGAATAAAAGGCCAATTCCTTGGAGACAGCGTTTAACGTCCTGTATGTGTCGTAGAGTTCCTCCTTTAGCATCCATGGGACTAGTGTCGGTTTTGTTAGGCGACGAAGACTGTTGGTATCCTTGTCGCTATCCAAGATCATGTTAAAATCTCCACATATCATTAGGTTACCCTTTTGTAGCTTCCTTATTTTTCTCATTCCCTTTAGAAACTGGATTTGTGCTTTGTTTGCGGCGTAAATGTTTACAATCATTAAGAGGAGACCATTGATCTTACATACTAAAATAATATATCTTTTCCCCTCATCCACTATGGACTCTAGCAGTTAGAAGTCAATTGTGTTTTTTATAGCTTTTATCTTGGATGCGTTGGCCATGACTATTTTAGGGAATCCTGGATGGGAAATTTTTGGGCAAGCATTCTTTGCATAGTGCGTCTCCTGCACACATAGTACACTTGCCTTCTGTAGCTGGGCTCCTTTCCAAAGAGATGTTCTTTTGTAGGGCGAATTTAAGTCTTTTGCGTTAATTGATGTGATTGATGTCTTCTGCAGCTGAGAGTCTCCCTTCTCTGCTGCCTCCGACACCTCCTCTGTCAGTTGATTTGCTGCCTGCTGTTCTTTCTCTCCCCCCTCCTCACCTGGGGGAAACAACTCTTAGACGTCTGGGACCGGGTCTCTCAGATTTCCTTTTTGTCATTGCTGCTGCAGGTGAGTCAGCTGTTGTGCCGCTTCCTGGCTTTTAACTGCTGGTAGTTGCTTTTAGAGGTCTATTGCGAGTGGATCTCCGTTACATGCGGCCACTCCTGCTGGTGTCCAGGCCACGCCACCAATAACTTTATGCAGTTTGTATACAGTCTCTAATAGTTTTATTTCTTTGGCTACTGAGTACATTTTCTAAATTTATTTTCCCATATATCCGAAACAAGCACTTTCAAGAATCCTTATGATCCTTAATAACAGCCCTATTAATTACTGTAATAATGTTAGCAACCAAAATAGTTTTTCACTTATATGGACTAGAGCAACAGTGAACGTAAACATGATTCACAACCATATATAAAACATGTTTAGATATAATTTTTGGAATCAGAAAGTGATGCATTAGAAATGACAATATAGAAGCATAAATCTAGATTAAACATCTGTAAATGTTAATGTTTTTCATGAGTAGTGATGAGCGAACTTTTGAAAAGTTTGGTTCAGTCTAACTATACTCGCCTACACCGCTCCTTCTGCTCCTAGCCTCTGCAGTCTGCACCAGTGGTCCCAAGCCTGTTTCTGGGTAGACCAATCATGTGACAAACACATGTGATTGTTATGGAGTATCCTCAGGATAGGTCATCAATAAAAACAAATCCAAGAAAGACCCTTTAAGGTAAAGGGCCCTAAAGAGGAGCACAGAGCCTGAAGTCCTACAGATTGTTAGATTACTTCTGTTTATAATGGAGCAGATGTAGCAAAGTTCAAATGGTCTCTAATAACTTTCTGTAGCAAGTTATCTGAAGCCATTAAAAACCTTTTTCTATCTTATCTTATCCTAAACACAACAAAAGCCTTTGCAAAGTAATAGAGAATAAAGACAACCCGTGGCACAGAAAGTTATTATAATACATAAAAAATTATATCAAACGTTGCTGCATCTTTAGCGGGCCCAATTATGGAATTCCCTAATATAATTTTTAAAGTGACTCACAAACAGAAAGTTGGATTGTGACTCATTATCTTAATTATCACATTAATTTCTTTTAATTAAGCAAAGACTTTGTAATTGGCAATAAATGTGCCTTAAGGTTTGCCTAAGTCATTATGAATCCTTTCCCAGCTCGTCAATGTGAAAATGAATCTACATATATACCACACAATTTGTGTAACACCTTTAAAAAATAATGAAAAATATAATACAGCGGAAAACCTTACTGTAATCACGAACAGCAGATATCTAAACTGGAAATGTAATTTCTATCACACTAACACAATAAATAGAAGTTACTGTACGCTTGCTCTTGTTATCTGAATCTGGCTGTAATTGGAATCCAGGTGTTTGACTACAGATCAAAGGAAAACAGCCATAATTTTTCAGTTTGATATTCTTTTTGCTATTCAAATTCAAGTATCACAGTCTCAGCTTGAACTGGCTAGTATGCGGAAAATAGGATAAATAAAGTAGTATGTGAGGTTCCTACAATGATTGGTACAGAATTGAAAGAACAGTTCAGTTTGAACCATGCACATTACTAATTAAATTGAAAAGTCTCTGTACTGTAAAATAATTATACTAATAGTTTATTCAGTTAAACGCCATAAATGTGAGCATGTTGTTCAATTATCCAGAACATTAATAACTGCTATAGTGGCTCACAGGTTGCTACTGTTGCCTTGCAGCACAAGTTAATATGTTAGCATTTTTGTGGATTTTGTATGTACCATTAGGTTTTGTGAAGATTTCCTCTCACAATCCTAAAGCACACCGCTCTCCCCCGCCACACCCTGACCTCCGCCGGCCCCTAAATCTTTTGGCACGAGCGGGTATCGCTTTTTTTGAGTAACTGCCTACTAGGGCGAAAAGATTCGGGGGGCCCCGGGGGTGAGCGGGGTGTTGCGGTAGGGAGTGGGGGGGAGAGAGAGGGCTCCCCCTGTTCCCCCCTGCTACCACCCACTCTACCCCGCCACCCCCCTCGGTCCCCCGAATCTTTTCGCCCGAGTAGGCAGTTACTCGAAAAAAGCGATGCTTGATCAAGTAATTGTCCCAAACGAGCACGTTCGCTTATCTCTACTTGTCATCCTACGATATGGCCCTATCATAAATATGTGGATGTCTAAGATAGCCCTTATATTTTCCCTTTCCTCAACGTCACCATAAACACAAAAGTATAAACTGCTGATCAGCCTTCTCCCACCTCCTGAAAATCAGCAATGTCACAGTAAACCTTGTGGCCAATGGTGGACTATAATGGGGGCATTAGGGATGACTGTTCTAGGGGGCCCACCACCGTCAAAACAGCCCCTATTAATAATCTACCCCTAGTGAAAGTATGGTGATATAAAAACAAAAAAACAGCTCTACTCACCTGCGTCGCTTCTTCCGCTCCCAACCTCTGCAGTCTGAACCAGTGGTCCCCAACAAGCTTCTAGGTAGACTGATCATGTGACAAACAAATGTGATTGCTATGTCCAGTGCCCAGCTTTACCAACTCTGAAGCCGGGGACTGACATGGCATTCACATTACCGGGATATCAGCTCCACCAGAGGCATGGTCTGCAGAGACTAGGAGCAGATGAGTATAGCTGTTTTTTTTTTATTTTAGTGCCTACAATGGGCATTACTGCTAAACAGGATCATCAGGGATAATGGGGCATTATTACTAAACAGAGCATTATTACTGAATGGGGCCACGAGGGGCAATGCGGCATTATTACTAAGTGGGGGCCATGAGGTGCATTATTACTAAACAGGGCCATTAGAGACATTATCACTTAATGAAGCCAATGAGGGGCATTATCATAAAGTGGGGCCATGAGGTGCATAACTACTTACTGAAGATAATGAGGGGCAATGTTATTGTGTAAGAAGAATAAAGAAAGCTGTAGGGTTTACAAGGAGCACAAAAAGGTGGATACTATAACTGTGTGAGGCACCATCATTGGCATTATTACTACCTGTGGCACTATGGATAGAGAGATTTTGCAGAAGTTTGAAAAATAAAGCCAGGTGTCTTGGAAATTGAGCAGTCAAAGATGACTGTATCAAATTCTGCAGAGAGATGTTGCAGCCAGGAGAAATTGTCATTGCGGGTTGGGCTGGTTGGAGAAAAATAAAGAAAGTGAATGATTTCAATCAGAGGGGACGTTACTTGTGATCACTAGATATAACAGTACCATTATTGCTTACATTGTATACAGAATGTCTGCATAGAGCTAGTATCTACTACTATATGGTAACTGTATAGGGGGTAATATTGATTCTTACATTGTGTTTTTTCAGATCAGATTTTGACGTGGATGCTCAGCAGATTTCACACCTTCAATTGAAAAGGAGAAGTCTGATGAAAATTTGCATCAAATGATATGGATTTCGATGCAGATTTTTCTGATGTGAAAAATCTGGAGCAACAGCTCATTTTGACACAGATATGTAGCAGACTGTGGATCTGCATCAAAATCTGCTACAGGGTGGGAAAATATTGAATTGTGTGTTTGGGGACCAATTCTGCAAATAGCTCAGGGACACTGGCGTACGGTGAGGGGAAGCAGGGGTCGCAACGGCGACCCGGCCCATGAGCTGAGGGGGCTCAGGGGACCGGCACTATCGGCCGCATGATGGCTGAGAGGGGAGGAGGGAGAGGAGAGAGATGGGAGGCAGCGCTGCAGGTTGGCAAGAGCAGAGGAGAGGGCTGTTACAAGTGGAGTCGGCAGCCAATTACAGGCTGCAGACTCCCATGGCGCGGCCCTCCCACTGATAGGCTGCAGCTGTGAATGGTCACAGCTGCAGTCTATCAGTCTCTGCCGACCAGGGATTACCAGGGGGAGGGGCTAGTGCGGCTCTACTCACCTCCAGAGCGCTGGATGCACAGGACCTGAGGTAGGACCTGTGGCTGCAGATCACATGACCAGGCTCTGGTCATGTGATCAGCCTGGTCATGTGATCAAAGGACAGGGGAATTTCCATTACAGGCTGCCCAGAGACTGCTGCAGAGGTGAGTAGAGAAGGAATTGTAATTATTTATGTATGGCTGGTATAAGTTATACCAGCTGTATATATATATAATTATATACAGGGAATACACAGGTTACACCATCATGGGACATACCACTACATACAGGGGGATATACATCCTGTATAGAGTGATATGTACCATGCTGGTATAACCTGTGTATCTCCTGTATATAATTATATATGTGCAGCTGGTATAAGTTATACCTCTCCTGTATATATATATATAATTATATACAGGCGATATACAGGTTACACCAGCATGGGACATACCACTATATACAGGGGGATATACATTCTGTATATAGTGATATGTACCATGCTGGTGTAACCTGTGTATCTCCTGTATATAATTATATATGTGCAGCTGGTATACAGTACATTTTTTTTTCTTTTAATCACTGACTTTCCAGCACCGTCGCTAGGAGATGATGCGGGTGCCTGTGACTTTTCCGCAATGTCAGGGCAGCGGGTCGCACGGTTTACATTGAGTTCAATGGAGGCCGTCTGTGCAGAATCTGCACTAAAATAGAGCATGCCGTGATTTTTCCTCCGCGAGCGGAAAACCACAATTGATTTCCACTCGTGTAGAGGAAAAAACGCTTTTCCATAGCATGCTATGGGCGGTACTTGCTGCAGAATCCGTAGGCGGATGCCTGCTCCATATTCTGCTATGCAAATCCAGCTGTGGGCAGCTGGCCTTAGGCTAATTTCACACGAGTGAGTCTGATATTGGGCCGTGAAACTATGCCCCATATCACACTCGCCAACGTGTGCTGTCCGCACGGATTTGAGGGGTTGTTGTGTTAAAACCACCTCCCATCACATCATCATATTCTCGTATGAGGCAAAGAAAAAGACCAAACATCGCTCCTGTGTATGATCGTATTTAAGAGAATGGGGTCATATTCATGTGCAATTTGTACGTCTTGCAACGCACAAATCTCGCGCAATTTTTGCGGACGTGTGAAAGCGGCCTAAGACATTACCAACAGGTTTTTACGTAGTCAAGGAAAGGAGTCCTGATGAGAAGGCTTACGCCAAGGGGCTGCATCGTGTTTGTAAATTAGCACGGTTTAGGTATAGGTACGGGTACAGATGGAGGGGGGGGGGGCAGCTGAACTTTTGCATCCGGGCCCCTTAGTCTTTAGGTATGCCCCTGCCCAAGGACTTTGGTCCCCTTAATCTGCCATTGCTAATGGCAGTTCTTCTGGGAGAAGATATAAGTGGCAGGTCTTCTCCAAATGCTAATTTCATAGGGCAGTCTGGTAAAACCTCATGGGCTGCAGAGCAGCTGATCAGCAGACTTCTAAGGATACCATAGCAATATATATAACAATTGTTCATAATCTGTGTATACATTGTAATCCACAGATTGATTGCTTTCTTAAATTAGTGCAGCTTTAGGGCGCCCACCCACTGGCGATTTTTTTTCCTTTGCGTTTTTTCTCAAGAGCAATTAGTTTTGAATGTGCTCCTGTCCACTGGCGTTTTTTTTTTCAGTCCGTTGCAATTTTTAACATAGGAACTGTCAGTTGCATATGTGTCCTTATTTTTCTCTTAATGCACCCATGAATGTCAATGGAAATTAACGGAAAAAGCCGCGAAAATGCCGCGAAAAACGCGCGGAAAACGCGCCGAAAACGCTGCGTTTTTCACGCACCAAAATCGCAAACGCCAGTGGGTGGGCGCCCTAAGAGTATAAAAGGTTACAATCAAGTTATGTAATTCATCTGCTTTCCTCAGTTGCAGCTCCCAAAATCCCCAGTAGTTGTTTTTGTCGGGGAAGCCATGGCAAGCCAGGCATTATACCTGCAGCAGCCACTCCAGGAAAAAAGTAGTATTACATGATGGTTATTCAGATGAATGCAAGGAAGGCATAAGTTCAAAAATGGGAGATACTCTTACAGGGCTGTTCCCATTCTGGGTCATAGATGGGGTTTTTGAGTAGGGGACCCTGCATAATTATGCTCTAATAGCGCAAAAGAATTATGGGACTTTGAATGCAGCAATTCAAAGAAAAAAAGTTTTCAGTGCAAAAGTGCAAAAAGTCTACAAAAAATAATTTTGCTATTGTCATAATTGTACTGACCAGCAGCAAAAAATTATCATGTAATTATTTTGCATGATTGACGCTGTGTAAAACAAAAATAATGGTAGAATTGATGTGTTTTTCCTCCCTGCCTTAAAAAAATTAACAGAAGTACCCAAAAATTAGTACTAATAAAAACTACAGCTCAGCACGCAAAAAACAAGCCCTCATATTGCCCTGTTGATGGAAAAATTGAAAAAGTTATGGCTTTTGAAAGATGAATATGAAAATTTCCCCAAAACGGTGCTGTCCTTAGGACCAAAACAGGCCATGTCAATAAGAGGTCAAAAAGTAACTGCACTTTTACACAACTTTTAACATATTATAGTGACATGGTGGCAGTCTAGGTACTGAGACCCCACTGAAATTAGGAAGCAGAAGTGCTCAGCCAAGCACTATGCTCCTTTGGCTGTGATTCACTCTGCTTGACAGCTAAAGGTGGATTCACAGAAGTCTATAGAATTCTATGAGTTTGTCTTCAGCTTTGAGGAGAGATAATCTCAGTCAAAGAGATACAGCACTCATCAGAACACTTCTTCCCATTCATTTCAGTGATCGGTTAGGGGTCTTAACACATTTGCCACCATTGACCAAAATTTATGTCATTGTGATGTCAGGAATTTGATGAAACTACAGTTACTCTTTAAGCTTGACTAAAATTGAACCAAGACATTGCAGTGTACCAGACATATACCTTAACAGTGTCTTTTTGGGAACCATTTAACATTTTTTTTGCAACCATATTGGAATATATGCTTCCAGTATGAGAGACTCCAACAAAAAAATTACATTTTATGGAATATATTAGTTTACAGTTGGAGTGAAAAGCAGATTTTCCTGGTGTAAATGCGAATTGTAGATGCCAAATGTGATGCAAATAGAGCCTTAGCTTTTAAATTGGGCGCATGCATTTCTGAACTTTGTTGCAGTCATAGTGTCACCAGCATGTACATGGTATTTGTACTTTTCATTCTAATTAAAAATACAGTAAACGCATGTCTAATGGTATGTTTTAATCTTTAACCATAATGAAATCCATTACTGTTATGCATTAAAATAGAATAAAATAAAATCTTGTTATTTGTAAAGTACCAAGCTATTCCACAGTGCTTTCAGGTAATTTTTATTTATTACCCCCACGGAGCTGAGTACTCATTTTACCGACCTCAGAAGCGTGGAAGGCTGAGTCAACCTTGAGCCGGCTACCTGAATCATGTAGGGATTGAACTCACAACCTTCAGGTCGTGAGCGAGAGCATAAAGCCTCGTGTGGTGCAGAGTGTTAGGGCAACAGAAATGCAGTCCTATGCTTTCCATGCAGAATTCAATCCCTGCATCCTTCCGAGGTCAGTAAAATGAGTACCCAGCTTGCTGGGGGGGGTAATAACTAAAAATGACCTGAAAGCGCTGCAGAATACGTTGGCGCTATAGAAATAACACGATTTTATTTTATTTTAATACATAACAGTAATGGATTTCATTATGGTTAAAAATGGAAGGCTCTGCGGTCATATGATGGTCACTTTTACTGATCGTTCATTCATTTTTTTTACAGTTTTGGTACTATATTTATGTCATTTAATGTTTTTCATATGCTATTAACATCTAACAAACATTAATTTGGGCATTGTCATGTAACTCGTGAATTTAGATCCTGTAATCCGATGTATATATTCAACCATTTAATAAAGGATTAAGTGGACGAAAACATATACATTTGGGTAAGTGTCTAAAAATGGTTGCCTGGCAACACCATTACTACCAGTTTCTCTTCACAGCCGTATGCATCCATTCCTGGAATGTTATTTATCTTCATTACAATCTAGTAATTTGTGTTGTCAACTCTCCCGTGACCACTGGGTGTCTCTTAGCTATACATTCTAAGTAGAGATTCCTCCTCAACATTAGTAAACCTCTATTTTGGAATTATGAGAAAAGAATAAAAATATTTTATATAGAATTTACTAGAAATAAATAGGAGATAACATCTTATACAGGTAAGTAACTTTTAACCCCTTAGTGACTGGTTCTTTTTTGTACCTTAATACCTAGGGGATTTTTTTGCTTTTTTTCATTGCCAAATTCCAAAAAGCACAATATTTTTTATTTTTCCAATGACATTGCTATGTGAGAATTTGCTTTTGCAAGACCAGTTGTATTTATTCTGCAGTCAATACAATTATGAATACGCCAAATTTACATATTTTTTAATGTGTTACTAGTTTACCACAATAAAAACACCTGAAAAAAATAGTTGCATTTGTATGACTGCATTCCGGGACCAATAACATCTTTATTTTTTCACCAATGGAGCTCTGTGTGGTTTTGTAATTAAGAGATGAGTTGTAGTTTCCATTGGTACCATTTTGGGGTACACTTTACTTTTCCCTTTGTGTTGAAGTTTTTGGGAGGCAGAAGAACAAAAAACAGCAATTCTAGCATCTTTTTTTATTACAGAGCTCACCATGCGGCATAAATAACGTGTGCTTTAATGCCTGAATGGGATTAGGTCAGGCATTGTGATTTAAAGAAGAGAATATATTAATCATAATAATTCTACAACATCTGAGAAATCCTTTTTTTATTTAATTGGCGCATTCTTGGACTTTATTTTCTCTATTGATGACAGACAGGTTATCAATTGATGATCATTGGGAACCCACCCTTCGGATCCCCACTGATCAACTGATTCCCATGGCTACTGTCACTTTGGCACTGTTGAATTCAATAGGAGCTGCATATTCAAGCTGGTTCACTGCACTATGGTCAGTGCTTTCTGCTACTTGTGCTGATCGCAGTGACAGCTCCCCCAGAATCAACTGATCCAAGCGGCAGGTCCCAGACAATCATCAATTGATAATTGTCTGTCATCAATAGAAAAAAATGACAAAAGTCCTGGGATACCCCTTCAACAATTGTCAGGAGCTTTAGCATTTACCTTTTAGCTGTCACAGTGACTCCTATTGCCAACTAGCATGCCCAAGTGCCAACCATAATGCTTCTCAAGTATCGTATTCCTATTGCCATTTTGAATGCCCCCAATGTCAGCCCAGTCCCTTCTACAGCTAGCCGAAAATGTCCCCTAGAATCAGCCAGAATGCACTCTATCTATGCCAGAAGTCTTCCCAAGTACTAACATCAAATATCCCAGTTAACTCAATGCTGCATCATTTCTTCTCCACTTGTTACATGTGAGTTCCCTGTTCCTACCTGGCCATGCAATAGAAGTTCAAACAGTAAAAAAATAGAAAGCACCTCAGAGTCCTGATCAAGTGGATACTCAACCGGTGCTTCCTCCTGTGGCCCAATGCGGGGGTTACAAATGGAAGACAGCAATTTCTTTAAGTGGTCATAAACCAGGCAAATTCCATCCTCTCACCCAAGGGGAGAGCTGCAAAGACACTAGGGGGTCTCTAAAAAGAACTCCCCCAGATGAAAAAGTAACAACAAAAGAAAACCATCAATAAAAAAGTCCTGTGCTCCTGGGATGCTTGTTGGTTATGTCAAGTACAATGTCAGCGAATAGGTACAGAATGCATTAGAAGTTGGCATGGGAGCAGCAGCTCCTAGCAGCAATATGTTTTGTACTTCTACAGAATGGAAGTAAGTGATATCTACAGGATGTAGCACTGCTCATCTCTGTATAATTGGCCCATTTTTTGCCAGAACAACTTGCTTATAGAGTTGCTATTTATATAGACATCAATTGAGACATTTTGATTGATGTGCATTGTATTGTACTGAAAATAAGAGGGCTTCCCTCCTAGAAGTCAGTAACTATGTTATCAAAGTGTTGGATCAAATGCTCAAAGAAACAAATTACATAAGGATAAACACAGACATGCACTTATGGTACAATTACATTAGCTGAATCATCAAAGTTGTTTTGAGAGAAAGTAAGAAATGAAACTGCTATTTCTCACCTGTTTCATGTTGGTGGTTATCACACTGCAGCAGCTGATTCGGTATAATAAAACACTTTATATTGCTAGTTTAATCTACGTATTTGTCACGGAATCCACACTAACAGCTGCCGTGGAAAATGAGTACTCCAACAAATGGTAGGTAAATGTCATATGACCATTTTGGCACCACACTGAGTTTAAGCTTCTGAATTAGTGAATGCAATTAATGGAAAGCTATAATCTAACTATGAGCTTGAATTTGATAGGATTAAACTACTTCAGTGTAATAATATCACAGGAGGATAGTTTTGATTGCGCTTTTTTTTACATTCTTATACATACAATACTATGAATTATACAGCAGCGGAAAAACCTGCTTACCTTATCCTCTCCTATTATATTCAGTTTTGCGCTATTGTTCCATATAGTTACATGGGCCATATATTTGCTTGCCTGAGACTTCAGTCCTTTTTGGCAATTGGATTTGGATTTTTGCAAAAAGTTCGCACATGTTTTCACTAATGTTTTTATGAAATATAGATGAATGTGCTTCCCTTCATAAGTAATTTGAATGTGCTTCCATAAGTAATTTGAGTTTAACCTTTTGAGATCTTTATTTAAGAGTACAGTGAATATGTTGACCCCACAGCTTTTTGAGGAATTGGAAACATACTTTAATATTTATTGGGTTAATTGACTCTTCTTATGGTGGCTTTACATGGGCCAACTGTTGGCTAAAAAAATGCTCAAACTATAGATTTTGAGACATAGTTGTCCTGTGTAAACACAGGACCTGATACCGTGCTTAGCAAGAAATCGCTTATCAGTTACTAGTCGTTTCTATTCAACTCACTGAAAATGAAGTGACTAGTGGGAGACTCTCTCAGTATAAACAGGTTATTGCTCCTCATTAGAGATGAGCGAGCATACTCGCTAAGGGCAATTGCTCGATCAAGCATTGCCCTTAGCGAGTACCCGCCCGCTCGGGAGCAAAGATTTGGCTGCCGGTGGCGGGCGGGGAGCAGCGGGGGAGGAGCGGAGATTTCTCTCTCCCCCCTGCTCACTGCCACAACTCACCTGTCACCCGCGCCGTTGCCCGAACCTTTGCTCCCAAGCGGGGAGATACTCGCTAAGAACAATGCTCGATCGAGTAATTGTCCTTAGCGAGTATGCTCGTCCAGCTCTACTCATCATCAAACGACTACCTGCTCATAGTGAATGGAAGTGGATGACCCAAAGAGATCTCTGGTGTGCTCCACCCACATTCACTGAATGACTATCACTCCTGTGTGAAAGCATAGGAACGACAGTCATTGGGACGACTGTTGGGCGCTTATGTGCCCATAGTTGTACTTTGTTAAGTCTCCCTTATTCCTCTTGAAAATATAGGAATAGATTGACAATTGAGCCTTACCTTTTCTTTTATCAATAGGGTGTTCCAACACTGATTGGACTGTTTATTTGTAGGAACACACCCCATTGACAAGGAAAATAGTAGCAACATGTTCACAATATATTATACATTTTCAGGAGAAATAACAGAGGGAACACATAATGCAGAGTCCTATAAAACAATTCAGAATTCTTCTTACCTGAGAAATACAAGCATTTACTGACATAGATATTTCAGGAGAGGTAGCAAATCCTCATAAAGGCGCGGTCAGATGATCTTTTTTGCGCACCTATGTGCGCAAAAAAATGCGCTGCAGGGATTTTTGGGGAAGCCTTGAAATATAAGCCCTTCTCTGAAAACAAGCCCTAGCTGAATGAAAAAAATACATCACCTAGCAGCGCTGTCAGGGCTTTGGAGCTTCTTCTGTCTGGCTCCCCAGCAGTGTTCTTCAGTATTTTCTTCTGGCCGGGGATTTAATGCCCGCCTCCAGAAAGCACTGCCTCTGATTGGTTGATTTGCAATTTTTTACCCCAAATTTCCTTTTAAAAAATCACTCTAAAATGTAGACCACTAGGGGTGTCCCTTACTCTAAACTTACTGTCTATTGCATGCTGTCAAGTGATGTAACCTCTAGTATCAAATATAACAGAAAAGAGAGGAGGGTGGCTCATGCTGCTCATAGAGGTAGAGAATCACTGATAATGGTAACAGACTAACTTATCACTGAGAAAGAATATAATTTTAAAAACTTTAATCTTTATTGATTATTATTAAAATTATGTAATCACACTCAGTCCTGAATATTTTCAATTGGATTAACAGACATACAGCCACATATTATATAAGCACCATATTTCCTCTTCTAACCCTTCAGTAAAAACTGTTATAGTCCAAAGACTGAAAAGAGAGAAGGCATTCTATTTTGAAAGTGGGTTAAGACCGTTCCTCTTCTGTCTCCTCAATGATTGCTTATTTACAGTTCATAGACTGAGGAGAAAAAAGGTACTATAACATGAAACATTTTTGAAAAATAATATGTCTGCCGGGCAAATTCTGCAGAGACAAATTGTAACTGGAAGAAGACATCATGGCATGTGGATTGGATGGAAAAAAAATGAAAGTGAATGACTCCAGTCAGAGAGGATGTCGCTTGTGATCACTGAATATAAAGGTACTGTAATCACTTATATGGTTTGCACAGTGCCTGTGTACAGCTGGTATCTACCACAATATGGTAATTATATGGGGTAATATTGTTCTTTGTATAGTGTTTTAGTAACACTATGGTGGAATATTATGGTCATCGTTGAGAGTATTATGTGGCTCTCATGTAGTGTTAATATTGGTAACAGATTTTGTAATGGTCTTCACTTAATGACAGTAGGTTGGTGTTAATTTCTATGTGATGGTAATATAGGATTATGGTGTGGTGGTATTATTTATATTGGGACTTCACCTGAACATCAAGAAGACAAAGATCATGACCAATGCCAACAAACTAGTATATCATGTGCATTTGTGTCATGGAGGCTTAAAAAGTTAAAAATAGATGTACCTTAATCTATATCTCTAATTCTAACATATTCTGTGCGGTGTAAAAAATTTGCTATATTGAACTATGCACACCACATAGGCTTCATGGGTTAGCCAGGAAGGAGTGTGCTACTCTCTCAAATGTTGACAAAAAGCTTCAGAGACCAGCATTATTAACCCAGTTCGTGTGGCCAAGACTAAACAATTCAACATAGTGACTGAATTAGACTACCTTCATTGCTTATTAAGAGCCTGCACCATCCATCATGCAAAACAAGCACTGGTGATCCTGACTTTCTACAACAAAAAAAATAGTCCAGTATGTACTTCACGCAGACTAAAAAGTTACCAATTTTAAGCAAATACAGTAGAACCTGAGCTAACGTCATTAATCTGTCCGAAAGCAATGGACTTTAGTAGAAATCAATGTTAGTTGAGGACATTATTTCCATAGGAATTAATGTAAATCCAATGAATTGGTTTTAGACGTTCCAAAAAACACACCAAACCCCATTTAATAGAGAATAGAGGACTGCAGGGACATCATTAGCAGTATGTATCACTGTGTTATCTGTGCTTTGACATAGGACTGCAGTATTTATTTGCACACGTTTCTTTACTGTACTGTACTCATCTGTACAGTACTTATATTTTGCAGTACAGTGGGGATTCAGGAGGCAGGCAGCGTTCAGCTGGCACTTTGGGGATTCAGCTGCTGTACTGTGTCAGGAGGCAGGCAGACACAACAACGTTCAGCCGGCACTGTGCACTGTGGAGAGGGGAAGTAGGAAGTGACCGGCATCAGCTGTGCAGCGGCTCACTGAGCGGCGCCTGGGGTCATGGAGAGGTTGGCGTCCTTATCTGAGGAATGCAACTTTATTTGAGGGACAGCTGCTGCCCTGACAGATCGACTTAAGTTGAAAACAGCTTTACTTAAGAGCAATGTTACTCAAGGGTTTACTGTATATGGTTTGTCTAAATAAGGTGCCAAATCGTTGCCGGCTCCTGGAATGGCCTGTGACCAAGCCATCACCCAGTATTTTCCCATATATGTGATGTGGAAAAAGGTGGTAATGTTGAGTTCCAGTGTTTGCCCCATGGTTAGTCTATACCTGATCCTGTATGAGGTATCCCATTCACTGAAAGGGCTATAAAACTTAACTTTTAATAATATGATTAAGATTCCCAAAAAGACAAATTATACAAACAAACACCTTACAGTGATACATGATCCACGTCATATAAAACATAGAACATCCCCCACTTTTAATGTGAGGAACAGTTTCAGGACTACTGTGGTGGACTATTTAATCCACTTTCCCATTTGTAGTAGGGTAGGTATGTCTATCAAAGCAACAAAAAAAGTTCTCATTGTGCCAGATACAGTTACCTACTGTCCACTAACAAATAGTGACATACAATAAATATATACACTTTTTTCATTTTATAGTCCACTCAGTTAATAAGATTAGTTTTTCTGGACTATTCTTGCCTCAATGAATCCTGTATAAGGGATCCCCAACTGGGGAGCAGCTTCATTATCTCAACTCAGTAATAGATAACTAAAATATCTATCTATCTCACATCTATCTATCTATCTATCTATCTATCTATCTATCTATCTATCTATCGCTAAGTACATTTGTGGCATATTTTTTAAACTAATCTTCAAAGTCTTTTGTATGCCTGATGCCAGCTGATGGTGCTTGTATTATTTGATTAAAGTAGGATGACATGGAATCATGAAGTGCTGCATAATGTTTGGTCGCCCTTCTTTACACGGGTGTCAACATTATACCAAGGTGTACTTGAGATACACAAGCAGTTGAGGCTGGACATATGACCAGGGGTGTAACTACAGGCTCAGGGGAACGGGTGTAAAAGTTTAGCTAGGGGCCTTTCCCCCGTACCCATACCTTAATCGTTCTGCATATAGCTCAAAAACGAATTTACATACATGATGTAGCCCCTTAGCGTAATCTTTCCAAACATAACTAATTTTTCTGGACTACATGAAAATTTGTTTGTAGCCCGTTAGGCCACTCTGACATACATACATCTTTTTACCGCTATTAGTGTGGCGTCCCGAGCGCCGTGTTAACCGCAGTACACCGCTCCCATTGATTTTAATGGGGTTTCTAACACCGCGATTTTTGAGAGCTGCCTGTTCTATTTTTGTGTTTTCATGTTTTTTAATGCACCTCCTCACCCATCACAATGATGGGGGGCATTAAAAAAGCGCTGTCAAACGCTGTACCATCAATTCAAAAACGTCTCTTGAAATTCCTGTAAAAATGCCACGATTTCAAGCTGCCTTTTCTGAATGCATGTGTGAGAGTGGCCTTAAGACCACATACGTTCTTAAGAAACTGCATACACTATTAAAAAACGCATTTGTTTTTGATGCATTTTTAAATTGTGGGTAAAGTGTGCAATTATATACAGTATATACAAGGAGATATATAACTTATACCAGCCGTACATAGATAGATGAGAGATAGATAGATAGATAGATAGATAGATAGATAGATAGATAGATAGATGAGAGATAGAGAGATAGATAGATAGATAGATAGATAGATAGATAGATAGATAGATAGATATGAGATAGATAGATATGAGATAGATAGATAGATATGAGATAGATTTGAGATAGATAGATACCCGGGGGCCCGTATCACTTCTCTTTGTGAGGAGAGCAGATGGGTAGGCAGACATGGTCACCGTACACTGTGTCAGCAGGATGATGATATCATCATCTTGCTCTGCTCCACTCTGAGCTGTGCTGAGCCTTCTGCCTCCCTCCTCTCTACTGCTCTTCTTCTCAGCTTCGGCTTCCTCTCCAGCTTGCACTGTCGGCAGCATCGCACCAATCACGTGGCCCATGGGGGGCTGACCATTGCGACCGCTGATGGTACACCAATGGGTATGATCTAGGCTGTTTTTGCCAACTTGTTGGATTCCATAGTATCCAGAAGGAGGCTTTATAAGTTGGTAGTGGCTTCAGCCTGGACTATGCTGTCAAACACTGGACTTTAATAGAAAATGTAATTACAGTGGCACCAATAATCTAAATAATATGTATGAAATATAAGCAGATGTCCATTAATACCCAGAACCAAAGCTGACACAAAAGAAGCATAGCACATCTATTTCTATTTCTGCTCACTCTACCTTGTGATCCTTTTCTGGGAGTCCATATTCAGCCTTGAATTCAGACTTTTGTTGTTTCTTCAATAGGACATCATCCTTCACACATGAGAATTTAGAAATGAGGCTTGATATAATATTGAGGAAGCGCTGAAGCTATATAAACATTATAATCTACTTATTATAGTTGAAATGAATGCTAAAATTAGATAAAAGGAGCTTAAGAATGAGATAAGTACATTTCCTGAAATGTAACTGCCACATCCTTCATCTAAACATTACTCCCATAATCTCATGCTTCTTTTTTCACTTTCCTCCTTTCAAATGTGCTTTCTGCTGTCACAATGGAACTCCCGCTGTTCCCAAATCCCTGCAGGAAAGTATTCATACTAAAAGGGTTGTTGTTTTTTTTTCAGTCTATGTGTTTTGTTCTTGTCAACAAAAAAATATATAGATTTTGTAGTGTTTTTATGCTGTCCTCCAACATAAGTAACCGATATAGCAATGAATAGCATTTGTAAACAGACCAATTCTTAAATGTTAAGAATACATTTATAATTTGTATGTACGGTGGTGAAAAAAATGTCAGTGTACGTTTCATTAGAATAATTTACCTCATTCACAATGGGTTACATTTCCCATAGTACCATGCTGCAGCTTAGCAACCAACTATACTTACAACCTCTGCAAGCATCTTGTCATAGTAATTCAAGTTAGCACTGCAAATGCACAACAATGATACACAAAGAAGCTCAGTTCAGTTGGCTGCTAATATATATGTAGCTTTTAGCAACTGCAGGAAAGGTAACTCATCATGAAGTCTAATTCTAAGGCAAAACCACATGTAGGAGACTCTACGGAGGGGCACTGAGCTGTTAGGACTCCACATGCCACTATGTGATGCTCTATTGGGTTATTTATGTGGTAGACAATTTTACCTAGAAGAATAGCTTCAAAATGCAGCTTCCAGTGGGCATTGTATGATATTTCCATATGAAACAGAAGGAATAAAGAGGTAAGTCCTCATGTACCTATCTATCTGAGTGCCTTTTTATGGCTCCATCAAACTACTAACGACGACCTGTCCAGTCGTGCGTGAGTTTGTCAGTGACTTACATGCTCCGCCCCTGGTTACATGACAGTGACGTCATCAAAGGTCCTTCATCCCCAGTGATGGAGTTACATTATCCGCCCTGGTCACATGATAGTGACATCATCACAGGTCCTGTACGCACACGACTGCTGTCTGGCTAGGTGTTCGTTAGTATTCCATAGCAACTGAAGCCACAGGGGGTTTGTAGTCTGCCCATAATCTGCATAAGAATGCAAGACTTTTGATGATGTCACCATCATGCGATCAGGGTGCAGAGCATGCAAGTCATTCACTCTGGATGAGCGTCACCCTCATGTGATCAGGGGCGGAGCATGATGGTGATGGCATCATAGGTCCTACATTTCCAGTGCTGTGCTGCTTCTGATCCATGTTGTATGAGATGAACAATGAATGTAATAGTGCTGTGTGTGATGTGCATTTAGCAGAGCCGTACCAAAATCACTGGTACTATAATTTCCTAATAATTACTAGTATAAGCAAAGTCTTAATACAGCCATGTGTATGAGACCTAGTAAAAACCTGAATAAGGTAAGAGATCGACATTAATCACTTGGGAACAAAGCTATAGTAATAACATTTGAATGATCCAAGTATTGAATAAAGTTAACTTTTAGAGTGGTCAACCCTTTACTAGTACTGTGACCTGAACCTTACATTGTTTTCCAATGTGCAACTCGCTTTACATGTAATGTTAAGGATGAATTTCTGTATTCAGCTCTCACATCCATCTGTCATAGCTGTTACTGCAATCTCTGTGATTTATGATAACGGGTGTTGAAGTGATTTCAGACTACCACTTCGGAGCATTGACACTATGGGGAAAGAATTAGTCAGAGATACTCCCTGCAGTGTGCTAACGCCTACTATCAGATGTAAGAACAAAACCAAGGGAATGGAACAGGTGGGCACAACAAGTAACATTACTTTCAAGCACTCCCTTCTTATTCTGGAAGTAGAAGAGCAGCAAGAGGAAAAAGGTGAGGGGGTTTTCATGCCTTGGGGGATGTAGAAAGTCTTGCCCTCAGACTGGATAGTCTCTTAATGTTCTGTTTCAATTAGTTTCAGTATTTCTTTTTATTTAAAGAAAAAAAGAATAAAAGGAAACAATAGAAGAAACTCAGTGAAGTTATTCAAATTGTTTTTGTTTCAGTGCAGAAAACTGCACACCTCCTTTTATCTCAATCCTCTTAGGTGTCTTTATTAATACTGGTAACTTTGTGTCTTCAGTTTTTTATATTTTGCTTTGAAGTTCAATACTCTTTTGAATCCAACTAGTAGATCTTAGATATAAATTATGTAAAAGGCATTGCATAATTTGGCTGATATTGTTCCTGTTTGTTGTAATGGCCATTGACATCCCTTTTTATGGTAGCTGTTAATGAGCTAAATTTTTAGGCAACACTTTTTATGGCACCTTATTGAATATGCAGGTTTGAGGTCTGGCTGTTCATGGCAGTCACAGGGCTCAGAGAGGAATCAACTTTATTTCTTTAACGCTTTAAATATTTTGCTCTAGTAATACTGTAGCAGCAGGGTGACAAGTTTGGGTCAATAAACCCTGTGGTTGGGCCAGGACTAAGGATGAACGAGTATACTCGCTAAGGCACTACTCGTCCGAGTAATGTGCCTTAGACGAGTATCTCCCTGCTCGTCCATAAAGATTCGTGGCTAGATGCAAGAGCAGACCGAAACAAGAGGTAGCAATTAGACCCGGCACTCTGAACCCCTCCGACAGACCCCACCTCGCAGTGCAGCACCCATCCTGAAAGGAACGACCCCACTACTTCCACAAGGACAGGTCCAAGGTCAGGGGGACCCAGAGTACAGTAAACCAAGGACAAATAGAAAGTGACAAAAATGAAAGACAAAAATACAGAATGCAAGACAAACAGAAACACAGCAGACAAACCTAAACACAGGAACACTGAGCAAGCTTACTTAATCAGGAACACTGAAAAATAATTGGCAACTCCTAGCCAGGAAACAGGAAGCAAGATGGCCCCACAATATTGACCATCTTGGTTAAGGGCAATTCTTAGGAAAAACAACAGAATCCTGACAGCTACTGTACATAGGTTTTCCCTGCTTTCCTTTACACAGTACATCATAAAACTGTGGCAGTTTGCAGCTACCATTAGGGTGAGCTCAGTGCTTATGAATTTTTACAGCTACCATTGAATGTAATGTAAATTGTACAAATCTATATGCACTGATCATTCCCTAATAGCATTTCCAGCAGAATACTTTGGTTCTATGTTGGGAAGAAGGAGGAATTCAGAGCTGGCCCCTTCTTACTATGGACACCATAGCAATGGTGTGATCTGACGTTATGACCTGACTTGTAATCCTTGTTCTGAAATCACCTTAAACTGCTAAAATAAACTATAATACCCTAAATTAATGAATAAAGACAAGTAAATCCAAAATGCTAGCTCACCGTATGGATACAACAACCGTTGGGTGCACGGACAGGTGCAGGCATATCCCATAGCAATAGGAAACAAAAATATCCAGCGCTTCCGTGGATACCAGGATAAAAGCAGTGTTTTATTTTGACATCATGGATAAAAACATATTCCAAAAAAGTTTTTTTTTTGCGCTTACATGTTTCAAACAGAGCTCTTATTCATAGCTATGAATCCTTTTAGAGTCAGAATGTGGTCATTTCAAAAAATAAATCTTTTTCAATGATTATTTAGCTGACTCACTTGTGTTCTTTGGGTTATAGTCTTGCTGCATCACACAACTACTGAGAGATGCTGGTCTTTATATGGTGCAGAGTAAAGGGGATTGGCTGGCGGAGATCACCACACCCAGCCAGCTCAATCATTCAACACCTGTGAGCTGTGCTGCTAGAAACTGTAGTATCACAGGGCCCAACAGCACAACGTAACAAGCAACTAAGGGTGGACTCAGACGACTGTATATCGGCTCGGTTTTCACGCCGAGCCGATATACGGTGTCCCTGTGTGCAGGGAGGGAGGATAGAAGAGCCAGCAGCAGGAACTGAGCTCCCGCCCCTTCCCCACCCCTTGCTACTATTTGCATATAGGAGGGGCGGGGGCGGAGCTAAGTCCTGATGCTTAGCTGCACCTAGTACTGCCCCTCACATTGCAAGTAGTGGCGAGGGGCGGGGAAGGGGTGGGAGCTCAGTTCCTGCTGCTGGCTCTTCCATCCCCCCCCTGCGCACAAGGACACCCTATATCGGCTCGGCGTGAAAACGCAACCGATATACGGTCATCTGAATCCACCCTTAGGCCTCCTTCCCACGAGCGTGACGGGCTCCGCAGCGTAATATTACGCTGTGAAGCCCGTCACGGCGCCCCCCCAGAGCCCCTATACTTACCTGCGGGAGATAGCGTGAAATCGCTTCCCCGCCCACCGCCGCGCGTCACCGCCCGTCACCGCCCACCGCCCTCGCGTCACCAGCCGTGTCACGTGCACGGCCGGCCGTGTCACGTGACGCGGCCGGACCGCGTCATTTGGCGTCATATGACGCTCGGCGGTGGGCGGGAAAGCGTTTTTTCACGCTATCTCCCGCTGGTTACAGCGGGAGATAGCATGAATGGACGGCTTCCATTGACTGCAATGGAAGCCGTCAGTGCGTACAGCCCGTCCTCACCCGCAGAAAATAGAGCATGCTGCGGGTGAGGACGGGAGAAATCGCGGTGCGTAATTCCGCGGTGGAATTACGCATCGTGAGCATTGTGCTATTAGGTTCAATAGAACCTAATAGCTGCGGGCAACGCAGCGGATTTTCGCCGCGAATTACGCGGCGGAAATCCGTTCGTGGGAAGGAGGCCTTAAGGTCATAGACTGTTGCCCTAATATTCTCTTGTAAAACTTTTGATACAACTTAAAATTCAGTGTTTCCTCAAAGATGGCAAACTGTCCACATTCTGGGAAAGAAAAACATCTGCATGACATGCTGTTCCCTACACCACACTTCACAGTTACGATGAGGTTTTGGTGTTGGTGTGAAGTGTTATTTTTCCTCCAAACATAGCATTGTACATTTGTGCTGTAAAGGTCTACTTTTGTCTCATTGTCTACATAATTTTTTTCCAGAAACATTTTGCAATATCTAGATGGTCTTGGGCAAACTTGAGATGGACCACAATGTTTTATTGGACAGCACTGGCTCCTTTCATGTTTTTTCTTTTAGTGTACCTTTGTACTGGATGGATACATGTACAGACATTTTTGCAGTTTGTAAAGTCTCCTGTAAGCCTTTTGATGGAAAAGTAAGTGGTACTAATTAAAAACAGTTGGAGGATAAATTTCTACTAAGTCATATGGCTATGTATAAAAGGAGCCTGTTAGAGAGGCTCCTATATCTCAGAAACAAAGATGGTCAGAGATTTACCAAGCTTGGAAAAGCTGAATATAAAAGTTGTGGAACAATTTAAGAAAAGTGTTCCTTAATGTAAAATTGTATCCCAGCATCTACAGTACATAATATGCTCAAAAGAGAGAAATTAATGGGCAACCTGACGGTCACTATTGGATGCTCAAGATCAATGGGCCCTTAGGTGTCACTGCATTAAAAACAGGCATGATTCTGGTCTGCAAATTACTGCATTGCCTCAGGAATACTTCCAGAAATCATTGTTTGTGAACACGGTTCACTGCGCTATTCACAAAAACAAGTAAAAGCTCTTTCATGTAAAAAAGAAGCCATATACCAACTGTTGCGTCCAAATGGGATATGCTGGATCCACAACCCTGAAATAATCACGCAACTGCACACACATTAAACACTAAAAGAAAGTGAACTAGTGAACTGCAAATGAGACACACAAGCAGACATGACACAAAACACCAAAAACACTCACCTAACATACCTGCATGCATAAACAGATGGAATTGCTACGTTATGAGGAATTGGTTTGTATTTTGGCCTATATACTTAAGCCCACAAACCCGCAACAAGGGTCCTCCTTGTCTTGTCGGTCCCTACTCTAACAAGACAACTACACCATAAGTCCTGCTTGCAAATGGGGCGATTGTCTCAATAGGGATCGCCCCATGCTGCAACCTAAGGCTGGCTCACCTGGCTCACCCTAGATGGAAAACAATCCAAGCAGAACAGGACATAGTTTACACCAACACACAAGGGAATGGATACCACACGGAACAGGAATGTTCACACTACATGTCCGCCACCTGCACAGACACACAGAGCACATCGCTGTTCACACCAATACACCCTGATGGTATAGAGCTGCATTAGTACTTATGACATGGGCAGCTTACACATCGTGAAAGGCACTATGAATGCTGAGCAGTATATAGAGGATTTAGAACAACATATGCTTCCATCCAGACAACGTCTCTTTCAGGAAAAAGCTTGCAGATAATTCTAAACCACATAATGCATTCACCACAACAGCATAGCTTTACAGAACAAGAGTCCGGGGGCTGAACTGGCTGCCTGCAGTCCAGACCTTTCACCAATAGAAATCATTTCTTTGACATTGCCCGGTCTCAACTTTTTTCAAATATGCTGCTGCCATCAATTGCTAAATGAGTTTAATTTTGTTTTTATAAAATGGTAAAATGTAAAGATTTCCAGATCATTGCATTTTTTTCCTTTACATTCTACACAGCGTCACAACTTTTTTGTAATTGGGGTTTTAATATGATGGGCAGTAATTTGACTAACCATGGGTTGACGTACAATACCCCCAAATCTTTAGCAATGTCTTTAGAGCCTTTCCTAGTTTCATGCATCAAGGCATATTTATTAGTAACCTATCTTTCTTGGGAAGAACAGATTTGTCAATAACCAGGCTTTCTGTACTTTTATTAATGGGCAAAGCATTTCTGAAACCCCCAATTCCAATCTCATGTGCTTAATTGAAACACCTTTTGTCAATCAGCTCTTGGAGAAGTCATTAACATAGAAGTTCACTTACTCTTTTGGCAGTTCAATGTGCTCAATAAAAAACTTGAACAGTACAACTGTTTGTGCGTTATTAGTTTAGTCAGATTGTGTTTGTCTATAATTGTGACTTAGATAACAGTCAGAGCACATTTTATTGGTAATCAAAGCAGAACTCCAGGTATTTCCAAAAGGTATGCCTACTTTCTCTTGGAACTGTATGAGAAATAGGAAATGAAATGCTATATGTCAAAGTCATGAATAGAAATGTCTTAACATGAAGGTTTAAAGCAAATATTAAAGTAGTGATCCTTTAATAAAATCTTGTTATATAGCTACTGTACATAACATAACATTGTGTGTAGTTGTGCACTGGAATGTAAAATCCTCTGAACAAGTGCAATTTTATACAGTGAGATAAAATGAGGCAGCATGGTGGAACATGGACAGCTATGAAAAAAGGATAAAGAATAACACTTTACAGTTCCTGCATGTGCTAGTAAGTGAAAATGTGGTTACAATATTCATCTGAGAATACGAAGCTCATAGTTCAGATGTTGAAATGCAAAACTGTACAAGCACTGTTCCAAACAAAAAAATAAGGACCAAGAACTCACATAAGGTTATGACTGGCATCCCTCTGGATTTTTCCTATGTTTTAATTGAATACTCCTCATCATCTCTATTTAGCCATTCAACTTAGGCTTCATGCACACAGCAGAGCCAAACGTACAGAGACTGAAGCTACTTATTCCATGCACCTCTATATAGTACTCTGTAATGCTGCAAGAGAAAAAAATATGAATAGTACGAAATCTGCTGTGGGATGCCATGACTTTTTTTGTCTTCCTCATATAGATAAAGCATCTGTATGTCTTTATACAAAACAGTAGTAAATTATTTGTAATATTTCACATCACATATCATATGTACCCAAGTTATATAGGTTAATAAAAGCAATGATAATAAAAATCTGTATTTATATAGCATCGACATATTCTACGATGCTTAGAAATCAGAAGGTACATATAGAGATGAAATCAGGCATTATATACACTATAAACCTAATAATCAAACAGAACTGTAGGGGTAAGGCCTTGCCTGCAAGAGTTTGCAATCTGTGAGGAAAGGGGTGACATATGAGGAACAGGTGACTGTTCAAAACAATGATCTGTCTACCTTATATAAATGCAGTACTATACATAATACTATGTGAAGCGGTTACCAGCCAATATCTACATATGTACAGAAGTACATTTATATGCATGTGGTAAGGGGGATCCTATGATTAAGTTGGAATGGAGAGCATTGAAATAGCATAGGTGGGAAAGAGATTAGGTATGTGATAGGACTACCTAAAGAGATATGTTTAAGGGCATGCTTAAAATTGTGGGCGTTGGGAACTTACCTGATTCTCTGAGGTAGCGCATTTCAGAGAACTCTAGAAAAGTCTTGGAGAAAGGAGTGTGTGATTTGGACTACAGCGGAGTTTAGTCTGAGGTCATTGGCTGAATCGAGAGCTCGGGTAGGGCAATAAAGAGATGAGGGAGGAGATATAGGGTGGTGCAGCACTGTGGAGAGCTTTATGGAAGAGTGTGAGAAGTTTGAATTAAATTCTATAGTGCACCCACCCAATGCAATTATTAGCACTGGGTGGAGGCATCAGTGAAGTGGTTAGATAAAAAAATGAGCCTGGCTGCCTGTTCAGGATAAATTGGAGAGGGGAAAGTTTGATGAATGGAAGACTGATTAGTAGAAAGTTGCAGTAATCAAGACAAGAATGGATCAGGCAACAAGTTTTAGCTATTTCTATCATGCGATAGGAATGGATTCTGGAGATGTTTTTGAGGTGCAGGTGATATCAGCGTGGAAATGATTGAATATAAGGGGTATATGAAAAGTCAGTGTCTAACAAGACAACAGACATGCAGCCGAGTAGCTATGGTGATGCCAGATTCAGGTAAGTATTATCAGGATTAAGTAAATTAGAAAGTGGAAGCATAAGAAGTTTGGTCTTAGGAAGGTTCAGTTTTAGAAAGAGCAAGGACATGGTGTTAAAAGACAGCACACAGATAAACACTAGTATTCTATAGTAGTGAAGGGGTGATATCTCAAGAAGAGGTGTATAATTGGGCTCCATCAGCGTAGAGATGGTACTGTAAGCTACATCTGCTGATAATTTGTCCAATAGGGGCTGTGTAAATTGTGAAAAGAAGGGGGCCGAGGACCGATCCCTGAAGAACTCCAACAGCAAGAGGAAGAGGAGAAGAGGTAGAGTGAGATGATACACTGAATGAGCACTCAGAAAGGTATAAGGTAAACCGGGAGAGAGCAGTATCTCAGGCCTATGGACAGGAGCATACTGAAGAGGAGTTGGTGATCTATAGTATCAGATACTGCAGAGAGATCCAGGAGGATCAATAGAGAGCAGCACCATTAGATTTAGTCAGGAGGTCATTTGAAACTTTTGTAAGGGCAGTTTGTGTAGAATGTAGGATATGAAAACCCTAGACCAAGCATTCCAAGACTTTGGAGATGAAGGGAAGATTGGAGATGGGTAGTTGACAGCAACGGAGAAGACATTGGCTTTTTTAGTAATGGGAAAATAAGTGCATGTTTGAAGGTGAAGGGAAAGATAACAGAGTAAAGAAACAGGTTAAATATTTTATGGAGATGACGAAGAAGACCAAGGAGAGAGACTGGATGAGGTGTGAGGGAATAGGTTCACTAATGCAGTTAGTAGGGCGAGAAAAAGAAAGGAACCTGGAGACGACTTCTTCTGTTATAGGGTCAAATCTTCACAGTAAACTGAGAGAGGTGCAGGAGGAAAGGAGATCAAAACTACCTGGGGTTTGTGATATTATTTCCTGCCAGATATTGTCAATTGTCCCTGAAATATATGGCCAGGTCTTCTGCACTGAGATCTGTCATAGTCAGCAGAACTATATTTCTAAGGAAGAGAGTGAAAGGTCTTAAAGAGTTTTTTTTAAGCATTGGATAGTGAGGAGATGAGTCTTGTGAAATAGGCTTGTTTGGCATGGTTGAAGAGCTGATTAATTAGTTCTGAGCATAACCTTGCAATGGTCAAAGTCTGCTGACATATGCAATTTCCTCCACAGATGCTCAGCACATCTACAGTAGAGCAGAAATGTGTTTCAGGAGTGTCTCAGGGTTGCGGTGGTCTGCATTGCAAGGGTTGAAGTGTAGTACAAGTACAAAACATAGTGTGTGTGTGTATATTTTTTTCACTTGTACTAATTTGATCATTTTCCCATCAAATCCCTCCTCAAGATCATTTATAAAAATGTTGAACACCACTGGGCCTAGGACAGAGCCTTGTGGTACCCCACTTGATACATTCTTCCACTTGGATATGCAGCCATTTATGACCACTCTTTGAGTACGATCATTCAGCCCGTTGTGAATCCACCTAACAGTTGTCCTGTCAATCCCATATTTGGTCATTTTGTCAATAAGTATAGTATGAGATACTTTGTCAAGTGCTTTACTAAAGGTCAAGATAAACTATATCCACCGCATTTCCCTGATCAACCCAGTCGATTATACTGTCATAGAAGGAAATTAGATTTCTTCTGGCATGACTTGTTTGTTACAAACCCATATTGGCTCTAGTTAATTACTCCCTTTTCATCCACGTACTTGCATACATGCTGTTTAATAATTTGTTCAAAGATCTTTCCCGGTATAAAAGTCAGGCTCACAGGCCTGTAGTTTCCTGGATCCACTTTTTTTCCCTTTTTTGAAGATATGGACAACATTTGCCTTTTTCCAATCTTCTGGGACTTCTCTTCTCCTGGAATTTTCAAAGATTATGGCGAGTGGTTCAGCAATTACCTCCGCTGCTTCCTTTAGTATCCTAGGATGTAATTCATCTAGATCTTGAGACTTGAATAAATTTAAGTTAGCTAAGTTTTCCCTCACCATCTCTCTACTTATAGATAGTGTGGGAGGACAGCTCGGTAGAGTGCGGGTTGGCGGCAGTCAAAGGCGGAAACCAGTGGATAAAGTCCAAGTGCAGGCGTGACCTGCGTTTATTTCAGTCCAGAATAATTACCACAAAATGCAGCCTTAGCTTCAGGCATGAAAATAACAGTCCAGCAATAACAATAGGCAGTCCCTGCCTGACCAGGTCACGCTCCGCAGGTGCATGCACAGCAGGGTTTGCAGCTCTAGCAAGTGTCACAGGCTGCCAGGGTCCAGCAGCCATCTTATTCCCCCCGTGTCCGTGCACACTGTTATTTATATCTACCTCGTCTGGCTCAGCCTCAGCACCTGTGCTGATTGACCTCGCCCATCTCCTGGAGTGGAGGAAGTGGAATGGATGGCCCCACTACCAACCTGACATCCATTCCCAAAAAAACGGCCCTGATACTTTTAAAGAAAAGACCTCCAGCAAGTACTTGCTGGAGATTACATTGCACTCCTGGCTTTTTCATGTCGCAAACAGTACAGTAGGACATGCACTTCCTCCAGCCCTACTAGGCATAATAGCGGAACCTAGGGGCAATGTAGCGATCATCCACTATCACGCCCCTCAATACTTCACAATAGACAGCATTCTTTTATTCCCCCAATAGCACAGGGAAGATCAGTTGATGTTCCAACTACTTTCTGAGAGAAAACAGATACAAAATAGGAATTTAAAAATGAGTGGGGGGAAAGGAGAAGGTATGTATGTCTTCTGTAATGTTTTTTTTTTTTAACTATTCAAACTCCATGCTAGTGCGTGTGATTTTAAAAAAAAGCAGGAAGATAGGTCTTGCCATATCTTTCTCGTATGTAGTATTAACACGAGGCAATCCCAATAGTGGAAATAAAACTCTTGAAATAAATGGTTTTGTTTTATCTCGTTATGTGGCTGTGATTTTCATCACAACGGGACTAAAACACGCCCATCTGTTTAAGTCATAATACTACAGACTGAACTAGTTTCTGAAACAATGTTTTGCCTCAGATAACCCCTTTAACTATCAGCTCCTGCTAAACCTAATGCGTTGTCATTTTCTGACTATTCAAACAATGGCACAGATATGGTAGTTTCTTTAATACTTTTGGTCAACCACATTACAAACACAACACTGCAGCACACACACAACTCTGCTACAAGTACACTATAGAAACACACAGGTCTGCAGAATGCACATTTTATATACCCACACAGCTCTGCAAAATACATACAGCTCTGCTGAATATACACTATACAGGGACAACACTGCAGCACACAGCATTGCTACATACTTACACACACAAACATGTTTTTATTTTAATAGTGATAACCTCCCTGCAGTATATGGAGGATTGACCACAAGATCATGAAAGGTACTTCAGCTTATACTACTGTAGGGCCTTTCATGTATTCTATTGCTAGGTCTGTGCTCCATGCCTGCTGAATATAGTGAAGATAGGAGTTGCACAATGGGGAGATCTGTGTGCTTTTTAGCACTGTTTGTTTCCTCCACTTTTCTTTATTGCTCAGATCAGTGTTGGGGAGAAAAGTGTGCAGCCACGATCTGTATGGCTGCATAGTTCGCTCAATGACCTGGCAGAGCCATATATCAGCGCTTTATTGGATTATTAAGAAGGCAGTCAGGGGGGTCTGGTAGTGGCTGACCCTCTGTCTTTGAAGTATAAGATGTGGAGGCTTTTTACAAGATTTTTCCTCTCTAAGGGTGTGTTCACACGAGCGTGTTTTTGTGTGTACTTAGGTGCGTACATACGTTCGCACCTAGGTACAAGCAAAAGAACGCGTGAACACAGCTGCGTGCTTGTTGTCAATGGCGCCGCCGGCCCTCTGCATTCTTTTTCAGGGAAGGGCTTTACATATAAGCCCTTCCCTGAAAAAGAAACATTATAGTACACAAAAAAAAAATTACCTCTCTGCCGCTGCCGTGACCCCTGCGGGCATGAAGAACACCCCAATAGTTAAAAGAATTCCCTGCTGCTACATCTGCCAAATCTGTGGCAGATGCAGCAAAGGGAATTCTTCAATTCTCAAGCGCAGCTGTCACACATGACAGCTGTGGTAGAGAATCCTGCTGCCGGCATCCCGTCAATGGCTTTTCAGGGAAGGGCTTCGTAAGCCCTTCCCTGAAAAGCCATTTTAAAAAGTGTATTAAAAAAAAAAAAAAAAAAATACTCACCTTCCTTCAGTTGCAGGGGCTCAGACGCAACTTCTGGCGCTGTCCCTGGCTCTGTAGTTATGAGCTATCAGCAGCTGGGGATTTAAAATCCTCGCCTACTGGTAGCTCTAGTTGTGATTGGCTGAAGCACTTCAGCCAATCACAATCAGAGCTACTAGCAGGTGGGGATTTTAAATCCCCGGCTGCTGATAGCTCAAAACAGCAGTGCAGAGGCGGGGACAGCGGCAGAAGTCGCCGCTGAGCCCCAGCAGCCGTCAATGGCTTTTCAGGGAAAGGCTTAATAAGCTCTTCCCTGAAAAGCCTGTTAAATAGTGTCCAAAAAAAAAAAGAAATAATCACCTGCTGGGGCTCTGTAATTCTGAACTATCAGCAGCCGGGGATTTAAAATCCCCACCTGCTGGTAGCTCTAATTGTGATTGGCTGAGCGCTTCAGCCAATCACAATCAGAGGTACCAGCAGGCAGGGATAGCTTAGCAGCGTTACCGAGTCGGGGAGAGCGGCAGAAGTCACCGCTGAGCCCTGGCAGCTGTCAATGGCTTTTCAGGGAAGGGCTTCAAATCCCCGCCTGCTGACAGAGCTGAATGTGATTGGCTGAGGTGCTCAGCCAATCTCAGGCAGCTCTCGCCCGTCATTCATTTTGGGAGAGCTGCCTCTGATTGGCTGAGCACCTCAGCCAATCACACTCAGCTCTTCCTGGGAGGTGAGTATCTATTTTTTTTGTTTTTTAAACCACTTTTACATGATTATATTCAAAGCCCTTATATTCAAAGCCCTTCCTTGAAATGAATTGCCGGCAGCAGAATCCTCTACTGCAGCTGACATGTGTGACAGCTGCGGTAAAGAATTAAAGAATTCCTCTGCTGCATCTGCCACAGATGTAGCAGCAGGTAATTCTTTTAACTAGCGGGGATGAAGGAAACATCTGCCGCATGCAAATGTGTTCTTCATTCCCCCGAGGGACACAGCAGCGGCCGACAGATAAGTAATTTATTTTTTTTTTTTTTCACTATTTTAAAAGGCTTTTCAGGGAAGGGCTTATGAAGCCCTTCCCTGAAAAGCCATTGGCGGCTGCCGGGGCTCAGCGGCGACTTCTGCCGCTGTCCCCGACTCTGCACTGCTGTTTTGAGCTATCAGCAGCCGGGGATTTAAAATCCCCGGCTGCTGAAAGCTCATAACTACAGAGCCGGGGAAAGCGCTAGAAGTTGCGGCTGAGCCCCGTCAGCTGAAGGGAGGTGAGTATTTTTTTTTAAATACACTTTTTAAAATGGCTTTTCAGGGAAGGGCTTACGAAGGCCTTCCCTGAAAAGCCATTGACTGGATGCCGGCAGCAGGATTCTCTACCGCAGCTGTCGTGTGTGACAGCTGCGGTTGAGAATTGAAGAACTCCCTTTGCTGCATCTGCCACAGATGTGGCAGATGTAACAGCAGGGAATTCTTTTAACTAGCGGGGGTGAAGGAAACAGTTTTTTAATATTTTTATTTTTTTTCCACTAAAATGTTTCTTTTTCAGGGAAGGGCTTATATGTAAAGCTCTTCCCTGAAAAACAATTCAGGTGTGCCAGCAGACCGTTGACTTCAATGGAGCTGCCGGCAGCAGCAGCGGCTCCATTGAAGAGAATGCCTGCATTTTTTTTACACCAAAATGTATCTTTTTCGGGGAAGGGCTTATATGTAAATGCAGGGGTGCCAGCAGACCATTGTTTTCAATGGAGCCACTGGCAGCAGCCGCAGCTCCATTGAAAACAATGCGTACATTCCCTATGGTGCACGCATGTACTATCTTTGTACAGACATGTGAACACACCATAGGAAATGCAATGTTGCAAATTCAAGCATGTTTTTGTACATGCACGCACAAAAACACGCTCGTGTGAACCCACCCTAAAAATTGTGTCTTGTAGTCCAAACATACTATATATATATATATATATTTTTTTTTTTTATGGAAGCCTCAAGGGTACAGACAAAACGTGCAGGAACAGACTCACTGACTTCTATATAAGAAAGTGGACTGTTGATCATGACGTATTGTGAATGATGGAACCTGTTATCTATATAGAGGTGTCAGCAGAACAGGAAGTAACAGATTATTAAGTTTAGTGGTCAGTGTGAAAACTGCAGGACTTAAAGATTTTTTAAATATATACACTGTGATCTTGAAAATGTAAAAAAATCTTTAAAAATATGCTTAACATAAAAACTTGATTTATACAGAAGGTCATTTCCTGATGACGCATTCCCTTTAAACATAAGAAATAGGTGAACTGAGGCTGAATAGTTGATAAGGAATGTACAGCTTCACAACCACAAAGGCTGTGGTTGTAATTAATTGCATCCCTACAATCAGTCTATCTTTTATGACTCAACTGGATTAGCACTGTACTTTACAGCAGTAAGTCCATTGAAATCTCTATCTCTGGTTGAGAAAAAGAAGTTTTGTTCTTTTTTTATTATTCATTTATAAAGATGGCAAAAGTACATTAATAATCTTTATTTATATAGTGCCAAATTATTCTGCAGCAGTTTCAATGCACGGGGAGCTCAATCGGGACAGGGTGGCGTGGTACAGGAAGTATGGGGGCAAGAACTGTACATGATGAGAATAATTTGAGGGTGGGGGACTAAATCAAGGGAGTTGGTATGCTTCTTTGAAGAGGTGAGTCTTCAGGGCACATCTGAAATTCCATGCATCAGGGACTGTCTAGATGTCTTGGGGTAGAGCATTCCAGAGGGTTGGTGCTGCTCTGGTGAAGTCCTGTAGGTAAGCATGTAAGGTTCATATTAAATATCTCCTCAGGGGTATAGGTAGAAAGGTTTTGACAGAGCATGTGCCCTGGTCCTGTGTAATGGGGGTACACCCAAAAGCTACTCTGTCTTGACCAAGGTATTTACAGCACATACATGGAGAAGGCAGCGCACTGAATCTATGCTGCAGGTAAAGATGTGTGGAAAAAATAAAAAATAGTGTAGTACCATATTAGCTAGAAAAATATATGTGACATTAAATATTCTTGTACAAAAAACCTATTATATAGGTGATACCTTTATTGGCTAACCAAAATAATTATATTTGTGTGCTCTGAAAGCATGCAAAAATGATGTTTCTGGTTAGCCAATAAAGGTATCACTTCTATAAAACTTTCGTCTTTTTTATGCAAGAATATTTAACATTCCCATGTAAAAGTCAAGTGGCCTCAGCTCTTGTGTGATGTAGAGCAACCACAGTTGAAGCTTAGAACTACATAGCGGAGAAAGTCCTGGGACAGCCGTTGTTGAAGTGGAAGGCTTGCAAAGCTCCCTTTGTCCTAGTAGAGGGAGCAGGTGGAGAAGAGGTCTGCAGCACAGTAAGACTAATGCTTTATAACAGGGCTGCTCTTGCTGATAGTAGTCAGGAGTTAGCAGTTACACACCATGATTTACTCTTCTCTGATCATATATGATAACTTCTCAGTGCAGGGTCAGATCTCATATAAAGAGTTCTTATCCGAAATCTGACCCTGCTCTTAAAGGGCATCATTGACATCCTTGCTTAGGGAAGATAAATTAGGATGTGTTACTGCAAACTTCTGACTGCTATCTGCAGTGCTGCACTGCTATGTATAATAAAGCATAAATTGAAGCTTATTCAGACAAGCCAGTAACATTTCTTGAAGAAGTCTCTTCCATAAAAGTCACATACTTTATTAGCAATGTTTACTCTGCTAATCCATAGGAAGATATATATGAATGCATCTAATTCCTTGTCCAACTTCGAATACTTGAAATTGGATGTATACATATGTTCTACCTTAACCCAGCCCTTAACATGATATAGCCTGATTTGCGGCAAGAGGTGACAAAAAAAGTTCACGTCTGATGGATGCCACCCATTGGCCATCTGTCGACATAGGTTCCAATGTTATGAAAAGTATGCTTACATATACAGTACTTTTTTGCTAGATGGTACAATAATGTATTATTTTGTATCATAAGAAAGTTTAGTCCTTAAAGGGGTTCTGTCACGAAAAAAACCCAAAAAATCATACTCACCTGTGCCGTATGGGGCTGGTCACCGGAGGGCTGCTACTCTTTTCCTCTCCCTCTGGCAGCCATCCGATCGCAGGGCAGAAGCTGGCAAAGTGCCAGCTTCCGCCACTGCTCCGACCACTGCCAGACAGCAAGTACTGCCGCCCCCGAGTCAATAGTCAACGAGTCACAAGTTATGCATCGCCCACTGATTGGCCTAGCCACGTCTAACCTCTTCCATCCTCAGAGAGTCGGCAGCGAGTGTGCATGCGTCCCCCCTCTCGACACGCAAGCAAACTTGCCGTCAACTCTCCATGGACGGCGGAGGTTAGACGCAGCCGGGACGGCTGGAGCGCGCTGAAGATGACCCCTCATGCGGCACCTGAACAACGGAAGGACCAAGTACAACGGGATTAGGTGAGTATGCTTTGTTTTCTTAACTTTTCTGTTTCCACGGGTTAGACTATAAAGTGATGCAAAAATCCAACAACTCACTTAAGGCCTCATGTACAGTAAATGACCTATGATTTGATTAACCAAATAGGGATTGCTTTCATTGAGGGTGCGGATATCATTCCATCTTTTGCCTAAGGCAGCAGAAAAGGTAGAAGTGGCACTAAACTCACACACAAACATATACTGTATTTTTTGCTCTATAAGAGGCACTTTCCTTCCTCCAAAGTGGGAGAAAAAGTCAGTGCATCTTATGAAGCGAACGTATCGAAATTCAAGGTTTCCAGCATGATTGCTAGTTTAAAGTGCTATCGTGCGAACTAAGTCACGGTCGCAGAAACAAACTCACGATTGTGTGAACAAACGCGCAATCATTTACTAGTTCTCTCATATCTGCATTGCCGCCATTTACATACTGCTGATTGGTGGTGAACTGCTGCTGCTTTCCCGCTTCCACCAATCGGACTCTTCCCTTCCTCGGCCCATACACAAGTGTCGCTGTCACGGAGCTCCGGTGTTTCAGAGCTCTGACACTCCTCCCCATCCGTTGCCCGGCACTATCACCTGCTTCTAAAACATTGGTGCGTCTTATCGTCCAGTGCATGTTATAGAGCAAAAAATAGACTATATATATATATATATATATATATATATACACTTTACACATAATAGGATCAAAGTCATAGGTAGTACATTTAAAGTCAGCTAATAAATGCATGCAAATGCTCTCAAGTGCTCCTGGAACATATGTGTGCAATAATGTGTCCTTCTCCCCAAACTTCAGATAAATTGCTAATTTTTCCAAAATCTCATTTAGGCTGCATTTAAACTACATTATATTATAAATTGGAATTACTATTATTCTTTTTTTATTGTCAAAGTTCTCTTTATCTTAGTTAATTGTGAGGAACCTGGAACATAGACACCAATTATGCAAATGTTGCAATTTTCTTTGTATCACTAACAAATGTGCAGAAATGTATAGGAATATTTTCTAAGTGCATGTAGAGCTCTTATAGTATTGTATACTGAATAAGGGACCAGATCCTCTTATGGAGAAATATGCAGGAAAGATTCTGCTATTTACAAGTGGTAGCTTCAGTGATCTGTATCTTCACATTTCTCTCAGGGCTGTTCTTCTCCTCATTCCAGATACTGTATGCAAGCAATGTAGCAGTGATCCGCCTTTCAAATGGTGCTGCAAGCTTAGGGTTAAGATATTATTCCAGGTAACAAAAGCCAATGAGAGTACACCAAGATGATGTTTGTGACATCATCTCACAGAGTAGCTAGAACAGCTGAGGTAGCTTTCAGCTTCAGCACCATTGCTATTATGATGGATGTTTACATCTCTTCATTGAGAGCCAATTATCTTGCTTTTGTGTGAGGCCCAAGGATCACTCATGCTGCCCGTCTGGATACAGCAGTCTTGGATCTAGCTGAACGAATAGCTTTTCTCTGTGCGTGGTAAGAGAGGCTTTTCTTTTTGTCTTCTCTTAGATATTCTAGCTGATGTGTGTGCATCGTGCAGGAAAAAATGCTGGCACAACCCTGTGCTTTAGTATTGGAAGACTTAGCTAAAGCATTTTCAAGCTTTCGGCTGTTGATTCCAACAGGCTTAATATGCATGAAACTAGGATCATTTATATGTTAGCAATTTCTTAATTCAGCTATGTTTCTGATTAGGGAGAATTTTGTCTATTTTGGTATGTTATTCAATGACCAGTGATGAAGGAAAACATTACATTATGTGTGGAGTGATATAGTGTATTACATGAGCCTTGGTGGAGATAAGCTCTCTGCAGTGGTGATAATTTGACATTTACAGGGTAATAAGTTATTCAAGTTCTCCGACAAGTTGAGGTAGCCTTGTTCATCTTTCGAGGAATTTTAAGTAGATGACTATAAGCAACAATGCACATTGAAATAAGAGGGTAACAGCTGCATTTTTAAGGCTTGTCATCACATGCTCTTGTATTATATATATGGATGTTATTTAATAATGCAGAATGTATATTGTTCCACCAGTGCTTGGATCAGCTGCAGGTGTGTTATAATATGCTTCTAGGGGCATTTCCAGCCAGTGCTTCTTGCAGGAAGAAAAAAAAAAGCTATTTTAAAAGGCTTCTGAGTTGATGTGGATTTAGGAGATTAACAGTGACATTGACACTGACAAATCAGATACAATAAGAGATTTAATTGACTGACTGAGTACACTCGATGCTGGATGAAGAATTCAATAATCACTGGAACTGGAACAGAACCTGAGTATAATGAATGAAACATTTCTTATGCCCTAGAAAGATGACTATATCATTAACAACACAGTGGAAACATAATTATTCTGTACTTTCTGTGATTTGGGTGTTTAGAAAACAATGATAATGATGAGAATGGCATGGCTTTGTAAACTAACTATTCACCTGTTAGCTGTACGTGGCACAATGCAACAATTACATTGATGATGTATACAAAAGGCCAGTTCTGCTGACATCCAATCTTTGTAAATATTTGATTTTTCTTATTTTATGCAGCTGTTCAGTATCCCGGAATAATAACTCTTATTTATATGGATGCCAATTGTAACTTGACAGTCTTATTATGTGTCAGGTGTACTGATGGCATTTTAACAATGCTTATTCTAGGAAGTGCTTTGCAGAATTGAGACTTGCTTTAACTACCCCGTGTGAACTGATTGCTTTATTTCTAAGGCAATTCAATTATATTTTCTCCATAAATGGAAACAAGGCAGATGGTATACTTTATGCAGTATATTAAAACTTTGCCATTTGTTTTCCTTTACTGGGACCTTTAGAATACATATTTCAGAATGAATTGCTGTGATAAATAAAATTAAAAGCTGTACACTACAATACTTTGTTTCTGTTTGGTAGCAGTTTGCAAAAAAGATTAATTGGTCTTAGGTTTAGGCTTGTTCCCAAAATTTGCTATAGTGCAACTTGCATGAGAAACAAAACCTGGCATGTATCTTACTCAAGAAGATAAAGTACATTGAAATTCCCCAAATTATAGTTAAAACTTAATTACATGGACCAAAACTAATCTAGTATTGAGTAATATTATGCATTAGCCTTTTCTATGGCAGTTACTATTTACCCTCATGGCATGCTTCCTTTGGCAAGTCTACACACTATATGATATCTTGTTACCTATATGTTTCCTAGTAGAACATGATAGAAAAGGTCATGCCATAACGCTAATGTATGTTTTCAAAATGTAACTATTGACCGACTTTATTACTGATATCTCTAACCTTCAAAATGGCAGAGCTCATGGAAATTTTCTAACATTTTTGCTTGAGTTGAAAATAAGAGTGATTCAGCTAAAACATCAGAATAACTTAAAAAACTAATAACTGGCATGGGGTAATTGTCTGCCACTACTGTTCTGAAAATTAACAACTTTGCTGAGTGTATTAAAGGCGAATTCTTGGCACTTACCCTTCATTCACTGCAACAGGATCGGATGTCCACATTAGGGTCAAAGCCAGAAGTGCAATAGAGGGTACAGCTCCCATTGAAATCACACCTTCTATTGCACTTCCGGCTCTTGCACTTCCAAATGCCTTCATGAGTATACTTCAGTTAGTACAAATTGTGAATTACATAAAAGCCTCATGTAAGTGCCTTGTTTGTGGACTTCCTATTTTGTGTGTGTGTCTATATATGTATAGGGTTATTCAAAAAGAGGGAGCAGATTTGGGGATTTAATTACAAACAAACTACAAAAGACTAGTACACAATCCTCACAACACTGAAAAGGGGAAGGTTCAATGTTTGTCAAGATCTACCAGTGATTTCCATTGCCTGCCACATCTCAGCACTGGGTGCCTCTAACATGCTCCGCATTTTTATGAGATGTGCATGGGTGACTAGTTCTTTTCTGTTTGCATATGCAATCAAGTTCAACAAATCTTTTATGCCACTTGTAAATTTGCTTGTGATGAAGCGACTGTTTTTGGAATCAACGCCGGAATTCACCTTGCACTTGAACAATGAATTCCCACCTAGCAAACTCAAATACACGGAATGATTTCTCCTGTAGTGTCATCATTTGCCTATAAACTGTAAACAACAAGAACTGCACTGCGGTGTGGCAGAAAGTGGAACTTACTGGTATGTCACAAAAAACTTTGAACCTTCCTCTTTTCAGCGGATTGTGCACCTGTCTTTTGTAGTTTGTAATTATATTGCAAAATCGGCTGCTTCTTTTTGAATAACCATATTTGCTGGTTTAATTATAGCCCTCAATTTCAATAGCTATTACACAAGCATTTAGCCCCTTTTTTAAATGCTGCTATGCAGTAGCTTCTACCATTGCTATTGTATTTCTTGGGATAGAGCATTTCATTTTTTGACTATTCCCAGGGTGGCTTTACAAGCGACAACTATCATCCCATAAACATGGGTCCCAACAGGATACTGAGTGAGAAATTGCTCAGTTATTTGCTAGTTGCTCTGTTTCAGCTCACTGAAAATGAAGCGACTAGTGACCAAGTTCCTGCTCAGTGCAAACAGGCAGTCGTTCATCTTTGAACAACTGCCTGTTCACAGTGAATGGAAGTGGGTGGCCAAAAGAGATCTCTGGTGTGCTTCTGCACTATTTAATGAATGACTATCAGTAAAGGACAGAACAAGAGACAGACTTGGGTATTCTGGTTACAAGTATGCTAAGCAAAAGTACTGAAATAAGATTTCAGAGTATCAGTCCTGTGTGAAAGCATAGGAGCAATAAGTCTTGGAATGACTGTCAGGAGTTTATGTGCTCTGCAGTCATCTTGTGTAAAGCCGCCCTTACTGTAAAGAGTCCTTTCCTATATAGATGATAAACCACTTTTACTCCATATATAAAGAATGTCCCATGGTCCTTTGTGCACTCATTGCAAAGAATTAAATATATGTCAGCTCTCTGTATTGACCACACATATATGGCATTTATACATGTAAATAAGATTACCTTTAAGGCATCTTTTTCCCAAGCTGAACAAACCATATATTTCTAGCTTCATAGTATAAGAAAAAACACCCATTTCATCTACTAGTAAAGCTCCTGCTTTTGAATCTTCTCCAGCTCTACTACATTTTATTAGAATTTGGAGCCCAAAACTGAATTCCAAACTCGAGATGTGGTTTTACAAAGATTTATAGAGAGATAATATAACAGTGGGATCACAATTTTTTATCTCTCCTTTTATATACCCCGAAATCATGCTTTTTTCACTGCCTGCTTGACATTGAGTACTTTTGCTTAGCTTACTTGTTACCAGAATATCCAAGTCTTTCTCTTGTTCTGTTATCTCCAATTCTGTTCCATTTAATGTATATGCAGTAATACGATTACAGTAGCCTCAGTGCATTATTTTAAGTCAAGCTAAGTTCTAAGCATCCTGCAAAGATTTGTATCATTAGCAGAAAATGAAACTTTACTTTTGATCCCATCTACAAGGTCATTAATAAAGAGTTTTTAGCCTAAATTTAGCCTAACACAGATCCTTGTGATACCCTACTGCTACCTTTAGCCCATTTAGAGTATGTGCCATTTGTAACTCTCTGTTTCTGTTCCTTAACCAATTCTTTACCCATGTGCATCGCCTCCTAATCCCTGCATCTGCAGCTTCTGTGCAAAGCTATCATAATAAATACTTTGCTAAATCTAGATATATTACATCAGCCATATAACTAACATCCCAATGTGCACTTATCTCATGTAGACCCTGAAAGAATGTGTACAGAGCCAACTACTGTGCCCACATAACAGTGAAAGACAAAGTCTACCTATTAAGTGCCTCCATAAGTTTCAACATCCAGCCAACACTTTACTCTCTACATACTCTCACCATTCCTGCTCTAGCTGTCACTGGCTAGTCAGCAGCTGTCCTTAGTAAACCCTTCATATGTGACAGAGGAAGCAGCTTGAAGTGTCACTTCTCAACTCTAGTGCTGAAGAGAGAAAACAAAGACACAATTAAGGGTTGCCAACCAGCTTTTATTCTTTATGCTGGGCAATTTATCTAGAAATCAAGGACAGCCAACATTTTTCACAGACAAATTGCAATAACAAAATGAAAGACAATAATAGTAAAATATGTCTACAGTTCAGAAACTGATCTGCACACATTAGTAGCATTGACTGTGAAGTGATGAGAATTACACGCAATAACCTATATAAGCTCCATCAGCTTCATAGAAATCACGAACACATCAAATATCTTTGTACGGTCACTGAAAAAATGCATTATTCTTACAGTCTGTCAAGAAATATACGAACAGTTGGAAACTGTGGCCATGCACTCCGTGAATAAGAATGCTCCTAACTGATTGATAACCTGGGGAAGTCACTGCATCCTGTCTACTTGCCTTCTAGGGGCCAAAGTGCATGACACACCTATACTGGCTACAAGCAGTTAGCTGAACTTCACTAAGTATTATATAGATATCATGGTAAATTAATTTGTTGGATTTTGCAAAGATATACACTGATAAATGAATAATATCCCAATCTATTGTAAGCATATTTAACCCTTTCCAATCCACTGTCTGACCTCTGAAGACATTATGATTTAAGGCTGTACAGCTCCAATGTTGAAGGACATCCATCGGGGTTCTCTTACTGTATATTGCCAGCCTCTCTGCTGTCGGAGCCTATCCAACGTGTCACCTCATGCAGTACTGGCTTTAGCCAGCATATAGCGCCGTTCTATAACGGCAGAAAAAGAGTAAGCCCCCTAGGAAAACCAGGATACAAATTGGATTGGAAAGGGTTAAAGAGTCAGTAGAGATGTGATACAAGCCCTTTGCATATCTAGCTATGGAAAATGAATTAAATAGTTTTGATCCTACCAATCCTTTTTTCCCAATCACTTTTTCGTATGTCTGAAAGATACACCAGGGTGAATTTCTTGGAAACTTTGAACTGTAGGAAGATCCTGGAAATGGCAAGAAAATATGAGCGTCATGCAAACATTTTTGGCAACACACACTAGATTTGCAATATAAAAAATATAGAGGTCATGAGTGTTATCTCTTGTATCGTTCATACTCATCAAACAACACCATTTCACCAAATGCCATCCTATAAGAATGTTCTCTTAATGTGAACTGGTTTCAGGCTCATAGCTCCGTGCCCATGTCTTATCAATTGTGATAATGCATCTCAGAAAAGATTCTCCTTCTCTTTCATATTGGGCCAGATGGGATACAGACACTTCCATTCAGTGCCAAGCTTGAACCTCCAAAAGGTTGTGCGGAACCCATCTACGCACGGCTTTTGCATTTACAAGTGTATTGTCAAAATTGTATGCACAGATTTGAACGAAATGTTTATTTCCATGGCCAAACCATTGTCACATATCCATTGTCAGTTTTCTTACAGCATCAGGTGGACTTGAGCAATGTGAGATTCATCTGTGGCCATTACAGGCCTGCCTGTTTTTGCCTCATGTTCAACACTTTTACGTCCTTTCTTAAATGCTGCTACCCACCTCAACATGCCACGTATGGCAGTGTCTGTTTGCCACATACTTCTCAAAGGCCTTTGTGACTCTTTCTGTCCATTTCTAAAATGAGGAACCTGAATTTTCATGAAAGGAATCTGCTCATATCGACAAAACAGAATTATTGGTGTTGCCAATAATTTTTACATGACCCTCGTACATACTCCATAAATATTTTACAGTTGTTGGAATCAAGGCCATGAACTCATTAATATGAGGCTTGCAAGTCAACAATACTATTATATCTTTGTACTTCATACATCTATGATCAACAAGCTAGTAAAATGATCTTCCTTTATACTAATTTTCAGTTACCTGTCACACAGAAAGAATTATTTGCAATTTATTAACATGGAAACAGAATGCAGCAGCCCTAGGGACATGCTCAAGAATGGATTAAAGTCTTGTAATACTTACAATACTATGTCTCTCTTTAATCCCTTGCATTAGAACATGGTTTTGTTAGTTGGTATATATTGGGACATATCTGCACTACATTTTATGTATCTCATTTAGATAATCATTTGAAAGCAAGTTTTATTAGGTTGGATACCATACACATTTTCATAAGTTGCCTACATATGAACCCTAACCATGGAGAATTAGGATATGACATGGGGGTGCATAACAGGGATTGACTACAAGTTACATAATAGTAGGTCATAATGAAACAAATCATAAGAACAAGCTTTATAGAAAAGGCATGTATCAGATAGACATTACAGTAGCAAGGAACAATAAAGAGGAAAGAAAGTGAGACAGTCATTGTGGTAGTAGAAAGAGAGGGGCAGGGTTGTCACATTTTGAGGAAGATTTATATATTGTCGTCTCTCATAGCACAAGTTTCTGATTTAACATTATTCTGGAAACGGTGGCAACAATAGTTGGATCAAAAGGTTAATTGAGAGCCACTGAGAGGCCACATGTATTTAGTGTTTAGCATATGAACCACGCTAACTTGGTTGTTCATTGTTAAACCCAGAGGGTTTATCCGCCAATTAAAGAATAGAAGGTTTTATCCAGTACTCTTGAAATGAACTTTGCTACCTATCTTCAGAATGACTTAACTTTAGGGTATAACCATTTAAGGAAAAAAATAAATTATGTAAATAGTAAATTAAAGCAGCAAAGGTGGAGACAGATAGACTCATTGCAAAAAACAAATAACTCTAAACTGTTCTTCAACTATATATACAGTAAAAATATTAAATCTGAAAGTGTTGGTTCTTTAAAAAGTAATGAGGGAATAATTCAATAGGATGATGAGGAGAAAGCAAATTTTTAAATAGATTTTTTTTCTTTTTATGGTGTATTCACAGAGGAAAATGAAATGCCGGGTGAAATTCAGAATGATAAAGTAAACTCTCCATTAAATGTCACCAGTGTAACCCAGGAAAAAGTGCAATTTAACACATTACATGCTACAGCAAATGTCAAGTTTTATATGTAGGGTGTTAAGTTCTGTATATAGGGTTTTCACTGAGGCTTCTGTCAAAGTTACTTGATGACCTCCTTAACAGATAAGTGCAACTAAGATGCCATATAGATACATATAAGTTAATGTTTCGATCTTGTTCCCATTGTTCCATGAGCAGTATAGTAGCTTTATATTAAGTAGGAGGTGGTTCCTAGCAGCATATACAGCAGAAATACGATATCTCCTGCTTGCAGACAGATTTTACTATAAAATGTTCAAAGGTGGTATTTTATTGGTAAGGTGGTGGACTTAGATAAAGATTGTATAAAGCTAAGTATTTATGTGAGCTCAAGTTTGGAATATAGCAGGTAAGTTGTATTTCTCAATGAATTGCTGAGAGTTCAGTATACCGGAAAGAGATGTGAAGTGTTATAAAATGATTAATTTTTAACTTGCCACTAATTGGGGCATTGGCGTAACTTGAAGCTTCCGGGCCCCAAGGCAAAACCTGTAACATGGCCCCCAACTATAATGCTTTATTCATAGTACTGGGGTCCCGATATGGAGAAGAGAGGCCTTATGGGCCACCTAAGGCTCCTGGGCCCGGGTGCAACTGGATCCTCTGCATCCCCTATAGTTACGCCCCTGCTTTGGGGAAATGCTTGGTTAAGAACTATAGGAAGCAATAGGGAAAAACTGACATCAGTGTAGATATGAATCTGCATCTTCTCAATTAAGAAAAGATGATAAATCAGGGGAAAATTTAGATATTCCAAGAAACAGCAGGTGTTTTTATCCCAGAACAGCATAACTAGACTTGGTGGTATGAGGAGGGTGGACTAATCATGTTAGCATTAGCATTGTATTTGTGAAAACAAGGATACAAAATACAGTATTATTTAGAAGAATTAGAGACTGACATTCCTTCTAGCCTATTATGGAAAAACATTATTTTTTGCTTACTGTGGGGATTTTTCTTACCGTAAATAAAGCTGAAAATAGTTTGTTGTAGATTTTTTAAACCACAGACTGGAGTGATAGGAACTCATCTCAACAGATACAGAATTTGTAGGAGTATCGTATTTTAATTGAATTTATGTTGCTCACCCAGATTAGCATACATTGGCTGCAGTTTTCAATTACAATTTAACCTTACTTAATAGTGACAGTATGGGGGTGGTTCCCATTTGAATAAACTATCTAGAAAGTTAGTAAGCTCAAACCCAGGTATGAAATATAGTAGGGATGATGACAGAAGTTAATTTGACTTCATTTGTGGTTAGGGGGAGGGAATTTCAGAAAAAAGCTACTATTTTGTCCTTACTAACTACCAGTCTGAAGACTTTTGGAAATTATTCTAGCATTGCAACAAGATCAGGAAGGAAAGTAAGGTTAATAAAAGAAGCAATCTGCAACCTATCTACTTTTTCTATGTAACCAGTTTGAATAAATCTTCCCCATTGATTTATACAGCTTTTGTATTTGTCATGGGGCTGCTGGTGGGCAATGGGGATCAGGCGCAGGGGTGGATATGGTGTAACATCATGGTGTCAGCGTCAGATCATCTGATGCTCTTGCTGGACACCAAGGAAGAAACATCTCTGTTTTGTTGTTGGGCTGCTAGGTTGGTGGAGTTGCCCATCATCTCAATCAGCTTATCAATGGTTTGCTAAGAGTATTTATTCTGACTCCTCTTTACAGAGGATACCAGTAATGCATTTGTATACTGGTCCTGTGTGTTTTGTCTTTGTACTTCTGAATGTTTCTTTTAGTGCCTTCCTTTTTTTGAACCTTGGACTACGACTATTCGCTTCTATGTCTGGTACTGACTTTTGTCATTCTCAGACTTTGACCTCGATTTTTTTATTTATCTATCCTGTCCCACCCTTTCCTCATATATTCCCTGTCCTCCATATTACACCTAGGGGCATAAAGGGTATTAATTTAGACTTCCCACGTGGGGCCTTCCTTTTCAGGGTGGGTGCTCTACTTTATTGGTGGGTCTATTCACGGTAGATTAGGGAAAGAATCATAGAATGGTAGAGTTGGCGATCCATTGGATTCCATGAGATCTGCTTTATTGAACCACAGTTACAGGTATATAAATAAGAAGGGCTGATAGGGTTTTGCGTCCCTTGCACACACTCAGCCTTCATGGTCACACTCCATGTAAACAAATGCTGATCTGTCCTGAATCTTGCTCTAAAAGAAAAATTGCTAATATAGTTGTTCGTCTCAGAAAAACTCGTATCAGCAGCAGGGAACTTAATAATATGAAAAATACAATTCACCTTTTGCCATATTTGTTTTATAATCAGGCTGTGTAATAACCCGTGAATTTGCTTACAGGATTTAAAACAGCTTGCATTAACCATATCTCATTCTACATTGTGCCCATACTGTATGCAGGAAAAAATGCATAGCCAGCAGTAACTTAGTGCACTAAAAGCTTTTACAGCAGCCTTTTGATTTACAGTGTAAAGTGATGCCAACTATATTGTAATGGGATATAGAGCACTAGGTGTAGTGTTCCCAAGAGCTGGAGCAAGAAGTGTTGAACAACCAATTATGCATTAAATATATGTGAAACATGTAACCTTTAATAACTGCTTTTAAATGCTGTGGTTAATTCGGCTTCCTTTTTATCCTCCTATATATCTTAGACAATATCTATCATACTCTTGACTCTTTATAAATGTTTAATATGTAAAATAAAAAAGTCCAATTTCTTTACCTTGTTCTCCAAATAATGGTCATGCTTCCTGCCACTGACCTAAACTATCTACAACCAGTGAACCTAAAGCTAACAGATCAATGGACAAACCTCCAGCAAGATCATTTTAAAAATAAATTTCTTTAAATACAAGTATAGGTTGAGAAGAATTTAAACCTACAGTTTAAGGAGATTCCTCACCAACATTTATATTGTGGGGTCAATCAATACCTTAAGGCTGAGATAAAGATGTGCCATTGTAACACACTTGTGCAGCAGCTAAGGCCGGTTTCACATCTGCGTCGGAACCTCCAACCGGAGGTTGGCTTAAAATACCAGAAGAACAAGCACTGCATGCATCACACTTGAACAGTTACTCCTCGTGATGGCTGTAATAGTCTCCCTAGCGTTCAGTCAATTTTAATGGACCTTGGTGACTTGTGGTTACAGCTGTGGCTACCACACCACACCAGATCCTCTGCATAGCCAGAGATCCTTGGTCCCTGTTGGCTCTGTGCACTTTACTAAAAGTACTCCACTTGACCTTCTTGTTACATCAGTCCTAATATGTACAATTAGGTTGAGCACCCATAGTGCTGGTTTCATGCAGCTAGCCTCACTGGGAAGACCAGCTGCAGACCACCATTTCCCCAAGTTGTTTACAGGCCAGAAAGAAGACAGCCATGACCCTGTACATTCTAAATGGACATAACTGAGCAATAAAACAGTGACACAACATTACACTTCATCAACCCCTTACACCATGTACCAATTCCCTACAGCTTGATCAATGCCAACTGCTTTTTATCTTCTCTGGACGTGCATTCTATTCTTGCAATGAACTGAGCAGTCAGACTAGTTGTTAGACATACAATGCCTAACAACCATGTTTTTTTTACAGGTATATTAGACGCTATAGAGGAAAGTTATGAAGCGAAAAATGGCGTAAGAAAGTTGCAACCTTTGGCATTAGTTATGCTTGTGCAAAAAACTATGGCTTTTTGAATTTATGCCAGCTCACAAAACTTTTTTAAAAAGTGGTGGTGATTTGTTAGAAGGGAAATGGCATCCTGGCCTGACAAGATTTGAGTATAATATATGCCAAGAAATGGCGTAGATTATGCAGAAATCTATTCCAGTTCATGGCTGACAGATTTCTGTTTAGCAGTACAGATGACTCGAGTTGTGCCTTATGTATGAAGGGGCTTGTGCCCCTTGTGGAGATTATGTTGCCAGTCTTATAAAATGCCAGTCTTAATGACTTTGCTCCTATGTCTCTAGCAGGCAGTCTGTCTCACATTTCCCAGTCTTTAGGTCTTCCGCATCTGCAAAGTTTTGACACTGATCTAAGAAAAAAAAAAGACTTGGCAGCACTATCTCTAAGTGCATGTCTACACTGCGCCTTTTTAAAGTATGTCCTTAGGAAAATAACTGGACCAGTTCATGAAGTCTATTCCTTTTAAAGGACATATTGCGGCCAAAGTATTTCACTTAACACTAATCAAAAGATGTTCTTCATAAAACCATGCCCTTACTGCCACTGTGACCATGTTTTTGTAAATATTGTTACAATGTATTTTTATACACACATTTGGATTGTTAAAAAAATGTATAAACATAAAAACTAATGTTGATTGGTAAACGTTAAGGCTCCTTCACAAGAGGGTGCGGAGACAGCGTATTATGCGAGCAGCCTTTGCGTGTGTAATACACTGTATAAATCTGCCATAGGCTACCATGTTGGCGCTCACGCATATTGCGCAAAAGAAAGATCACATCATGTTCTATCTTGGTGCATATTACACGCCAATATCATTGCGTACTTGCTGCATGCTGCGTACGTGTCAATGTGGACAGCAAGCAGCAAATTACGCGCTTTTGAAGCTGCCCTTATACTGCAATGCAACTTATAAGCAGTCCAACATACAGCATGTGACACAGCTAAAATTATTAAAGGCTTTATTATGAGGTCAGCATACAAATAAGTCATCCTCTGTACAAATGTAAGCATTCCGAATATGTTATTTTCGAGCTACAGAAGACATTATCTATAGACATCCATGTCACAACACTGCCACCTGCCAGCTTCTTGGGATAAAAATGTTTGAAAACAGATCAGACTTCTGTCGCAGAAGTTCTGTTTTTTTATTTCAATCGTACAATGATAAACTATTTTTCTTTTCAACAGCTAAAGCTAATAAGACTGAAATATAAAAATCTGCTGTTAATAATAATAATAATAGCAGCAGCAATATATTAATAATTATCCCTGGGCTTATTAAGCCATTTTCGTTTACCTTGCAGATGGGTAAAACACACTTTCTTTAAATCAATCTGTGCCCTGCTGAATTCATAATAAAATATTTAGTGCTTGAGGCACTAGGAGATAATGTGAGTTGCTCAAGGTTACAAGGAGAAGACCTAGCAATAAATCTATGCTCCTCAGTTTGAGACTTCCTTTCTTAGTGTTTCAATGGAACAAATCAAATTACACTCTGCATTAAATAGCAAACACAGCATTTTGAAGATGCTCATAAAACCATTTAACTGTGTCTTTTTCTTTCTTGTAAATGTTGCTTACTTTAAACTATTTTAAAGTCTTCATAAATTGTTATTTGGTAAAACAGATTCATTCTATGTCTATGCATTCTCAAAGTAGTATGCTTGGGTGATATCAGCTCTGTGAATCTAATATAAATAAGCCTACATGCTTTTTCTTGCACTACACTTTGACCCCTTTGTCTGACCTTTGGTGGATGATTTTGGTGTCATTAGTTTAGTGACATCCTCACAGGCACCGTAAAATCCTAAAATTGGAGATTGGTACAGCGAGTGACCTGTGAGGGCAGCCCAAACTTCCTATGTTAAGTCTATGGGCACAGCAGGACGGCGCAGAAGGGACAGTGGGCGGTGCAGAATGGACAGGGGGCAGCGCGGAAGGGACAAAGGGTCAGCGCAGAAGGGACAAAGGGTCAGTGCAGAAGGGACAGCGGGTCGGCGCAGAAGTAACAGCAGGCGGCGCAGAAGGGACAGCAGGTCAGCACAGAAGGGACAGCGGGTCACCACAGAACGGACAGCAGGCGGCACAGAAGGGACAGCGGGCGGCGCAGAAGGGAGACTGGGCGGGGAAGAAGTAGAGTGGGCAGTGCAGCAGGGACAGCGGGCGGTGCAGAAGGGACAGCAAGCGGCACAGAAGGGACAGCGAGCAGCACAGAAGGGACATCGAGCAGCACAGAAAGAGAGCAGGAAGAGCAAAAGGGACCGTGGGTGGTGCTGAAGGAGGGTGGGCAGTGCAGAAGGGACAGCAGGCGGTGCTGGAGGAGAGTGGGCAGTGCAGAAGGGATAGCAGGCAGCGCTGAAGGAGAGCAGGCGGTGCAGAAGGGTGAGCGCGTGGCGCTGAAGGAGAGCTATCGGCACTGAAGGGACAGTAGGCGGTGCTACATTGGAGTGAGCGGTGCTGAAGGGACAGCGGGCGGCACTGAAGGGACAGCTGGCGGTGCTGAAGGAGAGCAGGTGGTGCTGAATGGACAGCAGGGCAATGCTGAAGGAGAGCAGGTGGTGCTGAAGGGACAGCGGGCAGTGCTGAAGGGACAATTTATTTGAAAAATCTAACATCTGAAACCGAGTTACCTTTTGTATTTTCAAGGAGATAGTTTGCACTGGCCTTTGTGATTACTATCAACAAAGCTCAGGGACAGACTTTTAACAATGTTGGAATTTACCTTCAGCGCTCTGCATTCCTTCATGGAATGTTGTATGTAGCATTTGTGAGAGTCACCAAGAAACAGAACTTAAAAGTCAAAATATACCCAGGTTCAATTCAAGCAGTATGCTTAGATGGAAGTTGGTACACCGACAATGTAGTTTATCCTGAACTCCTTGCCAATTAAATAAACAGTTCTTAAAACATTTGCAAGTATTTTTCCTATCATCTCCCTTCTGTTGTGGCACTGGTAGGCTACCTGAGTCTATCATCTCAACCAGCCTGTCTGTTGCATGCTTTAGGTATTTATTCTGGCTCCTCTTTGCAAAGGATGTTGGTAGTATAGTTATATACTGGTCATACTTAGTAGCTTGGTGTATTTGCCTTGGAGCTTTCAGGTGTTACTTTGTGTGTGTTCACCCTTTTGAACTTTAGTCTTTGGACAACTTTCTGCTTCTGCTCCTGCTTTTTTCTAAGCATACTTTTTGGTATGTCCTGTACCGTCTTGTCCCTGTGTAATCCCTAGCCTCTATATTCCACCTAAGGTTGTATAGGGAAACTATCCAGGCTCCTTGCTCAGGGTTGCCCTTTTTAGAGTGGGTGCCTTGCTTTATAGGCAGCTCAAGTCGGGACAGATCAGGAAAAGATCCTAGGCTCCACCTAAATTAGTTAACTTGTATTCTACATGTCAGCCAGCCTTTTCCAGTCCTTTGTCTCAATATCTATTGGTCAGTTGCCTCGACAGAATTTGACACAGACATCTTTGACACCTCAATTTTCCAGGGACCTGGCTTCATTTTTCAAACTTCTATATAATTTTTTTGATACATAGTGCCCTAGATAATTAGAATGCCACCTGAGGTTATTCACACAATAAAAATATCCACCTTTTTGTGTTCCCTATAGGCCCTACATAAGTAGTGCCACTTTTCATGTCTCAAAGACAGTAAAAGTGCCCCCAATCAACAATGCTACCTTATGTCCATTTCAGTAATAATTAGAGATGAGCGAGCATACTCGTCCGAGCTTGATGCTTGTTCGAGTATTAGGGTGCTCGAGATGCTCGTTACTCGAGACGAGCACCACGCGGTACTCATCTCGATTAAACGAGCACTGACCATTGAATTCAATAGAGCCGGCAATACAGCCGGCTCCATTGAAAGCAATGGGCTGCCGGCAAGTGCGGGATGAATTTTAAAAATATAAGCCCTTACCTGAAAATCATCCTAAAATGTGTAAAAAAAAAAAAATGTATACTCACCTTTCCGCTGCAGCCGGAGTTCAGCCGCATCCGGCCGGCAGTTCTCCTGAACTGCTCTGAGTAGTATTCTGCAGCCAGGGATTTAAAATCCCTGCCTGCTGAATGAGCTGCCTCTGATTGGTCACAGCCTCACCAATCAGAGGCAGCTCTCACTCACACCCATTCATGAATTCATGAATAGGTGAGTCCTGCCTCTGATTGGCTCAGCGCAGGGACCAATCAGGGGCAGCTCTTAGCTGTCATTCAGATTTCAGATTTTAAATCCCCGACTGCTGAATACTACTCACAGCAGTTTAGGAGAACTGCCGGCCGGACGCGGCTGAACTCCAGCTGCAGCGGAAAGGTGAGTATACATTTTTTTTTTATTTTTACACATTTTAGAATGGTTTTCAGGTAAGGGCTTATATTTTTAAGCCCTGCCCGAAAATTCATCCCGCGCTCGCCGGCAGCCCATTGCTTTCAATGGAGCCGGCTGTATTGCCGGCTCCATTAAATTCAATGGGCTAACATCGTTCTTCTCTGCCACAGCTGTTACAGCTGTGGCAGAGGAGAACGATCTTTATGCTGACAGTGTGGGGGGGGGGTCTCACTCTTGCCACTATTGTGGCTTAATAGTGAGACCTCAGAGCCCGAAATGCAGCCCTGCATGTTGCTCCTCGCCTGCCCTATCCATTTCTGTGTTTTTTACATGACTTTGGTGATTTGCTAAGATTTTCACAAATGAAAACCTTAGCGGAGCACCAGTCATATACAAAAATGCTTGAGTCGCCCATTGACTTCAATGGGGTTCGTTACTCGAAACGAACTCTCGAGCACCACTGAAAGTTCGACTCGAGTAACGAGCACTCGAACATTTTGGTGCTTGCTCATCTCTAGTAATAATGCTTCATATAGCTTCCCACTAAGTCGTAATGCAACATATAGACTCCCACTTAGTAATAATGCCTCATATAGGCTCTCACTCGGTAATAATGTTCCATATAGACCCCGCTCAGTAATTCTGCCACATATAGGTTCCCATTCAGTAATGATGCTCCATATAGGCCCACACTCAGAAATAATGTCCCTTACTGGCCTGACTATTAATAATGCACCTCAAACGCTCAACTCAGTAATAATTCACCACACACCGATATGCTGAGGTAAGAATAAAGAGAAGTAGATCATGCAGATTACAACAAACACTAAACAGCAGTACAGATAGGCTCACATCGGTAACCTTCCTGCTCAACTACATTGTTCTGTCATCTAGTGGCCATTTTTAGAACTTCATCAACTGTGTATTACATTCAAATAAAGAATTTAGCTTAGTCACTAATTTAATTTTATATAAATAATTCGCCAAAAAATGAGCACAAACACAAAAACCTTTTTTAAAAAATTGAAAAAAATCTAAATTACATAAAAACTTACGCGTTACATTATTTCTAAAGGTAAATTCAGATTCTACATCCAAAAATCCATAAGAATTGATATATTGCACACTAGATGCAAAAATGCTGTTGAGCAGTGTAATCTGCATGCCCCATATGTCTTAGATAGAGTAAAACCAGTAGAGTCACTCACAGAATTTACTTGCAGATCATAAATGAAACAGCATGCAAAGTAAGTAACCCAGTGGAGTCAGGTGACTTTTTTGTAATGTGTATGGGGGTCTTTTTTATGGGGGGCAAACTTGATTAACCTATATAACTGTATTCTTGTTTTCCACACCCCTTCAGTCATATCCTTACCCATACCTTAGTTGAACATATGTCTTTCTTTAACCGTACTAACTATATATAATGGTACTGCAGAATACAGTATTCTTGCCATCAAAAACAAATGCAGGCCTGATTGGGCAGAGCCCAACATCAGAATGAACAGTTTGTGGCTTGCTTGGCAAGGCACCAAAAGAAGCTTACTGTTTCATTGATATTAGCAGTTATTTAACTTATTACATTTTTACAGTGGTGAAAATGCATTTTCAAATTGGACTAAGGAGTCAATGTGCCCCATTTTAACTTGGAAAGGCATCAGGCTCGTATATACGTGTTTCATTTTCTTGCCAATTAGATAACTTTACAAACAGTAGGTTAATTGCCTGGCCCCTAAATTAAACATTTCACCAGAGGATTTCCAACCCTGAAGACATTAGTATGTGTAATAATGGCTGCCATTGCTAATGGCCTTAACATGATTGCTTGCACTTGGTCTAAAAAAACAACCTGACCTTGTTATATGCATTTTCTTTAAGTACAAAGTTCTGCAGCTGATAAAATGTAGCAACACATTTCTAACACATGCATTTTGTTGAGCTCTGGATCAATCTTATGCTAAATGCTAATAGTTGAGTTATTTCTTGAGCCAAAGTTTGATAATTACATGCAAAAGACCCATTACAGATTATTAAAAATCTCTGCTTCGAAAATTGTAATGCAGTTTTCAAAGCTTCTCTTATTCTGCATGATTCAAGGCTGTCAGTGCTGCAGGCTTTACTTTACTCTCTTTAGTCTGCTTATACCTCATGCAGATTGTTTTGGCATATGACAGGTCACTGTCATCTAAGCATGACTGACTTTAACTGTTTATATTCCTGGACTAGTTTATGTTTATATGTTATTAAGCTGGATGGCTGAACATGTTTTCTAAACAAGAGAAATCTAACTAATTTGCTTTAAACTATAGAACTTTTTATATGGAATTACAATGAATGTATAGTTACTAGAGATGAGCGAACACCAAAATGTTCGGGTGTTCGTTATTCGGAACAAACTTCCCGTGATGCTCGAGGGTTCGTTTCGAACAACGAACCCCATTGAAGTCAATGGGCGACCAGAACATTTTTGTATTTCGCCGATGCTCGCTAAGGTTTTCATGTGTGAAAATCTGGGCAATTCAGGAAAGTGATGGGAATGACACAGTGACGGATAGGGCAGGCGAGGGGCTACGTGTTGGGCTGCATCTCAAGTTCACAGGTCCCACTATTAAGTCACAATACCGGCAAGAGTGGGCCCCCCCCCCCTCCCAACAACTTTTACTTCTGAAAAGCCCTCATTAGCATGGCATACCTTTGCTAAGCACCACACTACCTCCAACAAAGCACAATCACTGCCTGCATGACACTCCACTGACACTTCTCCTGGGTTACATGCTGCCCAACCACCCCCCCCTCCCCCCCCACAGCGCACACCAAAGTGTCCCTGGGCAGCCTTCAGCTGCCCTCATGCCACACCACGCTCATGTCTATTTAGAATTGGGTAACATTGACACTGGGTAACATGCTGCCCAACCCCCCACACGACCCAGTGTCCACAGCGCACACCAAAGTGTCCCTGCGCAGCCTTCAGCTGCACTCATGCCACACGCTGGCCTCATAGCCACACCACCCTCATGTCTATTTATAAGTGCGTCTGCCATGAGGAGGAACTGGAGGCACACACTGCAGAGGTTGGCACGGCTAGGCAGCGACCCTCTTTAAAAGTGGCGGAGCGATAGCCCACAATGCTGTACAGAAGCAATGAGAAATAGAATCCTGTGCCACCGCCATCAGGAGCTGCACACGTGGGCATAGCAATGGGGAACCTATGTGCCACACACTATTCATTCTGTCAAGGTGTCTGCATGCCCCAGTCAGACCGGGCTTTTTAATTCATAGACACAGGCAGGTACAACTCCCTATTGTGAAGTCCCTGTCGACCCACAGCATGGGTGGCTCCCTGGAACCCACCGGCGGTACACAGAAATATCCCATTGCATTGCCCAACACAGCTGAGGTAGTAATGTCGTGCTTAATGCAGGTGGGCTTCGGCCCACACTGCATGCCCCAGTCTGACTGGGGTTCTTTATAAGTGTACAGATGTAGTAAAAACTCCGTGTACACCTACAGCATGGGTGGGTGCCAGGAAGCCACCGGCGGTACATAGAAATATCCCATTGCATTGCCCAACACAGCTGAGGTAGTAATGTTGTGCTTAACCCTTTCCAATCCAATTTGTATATGGTTTTCCTAGGGGGCTTACTCTTTTTCTGCTGTTATACAACGGCGCTATATGCTGGCTAAAGCCAGTACTGCATGAGCTGACACGTAGGATAGGCTCCGACAGCAGAGAGGCTGGCAATATACAGTAAGAGAACCCCGACGGACGTCTACCAACAACGGAGCTGTACAGCCTTAAACCCTAATGTCTTCACAGGTCACACAGTGGACTGGAAAGGGTTAATGCAGGTGGGTTTCGGCCCACACTGCATGCCCCAGTCAGACTGGGGTTCTTTACAAGTGGACACATGTAGGTTAAACTCCCTGTGGACCCACTGCCTGGGTGGGTGCCAGGAAGCCACCGGCGGTACATAGAAATATCCCATTGCATTGCCCAACACAGCTGAGGTAGTAATGTCGTGCGTAATACAGGTGGGCTTCGGCCCACACTGCATGCCCCAGTCAGACGGGTTCTTTAGAAGTGTACAGATGTATTAAAAACTCAGTGTGCACCTACAGCATGGGTGGCTCCCTGGAACCCACCGGCGGTACATATAAATATCCCATTGCATTGCCCAACACAGCTGAGGTAACGTCAGCTGTAATGCAGGTGGCCTAAAAATTAATTTGATTACACTGTAGGCGAGGGCCCACAAAAATTGCTGTATCAACAGTACTAATGTACATCCCAAAAATTGGCCATGGCCAGCCAAGAGGGCAGGTGAAACCCATTAATCGCTTTGGTTAATGTGGCTTAAGTGGTAACTAGGCCTGGAGGCAGCCCAGTGTAACGAAAAATTGGTTCAAGTTAAAGTTCCAATGCTTTTAAGCGCATTGAAACTTATAAAAATTGTTCTGAAAAATTATTTGAGTGAGCCTTGTGGCCCTAAGAAAAATTGCCCGTTCAGCGTGATTACGTGAGGTTTCAGGAGGAGGAGCAGGAGGAGGAGGAGGAGGAATATTAGACACAGATTGATGAAGCAGAAATGTCCCCGTTTTGGATGGTGAGAGAGAACGTAGCTTCCATCCGCGGGTGCAGCCTACGTATTGCTTACGTATCGCTGCTGTCCGCTGGTGGAGAACAGAAGTCTGGGGAAATCCAGCCTTTGTTCATCTTGATGAGTGTTAGCCTGTCGGCACTGTCGGTTGACAAGCGGCTACGCTTATCTGTGATGATTCCCCCAGCCGCACTAAACACCCTCTCCGACAAGACGCTAGCCGCAGGACAAGCAAGCACCTCCAGGGCATACAGCGCTAGTTCAGGCCACATGTCCAGCTTCGACACCCAGTAGTTGTAGGGGGCAGAGGCGTCACCAAGGATGGTCGTGCGATCCGCTACGTACTCCCTCACCATCCTTTTACAGTGCTCCCGCCGACTCAGCCGTGACTGGGGAGCGGTGACACAGTCTTGGTGGGGAGCCATAAAGCTGGCCAGGCCCTTAAAGACTGTTGCACTGCCTGGGATGTACATGCTGCTCGATCTACGCACATCCCCTGCTACCTTGCCCTCGGTACTGCGCCTTCTGCCACTAGCGCTGTCGGCTGGGAATTTTACCATCAGCTTGTCCGCAAGGGTCCTGTGGTATAGCAACACTCTCGAACCCCTTTCCTCTTCGGGAATCAGAGTGGGCAGGTTCTCCTTATACCGTGGATCGAGCAGTGTGTACACCCAGTAATCCGTAGTGGCCAGAATGCGTGCAACGCGAGGGTCACGAGAAAGGCATCCTAACATGAAGTCAGCCATGTGTGCCAGGGTACCTGTACGCAACACATGGCTGTCTTCACTAGGAAGATCACTTTCAGGATCCTCCTCCTCCTCCTCCTCCTCCTCCTCCTCCTCAGGCCATACACGCTGAAAGGATGACAGGCAATCAGCCGGTGTACCGTCAGCAGCGGCCCAAGCTGTCTCTTCCCCCTCCTCCTCATCCTCCTCATGCTCCTCCTCCTCCTCCTCCTGTACGCGCTGAGAAATAGACAGGAGGGTGCCCTGACTATCCAGCGGCATACTGTCTTCCCCCGCCCCCGTTTCCGAGCGCAAAGCAGCTGCCTTTATGGTTTGCAGGGAATTTCTCAAGATGCATAGCAGAGGAATGGTGACGCTAATGATTGTAGCATCGCCGCTCACCACCTGGGTAGACTCCTCAAAATTACCAAGGACATGGCAGATGTCTGCCAACCAGGCCCACTCTTCTGAAAGGAATTGAGGAGGCTGACTCCCACTGCGCCGCCCATGTTGGAGTTGGTATTCGACTATAGCTCTACGTTGTTCATAGAGCCTGGCCAACATGTGGAGCGTAGAGTTCCACCGTGTGGGCACGTCGCACAGCAGTCGGTGCACTGGCAGCTTAAAGTGATGTTGCAGGGTGCGCAGGGTGGCAGCGTCCGTGTGGGACTTGCGGAAATGTGCGCAGAGCCGGCGCGCCTTTACGAGCAGGTCTGACAAGCGTGGGTAGCTTTTCAGAAACCGCTGAACCACCAAATTAAAGACGTGGGCCAGGCATGGCACGTGCGTGAGGCTGCCAAGCTGCAGAGCCGCCACCAGGTTACGGCCGTTGTCACACACGACCATGCCCGGTTGGAGGCTCAGCGGCGCAAGCCAGCGGTCGGTCTGCTGTGTCAGACCCTGCAGCAGTTCGTGGGCCGTGTGCCTCTTATCGCCTAAGCTGAGTAGTTTCAGCACGGCCTGCTGACGCTTGCCCACCGCTGTGCTGCCACACCGCGCGACACCGACTGCTGGCGACATGCTGCTGCTAACACATCTTGATTGCGAGACAGAGGAGGAGGAGGAGGAGGAGGAGGAGGGTGCTTTAGTGGAGGAAGCATACACCTCCGCAGATACCAGCACTGAGCTGGGGCCCGCAATTCTGGGGGTGGGTAGGACGTGAGCGGTCCCAGGCTCTGACTCTGTCCCAGCCTCCACTAAATTCACCCAATGTGCCGTCAGGGAGATGTAGTGGCCCTGCCCGCCTGTGCTTGTCCACGTGTCCGTAGTTAAGTGGACCGTGGCAGTAACCGCGTTGGTGAGGGCGCGCACAATGTTGCGGGAGACGTGGTCGTGCAGGGCTGGGACGGCACATCGGGAAAAGTAGTGGCGACTGGGAACTGAGTAGCGCGGGGCCGCCGCCTCCATGATACTTTTGAAGGACTCAGTTTCCACAACCCTATACGGCAGCATCTCAAGGCTGATGAATTTTGCTATGCGGACGGTTAACGTTTGAGCGTGCGGGTGCGTGGCGGCGTACTTGCGCTTGCGCTCGAACACTTGCGCAAGCGACGGCTGAACGGTGCGCTGAACTACACTGCTGGATGGGGCCGAGGACAGCGGAGATGAGGGTGTGGGTGCAGGCCATGAGGCGGTAGTGCCTGTGTCCTGAGAGGGGGGTTGCATCTCAGTGGCAGGTTGGGGCACAGGGGGAGAGGCAGGGGTGCAAACCGGAGGCGGTGAACGGCCTTCGTCCCACCTTGTGGGGTGCTTGGCCATCATATGTCTGCGCATGGTGGTGGTGGTGAGGCTGTTGGTGTTGGCTCCCCAGCTGAGCTTTGCGCAACAAAGGTTGCACACCACTGTTCGTCGGTCGTCAGGCGTCTCTGTGAAAAACTGCCAGACCTTAGAGCACCTCGGCCTCTGCAGGGTGGCATGGCGCGAGGGGGCGCTTTGGGAAACACTTGGTGGATTATTCGGTCTGGCCCTGCCTCTACCCCTGGCCCTGGCCACCGCACTGCCTCTTGCAACCTGCCCTGCTGATGCCCTTGACTCCCCCTCTGAAGACCTGTCCTCCTGAGTAAGCGTTGCACACCAGGTGGGGTCAGTCACCTCATCGTCCTGCTGCTCTTCCTCCGAATCCTCTGTGCGCTGCTCCCTTGGACTTACTGCCCTTACTACTACCTCACTGCAAGACAACTGTGTCTGATCGTCATCGTCCTCCTCACCCACAGAAAGTTGTTGAGACAGTTGGCGGAAGTCCCCAGCCTCTTCCCTCGGACCCCGGGAACTTTCGAATGGTTGGGCATCAGTGACGATAAACTCCTCTGGTGGGAGAGGAACCGCTGCTGCCCAATCTAAGCAGGGGCCCGAGAACAGTTCCTGGGAGTGTTCCCGCTCCTGAGCAGGTGTCATTGTAGTGGAGTGAGGAGGCTGGGAGGAAGGAGGAGCAGCAGACAGAGGATTCGGATTTGCAGCAGTGGACGGCGCAGAACTGCGTGTTGACGATAGGTTGCTCGAAGCACTTTCTGCCATCCAGGACAGGACCTGCTCACACTGCTCATTTTCTAATAACCGTCTCCCGCGTGGACCCATTAATTGGGCGATGAATGTGGGGACGCCAGAAACGTGCCTCTCTCTTAATCGCGCAGCAGTCGGCTGCGACACACCTGGATCAGGAGCTTGGCCTGTGCCCACACCCTGACTTGGCCCTCCGCGTCCTCGGCCGCGTCCACGTCCTCTAGGCCTACCCCTACCCCTCAGCATGCTGTATTACCAGTGATTTGATTTCACAGGCAGGAAATAAATTGGCGCAAGACTGCAGGCCAAATATAATTTTTGCCCTTTTTGGAAAACGAAAGGCCCCACTGCCTCTAGTGAATGAATTATCTAAGTTTAATAACTGTGCTGTGTCCCTGCTTATGTGTCACAGAACGTGAGGGTAGCAGAGTTATTATAACTCTTGGAGAGCAGGTATTTTTTTCCCAATTAAGGAAAGCAAATGGCGAAGCCAGCAGTAAAGCGTAGCTGGGTGCGTCTGATTTAGCAATGTTGTTCAAGCAGCTCACACGTGTCCACCGCCCTTAGGACGGACAGAGGCTGGACAAATAGATTTCTTTTCAGTTTTTTTCCACCAAAAGGCAGCACTGCGTATATTCAATGAACATGAGAAGTTTAATAACTGTGCTGTGTCCCTGCTTATGTGTCACAGAACGTGAGGGTAGCAGAGTTATTATAACTCTTGGAGAGCAGGTATTTTTTTCCCAATTAAGGAAAGCAAATGGCGAAGCCAGCAGTAAAGCGTAGCTGGGTGCGTCTGATTTAGCAATGTTGTTCAAGCAGCTCACACGTGTCCACCGCCCTTAGGACGGACAGAGGCTGGACAAATAGATTTGTTTTCAGTTTTTTTCCACCAAAAGGCAGCACTGCGTATATTCAATGAACATGAGAAGTTTAATAACTGTGCTGTGTCCCTGCTTATGTGTCACAGAACGTGAGGGTAGCAGAGTTATTATAACTCTTGGAGAGCAGGTATTTTTTTCCCAATTAAGGAAAGCAAATGGCGAAGCCAGCAGTAAAGCGTAGCTGGGTGCGTCTGATTTAGCAATGTTGTTCAAGCAGCTCACACGTGTCCACCGCCCTTAGGACGGACAGAGGCTGGACAAATAGATTTGTTTTCAGTTTTTTTCCACCAAAAGGCAGCACTGCGTATATTCAATGAACATGAGAAGTTTAATAACTGTGCTGTGTCCCTGCTTATGTGTCACAGAACGAGAGGGTAGCAGAGTTATTATAACTCTTGGAGAGCAGGTATTTTTTTCCCAATTAAGGAAAGCAAATGGCGAAGCCAGCAGTAAAGCGTAGCTGGGTGCGTCTGATTTAGCAATGTTGTTCAAGCAGCTCACACGTGTCCACCGCCCTTAGGACGGACAGAGGCTGGACAAATAGATTTGTTTTCAGTTTTTTTCCACCAAAAGGCAGCACTGCGTATATTCAATGAACATGAGAAGTTTAATAACTGTGCTGTGTCCCTGCTTATGTGTCACAGAACGTGAGGGTAGCAGAGTTATTATAACTCTTGGAGAGCAGGTATTTTTTTCCCAATTAAGGAAAGCAAATGGCGAAGCCAGCAGTAAAGCGTAGCTGGGTGCGTCTGATTTAGCAATGTTGTTCAAGCAGCTCACACGTGTCCACCGCCCTTAGGACGGACAGAGGCTGGACAAATAGATTTGTTTTCAGTTTTTTTCCACCAAAAGGCAGCACTGCGTATATTCAATGAACATGAGAAGTTTAATAACTGTGCTGTGTCCCTGCTTATGTGTCACAGAACGTGAGGGTAGCAGAGTTATTATAACTCTTGGAGAGCAGGTATTTTTTTCCCAATTAAGGAAAGCAAATGGCGAAGCCAGCAGTAAAGCGTAGCTGGGTGCGTCTGATTTAGCAATGTTGTTCAAGCAGCTCACACGTGTCCACCGCCCTTAGGACGGACAGAGGCTGGACAAATAGATTTGTTTTCAGTTTTTTTCCACCAAAAGGCAGCACTGCGTATATTCAATGAACATGAGAAGTTTAATAACTGTGCTGTGTCCCTGCTTATGTGTCACAGAACGAGAGGGTAGCAGAGTTATTATAACTCTTGGAGAGCAGGTATTTTTTTCCCAATTAAGGAAAGCAAATGGCGAAGCCAGCAGTAAAGCGTAGCTGGGTGCGTCTGATTTAGCAATGTTGTTCAAGCAGCTCACACGTGTCCACCGCCCTTAGGACGGACAGAGGCTGGACAAATAGATTTGTTTTCAGTTTTTTTCCACCAAAAGGCAGCACTGAGTATATTCTATGAATAATAACTGTGTTGTGGCCCTGCCTATACAATTCTTTCCCTGCAGTATCAATGGAGGGTACAATGGTCTGCAGAGGCGATTTTGAGAAGCAAAAAAAAATGCAGCACAGCTAACAGCAGCCTGGACAGTACTGCACACGGATAAATATGGCCCTAGAAAGGACCGTTGAGGTTCTTGAAGGCTACACTCACTCCTAACACTCTCCCTGCCTATGCAGCACTTCTGTCCCTAATGCCAGGTGCAACGGTCTGCAGAGGCGATTTTGAGGAAAAAAAATTTGCCACTGCTAACAGCAGCCAACACACAGCTATCAGTGGCCCTAATAAGGACCTTTGGGGGGTCTTGAAGCCTACACTAACTACCAATTCTTTCCCTACAGCAGCTCCGGTACAAACAGCACTGTCCCTCATCTAACTCACACCGCATCTGAGGCGAACCGCGGGAGGGGCCGACTTTTATGTTCGGGTGACACCTGATCTCCCCAGCCACTCACAGCAGGGGGGTGGTATAGGGCTTGAACGTCACAGGGGGAAGTTGTAATGCCTTCCCTGTCTTTCAATTGGCCAGAAAAGCGCGCTAACGTCTCAGGGAAGGAAGTGAAAGTAACCAGAACACCGCATGGTGTTCGTTACGAATAACGAACATCCCGAACACCCTAATATTCGCACGAATATCAAGCTCGGACGAACGCGTTCGCTCATCTCTAATAGTTACATAGCTTGAAAATGATACATTTCCAATGTCAAACTTTTTCAGATCTGGTCATTTGATTCAGGCAAAGGCAAAACAAAACCACCTAAGTGATTGTGGCAAAGTATGCATTATCAGTCTAAGGCACTACACATGCTTTGATTGACTAGTGGTGACCACATGAGCAGCACTGACCAGTCAGATCAGCATGTAGTGTCTCAGACTACTAATACACAGTGCGCATCAGGTGGTCAGGGAAGCGGTTTGGCCATCTTTGTTGCTCCAAATTAACTCTATATCTCTCTTGTTAATTTTGTATTTCCAGATGCAAAACTACTGAGAGCTCCATGTAGGGGCCAGAGAACAGGGTTCAGACATACATGGGTGTCTGATGTCTTTATGTGCAGCACCAATAAAGCCAACCTTTAATCCCAGGTACTAATCACTGCAAGTGCTCTACAGGGAGCATTTCTTCCTCTGGGGCTATGCCTTAATGTCTATTGAGTTGAGAAGTAGCTCTAATTGATAGTTGTAGTGGCAAACACACAGACTGCTTTAGTTGTCAATCAAAGATGCTACACAGCTAATTGGAGATAGAGGAGGACCACTGGAGAAAGAGGTCCCACTCCCAGAGCATCTGTGGGGCTGAGAAGCTGGGATTAAAAGTTTATTTTTTCCAGTGCCGCACATATTGACATCAAACACACAAGCAGGGAGGGATTGGCCATGCATCCCATTGAGAAAATCTCCCGTGCACCAGTCGGGTCCTGGAACTGGTGGAGGCGAAGAAATTTTGGTGAAATGTAAAAAAAAAAGTTATACTCACCCCTATTGCTCCTTCTACTGCTGGCCTGTGCAGTCTACACCCACGCTGCTTTCCTCCACTTCAAATTCATGCTTAAAACTTATAATCCTTCACCACACCAAGCAAGTTTATTTCACCTCCCTTGTCTCTACACTATCCCACAATCCCAAATGACTCTTCGACACCTTCCACCACCTCCTCAGCCCCAAAGAACAGGCTCCCATGACGGATCTGAGTGCTGGAGAACTAACCGCCTTTTTTAAAGAAAAAAATCGACAACATCCAAAACGAAACCTCTGAAAATTGCATGGCTAGCCCCAAATGCAGTCTCCTTGGCACTGCATCCATCACCCATTCCCTTTCTATGTTTGAACCAATGACAGAGGAAGAAGTCTCCAGGTTGCTTTCCACTGCTCACCCCACCACCTGCGCTAACGACCATCTCCCCAGCTGCCATTACACACCTTACCACCATCTGCACCCTCTTTCTAACCTCTGGCACCTTCCCCTCCTCATTTAGACACTCCATCATATCCCCTCTGCTAAAAAAAACAACCCTTGACTCGACCGACGCTGCCAACTACCAACCGGTCTCAAACCTCCCCTTCATCTCCAACTTACTAGAATGCCTGGTCTATTCCCGCCTCACACACCTTCTCTCTGATAACTCTCTCTTTGACCCCCTCCAGTCTGGTTTACGCCCTCTACACTCGTCTGAAACCACTGTCACAAAAGTATCAAAGATCTGATGAAGGCAAAGTTGAGGGGTGACTACTCCCTACTAATCCTCCTTGACCTCTTCTCTGCATTTGACACTGTTGACCATGACCTCCTTCTCACTATGCTCCACTCTATTGGCCTAAAGGATACTGCTCTCCCCTGGTACTCCTCCTACCTCTTTGACCGCTCTTTCAGTGCCAACTTCACTAGCACTAGCTCCTGTCCACTTCCACTAGCTGTTGGGGTCTCCCAGGGCTTGGTACTTGGTCCCCTTCTCTTTTCTATATACACAGCCCCAATTGGAAAAGCCAACCACAAATTCGGCCTCCAATACCATCTCTACGCTGACGACACCCAGCTATACAACTCTTCCCATGACATCTATGAACAATTCCTCCAAAATATCACCGATTGTCTGTCTGCTGTGTCTAACACCACGTCTTCCATTTTTTCTCAAACCTCTCTAAAACTGACCTTCTTGTCTTTCCGCTTTCAAACCGACCTCCCCTCAACATCTCCATTCCAGTGTCTGGCACCATGATAACCCCTTGACATCACGCCAGCTGTCTTGGGGTCACATTAGACTCTGACCTCTCCTTTACCCCCCACATCCAACTCTGGCCTGAACATGCCACCTGCACCTCAGGAATATTGCTAAAATCTGTCCGTTCCTCACCACGGACACGCTAAAGACACTCATTGTCGCCCTCATCCACTCCTGACTTGACTGTTGCAACTCACTATTTATTGGCCCTTCCCTGCACCAGACTCTCCCCTCTCCAATCCATACTAAACACGGTAGCTAGGCTTATTTTTCTATCCAGCCATTTCTCAGACACCTCTGAACTATGCCAGTCATTGAATTGGCTGCTCATCCACTGCAGAACTAAAGCTCTTCATAGTGCCATGCCACCGTACATCGCTTCCCTGCTGTCCATACACCATCCTGCCCGCATACACCCAACTGCTAACACACTCAGACCAAACACCCCACTAATATGAACCTCACATGCTCGCCTACAGGACTTCAGCAGAGCAGCACCCATCCTCTGGAACGTTCTACCCCAAGGCATACCAACAATTCCTGATGCAGAAAATTTCAGATGAGCCTTAAAAATGCACCTTTTCAGGGAGGCATACCAAATCTCCTGACCTAGTCCCCCGCCCCTGCCTATGGCTCCCCATATCTTCCACCCTGCTTATCGCATATGACCTCTACCCCTGCACCTCCTTACAGCCCAACCCCATTTGCTTCCTAATAATTGATTTCCACATGTAACTCCCATACTGCCTGTGTTCCCCTATGTCTTATCTCCCCCCCCCCTGCTTTGTACCTCCTGCATCACCTTCACCTCGTTGACGTCAAACAGATTGTATATCACGCTATTGTTGTTTTATCTGTGTTCTCCCATGCCTGAAAGCGCTGCGGAATAAGTTGGTGCTATACAAATAAAGTTTATTATTTATTATAATGTGCCTCTCAGGCTTCCACCCAATAACAATCTCCCTTACAGGCTCTCAATGAGTAATAATGCCCCATATAGGCCCCCACACAGCAATAATACCCTATACAGGCCCCCACTCAGTAATAGTGCCCCACACAGGCCTACACTCAGTAATAATGCTTCATATAAGCCCACACTCAGTATTAATTCCCCAAATAAACCCTCACAGGATAAATTGCTGATTGGTGGGTGTCTCACTGCTAAAGCTCCCACCGATCCCAAGAGGAAAAAAACTGAATAGAGAACTGGTTGAGCAAGTGTGCTGACGCTCCAGTAACGTTTTAATAAAAGTGCCGAAGAGAGCACAGGCAACAAGGTCTTAGGTGTTTCCATTAGCCCCATTGAAAAGAATAGAGTGCTGACTGTGCATGCTCGACCAGTGCTCCATTCATTCGGATGTCACTACGGTTGGAAAAGCAATCCCAAAGTGGCATCCGCACTAGCCAATTCTTACCTGTAATTCTGGTACAACTCCTTTAAGCAGCAAGTGAACAATCAGTTCTTGAAGTTGATCTTCTGAAAGAGAGAAAAATGGAGAAGCAAAAGGATCTTAGCAACTTCGGCAGGGACCAAATTATGATGACTAGAAGACTAAGTCAGTGCATCGGTAAAACAGGAGGTGTTATAAGGTTCTCACAGTATCCAGTGGTTAGTAACTACCAAAAGTGGTCCAAGGAGGAACAGGCAGTGAGCTGGTGACAAAGTCACGGGTACCCAAGGACCAGAGAGGATTTAGACAAAGTATAACCATAACCAGAAATAAAAGTGAGGCCCTGAATGCTGAAATTATGTAACAACAACAGCACATAATGTTATACCTCTTTCACATGACAGTATTCCAGCCAGTATTTTGAATCAGTATTTGTAAGGCAAAACCAGGAGTGGAACTAACAAACAGAGTAACAAAATAATAGAAAGAGTTGTACCTTCTCTTTATTTTGGACCCACTCCCAGCTTTTGTTTATAGATACTGCCATATGAAAGAAGCCTTGGTCGCAATCAGTATACAAAGACCAAATATACCACTATACAAGACCCAAATAAGACTGCCACACTATGACAATTATACAATTACAATTACCTAGCAACTCAGTAATACCACCATACCATCATTAATGTGTGGCTAGGTGTTAGTTATAGGTCAGTAGGTAATTTGAAAAACTCTACAAACTTTTTTTTTCTTTGTGTATCTTACTTGTCTTGCAAGTTTTGGGTCCATGGTGATTTTTACAAATGTACTATGCTTTGGGGCTTGCCTTTTTTTCCAGACATTTATCCTTAGACATCTCTCTGAAAAAAAAGGTTGTATATAAGAAAACTATTCTCATAAAGTACAGATTCATGGCGTTTTTTACCAACCTCAAAAAGTCTCAAAAAAACTGTGTCTGAAGGAAGCCCAAGCAGGTTCTGTTTTAATAAATGCTCTTGATCCTAAGTGGGCCTTGTAAGCCTCTGACTCCCCGAACAGCTGCTATGACTGCTACTGCTATAGTCAAACCAATGTGATATGTAATTGCAGTGTATTTCTATATCTGTTGAAGCTTCCCATGATTGTACGTAAGAGCGACAAAAGATTAAATATGTGATTGGATCATGATAGGAATTCTTTGGGAGTGATTTGCTCATATTCCCATCTTAAGCTACTAAAGTGTATAGAAGACTTCATGAGGGGTTATTATTAATCATTTATCTTCGGCACTGGCCACCTCTTACTTTCTTTACCTTTATCTCACTGGTGATTATTTTAGCACAAATGTCGTGTGCCTTTCATATTAAAAAATATACTTATGAATTTCCATTTTTTCATTATTTTTATCATTTACACAATATTCAACTTGTTAGATCAGCAGAGCTACTTTTCGTATGGTAAATCGGAAGAGATTGGTTGTGAAGTCACCCATCTGCATACAAGCACAGACATAGCTTGGGGCAATATGGCAAACTAGACTGTTGCAGGTTGGCAACAGGCTAGTTTGCCTTGGCAGTAAACTGATTATTTTGCTGTGGGTGAAGATAAGCCTAGCTGCTACTCTAAAACGTCTCTTCCATCCATTTTCAGTCAGACTCCCCAATGCAACTCCTATAGTCAGTTTCTTTGGCCTTCTGTTTGAATACAAATACAGTAAGTACATAAAGTAGGACCTCTGGGACCTCCGTAAAAAGCAGTTGTGGCTACTTACTTCTAAACCTTTTTTAAATTTGCTTTATTTTTCTTTTTTTTAAATTTTTTTCTCATAACTATTGTTATTTGCAAATTTTATAGGCACTTTGCTTGGCAATTGTTTCTTTATGCTTTGTTAATTATTTTACTTATTTGTTTCTTCAAATTTAGGCATGCTTCATTATTCTGGTAAAACTGCCAACTAAAACAAACATGAGGCATGCCTTATGGAGTCTTTTATGGTTTTACACTTTGAGGAAACAATGCAATTAGTATAATGACTGGGACCTAAAAACAGATTTTTGTAATACTTCCAAAATCACCCAGTTCAATCTGTATATTTTGTTGGACTTGAGCAATTAACATAAACACACAATATTACATAGCACTGAGGCTTGCTGAAGCCCTGGGAGAGGAACTTAAATATACCAGGTCAATATTGACATTGAAAATATAGTTTAAAACATGTTCCCTGTTAAAGGGGTTTCCGGGCTTTTTCAAACCAATGACCTATTTTCTGGATAGGTTGATCTATCCTCTAGATAGGTCATCAGTAGTTGATGGATGGGGGGTCTACAGCTGAGTATCCCTGTCTATTAGATGATTATTCGGCCAGCTGTCAGTGCAGTAGGCTGGACATTGTCATCAGGGGAGGAAGTGGGCTTGCCATGCTTGTATTCCACTTCCTGCTTTTCGTTATGGACAAGAAAGGGCATACAGCACTTCTATTGATTTCAGTGAAAATGAAGTCGATGCTCCCACTTCCTTGCGCTGATTGCTGATGACGATGCCCAGTCCACCTCACTGACAGCAGACCGGACGATCAGCTGATTGATGGGTTCCTGAGCAGTAGACCCCTGTCCATCAACTACTGATGGCAAATCCAGAGAAAGCAGTTGAAGAAAGCCCAGAATACCCCTTTAAGGAACTTGATTTCTGTAAAGTGAGTGACAACACCTATATGAACAGAATAGGTGAAAGTTGAAAAAACAACAACATAGTACATGGGTGAATAAAGTTTCATTTCTTCTCCTTTTTCCTCTTGGTGAATCAGTTCTGTAAGATTAACTGCAAGAAAACAGTAATTTCATGGATGATCAATCAAGCCAGTATGGTTACCTTCTCCTATCACTTTTATACAATCCAAATGCAACTCCTATGGACCTTGAAAGAGATTTTTTTTGGTTGTCTAATGTACTTTTTGTGAAAATTCTTATGGTTTTCAAGATCTCTACTTGCAACTTCCAATGAACATGTTTGCCAGCCTCAGATAAACTAAAATAGTTGAAAGGGGCTTTTATTAAAAGATTTGTCAAGGATTAGAAAATTTCAGTTTTTTATTTATGAAAAGCACACTACTCTTTTCTGTAATCTGTATCTGGTATTTTACTTCAATAGGGCTGAGTGTCAATACTAGTCTCATTCCATGTGTTATGGAGCACTGGCCGTAACTTGGGATCAAGTCCAGGGGGATGTCACAACGCACATGTGATATTGGTACTGGCGCATGCGCTCTTATTCGGTACTGGGCGCTGACATGAATATTGCTTTATGCTGCTGTGGTGATTGATTGGTTGGTGGGGACATGGTTTCCTGAGTGAGCCAATCAATTAACCATTATGAAACTGTATGTATTCTGTACCTCTCCTCTAACACGTCACTGGTTATTCATCATTATGGTGGAGTTCTAGTCTTGTCAGCAACCTCTAGTTCAAGCACTGTGTCACATAAGTTTGCTGTGTTCATTCTCTTATTTGGGCATTGTGATATCTATTACCTTGTTTTGCTGTGACTATGTGGTTTCCATCTGTCAGTTTTCACCTCTCTTGTCTGGGGACAGACAAGATTGCCACAGGTTCCAGACATGGGGTTGCCCTTATCAGGGAAATCTCCCCACTTTTAGGTAGGGATTCCTGGTATTGGTAGGTTACAGTAAGATTTCCCTTTTTCCCCACCTTTCAGTTTTATTATTCATACTTTCTGTTCTGCAATACTAATTGTGTGTATATTTGTCCTTTCAGGACAACTATTACATGTGATCCAGATGAGGTGTCAACTTCGACGTAACACCATGTACAAGATTGGCACTGCTTCTGAAAAAAAGCAATTTTACATGGGACAACAGTCGGCTAAACAACTGCATGAGTGCTGACATCACTGTTAGGCCTCCTTCCCACGAACGGATTTCCGCCGCGTAATTCGCGGCAAAAATCCGCTGCGTTGCCCGCAGCTATTAGGTTCTATTGAACCTAATAGCTCAGGGCTCACGGTGCAGAATTCCACCGCGGAATTCCGCACCGTGAAATCTCCCATCCTCACCCGCGGCATGCTCTATTTGCCACGGGTGTACGCGCGGACGGCTTCCATTGCAGTCAATGGAAGCCGTCCATTCACGCTATCTTCCGCTGTAGCACAGCGGAAGATAGCGTGATAACGCTTCCCCGCCTACCGCCGCCGCGTCATATGACGCAGCCGGCGCGTCACATGACATGGCCGGCCGCGTCATGTGACGTGGCCGGCGTGTCACATGACGCGCCGCGATCGGCGGGGAAGCGTCATGCGGGAGCGAGGACGCCGGATCCGCAGGTAAGTATGGGGTCTCCTGGGGGGCGCTGTGACGGGCTCCGCCGCGGAATTTCGCGGCGGAGCCCGTCACGGCCGTGTGCAGCCAGCGTTAAGGTCATTAACACTCAGGCAGAGCGTTTAGACAGACAGATTTCGCTACTAGATCGTGGGCTTCTCGCTGAGCACTTCACCTTCTATGTGAAGCGATGAGTAGGGTGCGTTTACATCAAACGAGAAGCCAGCAATCCAGCGATAGCTTTTATGCTGACATGAAAGTCAGCCATGACGGCTTGCAAACAAATAGTAAACAATTTTTTTGCATTTACACGTGACGATTATCGCTCAAATGTATTTGCTTAAACTAATTTTGAGAGATTAATCGTCCTGTGTAAATGGCCCATAACTCGTTTGTTTAATGAAAAGACGCCGATAGCAGAAATGATGTGAATGTGTCTTTTCAGCTCTCAAAAATCTCTAGTGTATGACTGCCTTTAGATGATTCAATAATTATTATAGATCACAACAGAAGTGCTTATCTTATTGTATTATAATCACATGCGGGTTGTACGCACATCAAGTAGAAAAATTGTAGATTATACAAGGGAAATATTTCTGAAGGTTTGACAGGTGTTTTGTTCACTTCATGTCCAATGCTTCAAGCTACATTGATTTCTATTGAAGACAAAGCAGAAAAAGAAGATAGTTACTTCCTAGCTCAGTGATGTCATCATTGACCAGCAGTCATTCTCTGATACATTCCTCACGGAGAAAAATAGAGAGACTAAGTCATGTTTCACATTCTACAACATATACACCGAATTGCCACTTTATTAGAGACATCTGCCCTTTCAGGATTGGAGCTGGGAATTAGACACATAGCCCCGTTAAGCAGCATAAAATTAAGTAAGCACATTTTTTGTGGATCAGTGTATTGTGAATGCACATTAACATGGGAAAATTGAGCTATTTGAGCAATTTTAAATGAGCTATGGTCATCAGTGCTAGACTAGCCAGAATCAGTATTTCAAAAACAGCCAAATTTGTGTTTTTCCTGTGCAACAGTATCAAGAATGTACAGAGAAGGGTATGATTAAGGAAAAAAGGAATCCTGTGGGTGTAAACAACTCGTTGACAAAAGAGCTCAAAGGAGGATGTCAAAAATTGTTCTGACGAACAGAAAATGCACAGTCAAGGAAATTGCAGCCAAATGAAATGCTGGGGTGTTGTTCTTTAGTATGGATAGGCTACAACTGCAAATGACCAGCTCAAGTGTCATTACTTTCTAAAGGCCCATTTACACGCAACGATTATCACTCAAAATTCATTCAAACAATGGCATATGAGCGATAATCGTTGCGTGTAAATGCTGTCATTGTTCACTGTTCGGCTGAACAATGATTTTAAGGTGAGCTTAAAATCCATCGTTCAGCTAGAGAGAGATAACAGGGACAGCACACTGTGTTCTGTTCCAAAGTCAGAGATTACATTGTATCTGCCGACAGCCCGTGCGAGAACAATGGAGCTGTGTGCAGAGGTCAGACAACATTCTGCGCTCTGCAAACAGCTTCAGGAGGCCCTTTTACATGCTTTTACAAGCTGATAAAGTGTTAATGGACATTATTGTCTATTAACACTTTATGCAAAACGATCGCTACAACTGTCAATCTTTCAAGAAACATTGTCTTTGCATGTAAATGGGCCTTAAGAGAAACCGAAAGACTAGACTATAGTGGGAAAAAGAGTACAAAGATTGGATCACTGAGCAGTGGAATAACATCGCCTGGTCAGATGAATCCAGATTTCTGTTGTACCATGCTGTTGGGAGGATTAGAATCTGGCATAAGCAGCATGAATCGTTGAACCCTTCCTTTCAGTTACTCAGAGCATGTCAGTATCACAGTGGCAACTGCAAGACACTATCCTGTTCCTGAAAAAGAATTTCAACACCTAGTGGAATCTATGGCACAACAAATTGCTGCAGTTCTGAAAGCCATAAGAAGTCCAAAAGCATTCTAATGGGTATTCCTAAGAAAGTGGCCATTCAGTGTATATTACAATACAATGAGAGTAGGAAAGGGAGTAGTCTTGTTCTGAAGAAAGATTGGAGTCCATCAAAGATACTTTAGAGAGTGATGTTGTTACTTGTAGACCCAATGGTGAAGTGGGCAACAGAAAAAGCAACACATTAAGAGATATACTGTATGGGTGACTGTGATGGCAGTCAGATACTGTTTCAGAGACAGAAGGCAGGAGACTGGGAAATTAACAGGTAAACAGGTGAGCTTGTATAAGTACAAGAGCGCATAGGAATAGATGTATACTATGTATTAAAAATGGATAATTCATTAAACACAGCACAACTACAGCAATCCCCCCCTTATTCTTTTGACGAAATAGTGGGTCCTTAAGAATGCAACCTGCTTGGAGGCTCGCAGACAGTGAATTAGACTCATTTCTGCAGTCTGTACACACATACTCGCATTGTTCCCTACGGAAGTGCATGCACACAACTTGCAGAGAGGAGCAGCTGCACTTCCTGTGCACTGACTTCTATGGGTGACAGCATGGGAATGAGGAGCCAGGTTAGTGTAAAAAGTACATCCCAGGACTTCTTGGGACCTGACTTTGGGCTCCTTCACATAGGCGTATTTTTCATCAGTATTTTGTGAACCAAAACCAGAAGTGTATCATACAGAGAGATAGTATAATGCAGAGATTTGCATTTCTTCCATATTTTGGACTCACTCCTGGTTTTGACTAACAAAAGGATAATACAAAAATAGTTCTGTGTGAAGAAGCCCTTAAAGCTCCATAACTTTGCTTATGGCTCTCGTAGGTGGTTACAGGTTCCCTTTAAGTAAAGCTTGCTTTTTTACCTTTACAGAATTCCCCACCTTTACAGAAAATAAGATTATACGCCTGACAACCACTTTAAGTTTATAAATGTAAAATTAAAAGAAAAATGCAGAAAATTACAAAATCACAGGAGATTTTTACTTACTACTTACCAAAATAGTAGTAGGACACAGATAGGGAGGTAGGATACACAACCTCCCAATAGATGCAGAAATTCCATAAATGGCCACACTGTCCGCCTGCGGTGGTAGTCATACTGCCCCCCTGTAGGAATATATAGGCATACTGTCCCCCTATAATAATATACAGCCAAACTGTCCACCTGTAGTGATATAGATCCATACTTCCCCATTGTAGTAATATATAGCCATATTGTCCCCCTGCAGGAATATATAGCCATGTTGTCGCCTTATATATATATTATAGCCATAATATCCCATTGTATCCATACAATCTCTCTTTAGTAATATATAGCTACCGTATAATGTCTCTTTGTATCCATACAGTGCCCCTGTAGACATAATGCCCCCCATAGTAAAATATTAAACTTACCCTTTCCACAAGCCCCATTGCGCTTTCTGGCCTCTTCTGGCAAATATCCTGAGGAAAGACACAGACAATGTGATGACATCACGCGTTAAATAGAAGGCAGCGGAGCAAGGGGCCAAGTGTGGCTTCCAGCAGTACTCAGTGTGATGAAAGTATCATTCTGGATGCTGGAAGAAGGAGCATCCAAGACGGCAGGACACTGATTCAAAAATGGGATTGTCCTGCCAGATTCAGGGTAGTTTGGAGGCCTGAGGATCATGCTGGGCACAGGAAGATGTGGGAGTTGCTGATGGCAGCTGGGACAAGCAGAAGACTGCCTGGGACAGGGGGACACCAGTTCAAAACGGAACTGTCCCACCAGATCTGGGGCAGTTGAGAGGTGTGGGAAAGACTCCATTCCCCAAATCTAATGGAGAGCCTGAATATGAGGCGGAGGCCCTACCTTTCAACAGCACTAGTAGTATTAGTATACTGATTCAGAGTGTAGAGTGTGTGAGAGTTCAGGATAGATAGATAGATAGATAGATAGATAGATAGATAGATAGATAGATAGATAGATAGATAGATAGATAGATATGAGATAGATAGGAGATAGATAGATAGATAGATAGATAGATAGATAGATAGATAGATAGATAGATAGATAGATAGGAGATGGATAGCTAGATGGATGGATGGATATATAGATAGATAGAAGATAGTTAGATAGATAGGTAGATAGATAGATATGAGATAGATAGATATGAGATAGATAGATAGGAGATAGATAGATAGATAGATAGATAGATAGATAGATAGATAGATAGATAGATAGATAGATAGATAGATAGATAAGAGATGGATAGCTAGATGGATGGATGGATAGATAGATAGATAGATAGGCGATGGATAGATAGATAGATAGATAGATAGATAGGTAGATAGGAGATAGATAGGAGATAGATAGATAGATAAATAGATAAGTAGACACATACATTGCAACTAGCAGAATGTAACACATGAAATGTGAAGCGCTACTACAGCTAGAATTACATTAGCTGTCCTCGTGTCCTAATTTACCACACTTACAGCAAGACTGTTCATTTTAAATATAAAAAAGAATCTCTAAATGTTTCAGGTCTGAAAAGTATACTCCTTGAGAAGGGCGTTTGGTTAATTATTCCTTTCCAACTCTGTATGCATGACATGATCCCCCCAGACACACAAACCACAAGTTCACATTTTCTTGACAGTGGCTTTGATAATCGCTGATAACATTCACTAGCTTGCTGAGGACAGTTCCCATAGGATTAGACATAGTCAGTCAACAGACTGTGTTTGTCTAGTTTGACTTTGCTGATCCTAACAAGAATTAATTCAGTTTCACCCATATGAATGCATAATAAGCCTTGCTCTACCTAGAGATATATAATTATTTTAAGGCTCAGTCTTTCAAAGAGTTGTGCTTTAGTGTTTGAGGTGGTAGATGCGGAGGCTGTCATGTGCCTCCCCCTTCCTTACCAATAGTGCGAATTGAGCTGTGCTACCATTTGTTATGTTGTGGACTGTCAAGGTCCTAGTGATCATAACTAGGACTGTCAAGTTTAGCACTGTCATATTATTGCTGCATTCTTTGCATGTTGTGTGCTAACTATATCTATTTGCAGACACTGTGGAGTCTAAGCAGTGAACACCCTGTTATGTTATAATGTATGTATCTGATTGATGATGAGCATAGTGCTGCAGAAGCTTCATCAAGGGTAAAGGGTAAGTATCAACGAATGCAGCAGTGCCAGTGACCCTAAGACTCCTGGGAGCTTTACCTATTGGACTAATTACTGTTACCTTGCGTGGCATTGCGAGAGAGTCCGCTTCAGTAAATGGTTTTGGTAAAGTGGGACAGTTTTGGACCACTATCTAGAAGTCTGCACTGTGGGCTAGTTGAGCCTTAGGAAAGCTGCCAACTAGACCAAAGCTGTTGGGCATAACGCGATATCATATATTCTGTTCACGTGTGTAACCTGTGAATTAACAAAGACTGTAAGTGATAAGCTAAATGTTCTACATAGAGACTGATTAAGTTGAGTGCCTTTGGTGAGAGACTGTTTCTTGCAATTTGCAAAGACCAAGCTAAGTGCCCTACTAAAGAGACTGTAACCTCCAAGCCTTATACCATAATTGTAACCGCCAAGCTTTGTGCCTTGTTTAGGCTCTGCAACCAACAAGCTGTTACATATTGTTACTGTAACTGCTACATATTGTGTCTTCTGTAGACTAAAGTATTGTTCAGTTTACTGCTTATGTACTGCTTAGTTACTACACCCTTTGGAATAATAATAATCTTCATTTGTATAGTGCCAACTTAGTCTGCAAAAATGTAAGGGGCACACATGAAAACTAAATGTACCCCCACCAAAAACAACTGACGGGCACATAAATGCCCGAGAGCTGTCCCAACGATTATCGCTCCTATCAGAGGCGTAACTTGAAGCTTCTGGGCCCCGGTGCAAAATCTGTAACAGGGCCCCCAACTATAATGCTTTTTTCATAGTACTAGGCTCCCAATATGGATAAGAGAGGTCTTATGGGCCCCCTAAGGCTCCTGGGCCCGGGTGCAACCGCATCCCCTGCACCCTCCAGAGTTACGCCCCTGGCTCCTATGCTTTCACACAAGTGCGATGGTCTTTCAGTGAGTGGATGTAGAACAAGCTGGAGATCTCTTCTGGTTGTCAGTCTCCATTCACATTGAACAGACAATCATTCAAAAATTGAATGACTCTGGTTTACACTGAGCAAGAAGTCACTTGCTGGTCGCTTTGGTTCAGTGAGTGGAAACAAAGCAACTAGCAACTATTTCCCACTCAGCGCCCTGTCAGTGACTGTGTGTACACGGTAAAACTATCGCCGAAAATTGCTGTTTCAAGTGCTAATTCAGGCAATAATTACCTTGCATAAAGGTACCTTAACTCTCTTACAAATGGGCCCTATTGTGTCCATTATTGGATATGAAGTGTCACTAGTTTAGTAGATAGTATGAGAAAAAGTGTTATTGCTTAATCATTTAGAAGGCTTTTCAGAACGTATTAAACATGCAGCAGTTTTGTTGCAAAAAATGTTTTCTTAAATCCCTCTAATTGGGGCTTGCAGAAATCTATGAACATTCAGTGAGCAATTATTGCTTCTGTGTGAAAGCACAGGCACGATAATCTTTGGGACGACTGTTGCGTGCTTAAGCTCTTGACTGTTCTTCTGTGTAAAAGGACCCTTTTACATGGAAATTAAATAATAAAATAAGACTAAGCACAAAGTATGAAATGCAATAAAACGTATCAAATTTTGTGGACGTATTAGGCATCATTCGTAAGTTTGTCATTGTTTCCATTGTAAATGGAAGCCACAATTCAATGCTAGATCCATTATATGACAAATACCAATATTGTCTGATCAACCTCCTTGACTTTTACCAGGGTCAATTGGAATTGTTCTTGTTTGCTGTTTTGACAGGAAGAATAACATTACATACAATATTATAATATGCAATTTATTCAAAAATAAAACGAGAGAATCCAGTAGGGAAGATGCCTGGGGGACAGGAAGTGTCTCCGACAAGCATAATAAAGGAGTGCATAAATTGAATTACTGCCTTAGGTCAACTGTACGCGCAACATATTAGCTGTGGGTTTTCCACATGGAATTTGTGATGGAAATTCCACAGTGTAATACAGTACCAGTAAAGTAGTTGTGTTTTTTAACAAATATCATCTGTACGTAAACATTTTCTGCACTTGTCGATTCATAAGATTTTTATCGCCGATTTCAGTCTTTGGAATGCGTAGGATGAAATTCACAACAAAATTCACATGTTTCATAAGGACTTTGCCAGAGAAAACATACAGTTTTTCATGAAAATTAATTATTTGAACATGCCAATAGGAGTCCATGCAGTCATGCAGTAGGAAGTAAAGTCTGAAGCCATGTTCGTTTTTCACCCCTGGCCGAGGAGACGATAGCCAATTCAGCCCCGCTTAAACAGCGGGAGGGCGGCCCCCGCTGTGGCCGAGACGGCTCCCTGCTGCAGCCAATTCACCCCCGCTCCCTACCTCTGTGAAGGCTTTACATGTCTCTAGCTCAGCTCAGTTAAGGTCTGTATCTATCTGCCAGCCAATCACAGGCTGTGGGCATCCCCCCTACCTCCGGCCAGACAACCCATGTCTCCACCCACATGTCCGGTGGAGACATAATGCACCAGTATCGGACAGGGGAAGTTAGTGCAGGTGAGGAGTCATAAACAGGATAACAGAACAGATGTGTTCAGACAATGCAGATGTTAGACCCAAAAATATAGATCATAAGCATAGCATTCAATGCAGTTGCATTGTGTTGGAAATTTAAATCTCTATATGCTTCATCCACTGAGAATATAAAGCTATGCCAATATGCCAGTCAAAATACAGAGATCTCTCGCATGATCTATTTATACCCAGGAATGTGACAGTAACCAGGGGACATCCTCTACATCTAGAGGAAAGAAGGTTTCTACACCAACATAGAAGGGGGTTCTTTACTGTAAGAGCAGTGAGACTACGGTACTCTCTTCCTGAAGCATGGTTAGGAAAAATTCAATAAAGGAGTTCAAGAGGGGCCTGGACGCCTTTCTTGAGTGACATAATAGTATATCCTATAATCATTAATTGCTTTAAAATGGTCAGTGATCCAGGGAATATTCTGATTGCCAGATTAGAGTCAGGAAGGAATTTGTTACCTTAAAAGGGGAAAAAAATTGGCTTCTAACTCATTGGTTTTTTTGTTCCTTTTTTTTTACTTCCTCTGGATCAACATGGGGGGGGGGTAATAGGCTGAACTAGCTGGATATATGTCTTTTTTCGGCCTTACATGCTATTGTACTATGGCCTCGTTCAAACGAGTGTATGCGTATGCGCTAATCCGCGCGTACATGCGCGCGTTTGAACGTGTACGCAAAAATGTGCGTGAACGAAGGTCCGTGCTTTACATATGCGTGTTAGCAAATGTGATTTTGGCTGCATGGAGCGCATGTAGATGCGCTTCATACCTTGAGCTGTATCAGCATTCCAGCCAATATACACAGCGCCAGTATTTTAAGTATTGATAGTTGTGAGACACACGATTTCTTTGGCGCCCCAGCAAACTTTTGATTACTAAGTTTCTTCCTTTATATAACAGGCTGCACATCGTTTATTATTGTTTACAACAAAACACATCCGGAACACAACATGGAGTGCTTTATGCAAAGGGAAAGACACAAAAGCATTTAGGTTTAGCATAAAAAAAAAAAAAATTACATTGCTGTCTATTGGGTCGTTCACACGAGCGGACTCGCGTACAGCGTGTTCCATAGGAGCCAATGCTAAGAGCAGCGCAGTACGGACCAAACTGCCACGCATGTCCTTTCTTCGTTGCTGCGCGCGTTCGCACACAGTAAAAACACGCCCATGTGAACACTTCATAGGAACTCCATAGTTTTAAATAGGAGCGCAGTTTTGTGCTCGCGTTTATGTGCGCGAAAACACGCTCGTCTGAACGAGGCCTATGTTACTAAAATAGTGGTCCAGTCATCCATTACTTCCAATATAAGAAAAACAGCAAAATACCTAGTATACAAACCATAAAGTGTTCTATTTTCTGTAGTAGCTAACATTTGTCTCACAGTATCAATCTCATATTCAGTTTAAGTAGGTCCAGCTAGGCAATAAGCATGCTAGGTGTAAAAGGATCGAACTAGAAAAAATGTAATGACTGCTAATAGTATTGATTGGCCCAGTGATGTAGCTAAAGTCTCATGGGCCCTGGTGCAAAAGTTCAGCTTGTGCTCTCCAATACTTCCTTCTCAACCATCTCTGGCAGTCTCATTAAAATTAATAAATAGGTGGTATTATGCAATCTGGATAGATAGGAGAATTTTTCATAATACTCATGTTCAAATGTACCCAGTAAGCAAATATATTATAATTAGAGATGAGCGAACACCAAAATGTTCGGGTGTTCGTTATTCGTAACGAACTTCCCGTGATGCTCGAGGGTTCGTTTCGAACAACGAACCCCATTGAAGTCAATGGGCGACCAGAGCATTTTTGTATTTCGCCGATGCTCGCTAAGGTTTTCATGTGTGAAAATCTGGGCAATTCAAGAAAGTGATGGGAATGACACAGAAACGGATAGGGCAGGCGAGGGGCTACATGTTGGGCTGCATCTCAAGTTCACAGGTCCCACTATTAAGCCACAATACCGGCAAGAGTGGGCCCCCCCCCCCCCCTCCCAACAACTTTTACTTCTGAAAAGCCCTCATTAGCATGGCATACCTTTGCTAAGCACCACACTAGCTACAACAAAGCACAATCACTGCCTGGATGACACTCCGCTGCCACTTCTCCTGGGTTACATGCTGACCAACCGCCCCCCCTCCCCCCCACAGCGCACACCAAAGTGTCCCTGCGCAGCCTTCAGCTGCCCTCATGCCACGCCACACTCATGTCTATTTAGAAGTGCGTCTGCCATGAGGAGGAACCGCAGGCACACACTGCAGAGGGTTGGCATGGCTAGGCAGCGGCCCTCTTTAAAAGGGGCGGGGCGATAGCCCACAATGCTGTACAGAAGCAATGAGAAATAGAATCCTGTGCCACCGCCATCAGGAGCTGCACACGTGGGCATAGCAATGGGGAACCTATGTGCCACACACTATTCATTCTGTCAAGGTGTCTGCATGCCCCAGTCAGACTGGTAATATGTACCTTAACAGTAACCGCGTTGGTGGTAATGTGGTGGTGACTGAGGACCTAGTAGCACGGTTGTATTTTGTTGGTTTTCGGAATGCGGCCAGGATTAAGTGGGCCGTGGCGGGGGGATGGTGTGGGGGCTCTCGTTGTGTCGGTAAAGGTGAAATTCTTGGACTGCCACCAGACGAACCAATGCAAAGACATTTGCCAAGAATGTTTTCCCTGTTGGAGGAGGAGGGGGATGTTTTTGAGGCACTACGTGTCCTCTCCACGTGTCCGTGGTTATATGCACCTTTACAGTAACCGCGTTGGTGGGAAATGGCCTCGCCGCCATCATGTCTTTGGGAAGCCTCTGTTTCCACACCCCAGAGACATACCATTAGCAGCGGTATAGGCAGAGGCCAGAATTCGTAACATTTCAGCCGTAGCATTAGGACAGGCCCCACTAACATATCACTAGCAGCAGTATAGCGGGAGCGCAGTCTTCGTTCCATGTCAGCAATAGTAGCACTCAAGACAGGCCCCAGTAACAATTCCGAAGCAGCAGTATAGCGGGAGCGCAGTCTTCGTTCCATGTCAGCAATAGTAGAACTCAAGACAGGCCCCAGTAACAATTCCGAAGCAGCAGTATAGCGGGAGCGCAGTCTTCGTTCCATGTCAGCAATAGTAGCACTCAAGACAGGCCCCAGTAACAATTCCGAAGCAGCAGTATAGCGGGAGCGCAGTCTTAGTTCCATTTCAGTAGCCTTAGTATAGCCAAGGCCCAAGTTACATTTATGTAGCTAAAGTGTAGGCCAACCCCACACACCTTTCTGTACCATGAGTGCAGGCGAAGAACATACAAATTGCTATGATTACACTGTAGGTGAGGGCCCCAAAAATTTGGTGTACCAACAGTACTAATGTACCTCAGTAAAAATTGGCCATGCCCAACCAAGATGGCAGGTGAATCGCTTTGGTTAATGTGGCTTAAGTGGTAACTAGGCCTGGAGGCAGCCCAGTGTAACGAAAAATTGGTTCAAGTTAAAGTTCCAACGCTTTTAAGCGCATTGAAACTTATAAAAATTGTTCAGAAAAATTATTTGAGTGAGCCTTGTGGCCCTAAGAAAAATTGCCCGTTCAGCGTGATTACGTGAGGTTTCAGGAGGAGGAGCAGGAGGAGGAGGAGGAATATTAGACACAGATTGATGAAGCAGAAATGTCCCCGTTTTGGATGGTGAGAGAGAACGTAGCTTCCATCCGCGGGTGCAGCCTACGTATTGCTTACGTATTGCTGCTGTCCGCTGGTGGAGAACAGAAGTCTGGGGAAATCCAGCCATCTTGATGAGTGTTAGCCTGTCGGCACTGTCGGTTGACAAGCGGCTACGCTTATCTGTGATGATTCCCCCAGCCGCACTAAACACCCTCTCCGACAAGACGCTAGCCGCAGGACAAGCAAGCACCTCCAGGGCATACAGCGCTAGTTCAGGCCACGTGTCCAGCTTCGACACCCAGTAGTTGTAGGGGGCAGAGGCGTCACCAAGGATGGTCGTGCGATCCGCTACGTACTCCCTCACCATCCTTTTACAGTGCTCCCGCCGACTCAGCCGTGACTGGGGAGCGGTGACACAGTCTTGGTGGGGAGCCATAAAGCTGGCCAGGCCCTTAAAGACTGTTGCACTGCCTGGGATGTACATGCTGCTTGATCTACGCACATCCCCTGCTACCTTGCCCTCGGTACTGCGCCTTCTGCCACTAGCGCTGTCGGCTGGGAATTTTACCATCAGCTTGTCCGCAAGGGTCCTGTGGTATAGCAACACTCTCGAACCCCTTTCCTCTTCGGGAATCAGAGTGGGCAGGTTCTCCTTATACCGTGGATTGAGCAGTGTGTACATCCAGTAATCCGTCGTGGCCAGAATGCGTGCAACGCGAGGGTCACGAGAAAGGCATCCTAACATGAAGTCAGCCATGTGTGCCAGGGTACCTGTACGCAACTCATGGCTGTCTTCACTAGGAAGATCACTTTCAGGATCCTCCTCCTCCTCCTCCTCCTCCTCCTCAGGCCATACACGCTGAAAGGATGACAGGCAATCAGCCGGTGTACCGTCAGCAGCGGCCCAAGCTGTCTCTTCCCCCTCCTCCTCATCCTCCTCATGCTCCTCCTCCTCCTCCTGTACGCGCTGAGAAATAGACAGGAGGGTGCCCTGACTATCCAGCGGCATACTGTCTTCCCCCGCCCCCGTTTCCGAGCGCAAAGCAGCTGCCTTTATGGTTTGCAGGGAATTTCTCAAGATGCATAGCAGAGGAATGGTGACGCTAATGATTGTAGCATCGCCGCTCACCACCTGGGTAGACTCCTCAAAATTACCAAGGACATGGCAGATGTCTGCCAACCAGGCCCACTCTTCTGAAAGGAATTGAGGAGGCTGACTCCCACTGCGCCGCCCATGTTGGAGTTGGTATTCGACTATAGCTCTACGTTGTTCATAGAGCCTGGCCAACATGTGGAGCGTAGAGTTCCACCGTGTGGGCACGTCGCACAGCAGTCGGTGCACTGGCAGCTTAAAGTGATGTTGCAGGGTGCGCAGGGTGGCAGCGTCCGTGTGGGACTTGCGAAAATGTGCGCAGAGCCGGCGCGCCTTTACGAGCAGGTCTGACAAGCGTGGGTAGCTTTTCAGAAAGCGCTGAACCACCAAATTAAAGACGTGGGCCAGGCATGGCACGTGCGTGAGGCTGCCGAGCTGCAGAGCCGCCACCAGGTTACGGCCGTTGTCACACACGACCATGCCCGGTTGGAGGCTCAGCGGCGCAAGCCAGCGGTCGGTCTGCTGTGTCAGACCCTGCAGCAGTTCGTGGGCCGTGTGCCTCTTATCGCCTAAGCTGAGTAGTTTCAGCACGGCCTGCTGACGCTTGCCCACCGCTGTGCTGCCACACCGCGCGACACCGACTGCTGGCGACATGCTGCTGCTAACACATCTTGATTGCGAGACAGAGGAGGAGGAGGAGGAGGAGGAGGGTGCTTTAGTGGAGGAAGCATACACCTCCGCAGATACCACCACAGAGCTGGGGCCCGCAATTCTGGGGGTGGGTAGGACGTGAGCGGTCCCGGGCTCTGACTCTGTCCCAGCCTCCACTAAATTCACCCAATGTGCCGTCAGGGAGATGTAGTGGCCCTGCCCGCCTGTGCTTGTCCACGTGTCCGTAGTTAAGTGGACCGTGGCAGTAACCGCATTGGTGAGGGCGCGTACAATGTTGCGGGAGACGTGGTCGTGCAGGGCTGGGACGGCACATCGGGAAAAGTAGTGGCGACTGGGAACTGAGTAGCGCGGGGCCGCCGCCTCCATGATACTTTTGAAGGACTCCGTTTCCACAACCCTATACGGCAGCATCTCAAGGCTGATGAATTTTGCTATGCGGACGGTTAACGTTTGAGCGTGCGGGTGCGTGGCGGCGTACTTGCGCTTGTGCTCCAACAGTTGCGCAAGCGACGGCTGGACGGTGCGCTGAGCTACACTGCTGGATGGGGCCGAAGACAGCGGAGGTGAGGGTGTGGGTGCAGGCCAGGAGACGGTAGTGCCTGTGTCCTGAGAGGGGGGTTGCATCTCAGTGGCAGGTTGGGGCACAGGGGGAGAGGCAGGGGTGCAAACCGGAGGCGCTGAACGGCCTTCGTCCCACCTTGCGGGGTGCTTGGCCATCATATGTCTGCGCATGGTGGTGGTGGTGAGGCTGTTGGTGTTGGCTCCCCGGCTGAGCTTTGCGCGACAAAGGTTGCACACCACTGTTCGTCGGTCGTCAGGCGACTCTGTGAAAAACTGCCAGACCTTAGAGCACCTCGGCCTCTGCAGGGTGGCATGGCGCGAGGGGGCCCTTTGGGAAACAGTTGGTGGATTATTCGGTCTGGCCCTGCCTCTACCCCTGGCCACCGCACTGCCTCTTGCAACCTGCCCTGCTGATGCCCTTGACTCCCCCTCTGAAGACCTGTCCTCCTGAGTAAGCGTTGCACACCAGGTGGGGTCAGTCACCTCATCGTCCTGCTGCTCTTCCTCCAAATCCTCTGTGCGCTGCTCCCTCGGACTTACTGCCCTTACTACTACCTCACTGCAAGACAACTGTGTCTGATCGTCATCGTCCTCCTCACCCACAGAAAGTTGTTGAGACAGTTGGCGGAAGTCCCCAGCCTCTTCCCCCGGACCCCGGGAACTTTCGAATGGTTGGGCATCAGTGACGATAAACTCCTCTGGTGGGAGAGGAACCGCTGCTGCCCAATCTAAGCAGGGGCCCGAGAACAGTTCCTGGGAGTGCTCCCGCTCCTGAGCAGGTGTTATTGTAGTGGAGTGAGGAGGCTGGGAGGAAGGAGGAGCAGCAGACAGAGGATTCGGATTGGCAGCAGTGGACGGCGCAGAACTGCGGGTAGACGATAGGTTGCTCGAAGCACTTTCTGCCATCCAGGACAGGACCTGCTCACACTGCTCATTTTCTAATAACCGTCTCCCGCGTGGACCCATTAATTGGGCGATGAATGTGGGGACGCCAGAAACGTGCCTCTCTCCTAATCGCGCAGCAGTCGGCTGCGACACACCTGGATCAGGAGCTTGGCCTGTGCCCACACCCTGACTTGGCCCTCCGCGTCCTCGGCCGCGTCCACGTCCTCTAGGCCTACCCCTACCCCTCAGCATGCTGTATTACCAGTGATTTGATTTCACAGGCAGGAAATAAATTGGCGCAAGACTGCAGGCCAAATATAATTTTTTCCCTTTTTTGAAAACGAAAGGCCCCACTGCCTCTAGTGAATGAATAATCTAAGTTTAATAACTGTGCTGTGTCCCTGCTTATGTGTCACAGAACGTGAGGGTAGCAGAGTTATTAACTGTGGCAGAGCAGGTATTTTTTTTCCCAATTAAGGAAAGCAAATGGCGAAGCCAGGAGTAAAACGTAGCTGGGTGCGTATGATTTTTAAAGGTGTCACACGCAGCCGACACGTGTCCACCGCCCTTAGGACGGACAGAGGCCGGACAAATAGAATTATTTTCCGTTTTTTGGCACCAAAAGGCAGCACTGCGTATATTCTATGAACATGAGAAGTTTAATAACTGTGCTGTGTCCCTGCTAATGTGTCACAGAACGTGAGGGTAGCAGAGTTATTAACTGTGGCAGAGCAGGTATTTTTTTTCCCAATTAAGGAAAGCAAATGGCGAAGCCAGGAGTAAAACGTAGCTGGGTGTGTATGATTTTTAAAGGTGTCACACGCAGCCGACATGTGTCCACCGCCCTTAGGACGGACAGAGGCCGGACAAATAGAATTATTTTCCGTTTTTTGGCACCAAAAGGCAGCACTGCGTATATTCTATGAACATGAGAAGTTTAATAACTGTGCTGTGTCCCTGCTAATGTGTCACAGAACGTGAGGGTAGCAGAGTTATTAACTGTGGCAGAGCAGGTATTTTTTTTCCCAAGTAAGGAAAGCAAATGGCGAAGCCAGGAGTAAAACGTAGCTGGGTGCGTATGATTTTTAAAGGTGTCACACGCAGCCGACACGTGTCCACCGCCCTTAGGACGGACAGAGGCCGGACAAATAGAATTATTTTCCGTTTTTTGGCACCAAAAGGCAGCACTGCGTATATTCTATGAACATGAGAAGTTTAATAACTGTGCTGTGTCCCTGCTAATGTGTCACAGAACGTGAGGGTAGCAGAGTTATTAACTGTGGCAGAGCAGGTATTTTTTTTCCCAATTAAGGAAAGCAAATGGCGAAGCCAGGAGTAAAACGTAGCTGGGTGCGTATGATTTTTAAAGGTGTCACACGCAGCCGACACGTGTCCACCGCCCTTAGGACGGACAGAGGCCGGACAAATAGAATTATTTTCACTTGTTTTACAAGCAAAAGGCAGCACTGCATATATTCAATGAATAATAACTGTGTTGTGGCCCTGCCTATACAATTCTTTCCCTGCAGTATCAATGGAGGGTGCAATGCTCTGCAGAAGCGATTTTGAGAAGCAAAAAAAAATGCAGCACAGCTAACAGCAGCCTGGACAGTACTGCACACGGATAAATATGGCCCTAGAAAGGACCGTTGAGGTTCTTGAAGGCTACACTCACTCCTAACACTCTCCCTGCCTATGCAGCACTTCTGTCCCTAATGCCAGGTTCAACGGTCTGCAGAGGCGATTTTGAGAAAAAAAAAATTGCCACTGCTAACAGCAGCCAACACACAGCTATCAGTGGCCCTAATAAGGACCTTTGGGGGGTCTTGAAGCCTACACTAACTACCAATTCTTTCCCTACAGCAGCTCCGGTACAAACAGCACTGTCCCTCATCTAAATCACACGGCATCTGAGGCGAACCGCGGGAGGGGCCGACTTTTATGTTCGGGTGACACCTGATCTTCCCAGCCACTCACAGCAGGGGGGTGGTATAGGGCTTGAATGTCACAGGGGGAAGTTGTAATGCCTTCCCTGTCTTTCAATTGGCCAGAAAAGCGCGCTAACGTCTCAGGGAAGGAAGTGAAAATAACCAGAACACCGCATGGTGTTCGTTACGAATAACGAACATCCCGAACACCCTAATATTCGCACGAATATCAAGCTCGGAAGAACACGTTCGCTCATCTCTAATTATAATATTTAAAAGTTAATTTTGCGGCATTTACAGAAATTATTTTTTACATGAAATTGGATTTTATTGGATTCGCAAAATCACAATACAAGAAGAAGTTGCATATGTTAAATTAAAAATTAAATTAATATACAATTTATTTTTTAACAACAAACTCACTTGTAGAGGCTCCACTTTTGTATTTAACAACATTTAATACGAAGAATGGGGAAGACAAAATGCGTGTGACCAGTGTTATTACACTGGTCACACACATTAGATAGCTGCCAGCTGAATTCTCATTTAGCTGACAGCTATCTCTCCGGACACTCTTAGGCCTCCTTCCCACGAACGGATTTACGCCGCGTAAATTCGCGGCAAAAATCCGCTGCGTTGCCCCCTACTATTAGGTTCTATTGAACCTAATAGCTCAATGCTCACGATGCGGAATTCCACCGCGGAATTTCGCACCGTGAAATCTCCCGTCCTCACCCGCAGCATGCTCTATTTGCCGCGGGTGTACGCGCTGACGGCTTCCATTGCAGTCAATGGAAGCCGTCCGTTCACGCTATCTCCCGCTGTAACACAGCGGAAGATAGCGTGAAAACGCTTTCCCGCCTACCGCCGCCGTGTCATATGACGCGGCCGGCGCGTCACGTGACACGGCCGGCCGCGTCATGTGACGCGGTGGGCGTGTCACATGACGCGACGGCGGTGGGCGGGGAAGCGTCTTCACGCTATCTTCCACTGGTAAGTATGGGGTCTCTGGGGGGCGCCGTGACGGGCTTTACTGCGGAATATTCCGCAGCGGAGCCCGTCACGCTCGTGTGAAGCTGGCCTTATACATATGCATGCTTGGCTTGGCTTGGCTAAGAGTGCATGTGTTCTGAACATAGAAAAGGTGAGAGCCACTGCTAGACTGTCATTGCCTTATCTCCCTAAGAAAAAAAGAGAATTGAGTAGTTGAAATTCAACTCCTTGATCCTTATTAGAGATGAGCGAACGTGCTCGGCCACGCCCCTTTTTCGCCCGAATACCGCGATTTCCGAGTACTTCCGTACTCGGGCGAAAAAATTCGGGGGGCGCCGTGGCGGCACGGGGGGTAGCAGTGGGGAGTGGGGGGGAGAGGGAGAGAGAGAGGGCTCCCCCCTGTTCCCCGCTGCTACCCCCTGCACCGCCACGCCTCTCCCCGCCCCCCGGCGCCCCCTGAATCTTTTCACCCGAGTACTGAAGTACTCGAAAATGGCGGTACTCGGGTGCGTAAGTACTCGAAACGAGTACATTCGCTCATCTCTAATCCTTATCCCTCAACATTTCTCACTGTGGGAAAGTTGGGGGACAGCATACACTTTAAATGATTGGCCGAATCCAGTGGAAGGCCCTTAAATGTCTTTGTCTCACATAAAGAAGCAAAGTCATAAATCAAACACAAAAAGCAAATGTTTGCCTGGATTCTGTTTTTTAAGTCATTTGCCTCAAGGTTTTTCTTGGCAAAGAGTAAATCTACAATCAAACACCATCTATGTTTATGGATAGGGTCAGATTACTTTTAGTATTATGATCGACCAACTTACTAAATCACTCAATATCATTAAGTGCCATCAACAATTTCAAACCAAACCACAAATCCTTTGGGGTAAATTCAAGGTGCCCAAAAATTGCAACCAATTTACATATGGATTATAAAGAGCATATATAAGCAGTTTTAACAATCACATCTCCACTTTATATCTCCAGTAATCCCGAAGTTACAATGGCCTCAGGATACAATATTTTCAACAGATAATGCTCTTTCTCAGGCCATTGTAACTTTAAAGCAGTTTCAACATACATGGTCATAGACATTCCGAATCTGCAACATGTGTGATTGGCTAGAACAGAGGAACCACCCAATCAACATAGGCATTTTACCTAAAAACCCCTGTATCATTGAATTACATGCATACATGCACTGATTGGCTGTCTAGGAGCACCTCTCTACAGTGCAATAGAGTTGTATAGTTAATACTGCTCTTTAACAGCATCAGGATGAGATGCTCCTCTGGACACAAGGTCAGGAGGACAGCATTCAATTCTTTTAATGCATTGTGTGTACTGTACAAAACTCTAAAGAAGCTCCTGCCATCTACATAGAAAGTAATTTACAATTTCCAGCAGCTCCTTCTAAATGTTATATGTAAGAACTTGCTTTATCCGAGTTTGTTATTTGCCTATTTTTCTTTAAAGGAGTTCTGCCAACATGCCATTTTCCTATTAGAATGTGGGGTATGAGACAAACAGCTTATTGCCCAGGTCCCGCTTTTGAAACCCCCAGCAAAAAGTTGATTTTGCTAAGGGAAAACACAGCTAATCAAGCAATTCGCCCAAAGTAGAAATGTAGTATTACAGGATGGCCAATCACATGAATGGTTGTCCTGTAATACCAGGATGGCGCAATGTCTACCAGAATGTGCGCTGCTCTTACTGAGCATCTCTCCGTTCTGAGTCATAGCAGGGAGGTACTGAGTGGGGGACCTAGCTCTATGAGGACATATAAATGGAGTGTTGCTCTTCACATAATCTCTTTAATACCTTTTGGGGATATTAATACTGGAACTTTAGGGACCACTGTATATAGCATATAGTAATATAAGCATTATTGGTTACTACAACCCAATTGAAATAGTAAACTATTTCAAGACAAAGGAATGCTAGTGATAAAATAAAGAGAGACACACACCGTAGTCATAAGGAGAAATGTGTTAATGTCCAGTGGAGAAGCAGAGTAGTTGCTATTCTTATAGTATTCACAGATTTACAGTTGGAACTTAGATAACTAAACAGGTAATTTTTCATCACTCTTCCTTCTCCCCTCTTCCAGAGTACACCTGTTTATTTGAAGGCAACTTTGGAATGATTCAGTTATATGCTCTCAAACGGGGCCCTGGGCACCCAGATACATCTGTCGATAATGCTGGGTGATCCTCTAGGAAAACCAAATCATTCCTCGATAACTTTATTTTTTGTGCAGTTTCCTTTGAACATTGATATGTACTGAACAAGGTCTGCCTAGAACATATACTAAGAATGGCCCCCTCCAGCCTCCATGCCCTTTTGTATGCGAGTCTGCATATTGCCAAAGACTTGTGTAATGGCAGCAACCTACCCACCATATAGTGTCTTTGTGGGTGTCAGTTGTTTTTGGCTCATTGCTGTATACACTACCCTTTAGTAAACCTTATGAGAGGAAATGAGGTGACTTCAAGTCTGGTAATATTGGTGGTCACAGATTTTTTTTAATCAGTCACCAAAATAACTTTCAATTTTCCTTATGATTGCATTAGATATGTGATATGTTGCTGAAAATAACATTTTGGTAATTTGTCTCAAATTTTTTCACCAACTTGAGACAACAAGACTTTATCAGTTTTTTCTTTCACAATACTTATTCCCAAATGTCCTCTAATGTTGCTTAAATTAACTCGTTCGCCAGTATTTATGAGCAATAAACACATGCTGGTTAACTGAGGACATGTTTGTGGGGCATTGAGTCAAATGCTCATTTGGTGGCCACGTCATGATGTCACAGGTACAGTCCCCTTCATTGAAAGGTGTGATGCTTTTGTAGACATGGAAGAAGATTTATAAAGGTAAAAGCTGTCTTTGTTGCCTTAAGCAACCAATCACAGCTCAGCTTTTATTCTTCATAGTGCTCTTGGAAAATGAAAGCTACTGTGTTATTGGTTACTATGGGCAGTTTTTCTTTCTTTTGATAGTTTTCATAAATATGCTCTAGAACATTTATCCATGACAGTTTTTGTAAGGGAACCATACAAAAATTAAAAAGTTATTGAGGAATCTTTGAGTTTCCTACCAAGAGAATCACTCTGTTCTATTTACTAAATTACAAAACTAAGACCTGTTTACATAACTAATATATGAGACATTAAAAAGTAGTCATTTTATATATCTTTCCTGAGTAGTTTAGTGTACTCTGATGGCATAGAGAGTCATTTTTTTTATCTACTATTCTCAAGCTAAATGGGCTTCCTTCTGGGTCTTTTTGTAATATTTGCATGTTGCTTAGATTTAAAGGGGTTGTCCCGCGATAGCAAGTGGGTCTATACACTTCTGTATGGCCATATTAATGCACTTTGTAATATACATCGTGCATTAAATATGAGCCATACAGAAGTTATTCACTTACCTTCCCTGCGCTGGCGTCCCCGTCTCCATGGCTCCGTCTAATTTCAGCGTCTAATCTCTCGATTAGACGCGCTTGCGCAGAAGGGTCTTCTGGTTTCTGTTCGGTCCGGCACGAGCGGCGTTCTGGCTCCGCCCCCTTCTACGCGTCATCGCGTAGCTCCGCCCCATCATGTGTGCCGATTCCAGCCTCCTGATTGGCTGAGGGCCAGATCTGGCGGAGCCAGAACGCCGCTCGTGCCGGACCGAACAGAAGCCAGAAGACCCTTCTGCGCAAGCGCGTCTAATCGGGAGATTAGACGCTGAAATTAGACGGAGCCATGGAGACGGGGACGCCAGCGCAGGGAAGGTAAGTGAATAACTTCTGTATGGCTCATATTTAATGCACGATGTATATTGCAAAGTGCATTAATATGGCCATACAGAAGTGTATAACCCCACTTGCTTTCGCGAGACAACCCCTTTAACTTGACAATATGGCATTTTGTACTACCAAGGTAATTATTTGCATAACAATACTTTCACATATGCAGCTCCTCTTATAAGAGTTTCAATTGCCAAAATGCGAGCACACAGCTTCCCCACAGTAAATAACCTGTGACTCACTGAATCATCATTTATTTGCTTCTTTCATGTCATTATGGTAATTCTTTCATTAATAATGTACTCAAAGTAATAGATCAAGAAATGGTTAGAATATAGCAGACTTGTTGTGTTTAGGTACTGCTCTTATCACAACTGTTCATTGTCTTCAAGTTAAGTATAGTCGTAAAATGATTGAAGAAACTTTAAAGGAAATGTATTCATGTTGAATATTGTACATTACTCGGAATAGAATAACAGGAGACATAAATATTAAGAGCTTGAGATAAATTGGTAAAAGAACTAGCCTGGAATTGTGCCTGTCAAACCAAACTGATCAGCTTCTACGAGGAGGTAAGTTCTAGACTGGACCGGGGAGAGCCATTGGACCTTGTGCATCTGGACTTTTCCAAAGTGTTTGATACTGTGCCACATAAAAGGTTGGTGTATAAAATGAGAATGCTTGGTCTGGGCGAGAATGTGTGTAAGTGGGTAAGTAACTGGTCAGTGCTAGAAAGTAGAGGGTGTTTATTAATGGTACATACTCTGGGTCACTATTTTTATTACTAGTGGGGTACCACAGGGGTCAGTTTTGTGACCTATTCTTTTTAATATATTTATTAATAGAGATGAGCGAATGTACTCGGTAAGGCCGATTTCGCAATCGAGCACCTCGATTTTCGAGTACTTCACTACTCGGGTGAAAAGTACTCGGGGGCGCTGTGGGTGAGCGGGGGGTTGCAGAGGGGAGTGGGGGGGGGAGAGGGAGAGAGAGAGAGCTCCCACCTGTTCTGCGCTGCTACCCTCCGCTCCACCACGCCACGCCCCCCGGCGACCCCCGAATCTTTTCACCCGAGTAGTGAAGTACTCGAAAATCGCGGTGCTCGATTGCGAAATCGGCCTTGCCGAGTACGTTCACTCTTCTCTATTTATTAATGACATAGTAGAAGAATTGTGCAGTAAAATATCAATATTTGCAGATGACACAAAACTATGTAAAGAAATTAACACAAGAGAAGATAGAATGTGGTTGCAAATGGATCCGGATAAGTTGGAGGTAGAAAAGTGGCAAATGAGGTTTAACACTCATACATGTAAGGTTATGCACATGGGCAGAGGAAATACATGTCACCATTACACACTAAATGGGCAACCACTGAACAAAACTGACATGGAAAAGGATTTGGGGGTTTCAGGTAACTATAAGCTTACCTGGAGCAACCAGTGTCAGGCAGCTGTTGCTAAGGCAAATAGGATTATGGGGTGCATTGAAAGAGGTACGAGTGCACATGATGAGAACATTGCTCTTCCTATTTACAAGTCACTGGTCAGACCACACATGGAATATTGTGTACACTTCTAGGCAGCAGTACTCAAGGACATATCTGAACTTCATCAGGTTTAAATGCGGGCAACTAAAGTAATAAATAGAATGAGTGGACTACAATACCCAGACAGGTTATCAAAATTGGGGTTAATTAGTTTTAAAAAAAAGATGGCTAAGGGGCGACCTAATCACTATGTATAAATATATCAGGGGACAATACAGAGATCTCTCCCATGATCTGTTTATACCCAGGACTGAGACTGTAACAAGAGGGCACCCTCTACGTCTAGAGGAAAGAAGGTTTCCACAACATAGAATGGGGTTCTTTACTGTAATAACAGTGAGACTATGGAACTCTCTGCCTGAGGACGTGGTGATGATAAATTCAATAAAGGGGTGTAAGTGGGGCCTGGACGCCTTTCTTGAGCAATACAATATTATATGTTATAATCACTAATTACTTCAGTAGGGTTGTTGATCCAGGGCTTATTCTGACTGCCAGATTGGAGTCGGAAAGGAATGTTTGACCCTTAAATGTTTTTTTTTTTTGCCTTCCTCTGGATCAACATTGGATGGGGGGGGGGGGGAGAGAAATAGGCTAAACTGGATGGCCATATGTCTTTTTTCAGGCTAACAATCAATGTTACTATGTAACTTTTGGAAAGACTATACAAGCACCTTTCAACAACACAGCTCAGGTCTGCGTTTTAAGTCTCAGGGACAACACTTTGGTTCTAGTTTGTCTTTATTTCATTGTTTCAGAGAAAACAGTATGTGGAGAAAACAGATGAGGGAGCAATAGAGGAAGACACCATAATGCACACAGAATGCTACACAATTTCTGGTTCACCAACTATGAGCATCATAAACTAAGTTATGGTGCTTGAAGGGCATGTTCCGGGGAGCCCGGGGATGTAGTTTTTATAATCACCCAGCTCTCCGTTCACACAATGTCACCCATTGAAATTGGCATTAGTGGACTCATTTTTGCAGCTGTGCACATGCACTTCCATAGAGGCCAGTGTTTCGCTGCAAGCAGACTCAGCTCTGCAGGCTGAACTCACACACACACTGTTCTCTATGGGAGTGTGTGCGCACAACTACAGAGATCATTTCACTGGTGCTAACTTCCATGGGTGACAGTGCAAGAACAGGAAGCTAGTTGAGTATAAAAGTGACATCACTAGACTCCTTGGAACCTGGCCTATGAGCACCATAACGTAGCTTGAAAAAGACTGTTTACAGTCAAAACGTTGCTGTTGTTGGTCTTTTTGGAGGAATAAAGTAATCTTTTGGATTTCTTAGCACCGTCCGTGCTGCTTGATTTGGACTCAAGCATGACAAATTGCCACACTAAGGTTAGTTCTGAGGGTTGTGCTGCTGACATACAGCTTTCTTTGTTGCTATATCTCTCTGAAGCTGCCGACTGGCCGCAGTGGTCACGTATGTATACGGACACATCACCAATGCAGCATATAAACAGAGCCAGCGTGGATGACTGGAGCTGTAATACTGGAGCAGCAAAAATCAAATAGGTAAGTATAACATTCTATTAATTTAGAATATTTCCTGCATTTAAAAAAATCATAATTTAGACAACCCCCTTAAGCAATAAACATACAAGTGTGAATATAGGTCTTTGATATGTCTACATTGCTCCTCAATTGCAAGATAAATGTCTTCTTCAATTTTGATTGTACCAAACATCAACCCCTTAGTGACCAAGCCTGTTTGCGCCTTAATGACCAGGCCAAATTTTGAAAATCTGACATGTGTCACTTTAACATAGAATATTAACCTAAAGGTTTTGCATAGCCAAGTGATTCTGACATTGTTTTTTCATCACATATTGTACCTCATTTAGGTGGTAAAAATAGACTGATAGAATTTGTATATATTTATTAAAAGTGCCAAAATTGGGAAAATTTTGAAAAAATTGTAACTTTTTCACATTTTCAACTGCAATATCTCAAATATGTGCAAACACACTGTACAAATTTTGATGAGGTGTATATTTCCATCTGTTTACTTTATTCTGGACACAGATTTGAAAAACTTTAGTTTTTTATTAACCATTTAGGAGACGTACAAATTTTACATTAATTATCAACATTGCAAAGGCTCATAGGTATTAGAATGATGCCATTTTAAAAAATGCACATCTAAATGTATTCACTGAGGGGAGGTCTGTAGTATTTTGACCTTACAGTTTCTTTTCAGGAGTTAATGCAATTTAGAGGAGAAAAAAATAAAATTTTATATTTTTGAAAAAATGTCATTTTAAAGACAGTTTTTTTCTTATAATGCACATGAAAATGAGGATTTGCATCCCAAAATAGTTAACCCATTTGTCTTGTATTCAGAAACATACCCATTATGGCCCTAATCTTAGGTCCGTATGCACGACATAGTCCAAACTGAAAGAAGCAGCCAGAAGCTTTCAGAACAGACATTTAGCTTGAAGGAGTTTTAGGCCCCATTGCCCACTTGTAGAGCCCCTGAGCGGCCAAAACAACAGAAAACTAGACCCCTTAACGAATTAATCTTGGGGTATACTGCATATTTTGACCCCACAGTTTTTGAATGAATCTAAGCAAAGCCGAAGGAAAAAATTATGATTTTCATTTTTTGCCAATTGTGTAATTTTAAAAACAGTTTTTTTGGTACAGTACACATATGAATGAATACTTTCACCCTGAAATGGATACCCCTGTTTGTCCTGAGTTCAGAGACAAACCCATTGTGGTCCTAATTTTCTGTCTGTATGCACAACAGGGCCCAAACCAAACAGAGCATCAAACTTCAACTGTCTTTTAACTTTTACATGATTGCCATTATCCATTGGCTAACAGCGATCATGTGACTGGGGACCTCTCACCGTGGCCCTCGATCACTGCTCCAGGCTCTAAGCTACGTTTAGTAGCCAAGAGCAAGGAGATTTTGAATTTCCCGGGCCCTCCTCAGCTTTTGTGCTTGCATCTGCCATTTTGGTGATGGGTGCATGCGCCTAAGCTGGGAAGAGGCCCTCAGATAAGGACCCCATCGGGGAACATTGCTGGAGACCTTAAGTAAGTAATTTCAGCTCCCCTCACAAATCGGATTCATGACGTAAGGTGAAACTTTAACTTTTTAAAAACTTTAATTGGATAACGGTGATCACATGACCAGGGACCGCATACTGCAGCCCTCTGTGAAATCTCCAGACTTTTGGTTACGTTTGGTAGCAAGGAGCGGGGAGATTTTAAAATACCGTGGCAATCCGTGGCTTTTGCTCATGCATCCACCATTTTGGTAACGGACACATGCGCAGAAGCCGGAGTAAGGTCCGCGGATAAATCCGGGGCCTTGGGTACGTAATTTCATCTCCCCTCATGGATATGGTCTATGAGGGGGATGAAACAAACTTTTTCCTTTTTTGCACTTTTCTTACTGATGTAATAACATCTGGCATGCATGTGCAGACGCCGGTATCAGGTACTGGAGGACCAGAGCACCATGGGACATCATGGAGAACAGGGGTGAGTACTCTCAGCTCCCTTCATGGATTGGATCCGTGAGAGGAGCTAAATCTTTAACTTTTTAAAACTTTCTATACACTTTAACGTGGTCATCGTGTAACTGGGAAGGGGGGAGGTCCCGTGGCCCCCCATGACAGCTCCAGGTGGTCGGCTACCTCCGGTAACTGACAGATAGAACTGTCATGTCCACAGCTCACAGGGCTTTAATCACCAGAGGAAGTGTGTTTTTACGGGCCTGAGGATTAAAGCCCAGTAAGGATGTAAAAACACTATGAGGTGGTCACTAAGGGGTTAAAACGCTTTTTACACTGTAGAATATATTCCGGCCAGTTTGAGCCAATTGTCAGTGCAGTGGTCCTCATATTTACATGATCTAAACTCAATTACATTTAAATTGATGCCTGGCTATAAATACATTGATATTAGATCTAGATGAAAAAGTGTAGACATGCTTAACACTTTGCCTTTAAATGCTAAATATTGGCCTGATATCCTGTTCACTTTCTAATAATTATTCAAACTACATTTTATCTGCTGCATTGATATTTAAATGAGCTATTTCCAATATTAACTTTCTATGCAGTGACAAAGGGACAAACACGCTCACACCTCGATGATTAGCATATATGAAGAATTTAATAAAGGAGATAACTGCATCTTCTACTCCGAAACTCTATCCTTGAATACAGATTTTAGGTCCCTCTCCTGAAGGCTGATTAGAATGTTCCCAGCAATGAATAACTGCATAACATCAAGGATTAACATTAAAATACTAAAGATGGTATCTTCCATACACAAATGCATTTGCTGAAATTTAGCTGCAAGCTGCTTGCAGAATTGAAACTTTTCCCTGTTATTTTTAAGCCATAAATCAGGTATCTGCTGTACAGCAGACACATATATCGTTATTTAATGGAGGGATGTTGTCCTCATGTATTAGCAACTACTGTAGGTATGGTATTGCTTTTTTCTCAAGACATTATATGCTGTATGAAATATACAATATTGATCATTCTTTAACATTCTTGCACAGTGAATCCGTTATTTTAATAGATTATCTAGAATTGGCAATTATCTGTGGGTCTGCATATCTTTCCTATGCACTTACACATAGGATTTGAACTCTAAAATGTCCTGTAGTTACCCTATATACTCCATATGACAATCTTTAAAGATTAAGAATTTAAATATGCTTTTTATACTTCTTGCACAAGTATTTAAAACCTCTACCCCCCAGTGTTTTCCTGGTTTTGTTGCATTGCAACGCAGAATTAAAATGGATTATGATTTAGATTTTATGTAATGGACCTGAGAAAATAGTCCAAATTGTTGCAGTGGAATAAAAAAAAAGTCAAATATATGCTGTATTCATCCACTTTGCTAAAAAGCCCCTAAATAAGGTCAGGTTTTTTTCATAAGTCACGTAATTAAGTGAATATGGCCCTATTGTGTGCAATCAAAGTGTCACATGATCTGTCACACAATGTCAGTATAAATGCAACTGTTCTGAAGGGCCCCTGAGTCTGCAAAGTAAACAATATAAAGTCCAAGGAGCTCCAAAACTTACAAAGGGGCAAGAATAATATATTGTTAAGAAAAATTTGATCCTGCGCTATCGGGTACGGTACTGTGCAAGGTGTATATACACACTATATACTCCGTACTGTAGATCAAGTGAACACTTACTTGGAAGGAGGGGGGTATGATGTCCAAACTTCCCCTCCTTTAAGTGATGACTCCAGCGTTACTAACGGGACAAATACCTCACAAAGGTTTGAACGGTTTAATGAAAGGCAACGCGTTTCAGTGCCCAAACAGTGGCACCTTTCTCAAGCCAAATAGTTGGGGCAAGAAGGGCATTAATCAGAGGCTCAACAAAGAGACAAACAATAACTTTGAAGGAACTCCAAAGATCCACTGAGGAGCTGGAAGTATCTGTCCATAGAACCATTATAAACTGGACATTTCACAGACTTGGGCTTTATGGAAGAACGGCTAGGAAAAAAAGCCACTGTTTAAAGAAAAACATAAGAAAACACATTTGGAGTTTGCCAAATAGCATGGAACAAACACACGGAAGAAGGCTCTACAATTAGATGAAATTAAAACTGAACTTTTTGGCCATCATTGAATAAACTATGAGGTACTACAAACCCAGTATTTCCCATCATCCCATGAACACAATTCCCACAGTGCAGCACAGTTGGCTTTTCATCTGTAGGAACTGTAAAACTGGTCAGGATTAAAGGAAAAATATGCGTAAATCACAATTAGACTGATGGCACTCAAACCCACCTCTCTGACCTATACTATATATTAACTCTCTACTGTCCAGAGTATCTGTCAACTATATTCTTCTTCTCATCCTGCTTTCAAAAACTCAACATGTTGAAAACTGAATTCATCATTCCCCATCTCTCTCAACCCTCCCAACAGACTTCATAATTCATTGCCCATACTTTCCCTGGTTGTACAAGTCTGCGGATAATCTTTGATTCTGCTCTGTTTTTCAAACCACACATCAAAGCTCTTACCACCTCCTGCCCCATGCACCTCAAAAACATCTTGTAGATCCACTCTTTCCGCAACTTCAAGTGATATAATCTTACCCCTTGAAGTCCTCAACATCCTTCTCTGTGGCTTCCCATTCTATTTCACCCCTCCAACCCACCCACAACTCTACAGCCTGGTTGATCTACTATCTCCTCATTACCCCTCTACTTGAACCTCTACCAATCCCTTCACTAAATACCCATTGCCCAGCAATTTCAGCTCAAAATATAAACATGGACATATAAGGCTATCTACACCATTTCCTGTCCATACATATTTGACCTAATCTCACTAGCAAGAATTCATCTCCTCACAAGACCTCTTTCTTTGTTCTGGTCTTGTCTGCTCCTCCCACAATTGTTTCCAAGATTTCTCTCTTGCATCCCCTCTGGAATTCCTACCCTAATTGATCAAACTCTTCCCTGCCTCAAAACACTTCAAAAGTAACCTGAAATCCCAGCTTTTCAAGAAAGCCCACAATAAACCATGCTGTGCGCTACCATACCAACAGCTTCAATCCTCACATACTATCTTCTTGACCATCATACATCGTAAACCCTCATGGGCAGGGTCGTTCTTTCTCTGTACCAGTCTTATTATTGTAACAATAATAATCGATCTTCCAAGTATAGGTCTCATTTGTGGTGCCCATTTTTGAATATTTTATTTCTATTCATTTGGGTTTCCTCATATATATGCAATATGTGTAGCAGATGCTTTTATTTAGTTATTCTTCTGTGAAAACTGTCCATAACACATTGCAAATACAACTTAAAACAGGTTTTGTTTTTACAGTTACAGGTAACAACAGAGAAGAGTTTAAAAATACTGCCAAACATCAAGAAAAATATTTTATATGCAGGAAACTAAAGAATAGCAGCTGTTTGTATTTACTGGTACCATATTTTTCATTTATACTACAATAACTTTTAGCATCTCAACATCTCTTTTTTTGATGATTTATTGCAAAATTTCGGGCAGCTAACATTTATGACCCTTATCATCACAATGTTCTATTTATAAAGAGTGATCCACATCCTGTCTGCACTCTACTATAAACAAAATCTGTATGGGATGCATCATAAAACCTTCAGTTGTCCCGTTACCTTGGATCACAGGAGACACAACCGTGACTCATCTGGCCATGTTACAGGTTTTTCTATCCTCTAAAGACCAGTAATAGTAGCAAACAACCCTGTATAGTTACTTTCATGGACATGTTTACTTCTGTAGATAAAAGTAAAAATAAGAAAGTTAGATATATACACGTCTTTGCGTGTAACTAAGGAAACCACAGTAAAAACATTGGTTACATTGATTGCTTACTTTCTTTCGGGGAAGAAAAGAAAAAAAAGGTCTATATAATAAAGTTAATTCTTACTTTCAATGAAGAATAAGAAGCACTTCATGATAGATTTTTGCTGGGCAACTTTGCTCCAAGTCTTTAGCTTATTCGGTCACCACCATACAGAAACCAGCTCATGTGGTCCTTCATTAACTGCTTGGATACATTTTTGTCCCACCTGGAATAAGCTGTCAGCTCGTAAGCATGAAATGCAATGGCAAGAATTGGTGTCGCAGTAACTTTCTGCCAATATTACATGCATGAGTTCCTGACAAATTTATCAACTTCCTCTGACAAATACCCTTATTCTATACCAAAACGCATTAACACCCTTCTGCCATTATATAATGTCTACCAGACATTTGTGTTCATACTGTGCTTCACATGTTCTGCACATCCTACAAATCCCAGCCAGCTCACGTATCCAATATTGGTTAGATTATATTACAAATATATGTATTTTTTAATTACTGTTGTTTATATATTGCAAATGTATTTTGCAGCTCTGTACAAAGATCATCAACATTCCCACTTAAATTGTGTATCTCAAGTGTTATTACCAACAATTACCCCTGTTGTCTTGCAGAACTGAAATCCTGGGTTTGACTCTTTCAACATTTGTATATTCTCTCTGTGTTTGTGTGTGGTTAATCCTTACTCAAAAAAAAACAGGTACATTGTCCCTTGTGTACTTGAGATAGGTAAATTTGTGCGCTCCATTGAGGACAGTGACTGAAATAAATAGTAATATTTTTCTACAACGCTGTAACACAGAAATGCAGCATTGAACGCTTATGCACCGATACCGCCCAGTAGAAAACACTAGATCCCTGGTCAGAACAGCTTAGGAAAGAGTACTGACCTGCTCAGGAAGTGAGTGTGTAGATCCATCCCAGTCAAGGTTGGTGGACACCACCTCAAAAAAGGCCAAAGCTATTGGGGAGGAGGAAAAAGTCTCCTGTACTAACCGGAAGAAAGTAAGACCAAGAGCCTGAGGTAAATGTCTATTCACAGGTACAGGTACGGTACTCTGAACATCTTAATATTGCCAGGTTGTGATCCAGATTTGATTATATTACCAATCTCAAGGTTGCCAGGAAGGCAACAGTAAACTTGAAGAAGGGGTATAACACATAAAAACATGGGCTCAGCACTTGAAATGAGTAATTAGTAGAATATTCGTTTTATGTTAGTATTGGATTGATTTCACGAAAATTATCATGTATCAGGATGGTAAATTCCAACTCCCATTAAATTGAATGGGATTAAAAATTGAGGTAACTAATTTGCCCTCCAGAATAACCCTAATGCAGCCAAATCCCCCAAATTGCATAAGAATACAGTCAAAGTTGGTGGGCATCACCCCAAAATAGCCCAAAGCAATCAGAGAGGAGGAAAAAATCTTCTGTACTAACTGGAAAAAGGGAAGACCAAGAGCCTGAGGTAAATGTCTATTCACAGGTACGGGTACAGTACTCTTAGCATCCAAATATTGCCAGGTTGTCATCCAGATTTGAAGACTATATTACCGATTTCAAGGTTTCCAAAAAGGCAACAGTAAACTTGGGGAGGTATGTAACACATAAAAGCATGGACTCAGCACTAGAAATGAGCAATTAGTGGAGTAATTGATTTGTTTCTGTATCAGGCCGATTTCAAGAAAATGATTGTGAATCAGGATGGTCAATGCGAACTCCCATTAAATTTAATGGAAGTAAAAAACCAAGATCACTACTTTTGCCCCCCAGAAGGTCCCCAATGCAGCCAAAGCCCTTAAAATTGGGTGTAACTTAAAACAAAAGAAAGCCCACATAGGGTCTCCTAGATCAAAAATTGCACCAAGAAAGACAGCAGGTGAGCTGCTTGTTTTAACAAGCAATGTCATAAATTTTACAAGGAAAAATTCTGCCAGGTGAAAACAACACTCAAGCGTGGACCTGTCTCAAAGAACAGTTGTAGAGCTACAACAAATGTTGCTATGCAAGACAGCAAGTTTGCTGTTTGCTTTAAAAGCAATGCCATATGTTTTACAGTGAGAAATTCTGTATGGTGAACAGAAATCTCAAGCACGGACCTACTCCAAGGAACAGCTGTAGAGCTGCCAAAACTTTTGCTACGCAAGACAGCAGGTGTGCTGCTTGTTTTAAAAGTGATGTCATGAATTTTATGTGGAGGAAAGACCACACAAACCCTGTGCACTCCCCTTGGCGCTGCAAGGGACTGGAGCTAGGACACGCGGAGAGTGGCTGCATGCTGCGGCCAGGGACGAACTGGAGCTGGCGGCAGGGAACAGAGTACTGACAGTGGCATCAGGCCAGGCTGCTGTGGCCAGGGAGGGACCAGAGCTGGGATGCTCGGAGAATGGCAGCGGGGCTGGACGGAGTGACAAAGGTGTGGGGAGCAGATTGTTTGAGCCGTCGAATGTGGGATGAGAGACCAGCGGCTGAGGCGGTAATCCAGCCGCAGGAGGAGCACAATCATAGTGCTGCCACAGGCACAGCGCTGAGGGTGCTGGGGACAGTGCACGGTTTGTCGAGAGCATGCAGTGGGCCAGATGTTCACAGATCCAGCCTCTCAGGATCCAAGCCCATTGGGTAAACTGACAGCCTCCAGCAACCAATAAACTGTGTACGTCACCTAGCTGTCAAGCTTGTCTCCCCTCATACTTCTGGTGGAGACAAGATACAGTACAACAGTACCGGATGCGGCAGCAGGAAGACACAACAGCATCAGCAGCCCACAGCAGGAGGAGGATAGTAGCAGCAGTAGCCCACAGCAGAAGGAGGACAGCAGCAGCAGCCCGCAGCAGAAGGAGGACAGCAGCCCGCAGCAGGAGGACGCAGCAGCAGCAGACCGCAATAGCAGAAGGACACAGCAGCAGCAGCCCGCAGCAGGAGTACACAGCAACAGCAGCAGGGGGACACAGCAGCAGCAGCCGAAGCAAGAGGACACAGTAGCAGCAGCCCACAGCAGGAAGACACAGCAGCAGGAGGATGCAGCAGACTGTAGCAGGAGGACGCAACAGCAGAAGGACACAGCAGCAGCAGCCCGCAACAGGAGGACAGCAGCAGGAGGACACAGCAACAGCCCCCACGAGGACTGATAAGCCGGCGGTAGGTAAGTATTGATGTTTGGGTTTTTTACATGTAGTGTAGTTAGGGCTTGTTTTTGGGGAGGTCTGGAACGGATTAATGGCGTTTCATTTCATTTCAATGGGAAAAATTGATTTGAGATAAGAGTGTTTTGGTTTAAGAGCTCCATCACGGAATGAATTAAACTCTTAAGCCAAGGCAACACTGTACTGTAAATACCAGTAATGAATGCAGTAACCTAAATATTGTATGTTGTTGGAGTAAACTGGAAACCTGCATAAACCATGAAAGAGCATACATATATGTAGCAACACATACAGTAACAATATGAATTTACTTAATGACATTATATTTTATATAATCTTATGCAATGTAGTGCTGGCGGTATCAAAGGCATTTGATCTACAAAGCAAAGTTAACTTATAGATTTAATTCAATTTAAGCAAAAAATAAAAAAAGGAGATGCAAGTCAAATTTACAATATGCAGTGCCCTAAATATCTGAAAGGTTTAATTCACATGGAAGGTGCCTGTGGTGCTTTTGTTTTATTCATCACAATGCCTGCCTAAGGCATTTCAATTTATTTTCTCTTCACTGATTGGAATTTCAATACAGCATTGGAAGGGCTATCCTAAAGACTGTAAAGTTTAGCGATCAATAAAAGCAAACAATTTTATACCTTTGAGAAATTCATTATTTATATTTGAACTCCACATGGTGGTGGAATGCTTTGCTGCAAGCCTTATCAACAGGCTTAAAGCTTGTACTGTATGTACAGTACATGTATGGAAGTCTTGTTACTCGACAAATGAATGGTTTGTATCTACCTGTCTATCTGCCAATCTACTTATCTTTTATTTAGCATCATAATAGTTTCTGGATTTCAGTGAATGTTCACTTGCATAATTTGAAGTCTTTCTTTTGCTTTGCGTGTATCGTTCTTGAATCCAGGATGCTAGTTAAGTTTTATTCTTCTTTTGTTCACATGCACACTCTAGTATTACCTGAGGCTTGGGGAATGTGTTGGAACTACATAAACACAATGCATAATAATTACAGTAATCATAAATTATTCTTGTGGACAACTCCATTTAGAAGTGGAGAAGAGATTGATGTAGTATAAAATGTGTACATCTTATAAATATCTAATACTAAATACAGGTCACATAACCCAGTGAGGGAAGCCAACAATATTCATACAATGCATTTAGAAAGTCTTCAGAGTCTTTCACTTTTTTACATTCTGTTATGTTGTGGGCTTGTACAAATTCAAAAAAGGCAAGTTTTCCCCCTTTATTTTACACTCAGTACCCCGTAATGACAAATTGAAAACAGAATGCTCAAAATCTTGGTTAATTGTTTATAAATGAATTAATATATGTCAATATTTTGCATTGACATAAGTATTCAGATCCTGTACTCAGTACATAACTGAAGCACCTTTGGCAGTGATTACAGCATCCAGTCTCCTTGGGTGTCATGCCATAGGGTTTGCACACCTGGATTTGGGGATTTTCTGCCATTCTTCCCTGCAGATCCTCTCAAGCTCTGTCAGATTGGATGGGAAGCATCTGTGGACAGCCATTTTCATAGTATTATATCCACACAATGTTACCACAGCAGCATTGAAAGGTGCTAGGCAGGTATAGAAAATAAGCTTTATTTCTCCATCGGTAAGTAAAGCTTGTTTTCTATACCTGCCTGGCATAAAGCTTGTTTTCTATACCTGCCTGGCACCTTTCTATGCTGCTGTGGTAACATTGTGTGGATATAATGCTATTTGGGGGCAAAGGTTCGGGCTCCTTCTACTGCGGCTGATGCATGAACTTTGCTTCTCTGGTCCCACCTGGTGAGGGTTCTATGGAGCGCTGGTGGTGACTAATTTCATAGAATCATAGAATGGTGGAGTTGGGAGGGACCACCAGGGTCATCTGGCCAACCCCCTGCTCAGTGCAGGATTTACTAAATCATCTCAGACGGATATTTGTCCAGCCTTTGTTTGAACACTTGCATTGAAGGAGAACTGACCACCTCCCATGGCAACCAGTTCCACTCATTCATCACCCTCACTGTCTGAAAGTTTTTTGTAATATCTAATTTGTGTCTCTTCCCTTTCAGTTTCATCCCATTGCTTCTAGTCTTTCCTTGTGCAAATGAGAATAGGGCTGCTCCCTCTATACTGACAACCCTTCAGATATTTGTAGACAGCTATTAAGTTTCCTCCCAGCCTTCTTTTTGCAAGCTAAACATTCTCAGATCCTTTAACCGTTTCTCATAGGACATGATTTGCAGACTGCTTACCGTCTTGGTATCTCTTCTCTGAACTTGTTCCAGTTTGTCTATGTCTTTTTTAAATTGGGGTGCCCAGAACTAGACACAGTATTCCAGATGAGGTCTGACTAAGAGTAGAGGGGGATAATTTCCTCACATGATCTAGACTCTATGCTTCTCTTAATACATTTCAGAATTGTGTTTGCCTTTTTGGCTGCTGCATCACATTGTTGACTCATGTTCAGTCTATGATCTATTAGTATACCCAAGTCTTTTTCACATGTGCTGCTGCATAGCCCAATTCCTCCCATTCTGAATGTGCTGTCTTCATTTTTCTTGCACAGATGTAGGACTTTGCATTTCGCCTTGTTAAATACCATTCTGTTAGTCGCCGCCCACTGTTTAAGCTTTTCTAGATCTTTTTGAATACTCTCTCTCTCTCTCTTCCCTAGTGTTACCTATCCTTTCTAGCTTTGTGTCATTGGCAAATTTGATCAGTTTTCCTTCAATTGCCTTCTCCAGATAATTTATAAACATGTTGAACAACACTGGGCCTAGGACAGAGCCTTATGGTACCCCACTTGACACCTTCATGAAAGCTATAAAATACTGCGTATAGATACACGTGAGATGTTCAACTGGGTTCAAGTCAGGGCTCTGGGTGGGACACTAAAGGACATTCACAGAATTGTCTCTAAGCCATTCCTTTGTTGTCTCTCTTGGCTGTACGCTCAGGGTCATTGTATTGTTGGAAGGTAAACCTTCTGCCCAGTCTGAGGTCTATTGCACTCTGGATCACGTTTTCATTTATAATACTGTCCTGTCTCCCTGTCCCAGCCGCTGAAAAACACCCCCACAGCATGACGCTGCCACCATCATACTTCACTGTAGGGATGGTATTGGGCAGGAGATGAGCAGTACCTGTTTTCCTCCAGACATAACGCTGGGAATTAACGGCAGAAAGATCAATCTGAGTTTCATCACACCAGAGAATCTTGTTTCTCACAGTTTGAGAGTCCTTTAGGTATTTTTTGGTAAACTGGAGTTGGACTTTCATATGCCTTTTACTGAGGATAGTTTTCTTTCTGACCATTCTGCCATAGAGCCCAGATTAGTGCCCTTTTGCCTTGGTAGCTGTCACACAGATTTTGTCAGGTACGTGAGATGGCAGAGGTTTTTCCAAAAAGGAGGTGGAGCAGAAGGTTCAGGTTTATTCCTGGAGTCCCAGAATGCCGGCCTCTAATCTACGAAACTTATGAGCAATTTCAACTCCAAACGATTGAAGATGGTCCCAAAAGGAGACTTTCCTAAATACTATCTAAAATGTCTGCTGTGTCTTTCTTGCAAGTACTTGCACACTTTATAGCGCCATGACATGTGGCTGCAGAAAAAGAATGTTTTCCACACATGTTCGTGCGCATTTCTGCAGTCTTTGGTACGCAAATCCGTGCAAAAATAGAGCATGTTGCCTATTTTCTCGGCAAACAGAAATGCGTGCGGGAAAACGAGCAATTTGAGGGAGCCCATTGAAATTAATGAATTCTATTGTATGTGGTTTCTGTAACCAAATTTTTGCACGCAAAAACGAGCAGGAGTCCTAAAATGAGGAAAATTGGCTTTTACCTCATGAGGATGTTTTTCCTTCCTCTGGATCAACATTGGGGATAATAGGCTGAATTAGATGCACATATGTCTTTTTTTTCACCCCTAGGCAGTTTCACATAGTCGTATGCGCAACTACACTTGCTGCTACAGGAGGAGGGGGGGTAAGGGGGGGTTGAGTTTTTTTCTGGATGTTCAAACTCCGCACCATAGCGCAGGAGTTTGAAAAAAACAGTGAAGATAAAACTATTGAAATCAATGGTTTTGTTTTGTCCTGTTATGCGGCCATGATTATCCCAGCCGCATAATGGGACAAAACACGTCCATGTGTTTAAGTCCTAATACTCTGTGTCCAATTACACATTCAGATGCAAATTTTATTCAAATGGTTTGATGGCATTGTGATACCTGCAAGTGTGATGGATAAAAAGTGATATATTGACCTCAATTCAATTTAACAGAATGGAATGTTTGCGATTTTTCTGTCTATATATTTTTAAGTGAAAAATAGTGTTTAACACTTTCAAAGTATAATGGGATACAAACATGCAAACATATTTAACGCAGGAATTTATAGGATTAAGAGTCAATTCTATTTATCTGAATGGCGTTTTTTGGTGGCAAGCACATAGATTTCTGCCAGCTCCACTGAGATGCATGGGACAGTAAAAGAAATTTCTGAAAAAAATCTGCCATGTGTGAATTATCCCTAGTGATGGCATCATGGACTCCTGTCCTCAGTACTATCAAGATTATAATGCTACCAGTACTGTCTTTGAAATATAAGCCGGCAATACACAAGTCAATATGAGTAATTTAAAAGTAATGCTGGAGTCGGTTCCTGGAAGGCAATAGGTGGAGGCAGGCATGACAGGGATAATGGGGAATGAAGGGGTTAGGTAAGCTGAGAATTTGCCGGAAGAAAGGAGGGGAGGGGAGAAGGGGTGGAGAGTGCAGGGATAGGTCACATGTCCTGGCAGTTGGAGCCATCTTTCAGAGGGAGAAGACGGAGATCCTGGGAGAATAGTGAAGAGTCCCACCCGCCCGCCCTTTTTTTTTTTAGGGGGATAGTTTTATTGTCATGGCAGCGTAAAGGGGGGGGGGGGTCCTGGGAGATCAGTGGATTGGGTTGGGGGGTGAAGGCAGAGACTAAAGAGCTACCTTCCCCCTCCCACCATGTTTTCGGTTATAAGCGTGAGTTGGTGGAGCTGGCGCCTCATGGTTTTGACAGGGCGGTGCCCTGCCAAGAGGGGTGGAGTTGCTAGCCCGGGTAGGGCTAGTGGGCCTCGGTGTAGGGAGGTAGGCGACTAGAGGCCAAGTGGTGAGTGTGGGTCTCCCATGCTGTTTTGTTTGGAAACAGGAGGCTGGTTGTTCGGAAATAGTCTCCTGAATCGGTGGTGTGCGGCGGGAGCAGTACCAAAATATTTCCCAGGTTGTGAGGTGACAGATTAGTTTTTGGGGCTCATAGGACCTCCCCTGGAGTTGTTATCATCATTTTATATTTTGTTATTTTTCAATAAAATGGCCAATTTAATCCAAGATGGTTTGTGGAGTGTTATTGGTAAAAGGGGGTATAAGGTCGCAGCGATAATGAATCCGTTATACCCTTGTCATAAATAGAACACTCTTCCAATTATAAACTCAGTTAGACAGAACCTCCAATTATATTATGTAACTTTAATGCATAGGTACATTACACATGTTCATCTGTATTCTGTGAGCTCCAAAGCCCTAAAGGGAAATCCAAGTGTGTAAACCATAGTTTTTCATGTGAACCTTCATATATAATCATGTTGTCTGATGTCACTGCTGCCTCTTACAGGTCCTTTAATAATAACATATCAGGCAGAATATGTCTAGTATATTGCAATGTATCAATTGAAAAATATACTGTTTAACATGCACAAATCATCTCTATGTATCCTGATTTTGGCATTGAATCACCTCCAGGATCATTCCTTTTTCTCTGTCAATGATGTAAAACTACTGTCAATTTATCATCTGCGCCCCTCCATGCAATGTCCTGGAATTTGCAGCATCATCTACAGAATGTCACAGCAAGAGAGCATAGGCAGACAGTGCAGCGTCTCCTCTGTATTTCTGTAGACTTCAGTACTTCACTTGTGTCTTTTTACCATCCAAATCACAATTTAGAATCAGGCGGCATAGCTATAGGTCATAAAGAAGTAGACCAAAGACCCCTCTGATAACCAGTCCTATAGATGCACTCACTGCAATATAGACCCCTGTTTCCAAAGATCTATATAGCTATTATGTGGGATGGAAGATAAAACAAAGATTATTCTCTTTTAAGAATCAAGTTGAGGTGGGTGGCATTATGAAGGGGGAGGTGGGAGTTTTGCTTCAATCATCCACATTGTATTGAAAAATACTGCTTGCAAATATTACAATAATTTCCAATTATTATAATAAATGGATGAAACATCACATTTTTAACAATGAGCTCAAAAACCCCTGGTAATTCTTTGTTTGCATGCACAGAGTTCTGCATGTCAGCAGCGTTGGGTTTACTAGCTCTTTTGTGAATTTATAAGAAAACAATAAAACAGAACTAGCCAACACTGCCCAGGGTAACATTTCCAGACGTATCCAGATATGTATCCGATAAGGCAATGCTAAGCTACATATCCCTTTGGGACAGTATTAACTATCTTAACAGCCTTGGAGTTCCTGCAAGAAAAGAAACATGGCCTGCAGTTTACATGCGATTAATGTGCATTAGACGACGGCTAGAATAACTTCTTTCTGTTTGGATTAATGAATTAATATTTGAGACTTGATGAAAGAACATTTCTCTTTTCCTTGGGAATACGCAAATATGTTTTCTATTATCTAAGTGAGGGCTCTTTCAGACGACCATATTGGCATGTTCAGAATTTGCCCGCATAATATGCAAAGAATAAAACCAATTGAATTTAACCCTTTCCAATCCACTGTCTGACGTCTAAAGACATTCTGATTTAAGGCTGTACAGCTCCGATGTTGGAAGACATCCGTCGGGGTTCTCTTACTGTATATTGCCAGCCTCTCTGCTGTCCTAGCCTATCCAATGTGTCATCTCATGCAGTACTGGCTTTAGCCAGCATATAGCGCTGTTGTATAACGGCAGAAAAAGAGTAAGCCCCCTAGGAAAACTAGGATACAAATTGGATTGGAAAGGGTTAACGGGTATGCTCCCATTACTGTATTTTGCGTGCGGGAAAAAAAAATCAGACCTGCTCTATTTTCATGCGTATTTGTGCCCCAAGGCCCCATAGAAGTCTATGGGAGGTGCGCAATTGGGCGTGTAAGATGCAAAAACATGCGCAATATGCTGCACAATTCTGTGGGGAAAAAAAACACATCCAGACCTCATTAGGCTAAATCAGGGCGGGATGTTTTGCCCAAACGTGAACAGGCAATGTGTGCGCAAATAGGACAGTAGTAAGCACCGATATATGCGAAAATCAAAGTGTTCACAATATGTTGCGATGTGGCGAGTGTATTTGTACATACACATGTCTGAAGCCGCCCTAAGGGCGAGCACCCACTGGCGTTTGCGTTCTCCGCGGGAAAAAAACGCAGCGTTTTCGCCGCGTTTCTCGCGTTTTTTCCGCGCGTTTTTCGCGGCGTTTTTCGCGGCGTTTTCGCGGCGTTTTGCGTTAATTTCCATTGACATTCATGGGTGCATTAGGAGAAAAATAGGGACACATATGCAACTGACAGTTCCTATGTTAAAAACGCAAACGCAACACAAAAAAAACGCCAGTGGACAGGAACACATGTTATCTCTATGCCTGTGCAGGAAAAACGCAAAACGCAAAACGCAGGTAAAAAAACGCCAGTGGGTGCTCGCCCTAAGGCTGGGTTCACACAGGGCGGTTTTGCCGCAGAAATTCAGTTTTTGCACATGCAAGGCCAGTTAACACGTGTGCGTAACACACTTTACGATGATTTGAAGCAGCGCTTTCCCTGGCGGAAATCTCACGGTTTTTCGCTGTGGCCAAACCGCGAGATTTCCAGTGGGAATCCGCCACGTGCGAACCCAGCCTAAGGGTGGTTTCACATGAGCGTATGCACAGAAACACTTGCCGCAGTGCAGCATGTTTGCGCAAGAACGAGGTTTGAAGAGGTACATAAACTGCATGTTGCACGCATGTTTGAGCATGATACTGTACTTTTTGCACATGCAAGGCCAGTTGACACTTGTGCGTAACACACTTTACGAGGATTTAAAGGTTAGACGCACACTTTTCGTGGATTTTATGGCTATTTAAAAACCTAACGAGCTCCAGATGTGTTCTGTTCCCTGCGTTTTGCACAGTGTCACACCCTTCCCCTTGCATATTTTTGCACCTGTCATAGACTTCTATGGGACTCTAGCTGCACAAAATATAGGAAAATGGAGCAAGTTCTAATATTTAAGGTGCGCGCAAAATATGCTTATGAGAATAAACCCATTGAAATGAATAGATTCTATTCCCTGTTATTAGCGCTCGCATATTTTGCATGTGCAAATACCTGCGTAAACACGATTGTGTGAAGAAGCCCTTAGGGCAACATCACATGACCGTGTTTGTACACGTTTTTGCGCATGTGCTAAACCCAGAGAATAGAACCCATTGATTTCATTTGGTGCATTCTGTGTGAGCATTTCATGCACACACGTGGACCTGCTCTATTTCCCTGTGCTTTGCACAGTAAAACTGCCATAGAAGTGTACGGTAGCTGCACAAACATGCAAGGGGAAGGGTGAAACACTGTGCAAAATGCAGGAAAAGCAGACAGCTGGGCCTTATTAGACTTAAATAGCCATTAAATTGTATGGAAAGGGTGTGCAATATGTGCAGACACGCGTGAAAAACACTGATTAGGTTGCTCTTCAAACTTCATTCATGCGCAAATACACTGCTGTGCTGCAGCGAGCATATTTGCGCAAACGCTCGTGTATCTCTGCCCTGAGGCTACATTAAAAGAGCTGTGATTTTAGCCTATTTGAAAATATGCTCCTGTGAATGCACCCTAATCCTCCATGCATTAAATTCATGCAGATGGATTTAGGTGTAATTATTGAGGCCAAACTAAATTATTGAACTTAAAACTGATCTGCTACATTAAAAACCCAGCAAGATATTGTATTAGACAGGTCACAGCTTTTAGAGGAGAAAGTATTTTACTTTATAAAGCAGAAATGTGGCCACAGTCTGACTAGGCAGTCCAGCACCGGGCAGGAATTCATAACAAAAATATGGAAGATTTGGAGAAGTTCAAAGAAAAATAAATGGATAAAAGCGGCAGTGTGGAGCAAACCAAACAAGTAAAACTGTTTCAGGTTGAACCTTGCTAACAGTTCGGCTTAGCATGAACCCGTACTGAACTTTTAGCAAAGTGTAATCTGAAGAAGGGTTCTACTGGTTCGGTTCGATCAAAATTTTTAGGCCTAAGGTCTAGAAACGCCCTATGTTTATGACTCTTAGACAGTATGAAGGGTTTTGCTGGATTTGCAGTTCAGTTCGAATTGTTTTAGGTCAAAAAGAACTTTTTGCAAAAGCTCAACCGAGCCTTGGGCTGATGAAACTGTTATGTGTGCTGCTGGGATCTGTAGTTTTAGGCTTCGTAGCAGCACACAGCAGCCAAAATACAATCACTAGTAACAGATGATAAGCTGAATATAAATACCAGGTATTAGTTGACATTTTGTACAAGACATGGAAGCTAGCAGGCCACTTCACGGCTCCTGGTTATACTGCTAGTCCCTACACTAACCAGGAGTCCAGCAAAACCAGACACAGTTCACACAGCACGCTGCAACATGACAGGACACAGATAGAAGGTCATACAGCAAGCTAACACAAAACTGACAGAATTTAAACGTACAAACAGACATGAACCAGCAAGACACAGATCACACAGCAAGCTTGCAACAGACAAGGATTCATGACTGCTTACCCTGAACACTAGACACAGACACATCCAAACAGTACAAGACCAGCTTCAGACTGACCAAGAGCTGGGTTTATATGTGAGCCCAGATCCAGGAGATTGGCTAGCAGGAAGTACCACACCCAGCCAGCTCAATCAATTAACCCTCCCCCTCCTGTGGAGCTGTGCTGCTAGGAAGCCTAGATCTACAGATCCCAGCAGCACACGTAACAGAAACCATGTGTAGAGACATTGAAGAGAAATGGAATGTGTTTCAGCTACAACTGTAGAACATTTCCTGCGGTGAGCATGGAGAAGCTAAAAGAAGTTAAATTCAATGGACCACAAATCCGGGAACTCATGAAAGAGCAAGATTCAGTGGACAACTTTGAGGCGCGTGCGAGGTCGTTGTTTTGTATGGTTGTAAAGTATTTCCTTGGGAACTATAAGGCTGCGAACTACTGTGAACTTGTGAAGAATATGCTCACTTCTGGTTTTGAACACTTGGTTGTAAGATGAGCAGCAGATTGCAGGACCGGCAGTCATTTTAGATTGAATTCCAGATTGTCTTGGTGATGTAAGTGATCAACAGGGTGAAGGATCTCACCAGGAAATAAGGACTGTGGAAGAACAGGACTGTGGACGATGGGATACACATATGATGGTGGACTACTGTTGAAACACCAAGCGCGAAGGTCCAGGAATATCTCATCCCAGGAAATCACAGAAATATAGTTTCATCAACATATCTCAATGAAGAAACTTGTTTTATTCATGTTCTAGGCTTCTTGGGATTTATTTTGTAACTTCAGCTTTTAATTGACAATCATTATAATACAATGTGTGTACATGTATACATTCATATGGAATTACGTCATAGCTTGATAAGCAGACCTGGTGGAGAAAAACTAATTTTCAGAATCTATGACCTCAGAATACCCCCAAAAAGTTCTAACATCTCAGTCACCAAAAATTGTGTCCCCCAGAGCAATGTGGTATGTAAAATCACAGAATATGTTGTGAACTCAAAATGATTTAAATGCATCGCATACATATTGCTATATCACCGAGTGTCAAGTAACTCACATAGTGATATTGTTTCACTTTTTCTGGCTTCAGTAATCCCTTCCCGACATGTACAGTGCATGTTGGGTGTCAGTGTATGTAGCAGGATCAGGAGACTGGCAACTCTGACAGTAGCAGATTGGGTCATATACTTCAAACCCCTGTGCCCCTCTACTACACAGTATATTACGACACTCTGTGGCTCCACTCCTTCATACAATGATCCTCGCCCAGTGTATGAGTAGTGTGCCCTCACCTGACAATGCTGCACACGTCCCAGTTCAGTCTCCTTTCCATTCTCCTCATCTATCTATCCCCTGGTTTTGGCACGCACTTCTTCATTCTCTTTCTGTGGCATCGCTCTTCATCTTCGTGCCCCATAGGTGGATACTGATGCTTGTGCTCAGGATGGCTCGGTCATGCTGCTGACGCAAGTAGATTGTCAGCATTCCACTGGCACTAGTGATGCCTCTGCTTTCAAACTAATGGAACACAGGAAGCAGTGGAGAGGGAAACTGGACAGTGTTAGGTCTGGTACCTGTGGAGCTTGATTGCATTGTGTGCTTGTTTTGCCAACAGCTTTTCTTTCTGACTCTCTCATACACATGCAGGCTCTGCAGTTATACAGACATACTGTACTTGTCTCCATAGAAAGAAAGTGTATGTAGTCTGAACCCTTTTAGCTGTCCCATGCTTTTTTCTAACATACCACATGTGTGTAAGAGACAGTAGAAGACAGATTGAAGGGAGTATGACTACAGAATCAGTCAAGACAAAGTTTGTTGTCTGTTACCATGGCAATGGGAAAGTTTTCAGATCATAGAATCATAGAGTTGGAAGCAACCTCCAGGGTCATCGGGTCCAACCCCCTGCTCAATGCCCGATTCACTAAATTATCCCAGACAGATGTCTGTCCAGCCTCTGTTTGAAGACTCCCATTGAAGGAGAACTCACCACCTCCTGTGGTAACCTGTTCCACTTATTGATCACCCTCACTGTCTAATATCTAATCTGTTTCACTTCCCTTTCAGTTTCATCCTATTGCTTCTAGTCTTTCCTTGTACAAATGAGAATAGAGTTGATCCCTCTGCACTGTGACAGCCCTTCAGATATTTGTAGACAGCTATTAAGGCTGGTCATCCACGGGCGAGTTGTCATTCGAGATCCGCGATAAATCGCCTGCGGACTTCGCATGACATGCTTTCCATAGGCTAACTATGGAAAGCGCAGCCCGACATCCACGAGCAGAGAATCGTGGCATGCCGCGATTTGCCGCAATTCTCCACAGTGAGCCTATCTATTAGATAGGCTGATCGCGGAGACCTGTATGTGTCCCCCCCACTGTGGAATATTGCTAGCGATATTCCATCACGGCCGTGGACAGGCAGCCTAAGTCTCCTCTCAGTCTTCTGTTTTGCAAGCTAAACATTTTCAGATCCTTTGACCGTTCTTCATAGGACATGATTTGCAGACCGCTCACCATCTTGAACTGTTGAAGCAAAATGATAGGAAATGTTTAATCACCTATTGCAAAATTACTATATTTTACATCAAGTACGTCATATCTTAGCCCCTTTCCCATGGCTTCAGCGAGAGCAGCAATAAGTATTTACTCTGTGTTATAAGTTCATGGTAACTTGTATTTGCATTGCTTCTATTATGACCCACAATATATTCTGTTATAATCAACTGTAGAAAACTTTCCAGCTAAAACCAAGATAGGAATGCTCACAATGCAGTTATCTATATTAGTTGTTATCTATTCTGAAATGTATTGTATTTCTGTATTTTAGGATGAATGCAGGAGTATGCAAAAGGAAACAGTTGATATTTGACAAAACAGAAGTGAGTAATACTAAAAGGTAAGAATTGGGCAGGGAATGTTTCATAAAGTAACTAACAATGCAGTGCAGGTGATCGCACCGCAGGTTTAGTGTCTTCAATGTTATAGGATATTGGAAGAGAAATAGATTAATAGGCTGAACATGCACATGGGCTTTAGGTGAGGGGAAGGAGCATATTCTGCAACGATGATAATGATATTCATAAAGAAAGTGACTGCATTGCGCATCCATGTTTGCTGTCAGCCGTATTAATAGTGATAGGTCATTAGATCCAGTAGACTGTATTTTTTCTTCAACTTTATTTTTCATTTCATCAGAATGTTTGATTTAGGCCGGCTTCACAAGAGCGTAAGTGCAATTACACACGCCTTAGCGCAATTGTTTTGTGTTATGAGCTAGGCTGTTTTGCATGCGTATTGGTGTATTTCACCACCCTTTTCCTGCCTGCAGGGCGTGTTCATTTGCGCGCAACAAACAATTATACCCACTGAAATTACTAATTAGTTCCAGATGTCTTTTTTTTCCAGTGGTATTACACAGTGTTTCGTGCATCTCCTTGCCTATTGCACGTGCATTTGCACACCCCCACTGACTTTTCTGGGGACCTTTGGTGTGTAAATGGACAGAAAGATAGAGCATGTCCTTTTTTTTGCATAGCTGAAAATGCAAAATATGAGCATGTGAACGAACCAATTGAAATTAATGGGTTCTATTCACTTCAAATTCTGAGGAACCCTCAAGGGGCTCATTCACGCGGGCGTATTTTTCATCAGTATTTTGTGAGCCAAAACCAGGAGTGGGTCCAAAATACAGAATACAAATCTTTCCTTTATACTTTCTCTCTGTATGCTCTGGTTTTGGCTCACAAAGTACTGATGAAAATTACATCCGTGTGAAGAAGCTCTATGGGGGCTTTTTTCTATGTCAGACAATCTTAAAGCAAATGTCGGGTGACTTATGTTCCTCCATCCGAGAGCATTATATGATAGGAGAATAAAAGCTCAGCTCTGTGATGTATAGTTTTAACCCTTTCCAATCCAATTTTGGATTCAGGGTTTCCTAAAAAGCTTTCTCTTTTTGCTGTTATACAATGGTGCCATCTGCTGGCTACAGCCAGTGTGTGTGTGTGCCGCAGAAGCTCTGACAGTGGAGTGGCTGGAAATAGACGGTAAGAATACCCTGTTGGACATCTTCTGACATTGGAGCCGTACTAGCTTCAATCAGAATGTAGGAAGATGTCAGACAGTGGATTGGAAAGGGTTAATGTGATTTGGCGCACGGTAAAAAGCATAGTAAATCCTAGCAAGACTCCTAGGGGAGACAGTGAGAATCTTGCTTAACACAGGCTGATTGACACTCTTTTCTGATAAAGGGAAAACTGTCAAGCAGTCTGTGTGGGTGGGGTAAGCAGACCTTAAAGTTACCCTCCAGTTTATATTACTTGCAGTTGTTCTTTTCTGCTGTCCCTCTGATCCACCGGCTTATTGTCCTGTTTTCAGCCATCCAAGATGTCTGCAGCAACTTTCTATCTACCTAATGCACACTGTGCATGGCTTTCTGATTGGCTGGTGTTGATAACATGAATAGCTCTGTCCAATCAGAAAGCAGATAAAGTTCATCAAGACTACCAATGCAATGTGAGGATTGGGTAGTCTGAAGATTGTATCAGCCATCTTTAACAGCTTAAAACAGGACCCGAAAATAACAGATCAAAGGGACAGCAGAGTAGAAAAACTGCAGGTAATAAACCCCCCTCCCCCTCCTGTCCGGAGACAGAGTTCTGTCCCAAAATTGGGGGTTGCTTTAAAGATCAGATCTAGTTTGTCCTTAAGGACACAGCAAGTTTTCTCTTTTTTTCACTGCTATATCCCAAAAGCGATAACTGTGTTATTTTTTTCATCCATGTTTAGTAGTTGCATGAAGGCATGGAGTAGCTGCATTTTGCAGGATGAGCCTCCTTCACATGGGCAGCATTGAGGCTCGCAGCATTGTACTCATCACAGCCCGTACACTCTGCTAGCAGAAGAACCAGCAGAGACCGCATGCGGGCTGCGATAGGCACTGCGCATGTCCGGGATTATAATGTCATGCACATGCGCAGTGTGACTTTTTTCCCCCCCCCCCAAATCCCTTTGCTCTGTGCAGAGCAGGACTCCGTATTAAACGCTGCTCTCTTGCAGGGGCAGCAATTCAAGGGCTTCGTATGAAGCGCAGAGAAATAGAGCATTATGCGATTTATTTCTCTTGGGTTTTACATGCAGTGTCCCCTCGCAGCTCCAACGCAGGTGTGAATGGAAGAATGAAAGTCCGTGGACTTTCATTGTCTCCATTCACCGCGTATTATGCACGAGAAATATGCGTGTGTAGTACACGGTGACAATACGCTTGTGTGAATAAGCCCTAACTTTTATTAACTTTTTATGGCAAGGATAGAAAAAAATAGCAATTCTGTTATTTTTTTATGCTTTTGAATTTTTTGTGGTGCGATCTGTAATTTTTATTGGTGCTGTAGCTACACGTAACCTATTGATGACTGTTATACTACCTTTACATGATAAATACGTTTTTCATAGAAAAAAAATTGCATCACTATATTCTGAGAGCCAAAATTTGTATATTTTTTTGTCTATGGGACTGTGTAAGGGCTTGTTTTTTGAGGGTTGAGCTGTACTTTTTATTTTTGCTATTTAGAAATATATATAACTTTTTGATCACTTTTTATTTTAGTTTTAACACTAGGGGGCTTGATCATGCGATTGCTTGATCACTTGTATAATACACTACAGTACTTTTATATTATAGTGTATTAAGTAGTACCTTACAGTTTTACACTAATAGGCCTCTGTAAAGAGCAGACCCGAATGCCATTACTAGGCTTCCAGCTGCCATAGTGATTTATTGGCATCCCACAACTGTCAACCACTTAGATGTTGTCGCTATCAACTGTAGCATCTGAAAAGTTAAATTGCCAGGATGGGAATTATCTTAGTCAGGTCAGTTGCTATGGGACCATGGCTGTCCATTTTGAGTATTACATTAGAGAGTTGTTCCCACCTATTAACTACTTAAGTAGATAAATAACATGAAGCAATGCATTTTTTTGACTGCAAAGCTGGCTGCACACAGGCATATTTGTATTGCAGAATCCAAAGAGTACATCCCCCTCCGGATTCCGCGGCAAATACCGCCCATGGCATGCTTAGGAAAATGCTTTTTTTCCTGCACACAGGCGGAAATCAATCGCGATTTTCGTCTTGGAAAAACGGGGGTTTCAAAAAAAATAAATTAATTAATTAAAATCTGTATTGCGCATGTCCAATGGCGAGCCGTGTGGACCAAAAGAAGAAGAAATGAGAGGTACTCGCAGATGCTGCCCGGGCACAGGGTCGAATTCCGCTGCAGGCTCCGGCATGCGGAATCCAACCCAGTCATGTGCAGCCAGCCTAAGGCTATATGTTTTGATTTGCAACATCATTCTTAAATATTCTGTATGTGTAAAGCAATTGACACAAAATTAATTAAATATTATTACAGTAGGCATTCTTTGTCTAGGCAAAATGAAATATGTATAATATCTACATAATACAAAAGCCTAATTTATCTTCGTTTTGAAGAGATTGTATTAAGACAGATGCTAGATAGTAACTTATTGCCCTTAATTTAACTAAAATTCTAATTAAGGTATCTTTACTGCTAAGCAAGTGATACTTGAACAACATTTCAACCTCTTTTGTCCCTGTGGAAAATGACTTAATTACATCTGTCCAGCTCCGAATTCAGCTCTTTTCTAATGAGAGTCTTAGATAGTCTGTTTGTTGTAGGAAACAGCTCCACGAGGATCCTTTGTCTCACTTATCCGTAGAATAATGATAGGAAATCAAATAAGCTTGAATTTCCATAGGAATGCGTAAGAAATATTGTTCATAATATATACTTATGAGCAGACAGTTACTAATGGTCTGAGCTGCAAAATGCTCACTTACTTCAGTTTAAATTAAATCACTTGGTCTATAATGAATACTTTACGCTTTGCAAGAAGCTTTCACTACAGAAACATATTCTCCAAAGACTGAGTCTTGAGTTGAAAAATAATTTAACTGCTTTGGAAAGAACACAACAAAACTGGTAGTGATATTCAGCTGTTGTAATAATTTGAGAAATTGTAGTCTGAGCAACACAATAAGCTTTGCTAGAAGCCTATAGAGGTTAAAAGCCTGTGGAGGGTAAAAAAGGTATACCACTTGCAGCTGGCGATATAATACTTTTTGTTAATATGCACTGTTTGAACAGTCTCTCTGACATTTTGTAAGTGGCATACACTTATGTGCCCCTTTGCATCTATGTTTTATTGCTCCGATGTGTCTAGAATAAGAAAAACTACTTTGCAAATAGTCTTGATTAAAAATCTCATACTGCTTTCTGTCTACAGCTCCTATGCAGACCAATGTGTCTGCTTGGTTACAGATGGAAAACACACCTGGGGCATATTATAAGTATCACGCGTTCAATATGTCAGGAATATAAACAGTTTTATTTGTTTATTTTGGAAATGTTATTCATATTATTCTTGGGGAGAAAGGTTGTCCTTTAGTCCTCCTTCCCACGAACGGATTTCCGCCGCGTAATTCGCGGCGAAAATCCGCTGCGTTGCACGCAGCTATTAGGTTCTATTGAACCTAATAGCACAATGCACACGATGCGTAATTCCACCGCGGAATTACGCACCGCGATTTCTCCCGTCCTCACCCGCAGCATGCTCTATTTTCTGCGGGTGAGGACGGGCTGTACGCACTGACGGCTTCCATTGCAGTCAATGGAAGCCGTCCATTCACGCTATCTCCCGCTGTAACCAGCGGGAGATAGCGTGAAAAAACGCTTTCCCGCCCACCGCCGAGCGTCATATGACGCCAAATGACGCGGTCCGGCCGCGTCACGTGACACGGCCGGCCATGCACGTGACACGGCTGGTGACGCGAGAGCGGTGGGCGGTGACGAGCGGTGACGAGCGGTGACGCGGCGGTGGTGGGCGGGGAAGCGATTTCACGCTATCTCCCGCAGGTAAGTATAGGGGCTCTGGGGGGCGCCGTGACGGGCTTCACAGCGTAATATTACGCTGCGGAGCCCGTCACGCTCGTGGGAAGGAGGCCTAAGAAATAGAAAAATATACTGCATACTATAGTGTATCCTCTATAGTTGAAACTGTATTCTAGCAATAATATTATGTACATTAGGTTAGAACTTTAACAAGTTTATTATATTGTAAAATCACAATTGGAATAAAAATTGGCTTGCATTGAAGCTCTTTAACAGTCAAGCATTAGATTATGCTGTCTCCTTCTGCGTTCATGTTTCACTATGTCACCGTTTTCTAGTGAAATAATATGTGGTCAGTCAAGTCAGGACTTATGAAATTTGACTAATGCTACTGAACAGCTATTAGATAGCTGCTGTGGTTCACACGTGCCCTGACCGCTAATCAGAGGCGTAACTTGAAGCTCCCAGGCCCTGATGCAGAACTTGTAACAGGGCCCCCAACTATAATGCTTTACTAATAGTACTGGGTTCCCTATATGGAGAAGGAAGGCCTCAATGGCCCCCTAAGGCTCCTGGGCCCGGGTGCAACTGCATCCCCCGCATCCCCTATAGTTACGCCCCTGCCGCTAATATGTACTCAGGCAAACAGCAGAAGGGAACAGAAGTAATGTAAGAACATGGCTCAGGAGTAGTGATGAGGGAACTTTTGTAAAGTTCGGTTTGGCCGGTTAGCTGAATTTTTGCAAAAAGTTTAGTTAGTCTGAATTAGTTCAAATCGAACCATAAGTTCACAAAAACTGCTAAAACTGGTGTATAACACTGTCTAAGACCCATAAGAGCCCCCTATAAGTGTTATACAGGGCTTTTATGCCTCTTAGACAGTGTTATACACTAGTATTCAGGACTAGTGGTGAGCAAAAACAAACCAGTAGAACCCTTTGCCAGGAAGAACTTTGCTAAAAGCTTGGTTTGGGTTTGTGCCAAACCCAACTTTTAACAGGGTTTTACTGGGTTTTACTGGTTTGGTTCACTCAACACTACTCAGAAGCAAGTGCAATAAGTCACTAAAGTTGGCTGCTAATATTAAGACACCATGGCAGCCAAAAGAGGGGGCATGCTAAATATTTGCAGCAATGTCATTTGTGTATTACATGTACCTGTTCCTGGTCTCTTAGTAGACCAACTGGTCCACAAAAAGGAGATACCTTGCTGAGAAAGTTTGGTCTAAACTAGCCAATACATTCATTAACAGATAGTTATAGCCTTTAATGGCTCTACTGGTTGTACTCTTTGAAGGCACCAGAAATATGTTTTATGCACAGTGTTCTGTTCTAGAGATAGTTCTAAAGCCAAACGCAACAAATATCTGAAAAATACGTTTGTCGGTACGGAACGTATTTTCTCACGAACAAAGTTAGAAGATGGCAAGAAGCAGGCTGATATGTCCATGCTAGGAGAGCGATCATTTTTTGGGGGGGATTGAAATATCAGTTCATACGCTAGCGTGTTACACCCTTCCCGTGGAATACAATGGCAATGGAAAAATACGTTTGTCTGACGGAATCTATTGAAATCGAAGGCATTGCTTTGTCATGTTTATGGGCAGGATTTTCACGTGCGAGAATGCCTCTGCAAATACGTTCTTCTGAATCCGCCCTAAGAAAGATCCTTCTTTTAAATGGTCATAAGAACCAACTGTCCCCATGTACATTGGATTGTTCATAGATCTCATCAAAATTAATCTGTCAACATATTGTTTATTGCAATTTTGTCCAATTAAACTCAATTGCAATGTGTTTTATATGAATTACCATAGTTACAAGCACTTAATGAAGTACAAATCGTGCATGTATATTTTGGTAGGGCAGATTTGCATTGTGGAATCCAACCACAGTACTTTTTCTCGAAGAAAAAACAGGCAGGTATGCGTTTTTTACTATGCAGGATAAATAGTGTGTTCAATTTATTGTACAGGTTGTTACAGATATGATACAAATTATGTAGGGTTTTAACATTTTTTTTGTTTTTTTATACAAATCAGGAAAAGTGTGCAAAAAGGGTTTTTTTACCCAATTTTTTTAAAACATTTTTTTATGTCCCTGTATAGGACTTGAACTATAAAAGCTCTGATCACTATGATAATGCAAAGCAACACTTCTTGTACTGCAATGCATTATCGCTCACAATAGTGAACAGGGGCCATGGCAGGCCTGGACACCAGAGTCATGCATCACAGAGGGCCAATGACATCAGGAAGCGCAATTCCTCTGTGAATCCTTTATATGCCACAATGTACATTGATCAGGGAATGTAAGGGATTAAGAGCTGGATCGGTGTTGTCATCGATCCCCACTGTTGCAAAACCTGTAACAGGGCCCCCAATGCTTTTTTCCTAGTACTGGGCTCCCTATATGGGGAGGAGAGGCCTTATGGGCCCCCTAAGGCTCCTGGCCCCGGGTTCAACCGCATTCTTTATAGTTACGCCAGTCAAAATATCCCCCTTAAGGGTCTTCTCCTGTATGTCAATGGAAAACAATGCAATAATGCCTCCTGCTTCTAGTGAGCACTTTGCATTGCTTCACTAAGCACTTGACTCTGGATTACCTGGAATCTGAATAGTTGACGTCCAAACCAGACATCACCTTTCTGCTATCTGAAGTTTGTATTGTAGATACGCTTTTATCTGTCAATGAGTATTAACATTTTCTTTTTACTGCTGATGTGGAATATTTCCCTTTCTATTTATACTTGTGTTCCTGTCTAGATTTCACACTTATTCCAACTTGCTAATTTTTTACTTTATGAAATTAGAGTTGCTTTAGGCTTTTTGCATTAATATTATTCTTGCTTCAGTTGCCATTTTCTGTGCTTTTGAAGTTATTTATTGAACCCTGGAGCTTTCAGAAAAAAGCTGTTTACCCCCAATTCCTGCTTTTAATTTTTTTCACCATAGGGCATTTTATTTTGTGGAGGGGGAACTTGTTGACTTATTTTTTATACAAAACATTATTTTCACAGTTACTGGACCCAAGCCTGATAATCTAGAAGTCGCTATTATTGACTTTATTGCTGAATAATGAATATAATTAATTGAAAACCAGACCTAAATAGCCATATATACCGTATATAAACATGCAAAGATTTATTATTAGTAGATAAAGCCTATTACTTTAAATAATTAAACAAAAACAAGATTTTTTTACAATGTTTTTACCAATGTATACATAAATGAGTCTTACAGATGTGTCCTTCATGTCTCTAAACCAAACATATCCCGAGATGTATGGCACAAGTTGTTAACCACCTACGTTCTATTGATGCCTTGTCCTATTCCATGTGTCACCCAATGGCACCTAAGTTATAAAAACATGTATTTTTAATTCCTATTTTTTACCGGATGGCTCTTATGGATGCCTGACAGACAGCATCCATTAGCCCTCACCAATAAGCTTCAACGTTAATAAATTCCTTCCAAAATGTATATTTTTTTTCAAAGACTGGCGCTTCAAAGGCGAACCTCAGGGCTTCTTGTGTTTATGTTTGCGTAAAATATTCATGTGCAAGACACAAAAATGAGAACCCATTGATTCCAATTGGTTCATTCTCATGAATGTTTTTTCTGCGCGCATGCCCCACACGAGCAGAAAAATAGGACCCGCTCTGCTGTCCTGCGTGTTTGCGCACCAAGAGGCCCCATAGAAGTCTATGGGAGGTGCAAAAATACGCAGTCAATACCTGGGCAAGTGCCCAATACACTGCGCAGAACCACTGGGAATTGAACACAGCTGGACCTCATTAAGCTAAATAGCCTTTTAAAACAGGGTGGGGGTGTTTTACACGTGTATGTCAACCTGCCATGTGTGCGCCAAAAATCCATACTTTGCGCAAATACACACAAAAAAATAACTCCTTCATGCGCCAATACGTTGTACTAAGGTGAGTGTATTTGCTCTTATGGTTGTCTGATGCTGCCCTTAATACGATCCATGAAATAAATGCATGCAAACTCTATTATCTTCTGAATATTTTTTTAATATATTCATTTCATGTAAAACATATATCACATAAGAAGGGTTTACTAAGGACAGCTGCTGTCTAGCTAGTGACAGCTAGAGGAGGAATGGTGAGAGTATGTAGAGAGTAAAGTGTTGGCTGGATGTTGAAACTAGAGATGAGCGAGCATACTCACTAACGACAATTACTCGAGCGAGCATTGTCCTTAGCGAGTACCTGCCCGCTCGGAAGAAAAGATTTGGGTGCCGGCGGGGGGCGGGGAGCAGCGGGGTAGAGCGGGGGGGAACGGAGGGGAGATTTCTTTCTCTCTCCCCCCCGCTCCCCCCTGCTCACTCCCGCAACTCACCGCTTACCTGCGCCAACACCCGAATCTTTTCCTCCGAGTGGGCAGGTACTCGGTAAGGACAATGCTCGCTTGAGTAATTGTCCTTAGCGAGTATGCTCGCTCATCTCTAATCATATATAAGTTGAAATATCAGCCAGGTGCTTGGTCTAGTGCATGATCTCATGTTTTCTGCAAAAAAAGAAGTCTATTGGATACATTCTTTAGACTTAGTGTACCCTTAGATGTATGACAGAGGAGCCACAGTAGTGGCATGTTTGTGCCACATATTAACTAGATGTCCAGCTTGGAAGGGGTTTTTGACTGGGAGTTAGTGCAGCGTAACTACACACTTGCATGTTAACATTAATGATATTGATGCAGTAATAATACTCTACTAATGTATTAACTAGTAGGTTAGAGCAACATATACTCCCTAGTTCAGTGGTATGTGTCTCATATTATGAAACTGTTTTCAACAGATATTATGATAATGTGTTTTTTAACAGATTATTTAAATAGGCATCTTAGGCTGTTCTAGTGTCTAAAAAGAAATCTAAGCCAGCTAGGAACTGGAGTAGATTATTAATAAAATTAATGCAATTTTCCAACATCAATTATGCATAAATCTGTTGATAAGTTACGCTTACTTTTTAAAACATGGTGTTTGTTGGCATAAATTTAAAAGGTCACAAATTTTCTGGGCAAGCTGGATTTGCACCAAAATGTGAAACTTTATATGCTAATGTGGCCTTCGTAAATCTTCCTTTAATTTATAATTATTTTAACTGGATGGCATGATTTTGTATTGAACTGGTATGATAAATTTTATAACTTAACTCAATTAAAGCTATGTTTATAGTAAATACACCTGTGTAATAACTAAACATCTTACTAATGCAAAATGTACTCTTCAAGTCCATATGGACAGTTTAGTCACCTTACTACAAGCCTCAAGTATTTTGTACCTTATATTATATAGGGAAATGCTAATATGGATCCAGGAAAATCACAGAAACTCCGAACTTTGATATTGATGACTTAAAGGGGTGGTCTCGCGAAACCAAGTGGGGTTATACACTTCTGTATGGCCATATTAATGCACTTTGTAATGTACATTGTGCATTAAATATGAGCCATACAGAAGTTATTCCACTTACCTGCTCCGTTGCTAGCGT